>NC_141933.1:14092500-14717500 GCF_057802395.1 Ceratotherium simum simum
AATAAATAAAATAAAATAAAAGCTATCCAAATTGAAAAGTAAGAGGTACGACTGTCACTATTTGTGTACGGCATGATTTTATACATAGGAATCAAGCAAAAAACAATTAGAAATCATAAATAAATACAGTAAAGTTGCAGGGTATAAAATCAACATAAAAAATCGGTTGTTTTTCTATATGCTAACAGTGAACCAGCAGAAAGGGAAATCAAATTACAATCCCATTCACATGTGCAACAAAAAGAATAAAATACCTAGGAATAAATCTGATCAAGGAGATGAAAGACATGTACACTGAAAACTATAAGACATTTTTGAAAGAAATTGAAGAAGACACAAAGAAATGGAAAGATATTCTGAACTCATGGATCACAAGTGATTTTTGAATGTCAAGTTTATGTCCCGAAACTTTACTGAATTAATTATTTCCAACATTTTCAGTTGTCTTTGTGTTTTCTATATATAAGTTCATATGATCTGCAAATAATGATAATTTTACATCTTCCTTTGCCATTTAGGTGTCTTATGTTTGTTTATCTTGCCTCTTTGCTCTATCTAAGACTGTCAGCACTATGTTGAATAAGAGTAGCCAGAGAGAGCACCCTTGTCTTGTTCCTGATGTTAGACGAAAAGCTCTCAATTTTTCACCACTGAGTATAATGTTAGCTCTGGATTTGTTTTATATGGACTTAATTACGTTGAAGTGCATTTCTTCCATATCCAATTTTTGAGGGTTTTAATCGCGAAGGGATGTTGTATTTTGTCCAGTGTTTTTTCTGCATCTATTGAGATGATCGTATGATTTTTATCTTTCATTCTGTTAAAGTAGTGTATCACACTTATTGATTTGTGCATGTTAAACCATCCTTCCATCCCAGGGATAAATCCCAGTTGGTCATGGTGTATTGTCCTTTTACTGTGTTGTTGAATTCGGTTTGCTAATATATTTTTGTGTGTGTGTGTGAGGAAGATCAGCCCTGAGCTAACATCTGCCAATCCTCCTCTTTTTTTTTTGCTGAGGAAGACTGGCCCTAGGCTAACATCCGTGCCCGTCTTTCTCCACTTTATATGGGAAGCCACCACAGCATGGCCTGATAAGTCGTGCGTCAGTGCACACCCTGGATCTGAACTGGTGAACCCCGGGCCGCTGCAGCGGAGCACGCGCACCCAACTGCCTGCACCAGGGGGACGACCCTCGCTTTGCTAATATTTTATTGAGAATCTTGCATCTATATTCAGGATGGATGTTGGTCTATAGATTTCTCTTCTTCTGGTGACCTTATCTGGCTTTGGTATCAGGGTAATGCTGGCCTCCTAAAATGAGATTGGAAGTATTTCCTCCCGTGCATTTTTTTTTGGAAGTGTTTGAGAAGGATTGGTACTAATTCTTCTTTAAATGTTTGGTAGAATTTGCCGGAGAAGCCATCTGGTTCTGGGAGTTTTGTTTTAGGAGGTTTTTGATTACAGATTCAATCTCCTTACTCTTTATTGTTCTATTCAGTATTTCTATTTTTTTCTCATTCAGTCTTAGTAGCTTGTATATGTCTTGGAAACTATCCATTTCTTCTAGATTATCCAATTTGTTGGCATATAATTTTCATAGTCGTCTCTTATGATCTTATGTATTTCTGTAGTGTCATTGGTAATGTCTACGCTTTCATTTCTATTTCCTTTTTTCTATTCCCTTTAGTATTCGTTTTCTCTTGTTTTCTATTTCCTTGATGTGTAAAGTTAGTTTGTTGTTTGAGATTTTTCTATATTGCTAATTTACGCATTTTTCAGTATAAACTTTCCTCTCAGAACTGCTTTTGTAGCATTCCATTGGTTTTGGTGTATTACATATCTATTTTCCTTTGTTTCAAGATATTTTTTGATTTCCCTTTTGATTTCTCATTTGACCGATTGGTTATTCAGGAGTGTGTTGTTTAGTTTCCACATATTGTAGATTATCAAAATTTCCTTTTGTGGATTTCTAGTTTCATAACAATGTCAGAAAAGATACTTGGTATGATTTCAATCTTAAATTTGTAAGACTTGTTTTGTGTCCTGCTATATGATCTATCCTGGAAATATACTGTGTGAATTTGAGGTGAATGTGTATTCCGCTGATATTAGATGGAATGTTCTACAAAGTTCTGTGAAGTGCACTTGTGCACCAAATTATGTTTCAAGTCCAACACTTCCATGTTAATTTTCTGTCTAGAAGATCTATACATTGTTGAAAGTTGGGGATTAAAGTCCCTACTTTATTGTGTTGTCTATTTCTCCCTCCAGATCTGTGAGTATTTGCTTAATATATTTATGTGCTCTCACTTTATGTTCGAATATATTTACGTTTATGATGTCTTCTTGATGAATTGACCCCATTATCATTATGCAACGACCTTTTTTTTGTCTCTTATTTCCATATATGGCTTAAAGTCTATTTTGTGTGATATAAATATAGCTATGCTTACATTCTTTTGGTTTGCACTTGCATGAAATATCTTTTCCCATCCCTTCACTTTGAGTCTATGTGTGTCTGGAAGCTGTGGTTATTCTCTTGTAGGAATTACATAGTTGGGTCTTATTTTCCATGCATCCAGTACTCTGCCATTTGATTGGTGAATTCAATTCATTTACATTTAGAGTGATGGGTGAGGACCTACTAATGCCATCTTATTAATTGCTTTCTGTTTTTTTTTTTTTAATTTCCATTGTTTCTTTTTCCTCTTTTTCTGCCTATCTTAGAACATTGGTGATATTCTGTGGTGATATTCTCTGTTTCCCCCTTCTTTGTCTTTTGTAAATCTACTCGATGTTTTTGCTTTGTGGTTACCATGAGGTTTACATAAACATCTCACAGAGAAAGGAGTTCATTTAAACTTAATTTCAATTGTCTATAAATCTGTACCTTGTTACTTTCCTCTTTTATGTGGTTTATATCATTATTTACTTCTTTTTATATTGCATATTCTTTAAGAAATTATAGTAGCTACAGTTATTTTTAATACTCTTCACTTTTAACTTGTATAGTATAGTTAAGTGGTTAACACAACATCCGATTATCAAATTAGAGTTTTTTAAGCCTGACAGTATATTTACCTTAATCACTGTATTGTATACTTGAATACTTCTGATTAGTGTGTTTTTATTTCAGCTTGAACAACTCCTTTCAGCATTTTTTTTTTGCAAGATAGGTGTAGTGGTGATGATCAACCTTAGCGTTTGTGTATCTGGGAGAGTCTTTATTTTTCCTTCATCTGAAGTATAAGTTTGTAGGATAGAGTATTCTTGACAGTTTTTCTTTCAACACCGAGTATGTCAATCCACTCTCTCCAGGCCTATAGGATATCTGCTGAGAAAACTGCTGATAGCTTAATGGAGCTTCCTTTGTAGGTTACAGTGTTTTTTACCTGGTTCTTTTTAGGATTCTCTCTTTAACTTTGATTTTAATACGTCTATTATAATGTGTCTTGGAGACTATCTTTTAGCATGAGATAATAGGGTCAGCCGTTAGTTTCATGATCTTGGATATTTAAATGTCCTGTGGTTTTGGAAGTTCTCAGTATTACTTTAAGTAAATTTCTGCCCCCTTATCCATGTTTTCTCTTTCTGAACCTCAATTATTATACTTTTGTTTCACTGTAATCCTATAGATCACATAATCTTTCTTTGCTCTTTTTTATTCTTTTTCCTTTGCTTGACTCTGATGGGGACATTTCAGACTTCCTATCCTCTAGCTCACTTATCTGTCTTCTATTTGTTCTACTCTACTGAAGATGCTCTCTATTGCATTTTTCAATTCATTCATTGAATTCTTCAGCTCCAGAATTTCTGTTTTGTTCTTTTTTATAATTTCTAAGTCTTTGGTAAGTACCTCATTTTCTTCATTTTTCTCCTGATCTCGTCGAACTGATTTTCTTGTAGTTCATTGAATTTCTTGAAAGCAGCCACTTTAAAATCTTTATCTGATAAGTCACAAAATTCTGTTCTTTTCAACTTGACTCTTGGAGAATTATTGCCATCTTTAGGTGATGAAATTTTTTCTTGATATTTCATGTTTCTTGTACTTTTATGTCGTTGCTTTAACATTTAAAGCAGGAGACACCTCCTAATAATTTTACTAACTGCTTTCAGATGGGATGTTCTGTCATGGGTGGTGTTATATCTGGGGTTTTCTCTGTCTTTGGATGGGTAAACTTGCTCCACTCTTCTTGATGCCTCTTGTGTCAGAATTCTTAACCTATCATGTCTTCTCTGGGTTCTTACCATTAACCAGGCTGGCTACCAACAATCTTTATTGTTTTCCAGAATGTGGTACTACATCTCATGTTTGTGGTTTCTCCCTTGTCCACACACCCAGATCTGTTTTTATGAGAGCAGTCAGTTTACCAGATTTACTCTCACTGCTGTCCTCAGGAAAGTGCCAATGGCAGAGTAAAAAGAGGTGTGGGTTTAGCACCGGGGTGTTGGAGCTTCCTACAGATTTGGTTGGGAAATCCTCTGTAGAGGTACTCCTAGAGGCCCATGGGTGGAATTATTACTGAAATCCTGAGTGTGATCTGCAAGGATATGCCCCTTTCATGCTCTTAGATATTTTTATTTTCCCCTTTTATGATCTCCACTCTCCCTACAGTTATTAACTACTTACCTCGGAAGTCTAGGTCCTTCTGGAGAGACATATTTCTGCAGCTGCATCCACCACAACTGGGGTATCCTGGAAATTTGCTCATAGATCTTTTTCCCCTGAAGAAGAGTTTGCCTCTGCTGAATAGTTTAGTTTGTGCATTGTTGCCTTGGGAAGGGCTTGGTGCTGGGACTACTCCTTTTACTGCCTCCACTGTGACAAAATTCATACTTTTTCTGCTCCAGTAGTGTGCTGGAATCCCCTGTCTGGAAATTTGGGCTTCCACAAAGTCTATCTCTTTTGTGGTTGTCTGTCCAAGTCAACACTCTTCATGCTTTACCTGATCATGGCCAAGATGGATTGGGGTAGGTTCTCTGACTCCTGCAGGCTTTGTAGCCCATATTGAGGTCTGTCTACCTATTACTGGATGCACAGGTGGGTGAGATTCCTCCTGAATCCCTTGGCATGTGGTGATGAATACAGGAACTCTCACAAAGGAGCTTGTGTTTTTGGATGGCTACCCAATTGATTGTTACTAAGTTGGAACAAAAAGGAGAAATGTCTTTCACATCTATCATGCTGATGTCACTTCCACTGATAATTTATAAACTTATCCATCTACTTCTGTAGATTTGCAATACTAAATTAACAATTTTGCAATACTAAATATTATCAGTATTGTGACACCAAAAATCACCAAGTCAAAGTTTTGTTTAATGGGATTCTAGGTTGGTGTTGCCCCCAAGGTATCTAACAGAAGTAATAGTAATCATTTCTGAAGGAAAACATTTAAACTCGGGCATCAATGATTCCCACAGTTAAATTTTAAAGAAACATGAACTTAAGATAAAAATATCACTGAGTAAACGAACAAGCAAGGCACCTGAGCAATAGTTATCAATAACATCATACTATAGAGTGAGACTCCCCAAACCATGTATTTATATATTAGATAATAATTTCAATAAGTATGTTTAAAATGTTTAAATAAAGGATACTACGGAAAGTATATTGAAACAGTAAGAGACTATCAAAGCTGACCATTTGGGCAAAGAAAAAAGCACAATCTCTAGAGAGAAACTAAATATTATGATGGAAATTTGAAATCCAATGGATGAATTAAATAGTCAATTAGCACAAGTTGTGATAGAATGAGTTTACTGGAAGAGACATCTGTAAAAATTAAACATAACACATTAGAGAAATACAAATAATGGATGTTTCAGTGATGTGGAAGGTAGAGCAAGGAGATTTGACATACATTGAATTGGGGTTCCAGAGGAATATATTAGAAATATGAAGGCAGTTTTCAGAGTACTATCTGTATTTGGTAGCCGGCACACCAGGCTTAAGGCTACCTTATGAATGAATGCATATTAGAGGAAACTGTGAATATCTCCATGAGTACAAGAAGAACAGTATATATTGTACCTGCTCAATAAATATTTTTGTTGTCATGATTGTTGCTTATGATGATGATGGTGATGATGGTGGTGATGATGATGAAGAATGCTCTCACAAAATTCCTGCTACATTCGGTCTCAGTGTGGACACAACCACATCTAAGTCTGGGATTCTAAATACATTGTCTGTGACCATTTCTCCTTTCATATTGATCTCAAATTTTGAATTTCCTTTCTAGTTAAAAGCTTCATTCCTTCAGAATTTTTCTCAGATCAGTGCACTATGAAGCGATAACTGATGTGATATTGGAAAATGAACACTTCTACCTTACTTCTCAGACTATAGCCTTACGCTTCTGTGGGGATTTGCTCTTTTGATTCATTTTTGGAATAGGAGGCTGGTTAATGGTTGGGAGAAGGAAGATGTCCTGGATGGCTAATGCTGACAAATATTTGTAGTTTATAGACATATTTATTTCACTAATGTCACAGCCTTTCTCCAGGGACATTTCCAAGACTTATACTTTTACCCATACACAAAACTCTCTGGATATATTTGACATCTATTTTCTAGCTTTCATGGATTCCAATGATTTCCTTTCTAGTTTGAGTTCATCTAAATAAAAATGTGTTTGTGTTGGGAGATGTTCTAATGACTATCTAGAGAAATGACAGCTATTGCATCTTGAAAAGGGCATACGGTGTCTGATGCAAAAATATACTTACCATTTGGCCTGAAGACTTACTGCTTGCCTTCCCTGGACTGGCTCCAATGAGAAAAAGAGAAAAGACTTCCAGAAATCCTGCCTCAGTTTTCTAATCCCCATGTCCATTGCCTAAGCACCTTAATCCTTACAGGTGTTCAAATCACTCTACTTTGTTGGAGAAATCTTGAACCTAAGAATGATGAATACACTCAAGGGTGATTGAGAATCTAATAAAACCATATGGGAAAGTGATAAGTGGTTGCAGTTTGCTGGGTAGGGGGTCCAGACTTTGCAACAGATTTTCAAAAGTATCACTGACTCAAAGAAGATCAAGAATCACTGTCTTAGATAATTTAACTTACAAATATCTCTGATTTGAGGAAAGAAAAAGCTGCCCCTGCAAGGAAAGGAGCATTATGGCTCTTTACACCTTGTCTTATTTAACTTCTCAGGGGCTTTGTTAGAGTCATTAAGTTGGTTAAGTCACATCTATCTCCGCTGTATCTTGTGTCTGACTCTTCCCACAATTCCATTACATTATTTTTATATCTCAATAGGTTTTATGAAAGCAGAAAGGCAGTTACAAGGTAGTCCACCCTCCCTGATTACAGAATAATTGAATCTTGGTTCCAAAGGAGATTGTGTTTCTTTTTTTTTTTTTTTTGTGAGGAAGATCAGCCCTGAGCTAACATCCATGCCAATCCTCCTCTTTTCACTGAGGAAGACTGGCCCTGGGCTAAGATCTGTACCGGTCTTCCGCCACTTTGTATGGGATGCCGCCACAGCATGGCCTGATAAGCGGTGCATTGGTGCGCACCTGGATCTGCACCCGGGCCGCCAGCAGCAGAGCATGCGCACTTAACCGCTATTCCACGGGGCCAGCCCTGAGATTGTATTTTTATTTATCTATTTATCTATCTATCTATTTGTTTGTTTGTTTCTTTGTTTATTTATTTTCTAAGGAAGATATGCCCTGAGCTAACATGTGTTGCCAATCTTCCTCTCTTTTTCTTTTTATTTGGACTGCAGCCACAGTATGGCTGCTAACAGAAGAGTAGTGTAGGTCAGCGGCCAAGATCCAAACCTGGGCCACCTAAGTGGAGTGCACCAAATGTAACCACTAGGCAACCGGCGCTTGCCCCTAAAGGAGATTTTAAAAAACACCTACTCCAGCATCTTTATTTGACATATGAGGCCCCATGATTCAGGGACTTCTCCAAGCACTAATTAATATCAGAGGCATGCCTGGGCCGAATTTTTGTTTCACTTTATTGAGAGATGACAGTTTTTACTAATTTGGTCTATTTCTAATTCTCATATATTTTTAAATTCTGGAATGTTAAACATGAAATTAAGATATTTTAGGGAATAACGTACTCATAATGCCCATTTACTGTCTTTTTTTCCCCAAAGAGAATGAGAATATTTACCCAAGAGAATTTTTCAGTTATGGTTGGTAATTATACATGGAAGACACAGATTAACTCAACTTGATGATTTAAGACATATATTTAGTCAGCTGCATGACTAGAAAAAAGTGAAAAATATTTGTTTTTCTTTTTTGAGAATGAAATCATTTCCATCTGTCATCTTTTTCTCAGTAGATGGCATCAAGCATGTCCATGGAATGGGACAGAAATCATACCTCTGTGTCCACCTTTGTTCTCCTGGGACTCGCAGATGGAAAAGAGATACAGCTTCTCCTCTTCCCAATTTTCTTAGGGATCTACCTTATGACCCTCATCTGGAACCTGGGTCTCATCATCCTAATCAGGATGGACTCCCACCTCCACACACCTATGTACTTTTTTCTAAGTTTCTTGTCATTTTTAGACATCTGCTATTCTTCTTCCAACAGCCCAAGAATGCTTTCAGACTTCTTAAAGGATGAAAAAACAATTTCCTTCATTGCCTGTGCCACCCAGTATTTTTCTGGGTGCTGGATGGGTCAAGCTGAGTGCTGCCTCTTGGCTGCCATGGCCTATGACAGATATGTTGCTATCGGTAGGCCTCTGCAGTACTCAGCCGTCATGGCTCCCGGCCTCTGTCAGAAAATGGTTGCTGGGGTCTATGCGAGTGGTTTCATTGGTAGCTTAGTTCAAACAGTTTCTTGCTTTCATCTCTACTATTGTGGGCCCAATATCATTCCAAATTTCTACTGTGATGTAACCCAGATTATTTCCTTGTCTTGTTCTGATCCCTATATCAGCCAAATGATTCTGTTTCTGGAATCTATTTTTGTTGGGTTTGGTTCCTTCTGTGTTATCATCTTATCCTATGCATTCATTGTAGCTTCCATCCTGAAACTATCCTCCATCAAAGGTAGTGCTAAAGCCTTCAATACCTGTGCCTCCCACCTGGTAGTTGTGACAATCATCTATGGCACAAGCCTCTTTATGTACCTGCATCCTAGCTCTAACCACTCCAAGATGCAGAACAAGGTGCTGTGTGTGTTCTATATTATCCTAATTCCCATGTTAAACCCTCTTATCTATAGTTTGAGGAACAAGGAGATCAAAGAGGCCCTCAAGAGGATGGCAAAGACAGCAACACATTTATCTCAGTAAAAACAATATTTGTGCGGGTGTTATTTCCTCTATAAGGAAAACAGAAGTAATAACACATAAGTAACTTTTTGTAGGTCACACGGTAGCTAGGCAGAAAGAAGAAGTGAAAAACTGGTTTCTTGATTCCTGGTGCCATTATGTTTGGCTGCCACCACCAAGCGATCAATCTGAGGCAGTGTCATGAACATTGAATTCAATTTAAAAGGCTTGGTCCCAGGATTATACCCAGGTAGTTAAAGCTAATGTTTTGAGAACAGAGGTTCTGATAGATATTATATGTAGAGAAAGACAAGAACCTAGGAATCCACACAGTTGGTTTTTCCACTATGATTTTTAAAATGTCTTTTTTTTAATTTTCAACTGTTAATATTTATATAGATTTCAATAAAAATAAAATAATGTATAAAATTAAATTGTGAAAATTAAAAGTTATTTTAAAATGAATACTTTATAATTTTCATCTCAAAGTGGGAGAGAGAGTGAGTATGAAAGGGAGGGACACAGAAAGAGAGAGATAGAAAGACTGAGGGAAAGATAGAGAGAGAGAGTGAGAGAGAGAGAGAGACGATATGACAGGAGAGGAGAAGGAGAAAAGGTGATCTGGCTTTATTCACAAATAACCTTGTTCCTTCCATCTTACTCCTTGAGCTTCCTTGTGAAGTGAATTTTGAAAAAAGGATGGGAGAAAGGAATGGTAGAAAGAAAGGGCACAATAAGGTCAAGAGTTGGGGACATTCTCAGAGGCTAGCAAGAAGTCAAAGTCATCAATTTCTGGTCATAGGTGGCCTGGGGCATGCTCCATGGTAGCTTCCCAGAGACCATGCAAGACCTCAGAAATGAAGGCTGTTGTTGTGTGTCTAGGGAGGCAGGGTCCAAGTCCCAGAGAGGTGAGCATCCCACAGATTCCTGGGCCTTAACTTTGACCAGAGAGCAACAGAGCCACCATACTTGGGGGTACCGTAGAGACCCAGAGTCCACCCAAGATAATTTAAAAAGAAATATTTTTGAAGAGAAGAATTTAGGTGATAAGCTTCATACATATTACATTAGTATTTATACAGTACTTTACATTTCTTACATTACATTGCATAGATGTGATTTTTTTTTTATTACCACATTAAGTTAGCAGTTGAGAAATTATCCCCATTTTACAGATAAAACCTTGGGGCATATTGAAGTTTGCCATGTTGTTCCCAGAGTAGCAACAATCCATCTTAAGTCTCACAAAATTTGATTTGTAGAACATAAATGGTCCTTACTGACCAGAAACGTGTTCTCCATTGCTTGGCCATGGTGCCCAAATTCTATATTTTTGGTGTTATATTTTTAAAACCATCTTAAGAATCTGTTCAGTTTAAAAGATTAAATTATTAAGGTTCTTACCTGTGGGAATATGTGACTACTAACCTATTAGCAAGAGTTAAATAATTAAGTCATTGTCCCACCCACTGCTCTCTCTCTAGAATTAATGTTACCTGAAGTAGATTGAACCAAGGATGAAACCTTCCTAAAACATCTCTGTATCACTAGTAATGGCAGTGTAGATGAGCTCCATGTAAAAAAACAAAACAAAAAAAACAAAACAAAAAAAAGATAAGAAAGTTTTGTGAGAATGATCTTAAGTAAATATTTTTAATGAAAGATTAGTAATGCAGCATAATATGTTGGAAAGAATCCAATTAAGAACACATAAATTAAACCTATTATTATAGAAGGCATGCTGTGCACTTCACGCTCTAAGTGCTTTATAAGTATTATCCGATTAGATTCTATGAAAAACTACTCTATGAAGTAGCTACTACTATCAGCTCCATTTATTGGGGGTTGATACTAAGGCTTGGAGAGGTTAATTTGCTCAAGGTCATACCACCAGTAAGTGGAAATCTAGAATTCCACCCAGATTGGCTGATACCAATATGTCCATGGAATTAACCACAATAAGTCGGCTCTGTTGTGAATTAGTTTTATTGTATCTCTTATTTCTTTGATTTCCTCATGTATGCATAGGAAATCATGCCATGTCTGCCTCATGGGGCTGCTGAGATGATTGATTCAGGTCAGGTATTTGAGAAAGTGCACGTATGCATCTGTCTAAAATGAAAGGGCTTTGTAAATAAGAAAGTGTCCACATATGTAATTTATTGTCATCAAGCTATATTATCAGCCAGCTGTGTCATCTTGAGCAAATCTCTTCGATTCACTGGCTTCTAGTCCTCACCTGGAAATCAATTGTATTGAAACAGATGATCCCTAGGTCTTTTCCAGCTCAAAGGATTCAAAGTTCGTTAAAAGAAAAGCTATAATCACGAGATCAGAATAGGAACAGGGGGAAGTATGGAATTGAATTAGAAGGGACATGACAAAGTGTGGCATGAAATTACAGGGGAAAAACTCCATGACAAACATGACTCCAGAGAGCAAGATCCTGGAGAGTTTTCTGCCTCTAATTGTCCTTTCTCTTTTCACCTTTGCCCTAATATCACATTAAGATGATCCCCAGTTGTGGGCATCTCTCTGTTTGTGAGTGAACAGCCAGTTTCATGGCCAAAATCACCCATCTTGGAATACAATGAGGCCCACCTGGAAAATTCCTATGGGTAAGAAATAAGCAATTTCAACTTGTGGCAAGAAATCTGTCTTCCTAGGGGATCTCTGTAAAGAAAATCAAAATCACACCACTTATTACTTTTGGCAATTGTAATTGGCTCATGTGGTTTGTGTGTGTGTGTGTGTGTGTGTGTGTGTGTGTGTGTGCGAGAGAGAGACAGAAAGAACCCCAGGCTGCTGAAGTGGAGCATGTGAACCCAACCACTATGTAACCAGGCTGGCCCCAATATTCCATTATTATACATATTCTTTATGTTATTTATACATATTTATGCATATACTTGTTATTTATATTATTTATACATATGTGATATGATTTCTTTATCCATTCATCTGTTGATGGACGCTTAGATTGTTTCAATATCCTGGATATTATAAATAATACTTCAATGAACATTGGAGTGCAGGTCTCTTTTTGGGACAGTGATATCATTTCCATTGGATATACACACAGAGATGGAATTGCTGGATCATATGGTAGGTCTGTTTTTAATTTTTGAGGACACTGCATACTGTTTTCCACAGTAACTGTACCAACTTACGTTCTCACAGCAGTGCACGTGGTTCCCTTTCCTCCACATTCTGGCCAGCAGCTGTTACCTCTTGTCTTCTTGATGATAGACATTCTCACAGGTGTGAGTTGATATCTTACTGCGGTTTTGATTTGCAATTCCCTGATGAGTAGCGATGTTGAGCACATTTTCATATACTGGTTGGTATTTTGGATGTCTTCTTTGGAAAAAAATATCTATTTAGGTTGTATGACAAAATTTTAATTGCATTATTTATTTTCTTGATACTGTGTTGTATGAGTTCCTTATATATTTTGGATATGAACCCCTTATCAGATATGTGATTTTTGAATGTTTTCTCCCATTCTGTAGATTACCTTTTCATTTTCCTTGTCATTTCTTTTTCTGTGCAGAAGATTTGTAGTTTGGTATACTCTTTCTTGTTTATTTTCGATTTCTTTGCTTGTGCTTTAGTGTAATATCCAAAAAATCTTTGCCAATCCATGTCCAGAAGTTTTTTCCCCATGTTTTCTTGTCAGACTTTTATGGTTACAGGTATTCCATTTAAGTCTTTAATTCATTTTGAGCTTATTTTTGTGAGGTGTGTAAGATCAGGGTCTTGTTTCATTGTTTTGCATGTGAGTGTCTAGTATTCCCAACACCATTTATTGAAATGACTGTGTTTTTTTTGCGTTGACTATTTTAGGCCCTCTTGTCAAATGTTAGTTGACCGTATATGCATGGCTTTATTTCCACGCTCTTGATTCTGTTCCATTGGTCTATGTGTCTGTTTCTATGCCAGTATCATTTTGTTTTGATTACTATAGCTGTGTAATATAGTTTTAAATCAGGCGGTGTAACGCTTCTTTGCCAGCTTTATTCTTCTTTCTCAGGATTGCTTTGTCTTCAGGGTCTTTTGTGGTTCCATACAAATTTTAGGATTGTTTTATTTCTGTGAGAAATGCCACTGCAATCTTGATAGAGATTACGTTGAATCCATCAGTGGCTTTGGTAGTATGGACATTTTAACAATATTATTTCTTCCAATCCATGAACATGAGATACCTTCCCATTTACCTGTGTCTTTTTCAATTTCTTTTGTCAGTGTCTTATAGTGTTCAGTGTAGAGAACTTTCAGGTTCGTGGTTAAATTTATTCTTAAATATTTTATTGTTTTTGATACTATTGTAAATGGGATTGTTTTCTTTATTTCTTTTTCAGACAATCTGTGTTAGTAGATAGAATGCTTATATTGTATCCCAAAACTTCACTAAATTCATTCATTAGATCTAACAGCTTTTTGGTGAAATTTTTAGAATTTTCTACATATAAAATCATGTCATCTGCAAATAGACACAATTTCAATACCTTTTTCCAATTCTGATGCCCTTTATTATTTTTCTTTGACTTGATTGCACTGACTAGGACCTATTACTATATTGAATAGGAATGGGGAGAGTTATTCCAGATCTTAGGAAAAAGCTTTCAACCATTCACCTTTGAGAATGATGTTAGATGTCAGCTTGTTATATATGGGCTTTATTATGCTGAGTTTAGTTCCTTCTATACTTAATTTATTGAGAGTTTTTATCATGAATGGATGTCGAATTTTGTCAAACGCTTTTTGTGCATCTATTGAGGATTATATGATTTTTATATTTCATTCTATTAATGTGACATATCACATTTGTTAATTTGTGTTTATTGAACCATCCTTGCATCCTAGGAATGAACTGTACTTGATCATGGTGTACGATCCTTTTTATATGCTGCTGAATTCTGTTTGTTAGTATTATGTTGATGATTTTTATATCTATATTCATCAGGGATATTGACCTGTAGTTTTGTCTTCTTTTAGTGTCCTTCTCCAGCTTTGGTATCAGTGCTGGCCTTATAAAATGAATTTGGAAGTGCTTCTTCCTCTTCATTTTTTGTAAGTGTGTGAGAAAGATTGGTGTTAATTCTTCTTTAAGTCTTTGCTAGAATTCACCATGAAGCCATCTGGTCCTGGGCTTTTCTTCGTTGGGAGGATTTGATTACTGATTTAATCTTCTTCTTTGTTATTGGTCTGTTCAGATTTTCTATTTCTTCCTGATTCAGTTTTTTTGGTAATGATATCTACGATTATATGATTCTACTAATTTACCTATTTATTCTAGTTTTTTTAGTTTGTTGGGGAAACCATATTACAAGAGGGGCCCTCTCATTGTGGCACTGTTCCAGCAGGAAAGGAGCAATGGGATCAAAGTGTAGCTGCTCCTCTACTCTTCTAATGAGGTCCTTCTCATTTTATATGATCCATGGGGGCGCTTCAGCCTCATCCTCATGGTCAGGGTTTTGACAATGATGTCTTATCTATGAATAGTTGCTAGTTGTTCTGGTGAGGGTGACAGAAGTCAGGAATGACCTATTTTGCCATCTAGATGGTGTCACTCAAAATGAAAACTCTGAAGTCTGAACTCTTAAATCACAGTACTTTGCTCTTTCCTAAGACACAAAATATCCTAATATTGAGACAACAGTTGGAGCTATTACTAGCTAGATTTGTACTAGCCTCCTTTTATTATAGTTGTCAGTAAATCTTTAAACATCATTTTTAATTTTCATGAGACCTCATGAAATAATTGAGATCCTGAAGCACCAAGCAGGTATTTTTGATATTCAAGATGAAAAACTGGAGTCTTTCCACTGGGACAGTGAAGTATTTCTCCTTCTCCAGTGCTGAGTGGAGGAATAAAATGGCCCATATGAGAATTGTAATGCTGTCATTTCACCTGAATCTTGTCTATTTTCTGATTTTAGGAGCACCAAGCCAAGTTTTTGGAGAGGAAATATTCATCATCTTGGGATTCTCAGATTTCCCCAGAATCATAGCAGCATTCTTTGTTGTATTCCTTTTATTTTTTTTTTAAAGATTTTATTTATTTATTTATTTTCTCCCCAAAGCCCCAATAGATAGTTGTATGTCATAGCTGCACATCTTTCTAGTTGATGTATGTGGGACGCGGCCTCATCATGGCCGGAGAAACGGTGCATTGGTGTGCGCCCGGGATCCGAACCCAGGCTGCCAGCAGCAGAGCGTGCGCACTTAACCGCTAAGCCACGGGGCCGGCCCTGTTGTATTCCTTTTAATCTGCGTTACAACTCTGACGTGGAACCTGTGCCTCATCGTCTTATAAATGGGTGGGTTCCCACCTCCACACACCCATGTACTTCTTCCTCAGTCATCTCTCCTTCATGGATGTCTGCTGTGTGACCTCCACAGTCCCAGGATGCTCTCCAACTTCTAGGATCAGCAAACTATCACCTTTGTGCATTGTGTTATTCAAGACTTTGTCTTTTCAACCATGGGGCTGAATGAGTCTTGTCTCCTGACAGCTATGGCTTATGACTGATATGCTGCCATTTGTAACCCACTTCTTATTCATCCATCATGTCACCCACTCTCTGTGTTCAGATGGTGCTGGGATCCTATATGGATGGACTCTCTGCTTCTACATCTCAGTTGTGTGCCATGCTACAGCTCTACTTCTGTGGGCCTAATGTAATCAACCTCTTCTTCTGTGACATGCCCCAACTGTTAGTCCTGTCCTGCACTGACACTTTCTTTGTACAACTCATGGCTGTTATATTAATGATGATCTTTGGGATAATAAATGTCTCAATTATCATGATATCCTATGGCTATATTGTCATCTCCATTATGAAGATCACTTCAGCTAAAGGCAGGTCCAAGGTTTTCAACACCAGGGCTTCTCACTTGACAGCAATGCCCTTCTTCTATTCCTCAAGTATCTTTGTCTATTTGAGTCCAGCTCTGGTGGTTGCTCCAGCTTTGACAGATTTGCATTGGTGCTCTACACTGTGGTGATTCCCATGTTGAATGCCTTGATTTACAATCTGAGGAATAAGGAAATCAAAGATGCCTTGAAGAGGTTGCAAAATAAGAGCAAGCGTTGCTGAGGTCACAGATTATGAGATTTCTGACCAATTTGTCCTGTCAGAATCACCTTAACCCGCAATAGTACGCACAGTAATGTACTATAACAAAGATCATACTTCCTTTGGATAAAGAATGCTTAATTTGACACAGACAATACGACAAAATAAACCAATAGCTGACTCAATGCTGCACAAACACAATATCTTTGAGTCCTGGAGTTTCATTGCTTTCATCTTACATGAGGAGTGGCCTTGTCATTTATTAATCTCTCTACAAGTATTTTTGAAACATCGAGGTTTAGAAACTTGTTGCTTCTTTCTGCTTCTGAGATTGAGCCCTAATCAATTGCAGGGCCTCTGAACTTGAAGGAGAGATAACTGAGAGAGACTCCCAGGAGTTTAGAAACCTTGTGTCCCAAATATTTTGATGCAGCATAATCCAGACATGGTGGTGACCAATGTTAGTTCTGTGTCTCCAACGAGAATGGGAATGAGCATAGAGAAGGGATGTTCCTTTGGACAGAAACAAAGCTATACAATTGGCCTGGTTGTGCCTCCTGGGAAGACCAGTCTGAGACAGTTAATGTTTATTTAAGGCCTCTTTCAATGACAGACATCTAATAAGTTTTTGGTTACATCCTTGTCTCCACCAGCTGTGGTCTAAAGAAGGAGGAAGTGATTTGAATAATAAATGAATGGAAGGAAATAAATGTTCTCTTCAGTGTCATTTATTTATGAATGTGATGAGTTTATTTCTTGCATCTAGTGTCCAGTGGGGATTTCTGATGAGAAGTGATATTCATAATTCATGTCACAGCCAATGGCAATTTCTGATATTGTGGGACTTAAATGTCTGTTTCTCTCCTCAATTAAATATGGAGAATTTACCCTTGGTTGACATAGCTAACAGGTTCACACTACCAAGTCACTTCTGATATTTCAAGCATCTGAATACGTTTGGTGTGAGGAGACTTGTGTGAGAGTTCATTGTAATAATAGAGTTACTGAATATTCAATATTGCAGGGACAAAGAGCAAATATGGAAAACTGGTGTATACTGTTTCCTATTGTTTTTGTTCCACATTTTATGTTCTAGAGATTTACGATTGTTCAGGGTGATATAATGGATGGAGTAGAATGGTTTGATACTTTAATGATCATATTTTCCAGGAAACCTGAAGGGCCAGGAAAGGAAATATAGTGGGATAGGCAGGATTCTCAACTCTGACCAGTTTTTGCTGTCTGACGTAGGACATAAAGTTGTGGTCCTTGTGATCTGGTTTAAAAAAAGAACAAGACATCTAGCAACACTGACTCTTGATTTGCCAGATTTTTCAGACTTGAGCAAACTAATATAAAATAGATGTTGTTACATTTAATATTATCCTTGGAGATTTATTGGATTCTTTTCTTTATTGCTTCTTTTTTTAATTGAAGAAATATTTATTTATAACATTTTATCAGTTAGAGTGGTACATCGTTATATTTCCATTTCTTTGTAGACTACATCATGTTCACTACCTGAAGACTGATTACCATCTGTCACCATACACTGGTGCTCTTTTACTCTTTTCACCCTCTCCCCACACCCTCTCCCCTCTAGTAACCACCTATCTAATCTTTATATCTATGTGTTTGTTTATTGTCATTATTGTTTTTAATTCTACTTTTGAGTGAAATCATATGGTATTTGGCTTTCTCTGTTTGACTTATTTTGCTTACATAATACCCTCGAGGTCCATTCAAGTTGTTGCAAATTGTTAGATTTCATCTTTTTTTATGGCTGAGTAGTATTCCATTGTGTACATAAATCACATCTGCTTTATTCATTCACACATTGATGGGCACTTGGGGTGCTTCAACATCTTGGCTATTGTGAATAACCCTTCAGGAATATAGGGGCACATAATTTTTTAAAAATTATATTGATTTCATGTTCTTTGAATACTCAGGAGTGGAATAGCTGGATCATATAGTATTTCTATTTTTAATTTTTTGAGAAATATCCATACTATTTTCCATAGTGGCTGCACCAGTTTACATTCCTACCAGCAGTGCATGAGGGTTCCCTTTTCTCCACATCCTCTACAATGCTTATTTCTTGTCTTGTTAGTTATAGCCATTCTGACAGGTGTGAGGTGATATCTCACGGTAGTTTTGATTTGTGTTTCTCTAATAATTAGAGATGTTTAACATCTTTTCATGTGTCTGTTGTCTACCTGTATATCTTCTTTGGAAAAATATATGTTCATGTCATCTGCATATTTTTTGATTGGAATTTGTTATTCATTATTTTTGCTTTTGAGCTGCATGAATTCTTTTCGTATTTTGTAAATTAACCTCCTGTTGGGTATATGATTTGTAAATATTTTTTCCCAGTTGGTGAGTTGTTGTTTTCATTTTCTAGATGGTTTTCTTCACCATGCAGAAGCTTTTTAGTCTGATTAGTCCTTTTTGTTTATTTTTTGTTTTGTTTCCCTTTCCTGATGAGACATGGTATTCAGAAAGATGCTGCTAAGTCTGATATCTAAGAGCATACAGCCTATATTTTTTTCTAGAAGTTTTATGGTTTCAGGTCTTACATACAAGCCTTCAATCCATTTTGAATTAATTTTTGTGTATTGTGTAAGATGATGATCTACTTTCATTTTTTTGTGTGTAGCTGCCCTTTTACTCTACACCATTTATTGAAGAGACTTTCATTTCTCCATTGTATGTTCTTGGCTCCTTCTTGAAGATTTGCTTTCCATAGACGTGTGGTTATATTTCTGGGCTCCTAATTCTGTTCCAGTGATCTGCATGTCTGTTTTTGTGTCAATACCATGCTATTTTTATTACTATTACTTCATAGTATATTTTGAATTCAGGAAGTGTAATACCTCCAACTTCGTTCTTTTTTCTCAGGATTTCTTTAGCTATTCAGGGTCTTTTGTTTTTTCTGTATACATTTTAGGATTCTTTGTACTCTTTCCATGAAGAATGTCATTTGGATTATGATTGGGATTGCAATTGAATATGAAGATTGCTTTAGGTAATAATGACATTTTAACTATGCTTATTCTTCCAATCCATGAGCATGGAATATCTTTACATTTCTTAATGTCTTTCAATTTCTTTCAATAATGTCTTATAGTTTTTAGTGTATAGGTCTTTCACCTCCTTGGTTAAATTTATTCCTAGATATTTTATTCTTTTTGCTGCAATTATAATTGGGGTTGTATTCTTGATTTCTCTTTCTGCTAGTTTGTTGCTAGTGTATAGAAATGCAACCGATTTTTCTATGTTGATATTGTACTGTGCAACTTTGCTATATTTGTTTATTTTTTCTTATAGTTCATGGTGGATTCTTTATGGTTTTTTATATATAGAATTATGTCATCTGCAAATAGTGACAGTTTTACTTCTTCCTTTGCAAATGGAATCACTTTTATGTCTTTTGCTTGCCTAATTTCTCTTGCTCAAACTTCCAGTACTATGCTGAATAAGAGAGTGAGAGAGAGCATCCTTGTGTTTTCCTATTCTCAGAAGAATAGCTTTTATTTTCTCACTGTAGAGTATGATGTTGACTGTGGGTTTGTCATTATGTCCTTTATTATGTTGATGTACTTCCCTTCTATACCCATTTTATTCAGAGTTTTTAATCATAAATGGGTGTTGGATCTTGTCAAACGCTTTCTTTATATTTGTTGAGATGATCATGTGATTATCATTCTTCATTTTTTAATGTGGTGTATCACATTGATTGATTTGCAGATGCTGAACCATCCCTGCATCCCTGGAACACATCCCACTTGATTGTCATGTATTATCTTTTTAATGTATTGTGTTCGATTTGCTAATATTTTGTTGAGGATTTTTGCATTTATGTTCATCATCAATATTGGACTGTAATTTTCCATTTCTGTGATGTCCTTATCCAGTTTTGATATCAGGGTAATGCTGGACTCATAAAATGAGTTAGGAAGTGTCCTGTCCTCTAAATTTTTTGGAAGAGTTTGAGAAAGGTAGGTATTAAATCTTCTTTGAATGTTTGGTAGAATTCACCAGAGAAGCCATCTGGTCCTGGAATTTCATTTTTGGGAAGTTTTTTGATTACTGTTTCAATCTCCTTACTTGTGATTGGTATATTCAGATTTTCTATTTCTTCTTGGTTCGGTGTTGGGAAGTTACATGATTCTAAGAATTTATCATTTTCTTCTAGATTATCCAATTTCTTGGCATATATCTTTGCAAGGTATTCTCTTATAATCCTTTATATTTTTGTGGTGTCCATTGTAATTTCTCCTCTTTCATTTCTGATCTTATTTGAGTCATTTTTCTATCTTTTCTTAGTGAGTCTGGCAAAGTTTAGGGTTTGCCAGTTTTTTTTGTTTGTTTATCTTCTCGGAGAACTAGCTCTTAGTTTCATTGATCCTTTCTATTGTTTTTTAGTCCATATTTCATTTATTTCCACTCTGATTTTTATTATTTCTTTCTTCTACTGACTTTGGGCTTTATTTGTTCTTCTTTTTCAAGTTGTTTTAGGTATATTGTAAAATAGCTTATTTGAAATATTTCTTGTTTGTTGAGGTAGGCCTGTATTGCTATAAAGTTCCCTCTTAGTACAGCTTTTGCTTCATACCATAAGTTTTGGTATGTACTGTTTTCATTTTCATTTATCTCCAGGTATTTTCTGATTTCTCCTTTGATTTCTTCATTGATTCAATAGTTTTTCAGTATCACGTTATGTAGTCTCCACATATATCTGACTTTTCCAGCTTTCTTCTTGTAGTTGATTTCTAGTTTCATACCATTGTGGTTGGATAAGATGATAGATATAATTTCAGTCTTCTTAAATTTATTGAAGCTTACTTTGTTTCCCAACATATAGCCTTTCTTTGAGAATGTTCCATGTGCACTTTAGAATAATATGTATTCTGAGGTTTTTGGATGGAATGTTCTATGTATATCTATTTAAGTCCATCTGGTCTAGTGTTTCATTTAAGACCACTATTTCCTTGTTAACATTCTGTCTGGCTTATCTATCCATTGACATAAGTGGAGCGTTAAGGTCCCCTACTATTATTACGTTGCTATCAATTTCTCTCTTTAGGTCTGTTAATAGTTGCTTCCTATACTTTGGTGCTCCTATGTTAGGCATGTATATATTAATAAGTGTTGTGTCTTCTTGGTGGAATGTCACCTTTATCATTATTTGCACCCATCTTTATCTCTTGTTGTCGTTTTTGTCTTGAAGTCTGTTTTTTTTTTTTTTTTTTCCATATAAGTATGACTACACCTGCTTTCTTTTGCTTGCCATTTGCTTGGAGTATCATCTTCCATCCCTTCACTCTGAGCTGATGCTTGTCTTTAGAGTTGAGCTGTGTTTCCTGAAGGCAGCGTATTGTTGGGTCTATTTTTTAATCCATTCAGCCACTCTGTGTCTTTTAATTGGTGAATTCAATCCATTTTCATTTAGAGTGATTGTTGATATATAAGGGCTTAATACCACCATTTTATTTTTTGTTTTCTGGTAGTTTTCTATTTCCATTGATTATTTTTCCTTTTATTTCTGTCTGCCATTTCAGTTTGGTGGCTTTCTGTGATGTTTTTCTCAATTTCCTCTTTATATATGATTTGTGACTCTGCCCTGATTTTTTGTTTTGTCATTACTATAAGGTTTGTGTAAAAGATCTAATAAATTAAATAGTCTTCTGATAGCCTCTTATCTCTATTGGCCTATACAGGTTCTGTTCTTTTCCTCTTCCTTTTCTATGTTTTTATAGTTGCAAGGTATCCTGTCTAGTGTTGTGAGTTTGTGACCAAATTGAAGTGGTTATACTTATTTTTGATGCTTTCTTCCCCTTTAGCCTTTATGTTATTATTAAGTGTTTATTCTTATATATAGCTGCAAATTTCTGATTTTATCTGTCTATTTATCTCCTTGCTCAAAGCTTTGTGAAACTTTGCCCTTTTGTTTCAGGTATGAGTGCTTCTTTCAACATTTCTTGTAAGGCAGTTTAGTTTTGATGAACTCCCTCAGCTTTTGTTTGTCTGTCAAAGCTTTTATGTTTCTTTCATATCTGAAGGATAATTTTGCTAGATAGCATGTTCTTGGCTGATAGATTTTTCTTTCAGTATTTTGAATATTTCATTCTACTCTCTCCTAGCTTGTAGGGTTTCTGCTGAGAAATCTGCCAAAAGCCTGATGGGGGTTCCTTTGTAGGTTATTTTCATCTCTCCTGCTGCCCTTAATATTTTTTCTTCATCATTGCCTTTTGACAGTTTTTGTGTTATATGACTTGTAGAAGGCCTTTTGCATTTATGCATTTAAGAATTCTATTATATTAATGTACTTGCATGTCTAGTTTCTTCCCCAGATTTGGGAAGTTCTCAGATATTATTTCTTTGAATAAACTCTAGTCAACTTTCTTCCTTTCTTCTCCTATTAGGACACCTACTATCCTTTTGTTACTTTTCCTAATAGAGTCAGATATTTCTTAAAGAATTTCCTCATTTTTTAAAAATCTTAGTTCCCTCTCCTTTTCCACCTGAATCATTTCTAGGTTTCTATCTTTGAGCTCACTACTTCTCTCCTCCATATATTCTGCTCTATTTTTAATGCTTTCTAAATTATTTTTTATCTCATTGTCTTTTTCATCTCTAGAATTTCTCTTTGATTATTATTTTTGAGTTTTAATCTCTTTGGCGAAGTACTCCATCTGTATATTATTTTCATTCCTGAGCTCCTTGTACTGCCTTACTGAGTTTTCTTGTAACTCATTGAGTTTCTTTATAAATGCTGTTTTGAATTCTCTGTCAGTTAGATTGTAACACTCTGTGACTTCAAGTTTGGTTTCTGGACAGTTGTTATTCTCTTTCTTTGTGCAATGTTACTGTTGTTCTTCATGGTATTTGATGAATTGATCATCTGCTGGTGCACTTGTGGTAGTAATCACATTTCCTATTTGGGCACAGCTTTGGTTACTTTGGTTCTGTGCTGCTTCTGGCTGTATTTGAGAGCCTGCCCTTTCTACTTTCCACTGTTCCACTTGAGCCTATGAGGTTGCTGATGCCTTGCTGCTTACAATGTCACTACAGTCTCAGGTGTTGCCACTGGGGTCACCAGGCTGTGAGCACTTCTGCTGCTTCTGATGCCACCTAGGTCTCACGTTCTTCCATTGGCTATCCTTGGGCTCTCCATCTGCTAGGATGCTGTTGCTCCATGCACTATCTGCACTGCTGTTCCTGGGTTGTCTGAAGGCGCTGGTTGTACTGCTGCCAGGGTGCTGGGTTCATGAGTGTTGCTGTTGCTGCCAGAGGCCTGAGGACCCAGGGGCTTGTATGCAGCCCATGCTACTCATGGAACTGATGTCAGTTATGCTGCCACTGGGGACTGAGTAACTGTTCTTCTGTGGCTCCTAAATCCTCTGGTCACTGGTTAAACCTACCACCACTAAGGAGTAGCAGGGGCTAAGCAGGGAGAGATTATTGTTCCTGCTTGCTCGTACAGCCTCTGGTCTCTTGTGCTAGATGGTGTGTTTTGAAAACTGAGGTCAGGGTGTCTCACCCTGCCCAGGAAAATGTGAGTTTTGTATATTGTCTGCACTGTTAGAAAGACTTGGCCATTGCCAGGATAGGGGCAGGGGGTACACATGGTGCATCCACTGGGAAACGGGAAGGTAGCAAGCCATGCCTACTTTCTCTGTCCCTGTAGTGTCCACTTGCAGGCATGTGGACCAGATTCATGGGGGTATGGGCAAGGATGCCTATTGTTTTTGCTCTTGCCACATCCACTCACAGTCGCGTGAGATGCGCTGTTTCTGCTCCTGCTACATCCACTCACAGTCACGCAAGTCATGACATCTACTCTTTCCACTCAACTCACAGTGGTAAGCCACAGTGGCTTCTGTTTCTGTTCCCACAGTGACTACTCACAGGCGCATGCGCTGCTGTGAGGATCTGCACCCTGGGTTGCTGCTGCTGGTGGAGGGGGATGGGGCTGCTCTCCTAGTTCTGCTGCCTCCCAGGGATAGAGTCCACCCACCTTCAGATGAACGGATGCATGGATCACTTACGTGTCCTGTTGGGCTGTGTGAGGAATCCTCTGTTGGTCAATGGATGCCCAAGTGGTTGAAACTTAGAGGAAAAAGGCAGAGGGAATAACTCACTCTGCCATGATGCTGATATCACTGAATTAGATTTAATTTTATTTTGCAATTACAATTAGCAGCAATCCACTATTAATTTCTTAGCCTTTTTTTTCCCTTTTGGTATTCTATCTTTGTCCTTTTTCAAAATTAAAAAAAAATTAAAACAAAATATAGTTGACATATAAAATAGTGTTAATTTAAAGTGTACAACATGCTGATTTGATACATTTTTATATTGTGATATGATTGCCATTGTAGTGATAATTAGCACCTGTATCACATCACATAATTATCATTTCTAACTTGTGGTTGGAATATTTAAGATTTAGTTTTTTAGCAAGTTTGAATATTGTAAAACGATATTGTTTTCTACAGTCACTATACTTTGCTTGAGATCTCTAAGACTTATTTACTATTAGTTTCAGGTTTGTTCTCTTAAACAACATCTATCGTATTCCCCCACCCCATGGCCCCTGATAACTACTACTCTGTTTTTTGGGTTTGGCTTTTTGTAGATTGACACATATAAGTGATATCATACAATATTTGTCTTTCTCTTTCTGTCTTATCTCATTTAGCATAATGTCCTTAAGGTCCATCCATGTTGTCTAAAATGGCAGGATTTCCTTCTTTTGCATGTCAGAATAATATTCCATTGTGTGTTAGTATATATATTCATCATATCTTCTTTATCCATTCTTCCATTGATGGTCACTTACATTGTTTCCGTATTTTGGCCATTGTTAATAATTAATGCTGTAATAAACTTGGGAGTGCATATATCTCTTTGATATCCTGTTTTCATTTCCTTTGGGTATATACCCAGAAGTGGGATTGATGGATCATATTGTAGTTCTAGTTTTAATTTTTTAAGGAACGTCTTTATTGTTTACCTCAGTGGCTGAACTAACATTCCCACCAACAGTGTACAAGGGTTCCCTTTTCTCTATATCCTCACCAACACAAGTTATCTCTTCTCTTCTCGATGATAACCATTCTAACAGGTGTGGTGATATCTCATTGTGCTTTTGATTTGCATTTCCCCTAGAATTAGTGATGTTGAACATCTTTTCATATACCTGTTGGCCATTTGAACATCTTCAGCATGTTTCTTTAAAGCTGAGTTTGACAGTATCTTTTCTCCACCCTCAAAGGGTAACCTGTCTCTTATAGGAGTCGTTATCAGGGTGCAGAATAGGATGGGGAGGAGTCTAGATTCAGTAAGTCTTTCTGGGACATTATTTACCTGTCTGTTTTGGATTCTGAAGAGAGCAGGGAAGATTCTTTCTCAGCACACTCTCAGTTATCTTGGCTTCTATTACTTACATTAACATGACCCTCAATGTTCCAGTATCTGAATAATGCCTGGCACATTGTATGCACTTAATCAATATTTGTTGAATGAATTAACCTTAGTATTTTGGTATAAACCTTAATATTTTGGTTCTTACTAAGTGAAAATTATTATTCAGCACTTACCTTCAGCAAAGTTCCTGAAAGTGTTAAAAAAAAATTAACTAATTCATGTGGCAGGTAAGTTCTCAGTAGGGTTCTTCTGAAGGAAATATGGTTATCATGCCTATTTAATTTTCCACTGTATTATATTGTAACAACATATATTACCATTTTAATTTTCTGGCCATAAACGCCAGGCTTCAAATCTCGCTTTTTAGTACCTCAGTCTGCTGTGGGAAAGAACAGCCAAGAATCACTAAAGAAAGGCCCTAAAGTAAACCAAGAGGGGAAAAAAAAGAAAAAAACTCAGATGACAAAAAGGTAATGAAGGAAGTATTAGAGTATGTAAAAAAATAAAACTCCAAAATTAATACACCCAATTTAAGAAGATATTCTGTCCTTAAAAGAATATTTTGTATCCTTATATTGATATATAAGGATTAAGAATGGGGATGGAACCAGAATTTGCTTCCATTATAAATCTACTAAAACTATTGGACTTTTAGAACTATGTATAATTAGCTATGTTATACATAGCTATAGAACTATGTATAGAACTGTTTATAACTATCTATAATTTATTACATTCATAGTTAAATTACAAAAATTGGTGGCTTATTTATTTGTTGCTGTCTAACATTCATAAACATTCTTTCTCTCAGGAGTATATTGAAATATATATAATTTTTTTAAAGGGGAGGATGATTTTTCTGTTCTCACACATCATTTTTTGAGTAGATTGGTCCCAACTCTAGGTTTCAGGGTTGAACCCCTATTGGTTTAAGACAATCAGAAAATTTTAATATTAATATTCAATAGCTGTTGCAAGTAGCCTGGGGTAGAAGTGAGGGATATGAACCCACCAAAGCCAGAAAGATGCAAGGAGATGTTTGCTGGCACTTCTCGGAGAGAAAATCTTTTTCTCTTCTGTGCACGTTACCAGAAGAGATACTCTCTTCTTTTGGATGATGTGAAGTAAGACTGTGAGATCTAGAACATGTACAATTTTGCCACCATAAGAGAAATTATCCATAGAATGGAACAATTAGTGCCCAAGGCATATTAAACAAAACAGAAAAAAATTGGACATGTATAATACTGTTTGAGCCACTGGATAAAATTTTCTTTAACTACTTCTGTTTTGTGAGCTAACAGATTCACTTGATTGTTTTGACCAGTTTTGTTTACTTTTCTGTCATAAAAAATGAAAGATTTCTACTTAAAATAATTTTGTAATGTGTACCAAGAATCAAAAAAAGGTGACTTTTTGAGTAAGTGGTCTCTATTCCTTGTATATTAATTACCTATTGCACAACACATTACTACAAAACTTTGAGGCTTCAAAAAAATAGATATTTATTACCTTTTACAGTTTCTGTGGGTCAGGAATTCAGGGGAAACTTGGCTGTGTGGTTCTGGCTCAGGGATCCTCCTGAGGTTGCATTCAAGTAGTTGGTCAGGGTTTGAGTCCTCTGAAGCTAGATCAAGAAGGGATCCACTTCCAGAGTAGCTCTCTCACATATCTGCCAAGTTGGTGCTGGCTGACGGCAGGAGGCAAATATTCTTGGTTACATGGGTTAGCCCTATTAAATATAGGAGAGTTCTACACAAGCCCAGGAATACTAGGAGGCATTGAGGACCATTTTGGAGGCTGCCTATCAAACTCAAATTTTACAAATGCTTCAGAGTAAATATATTCAAAAGGTTCATTGAAAATTTATACATAGCTTCTATTCTACATGAAGAAAATGGCTAAATACATTAAGATCTAGCCAATTGGCCTGTTATAATAGGCATGGAGAAAAATAATAGTTATAATGCACACATGAGGTTTTGACAATCAATCTACAAATTCAGGTACTCCAGAAACACAATTTTCATTATCTTTCCATAACACTATTTTTACTTTGTACTCTCCTTACTTCTCCACCAGGAAAAAACTTAGCCAATTCAAGGGTCCTTCCCTGTTTTCCCTACATTTGTGTCTAAGTTCTAGAGGGCTGAATGATGCCAGGGCAATGGAGCCATTTGGTCCATGACCTCTCTCCGTAGCAGTATCTCCTGGAATATCTATTGCCTCAACAGATCCTCAGCTGTGAAATCGTGAGTGGGTTGCTGATGAATTCCATTTAGCCTCATCCTGAAGACCTGTCAGGTCTGATGACTCTGCTACTCACAGACACTCTTGTTTAAATGGGAATTGTTCCGTTGTTTCCATCTTCGACTACGTGACAGGGAATTCTATAGAACTCAAGCCCTCAGTGCCCAGTGGCTGTCTCCCTCGAACACCAGGACCACATTTTCTTAAGTTTCTGCTTGCCAACTCAGGCCCTAACCATCTTTCGGTTAGGGCTTTTCTGTTCTTGATGTCTCTAAACTTATTTGATAGTTGTGCTGTCTCTAAGGCATTCTGAAGACTCACTTATGTTTTTGGCCATATCACCTCTGCTTCAACTTCTTTTTGCTGTCACATCCCTTCTCTGAGGCTTGAGAACCTAACAACTTACCTGCCTGAAAGAGGGGAATGGTCAGAGATATGGGGAAGGAAATATTAATTAAAAAGCTGGATAATATTTCAAAAATATTGTCTATTAGCGGTTACATACAGCTAAGTGAAAAATTTAAAAGGAGAGTTGGATGGGATACAACAAGACATTAAAGACATGTTAGAAGCATGAGCAGATTTTATTTTCTAACACATTGTAACATACTGTTTGGCATTATCCATAGCCTGGCCTCTTCTAACCCCTCTACGATATTCTTCCTGTGTAGTGTCTAGAGAAGGAAAACTCAGACCTTGAGGACCAAAGGATAAGGGCTTAGTGTCTTTGAATGCAAAAAAAGAATTGCTTTTCTCAATGTATGAATGGATAAAGAAGATGTGGTATATATGTATTTATAGAATGGAACACTACTCAGTCATAAAAAAGATGATATCATGCCATGAGTGACAACAGGGATGGACCTTGAGGGTACTATGCTAAGTGAAATAAGTCAGAATAGAAAGACAATTTCTGTATGACTTCACTCATATATGGAAGATAAACAAACAAACAAACAGATATGGAGTATAGATAGGTGGTTAACAGAGGGGAAGGGTGAAAGGGGCATGTATCTATGGTGAGCTAGACTTCTGGTGGTGAACATGATGTAGTCTATGCAGAAGTCAAAATACAATGATGTAAACCTGAAATTTATATAATGTTATAAACCAATGTGACCTCAATACAATAGCTTTAAAAAAAACACCAAAAAAAAAAAAATGGAGAATTGCTTCTTGTACATTTGGAGACAGAAGATAGTAAAGTGGGGTGAAGGGAGGTGGAAGAGTTTATTTTTGGTGTGTGTTTTGGAAGACTGAATATTATTTATCTTTTCAAAGTTTCTTACAGACTTTTCTCAGTTATCCCTCTTTTCCTCCCTTCTGCCCTTCTTCATACAATCATTTTCTCCGTCTGTCATTCTCCTTCTACCACTCAATTTCTCTTTGAAACCAAGTAGCTGGAGCCATGGGAGAGAAGAAGTGAGCTATTTCTGTTTCATCTTCCTTACTCCAGATCTCTGGAAGGTCTTTCTGAACATAGTTCATCCACGGAGTCTCACCTAAAGGTTAAAAACAAAAAACCCCACAAAAACTCATTCAAAATAAGAAGGTGGAGAGTTGAGATTCCCTCTACTGCAGAGAGTCTGACTCAGCATTGCTGGAAGTTCACTATTTCCTGGTGTGTTTCCTAAAGAGAGGTCTCTGATGATAGTGCCTATGCTTTGGTAACATAATTTATTTCATGGTAACAAAGTTGGAAGTGATCTTTAAATCAGCCTTATGATTTCTCCAGGGTGAATGGAGGGTTCCTTGACATAAAAATGTCTCAAAAGATGAACACCCTGTAGGGAGATCTTGGAGCATAAACAAGGGACACATTAACAGGGTTGGTCTCCCCTCTTTTACCCAGGAGGGAGGTTATTTACAGCTTGCATGATTTTAATTGCCCCTTATTTGTTGGGAGCTGTGCTCCCAAGTCCTCTCTTAGATGTGAGAGAAGGCTCATTAGCTTTTAAGTTCCACTTCTCCCACAGCCGGATCATTTGTGAGGGAGGCTGTGTGAGCCAAATGTTACTAACAAAAGACCATGTGCTCACCTCAGAATACTAATGGCGTGGAATACTCTCAGAAGCTGGAATCTAAAGTATCTGTTGGCTATTTCTGAGTACCTGGGTACACCACAAAGAAAAAAGAGTTGGAACACAGGAGAGTAAAGATTTACAGAACTCCTAGGTAAGTCACTTGGGGCTCTGCTCTAAGGAATGTAAGGGCCTAGGACCCAGGAAGAATTTCAAAGATTTACAAATAGCTCAGTATCATTTTCCTTGAAGTCAAAGTTTTCTAAGGGGTCTTCTTCCAAGGCAGCTCATTTAGCTTGGAATCAAATCTGTAAAAGGATGATCTAAATACGTAGGCTGTGTCAATACACTTTGGTACAAAATGGGGAGCTGGAAAATCTCTGAGACATCTGATTAGTGTTTAAAAGGAGAAAACACAGACCCAGAGGGAAAGTTGTGGGTAATTTTTGAGGGGCCTGTACTACCTGATTTGTTCCATTTAAAAAGTCAAGTTTGAGCAGTCTACAGAAGATTTTCAAATTGAGTGAATCCAATGTAACTTTAATGAACATATCAGGTCTTGAGGAAGTGAGGGAACACCAGTTGAGAATAAATGTAATCCTAGGTCTGCTGAGAGTAATCCTATCCATATTGTTCCGGATAAACAAAGCTTTTCAGATTTTGTTTCCTACCTTACAAATATGTTAAACTTTTCCAAAGTCAACTAAGTAAACGTTAGGAAGAATTATTGATGAAATCTCTTAAAGAAGAGAGGCATGTCAAAGAGGACACTTTTTCATATTCTCTTTCCACTTCCTTCTTTTTTTATTTTCCAAGCATGATCAAAAGGAGGTAACTATGGGGAGGGGGACTATCTGATGCCACGAATGAATTGAGAAAAAAACAGATAAACTTTATCCCAAATAAACTTAATCCAAACAAAAGAAGAAACCTTGGGATTCCTTGATAAATAAGAGTCAAGTAAAAATAAGGTTTAATTAGAAACGATAGAATCTGGGGTGGTTGAGAAAAACAATGTGGCAATTAGAAGGTTTCTGGGATTAAGAACAGCATCACTGGTCTAACATAGATCTCTGTGTACAGTAGGGTTTGTTGTGGTAATTTTGTCTCTGAGGCATCTGTGGGCATAAGCTTTGCAGTGGTCACCATCTAAAGGCTGAGATGTCTCTTTCCCTCAGTTACACCAGCATGTATTGCAAAACATTTTAATATCTCCTTAATTCTTTCTCCTGAAAGAAGATAAATTCTCCTCCAGTTTGTCTCACTTACTTGGCAAGAAGTCAGCATTACAGCCTTTCTGTTCTTTTCCTGAAAGTGTATCTCTGTGAAAAGATGTGGTGATCAGGTTATTGGCAGCATGTTCAATTACGTTGTCCTTGCCCTGTTCATTTGTACAATAATGCTTCTGAAATGGTCTCAGCCATTCTAGAGATGTTTTGTGAGAAATTCTCACAAAGAATATGGAGGAGCCTTCCCCAGTCTCAAACTTCTTGCCCAAATCCAGTTTATGATCACCCACAAGAATTTCTCTCTCTCTTTTTTATGCCACACATCATCTTTTGTTTTGTATTATGTCTCAATGGGCACATTTCCCACCTCCATTTTTGGGCTATATGCTCATTTATATCATCCAAAACACCGAGTATAGTGCTTTGCATTCTACAGTGTTTAGAAATAAGGTTAATGCAGTGATTAACACATTTTAGTGAGCAGTGCAGTGCATATATTTAAGATGTGGCTCTAGAGCTAGACTGTCTGGATTTGAATCTCAGTTCTGCCCTTCAGGGTTGTGTGACCTTGAAGTATATGCTGCTCTGACCCACAGTCTCCTAATTTGTAAAATGGGAATAATAAAAGTACATATCTCATAAAATTGTTGAAAATTAAAATAAGATAGAACATAAAAGTACTCAGACTAGCATCTAGAACATAGTACACACTGAGTAAATATTAGCTACCTAATAACATGCTTTGATTTTCAGGCAAATTATATCATATTAGAAGCAAAAAAAAAAAATAAGCAAATCAAATAGCTTGGGGTTTGGAAAAAAAATCGCCAGTAATAAGCTGGAGTAACCAACACTTTATAGAATTATTATTTGTAAAAGTGTTCCTGGTAATACGGTGGATGATATGTTCAAAGAAACTAATAATGCTAGATAAAACCTAAAACACACTTTTTCATGTCTGAGCCAGCGAGAAAGTAAATAAATTTATCAAGGTATAGCAATGACAAGAAAAAACACAAACCTAGGCGGCAGTGGGCTGAGGCTAGCATTTTTCCAGGAGGGATCTACTAATCTCGGGTAGCCTCAGTCCTGGGTTTTAATGAGCCAATGTATGGAGGGTAGGAGAGAAAGACACTGTGTGAGACTGGCTTAAAGACAACACCTCTTTCCCGCAATGCCACTGAAAAGAGGGACTCCTAAAGGGAGACATTCTCCGTGGGCAAACTAGAAAGAAACCTACTTCACAAAATGAGAGTGATATGCACACCTCTCTCAGCTTTAGTGTGAGAGAAGGAGAAAAAGTAAAAAAGTCTTCCCAGATAAATCTTTTTGTAAAATTTATTGTTATTGAGATAAAATTGACATATAGCAGTGTGTAAGTTTAACACGTTCAATGTGTTGATTTGATACATTTACACATTGCAATATGCTTACCATCCTAGCATTAGCTAACATCTCTATCTTGTCACATAAGTATATTGCTGTTTTTGCAGCGGGAACAATTAAGATCTAGCCTATACAGATTTTGGAATATAGTGATATACATCTGAAATTAATATAATGTTTTCAGCCAATGTTACCTCAATAAAAAAAGAGATCTAGTCTTAGGAACTTTGAAGTTTTTAATGAAGTGTTGTTGTCTATAATTACTATGCTGTGCATTAGATCTCCAGGATTTATCTGGTGGTTACAAGTTTGTACACTTAAACAACATATCTCCAATTCTCCCACACCCCCTAGGCTCTGGTAATTAACATTTTGTTTGCTATTTTTGTGAGGTCAGCTTTTTGAATACACATAAAAGTGATATCATACTGTTTTAGTCTTTCTCTGTCTGACTTATCTCAGAGTAATGCCCTCCAGGTCCATCCATGTTGTTGCAAATAGCAGGATTTCTATTTTTCTCGTGGCTCAGTAATATTTCATTGTGTGTATGTGTGTGTGTGTATAACATCTTCTTTATCCATTCATGTATTGATGGACACTTAAGTTGTTTCCACATCTTGGCTATTGTGAATAATGTTGCAATAAACGTGGGCGTGCAGATATATTTTTGATATCCTTTTTTCATTTAATTTGGATATATACCCAGAAGTGGAATTGCTGGATCATATGGTAGTTCTATTGTTAATTATTTGAGGAAACTCCATACTTTTTTTCCATAGTGGCTGAGCCAGTTTACATTCCCATGACAATGTATGAGGGTTCCCTTATCTCTACATCCTTGCCAAACTTGTTCTCTTTTGTCTTCTTGATGATAGCCATTCTAACAGTTGTGAGATGATATCTCATTGTGGTTTTGATTTGCATTCCCCTGATGATTAGTGATATTGAGTCTCTTTTTATGTTCGTTTTGGCCATTGAATGTCTTCTTTGGAAAAATGTCTATTTAGTTCCACTGCCCACCATTTAATCAGACAGTTTGACATTCGTTACTGAGTTGTATGAGTTCTTTAAATATTTGGGTAATAACCCCTTATCCTATACATGGATGGCAAATATATTCTCCCATTCTGTAGGTTGCCTTTAATTTTTTTTTACTATTTCTTTTGCTGTGTAGAAGAATTTTAGTTTGACGTAGTCCCACTTGCTGATTTCTGCTTGTGTTACTTGTACTTTTGGTGTCATATCCAAAAAATCTTTGCCAGGATCAACGTCAAGGAGATTTTCCTCTATTTTTTCTTCTAAGAGTTTTATGGTTTTAGGTCTGATGTTTAAATCTTTACTTCATTTCAAATTAAGTTTTGTGAGTGGTGTAAGTAAGGGGTCTGGAGTTTTCTCTGCCTTTGTATGGGTCACCTGCTCCACTCTTCTTGCTCCTTCTGGTGGCAGAATTCTTAAGCTATTGTGTCTTCTCCGGTTTATGTCACTCACCAAGCTGGCTCCTGGAAACCTCTTTCTTGTTTTCCAGAAGGTGGCGCTAGAGCTCGTGTTTGTGGTTTCTCCCTTGTCCACAGACCAGATCTACTTTTCTGAGAACACTTAGTTTACCAGATTTGCTATCATTGTGACACTCAAGGCTGTGCACAAGGAGCCAGTTGCAGAGTGGGGAGAGGTGTGGGTTTAGAAATAGAAGATTGAAGGTTCTGGTGGATCTGGTGGGAGATTCTCTGGTGAGGTACTCCTAGAGGCTCGTGGGTGGACTTTCTCTTGAAATCCTGAGCCTCTGTGCCCCTTTAATGGCCTGTGATATTCTTTTATTTATTTAATTTTTCAGTGAGGAGGATTGGCCCTGAGCTAACATCTGTGCCCATTTTCCTCTGTTTTGTATGTGGGATGCCACCACAGCGTGGCTTGATAAGGGGTACATAGGTCCACACCTGGATTCCGGGCCTACAAACCCTGGACTGCTGAAGCAGAGTGTGGGAACTTAACCACTACGCCACTGGACCAGCCCTTACACCTGCTTTATATTCTTAACTGTGTCTTTCCCGATCTCCCTTCTTCCACTAATCATGATCTACCCACCACAGTAGTCTCTGTACTTCTAGAGAGAAACGGGTTTTCCAATTGCATCCAGCACTGCTGGAGTACCTGGGCACTCACTCACTGCTCTATTTCCGTGACAGTAGAGTTTGCATTGCTAAATACGTCAGCTTCTGCAGTGTAACTTGAAGGAGGTGATGCTGGGAAAGCTCCTTTCACTGTCTCCACTGTGACCAAACTCACACCTTTTTTCCTGCCCCAATAGTGCACTGGAATCCCTTCTCAGGAAGACTGGGCTTCCACAAAGTCTCTCTCCTTCATGGGTGTCTGCCCACGTCAGCCATCTCCAGGCGTTACTGGACTATGACCAAGTTGGGTTGGGGCTGTTTTGTTGTCTCCTGCTGGCTCTGCAGCCCATGCTGAGGTCTGTCTGCCTATTACTGGATGCACAGGTGGGTGAGATCCTCCCAGTTCCCTTGGCACATGGTGCTAGACATCACAACTCCCACAAAAGCTCTTTTGTTCATGGATGGATGTCCAATTCATTGTTACAAAAGGGGAGAAAAAGGAGGACTGTCTTTCATCACAATGGTGCTGATATAATTCCTTCCTCTGATAATTTTTAATCTCATACATCTACTTACGTAGATATGTAGCCTAAACATATCACTATTTTGACACTAAAAAAATCATCAAAATTTTTGTTTAAAGGGATTGTGGGTTGGTTCTGCCCCCAAGGTATCTGACAGAAGTCATATAAATCATTTCTGAAGAAATCAATTTTAAACCCAAGCATCAATGGTTCCCACAGATAATTTTTAAAGAAACATGAACTTAAGATGAAAAAATCACTAAACACACAAATAAACAAGGCAACTTGAGTAATAGTAAGCAATAACATTAAACTATAGAATCAGACTTACAGAATTATATATTTAAATCATTAGATAATAATAATTTCAATAAGTATATTGAATATGTTTAAATAAAAGATACTATAGAAAGTATGAAAAACACTAAGAGACTATCAAAACTGAGTATTTGGGAAAAGAACCAAAGGAATGTTAGAGAGAAAACAAAATATTATGATTAAAATTTGAAATTTAATGAATGTGTTAAACAGTCAATTAGCACAACTTATGATAGAATGAATTTACTGGAAGAGAGATCTGTAAAACTTAGAACACAGTAGAGAAACACAAATAATGGATGTTTCAATGATGTGGAAAGTAGAGCTAGAAGATTCAACATACATCTAACTGGCATTCCTTGGGCATATAATAGACATATAGAGGGAATTTTCAGAGTACCCTCTGTGTTTAGTAGATGGCACAGCATACTTAAGCTTACCATACTGAATAAATGGACATTAGAGAAAGCTGTGAATACTTCCATGAGTAGAAGGAGAAGAACAGTATATATTGTAGCTGCTTAATAAATCTTTTCGTTGTCATTTATTATATATATATATAAATAAATAAATGATCATTTATTATGATGATGATAGTGATGATGATGAAGAATAGAATTTTCTGCTCTGTTCTCACAAAATTCTCCCTCCATTCAGTCTCACTGTAGACAGAACCACATGTAAGTATGGGATGGTAAATATGTAGTCTGTCTGTGACCATTTCTCCTTCCATGTTGGTGGCAAACATCTCAATATTCTTTTCTAATTAATCTCTTTGTCCTTTATACTTCTTCTCAAAACAGCGTGCCATGAAGCAATAACTGATCTGATTTTGGGAAATGAACTCTTCTACCTTATTTCTCAGACTGTAGCCTTATGCTTCTATGGGGATTTTCTCTTTTTATATATTTTGGGAACTAGGATGCTGGGAAATGGTTGGGCAGAAGGAAGACATTCTCTATGGTTAATGCTGACAAAATTTTTGTAGTTTGTAGACATAGTTTATTCCAGTAATGGCACAGCCTTTCTCCAGGGAAATCTCCAAGACTTTTACTTTTACTCATAAACACAACTCCCAGGCTACTTTTGACACCTATTTTCTACCTTTCATAGCTTACCAGGATTTTCTTTCTGGTTTGAGTTCATCTGAATAAAAAGATTTTCATTGAGAGATGTTCTAATGACTATCTGGAGAGAATGACAGCTGTTGCATCTTGAAGAGGAGACAGTGGCTGATGCAAAAATATTCCTTTGGCTATTTGCCATTTGTCCTGAAGACTTAGTGATTGCCTTCCCTTCACTGGCTGCAATGAGAAAAAGAACTTCCAGAAATGTTGCCTTAGTTTCCTAATCCCCACATCCATTGCCAAAGCATCCTAACACTTACATAATTTTGAGTCACTCTACTTTGTAGGAGAAGCCTTGAACCTAGGAACAATGGATAGAATTGAGGGTGATTGAGAATCCAATAAACCATATACAAAGGTGGTACGTGGTTGCAGTTTGCTGCATAGAGGGTCCGAAGTTTACAACCAATTTCAAAAGTATCACTGACCCTAAGAAGATCAAGGATCATGGTCCAAGATAATTTAAATCATATATCTCTGATTTGAGAGGAAAAATCTGCACCTGTAAGGAAAGGAGCACAATGGCTCGTTCAACATTGTCTTATCTAACTCTCAGGAGCCTTCCTAGACTCAAAAGTTGGTTAAGTCACTTCTCTTTCTAATCTGCTTCTTGATTTGTGACTCTTCCCATCAACACATTATATTATTCTTATTTCTCTCCAAGTCTTATGAAAGCAGAAAGGCAGTCACAGAATTGTCCACCCTCCCTGATTATAGATTAATTAAATATTAGTTCCCAAGGAGATTTTAAAGAGCACCTACTTTACCATCCTCATTTTTCATAGAGGACCTCATATGATTCATAGGTTTCTTCAAGCATTGAGTTAATAGCAGAGCCATGACTGAGCAGAATCATTCTATTTCACCATAGAGAGAGATGTCAGCATTTTCCAAATTTAGTTTATTCCCAATTCTCATATATTTGTAAATTCTGGAATGCGAACACATGAAATTAAGACATTTTGGGGGATAATGTACTAATGATGTCAATTTATTATCTTTTGTCCCCAAAGAGAGAATGTAATTATTTTTCCTAGAAAATTTTTCAGTTAAGGTTGGTGATTAGAAGTGGAAGACACAAGCTAAATCAACATCGATGATTCAAGTTTGTATAGTTAGTCAGCTGCTTGACTGGAAAGAAAATGAAGACTATTTCTTTATGGCTTTTGAGAATATAACCACTTTCTTCTCTCATCTTTTTCTCAGCAGATGGCACCACGCATGTCCGTGCAAGGGGAAAGAAATCATACCTCTGTGACCATGTTTATTCTCTTGGGACTCTCAGATGAAAAAGAGGTGCAGCTTATCCTCTTTCCAATATTCCTAGTGGTTTATCTTCTGACCCTACTCTGGAACCTGGGTCTCATCATCCTAATCAGGATGGACTCCCACCTGCACACACCTATGTATTTGTTTCTCAGTTTCCTGTCATTTATAGACATCTGCTATTCTTCTTCCACCAGCCCAAGGATGCTTTCAGATCTTTTCAAAGATGAGAAAATGATTTCCTTCATTTCCTGTGCCGCCCAGTATTTTGTTGGGTGCTGGATGGGTCTGACTGAGTGCTGCCTCTTGGCTGCCATGGCCTATGACAGATATGTTGCTATTGGTAGGCCTCTGCAGTACTCAGCCATCATGACTCCTGGCCTCTGTCAGAAGATGGTTGCTGGGGCCTATGGGAGTGGTTTCCTTGGTAGCTTAGTTCAAACAGTTGCTGGCTTTCATCTCTATTACTGTGGGCCCAATATCATTCCAAATTTCTTCTGCGACATAACCCAGATTATTTCCTTGTCTTGCTCTGATCCTTTCATCAGCCAAATAATTCTTTTTCTGGTGTGTACTTTTGTTGGATTTAATTCTTTCCTAGTTACCATGTTATCATATGTTTTTATTCTAGCTTCCATCCTGAAAATATCTTCTGTCAAAGGTAGTGCTAAGGCCTTCAATACCTGTGCCTCCCACCTGGCAGTTGTGATACTATTCCATGGCACTGGCCTCTCTGTGTACCTACTTCCCAGCTCTACCCACTCCACAAAGCAGGACAAGGTGCTGTCAGTGTTCTATGTTATCTTTATCCCCATGTTAAACCCTCTTATCTATAGTCTGAGGAACAAGGAGATCAAAGAGGCCCTCACGAGCGTGGTAAAAAGGCTAACACGTTACCTCGGTAAGAATAATATTTGTGCAGGTGTTATTTCCCCTATAAGGAATACAGGGGTGTAAGTGACCTTTTGTAGGTTACAAGATAGCTAGGCAGAGAGAAGAAGTGAAAACCTGGCTTCTTGATTTCCAGTGCCATTATGTTTAGCTGCCACAACCAAGTCATGTGTTTGAGGCATTGTCACTACCATTGAATTCAGTTAAAAAGCCTTTTTCAATGATTAGATGCAGGTAGATAAAGCTATGTTTTGAAAACAAGAGTTCTGATAGATATTATATGTAGAGAAATGACAAGAATCCAGGAAGCCATGCAGTTGGTTATTTCTTCTACAATTTTTAAAATGTCTTTCATTTATTTTTAATTGTTAGGCACTTATTTACACTTCAAGAAAAATAAAATAAAATAATGTATAAAATTAAATATATGAAAATCCAAAATAACTTTACAATGAATACTTAATAATCTTAATTCCAAACAGAGAGAGAGAGAGAGAGAGAGAATGTGAGAGGGAGAGACACAGAAAGAGAAAGGTGAAAAGAGAGAGAGAAAGAGAGAGAGAGAGAAAGAAAGGGAACAGATGGAAGGGGAGGGAGGTCGAGGAGGAGAGGAGATAAAAGGAGAGGAGAGGGAGAATGATTGGTCTGACCTCATTCCCAAATAACCCATTTCCCTCCATCTTACTCCTTGAGCCTCTTTGTGAAGTGAATTGTGAAAAAGAGATAGGAGAAAGTAATTTTAGAAAGAATGGATGCTTTTAAGATCAAGAGTTGGGAGAATCTCAGAGGCTAGAAGGAAGTCAAAGTCATCAATTTCTGGGCATAGGTGGCGTGGATCATGCTCCATGATAGCTTCTCAGAGACTGTGCAAGACCTCAGGAATTATGGCTGTTGTGGTGTGTCTAGGGAAGCAAGACTCAAGTTCCAGAGATCTGAGCCTCCCAGGGATTCCAGAGAGCAGGTGAGTCACCAGACTTGGAGGAATAATGGAGACCTAGAGTCCAACCAAGAGAATTTAAAGAAAATTTAAAAATAGACATTTTTCAGACTAGAGTTTATGGGCTGTTTCAGACGTATTACATTCATATTTATGCAACACTTTACACCTCATATAGTTCTAATGCATAGATGTGATTTTTTTGTATTACCATGAGAAGTTGGCGGGTGAGAAATTATTCCTATTTTATAGATAGAAACTTGGGGCTTATTGAGGTCTGCCAGGTTCTTTTCACTGTAGTGACAATGCATCTTGACTCTCACAAAGTGTGATTTGTGGAACATAAATAGTTCTCACTGACCAGAAACACGTCCTCCATTGCTTGGCCATGTTGACATAACTCTATACTTTTGGTGTTATATCTTTAAAAATATCTTAAGAATATGTTCAGTTTAAAATATTAAATTGTTACAGTTCTTATTAGAGGGAATATATAATGATTAACCTATTAGCAAGAGTTAAATCAAATAAACTCATTGCCTCATTCATCCCTCTCTCCCTAGAAGTAAGATTAGCTGAAGTAGATCAAACCAAGAATGAGATCTTCCTAAAACATCTCTGGATCCCTAGTAATGGCAGGGTAGATGAGCTACATTTAAAAAAGAATAAAAAAACAAAAAACAAAAGTTTGTGGTAATGATCTTAAGTAGATATTTTTAAAGAAGGATTAGTAATGCAACATAATATGTTGGAAATAACTCCAATTCACAACACATAAATTAACCTACTTTAATAGAAAGCATTCTGTGTACTTCACACTCTTATAAGTGCTTAATAAGCATTATTTAATTTGATTCTATGAAGAACTACCCTATGAAGTAGCTACTACTATCAGCCCCATTTAGTAGGTGATGATAAAGATGCTTGAAGATGTTAATTTGCTCAACTGTCACACAACCAGCAAGTGGATAGCTGGCATTCAATGCAGATTGGCTGATACCAATGCACATGGAATTAACCACAACAATTTGTGTCTTTGTCATGAATTACTTTTATTTTATGCCTTATTGCCTTGATTTCCTCACTTGCACATTAAAAATTATGCCATATGTGCCCACTGGGCTGCTATGATGATTGAGTCAGGTCAGGGAGTGGAGAAAATGTATGTATGTATACCTTTAAAGTGAAAGTGCTTTGTAAACATGGAAGTGTCCACATATCTAATTTATTATTATCAGGCTATATTACTGGCTAATTGTGTCATCTTGAATAAATCTCTTAGTTCCTCTGGCTTCAAGTTCCTCATCTTGAAATGAAGAGTATTGAACCAAATGATTTCTAGGTCCTTTCAAGCTCAAATGACTCCAAGTTCATTAAAAGAAAAGCTATAATCATGAGTTCATAATAGGACCACGGGAAAGTGTGGAATTGAATCAGAGGGGACATGGCAAAGTGGGGCATGAAATTAGCATGGAAAAAACTCCATGACAACCATGATTCCAGAGAGCAAATACCTGGAGAGTTTTGTCCCACTAATTGTCTTTTCCCCTCTGCCCTAATAACACATTTAAGGGGATCTGCAGTTAGAGGCATCTCTCTGGCTGTGAGTGGACAGCCAATCTCATGGCCAAAAGCACCCATCTTGGAATGCAATAAGACCACCTGGGAAATTCTTTTGGAAAAGAAATAAACAATTTCATCCTTTGGCAAGAACTCTTTCTTCCGGGAAGGTCTGGGACAAGGTCAGAGGGCAAGATATATAGAAAGCAGTGGATTTTGTGCTATCTCAATATTCATGTGATTCTTTCAGTAGGACCAAGGAGCAAGGTTTATGGTCCTCCATCTCTCTCATTCTTTAACTCTTCCCTCATTTTTCCTTCCTCCTCCTCCACTTACAGCTCTTTCTCAGGTTCTCTTTCTCCCTACCCAAATTCTCTGAGCTTCAGTGAAAAGAATAATCTCTAACCTAAAATGTCAGATATTACTCTGTGATGAGGGGTGGATGTTAAACTCTAGTTCTGCAATTTCTTAATGATGTGATCTTGAACTTGGTTAACTTCTGTTTTTCACCTGTAAAATCGGTATAATAGGATCAGTTACAATCTGATGAGACAATATCTATAAAGACTAACACACTGTAGATGTTAATAATTGAGCACTGAATCAAAAATAATAATTTGCTGAAATTCAGAGGAATTAACTAATATCAAAACATTCTTGTCTAAGGATGCCCTCTCTTGCCACTGTTATTCAGCTTACTATTGGAAGTTCTAGTTAGATCAATTAAGCAAAATAAATAAATAAATGAAAGTTATCCAAAGTAGAAAGGAAGAAGTAAAACTGTCACTAGTTTTAGATGACATCATTTTATAATAGAAAACCCTAAGGAATCTACCAAAAACCTATTAGAAATGATAAATGAATACAGTAAGTTTGCAGAGTACAAAATCAATATATAAAATCAGTTGCATTTCTTTAGAGTAACAATGAACTAGCATAAATGAAAATCAAAAATACACTCACATATAAGTTTGCAACAAAAAGAATAAAAAGTTAGAAATAAATTTAACTAAGGAAGTGAAAGACCCGTGCACCGAAAACTATGAGATATTGTTGAAAGAAATTGAAAAAGACACAAAGAAATGGAAAGATATTTTGTGCTCATGGATTGCAACTGATTTCTGAATGTTGATTTTATATCCTTCAAATTTATTGAGTTTGTTGATTACTTCAACACTTTTTTGGTTGAGTCTTTGAGTTTTTCTATATATAAGTTCATATCATCTCCAAATAATGACAACTTCAGTTCTTTCTTCACAATTTGGATGTAATTTTTTTTTTTTTTGTGAGGAAGATTAGTCCTGAGCTAACATCTGTTGCTGATCCTCCTCTTTTTGCTGAGGAAGATTGGCTCTGGGCTAATATCCATGCCCATCTTCCTCTACTTTATATGGGATGCCACCACAGCATGGCTCGACAAGTGGTACCTGGGTCTAACCCGGGTTCCAGGCCTGTGAACCCCGGGCCACTGAAGTGGAGCATGCGAACTTAACCGCTACCCCACTGGGCTGGTCTTGGTTGACATATTGTTTTATCTTGCCTCTTTGCCCTAGCTAAGGCTTCCAGTACTATGTTGAATAAGTGTGGTGAGAGTGAGAACCCTTGTCTTGTTCCTCATGTTAGAGGAAAAACTTTCAGATTTTTACCATTGGGGATAATGTTAGCTGTGGGTTTGTTTTATATGGCCTTGGTTTTCTTGAGGTATGTTCCTTCTACATCCAATATTTGAGGATTTTAATCATGAAAGGATGTTGTATTTTGTCCAATGCTTTTTCTGTATTTATTGAGATGATCATATGATTTTTATCTTTCATTATATTAATATGGTGTATCACATTTATTGATTTGTGCATGTTAAGCCACCCTTCCATCCCAGAGATAAATCCTACTTGGTCATAGTCTATAATTCTTTTACTGTGTTCTTGAATTCGGTATGGTAGTATTTTATTGAGAATTTTTGCATCTATATAGGGGATGGATATTGGTCAATAGTTTTCTGTTCCTCAGGTATCCTTATCTGGCTTTGGTATCAGGGTGATACTGGCCTCATAAAATGAGATTGGAAGTATTCCCTTCTGTTCAATTTTTTGGGAGACTTTGAGAAGGATTGCCATTAGTTGTCTTGAAATGTTTGGTAGAGCTTACCAGAGAAGCCATCTGGTTCTAGGACTGTTTGGGTTAGGAGGTTTTTGATTATCAATTCAATCCTCTTACTCATTTTTATTGTATTCAGATTTTCTGTTTCTTGCTGATTCAGTCTTAATAGGATATATATTTTGAGGAAATTATTCATTTCTTCTAGGTTATTCAATTTGTTGGTATATAATTGCTCATAGTTGTCCCTTATGATCATATATATTTCTGTAGCATCTGTATTTCTGTAGAAGAGACATGGTAATATCTCCTCTTTCATTTCTGGTTTCATTTAGTTGAGTCTCCTTTCTTTTATTCTTAGTCTAGCTGAAGGTTTGTCTCTTCTGTTTATTTTTTCAAAAACCAGCTCTCTGTTGATTTTTTCTGTTGTATTTCTGGCTTTATTTCATTTACTTCTGCTATGATCTTTGTTATTTCCTTCCTTACACTCATTTTGGTCCTAATTTGTTCTCTTCTTGTTTCTTGAGATGTAAGATTGGTCGGTTATTTGAGATTCTTCTATATTCTTAATTTGTGCTTTTATTGCTATAAACTTCCCTCTCAGAACTGCTTTTGTAGCCCCGTTGGTTTTGGTGTTTTATTTTTCCATTGTCATTTGTTTCAAGATTTTTATTAATTTCCCTTTTGATTTCTCATTTGACCCATTTGTTGTTCAGGAGTTTGTTGTTTAGTTTCCACATATTTGTAGATTTCCACATTTGTAGCTCTCCTCTTGTGGATTTCTAGTTTCATACCAATGTTGTAAGAAAAGATACCTTGTGTGATTTCACTCTTAAATTTTCTAAGACTTGTTTTGTGTCCTGTCATATGATCTGTCCTGGAAATGTTCTCTGTGCACTTGAGGAGAGTGTGTGTTCTGATGCTATTGGATGAAATGTTCTATAAATGTCTGTTAGGTCCATTTGATCTAATGTATATTTCCAGTCTAACATTTCCGTGTTCATTTTCTGTCTGGACTATCTATCTATTGCTGAAAGTTGGGTATAAAAGTCCCTAGCATTATTGTATAGTTGTCTATTTCTCCCTTCAATTCTGTTAATATTTACCAAGTATACTTTGGTGCTCTGATTTTGAGTGTGCACATGTTTATATTTATTATGTCTTCTTGATTAATTGACCCCTTTATCATTATATAGTGACCTTCTTTGTCTCATGTTTCCATATTTGGCTTAAAGCCTATTTTGTTTGATATAAATATAGATATTTCCACCCTCTTTTGGTGGAATTTGTATGAAATTCCATTTCCATTTCCATTTGTATGAAATATCTTTTTCCATCACTTCACTTTGAGCCTATGTGTGTCTTAAAACTGTAGTGATTCTCTTGTAGGCAGCGTATAGTTGAATCTTGTTTCTTTATTTATCCAGGACTCTGCCTTTTGATTGGTGAATTCAATCCATTTACATTAGCGTGATTATTGGTTTGTGAGGACTTAATAATGCCATCTTATTCATTGTTTTCTAGTTGTTTTTCTTTCCATTGTTTCTATTTCCTTCTATTTCTGCCTGTCTTTGTACATTGGTGATTTGTTTGTGGTTGTATGCTCTGTTTCCTCTTTCTTCATTTTGTGAATCTAGTCTCGGTTTTTTCTTTGTGGTTACTATGAGTCTTACATAAACATCTCATAGAGAAAGCAGTTCATTTAAAGTTGATAGCAACTTAACCTCAATTGTCTACAAATCTGCATCCTTTTGCTCCCCCTTTTATATTATGTCATTATTTACTTCTTTTTATATTATGTATTCTTTAACAAATTATAGTAGCTATAATTATTTTTAATACTCTTCACTTTTAACTTTTTTAGTATAGTTAAGTGATTAACACACCAATTACAGAATTAGAAGTTTTTAAGCCTGACAGTATATTTACCTTTATCACTGTGTTGTATACTTTCATACATTTTCATGTTGCTGATTAAAGTCTTGTTATTTCAGCTTAAACACCTCATGTCTAGTGGTGATGAACAACCTTAGCTTTTGTGTTTCTAGGAAAGACTTTATTCATACTCATATCTGAAGTATAACTTTGTGGGATAGAGTATTCTTGGCTGGCAGTGTTTTCTCTCAATGAATATGTCATTCTACTCTCTCTTGTCCTGTAGGATGTCTGCTGAGAAAACTGCTGATAACTTAATGGGGGTTCCTTTGTAGGTTACAATCTTTTTTTCTAGTCTCTGTTTAACTTTGATTTTTGACAGTTCTATTTTAATGTGTCTTGGGGAAGGACTTTTGGGATGATATAGTAGAGCTATTTGTTAGCCTCATGAACTTGGATGTTTAAATCTCTCCTCAGATTTTGGAAGTCTCAGGATTATTTCTTAAATAAATTTTCTGCCCCCTTCTGTCTCTTTCCTTCTTGTGAATCAGAATTCTTCTAATTTTGTTTTGATGGAATCCTGTAGATCATCTAGGCTTTCTTTACTCTTTTTTATTCTTTTTTCCTTTGCTCGGCTCTGACTGGGTTATTTCAAACTTCTTGTCCCCTAGCTCACTTACCTGTCTTCCATTTGCTCTATTCTATTGCAGATGCTCACTATTGCATTTTTCATTATATTCATTGAATTCTTCAGCTCCAGAATTTAGTTTTTTTTCTTTTATAATTTTCATCTCTTTGGTATCTCATTTTGTTCCTTTTTATTTTTTCTTGTGAGGAGATCAGCCCTGTGCTAACATCTGCCAATCCTCCTCTTTTTTCGATGAGGAAGACTGGCCCTGGGCTAACATCCACGCCTATCTTCCTCCACTTTATATGGGACACTGCCACAACGTGGCTTGCCAAGCGGTGCGTCGGTGTGTGCCCGGGATCCAAACCGACGAACCCCGGGCCACCGCAGCAGAGCGCGAGCACCTAACCGCTTGCGCCACCAGGCCGGCCCCTCATTTTGTTCCTTTATTTTCCTGATGTCATTAAACTGTTTTTCTGAGTTTTCTTGTGGCTATTTTAAGCAGTTATTTTAAAGGCTTTATCAGCCAGGTTGCAAAATACTGTGTTTCAAATTTTGTTCTTGGAGAATTATTGTTATGTTTAAGTGATGACATGTTTTCTGGATAATTCACATTTCTTATAGGTTTATGTTGCTGCTTTAGCATTTGAAATAGGAGACATCTTAAATCTTTACTAGTTGCCTTCAGATGGGGTGTATTATCTTTCTAATGTTATATTTGGGGTTTTCTCTGCCTTTGTATGGGTGCATGTGCTCCATCTTCTTTCGTTCTCTTCTTGTAGAATTCTTAAGATACTGTATTTTCTCTGGTTTTTACTACTAACCAGGCTGGCTACTGGAAACCTCTTTTTTTTTTTTCCCCCAGAATGTGACACTAAAGCTCATGTTTGTGGTTTCTGCCTTTCTCACACACCCAAGTGTGCTTTTCTGAGAGCATCGTTTACTGGATTTACTCTCATTGCTGCCCTAGGAAAAGTTACAAGAAGCCAGTTGCAGAGTGGAAAGAGGTGTGGGTTTAGCACTGGGAGGTTGGGTGTCCCATGCATTTGTTGGGAGATCCACTGGTGAGGTACTCCTGGAGGATCATGGGTGGACCTCATGCTGAAATCCTGAGTGCATTCAGCAGGAACTATGTCTCATTAATGCCTTTTGATATTTTTATTTACCCCTTTCCTCATCTCCCTTCTCCCACCAGTCATGGACTATGTGCTCAGTAATCTAGGTATTCAGGAGAGAAATGGCTTTCTCCAGCTGTGTCTGACAGTACAGGGGTAACCTGGGCACTCATTCACTGTTCTTTTTCCCCTGCAGGATAGTTTGCCACTGCTGAATAGTTTATCTTGTGCAGTGTTGCCTTGAGGGCAGTGGTGCTGGGAAAACTCCTTTCATTGTCTCCACCAAGAACAAATTCCTTCTTTTTTTCTGTTCCAATAGTGCTGAAATCCCCAGAGGAAGACTGGGCTTCCACAAAGCCTCTCTCATTCATGGTTGTGTCCCAAATCTGCACTCTCCAGGTTTACCTGACCATTGCCATGATGGTTGGGGTAAGTTCACTGATTATTGCTGTTTTATTTAACCTATACTGAAGTCTACCTACCTATTACTGGATGCTTAAGTGGGAAAACTGCCTCCTGGTCCCTTGGCATTTGGTGCTGGATACTACAATTCCCACAAAGCAGCTTTGTCTGTGGATGGATGTCCAAATAATTGTCACAAAACAGGAGAAAAAGAAGGAATGTCTTTTGCTGCTAAGATGCTGATGTCACTCCTCCCTTGGTGATTGTTAATCTCATTCATCTACTTATGTAGATATGCAGCCTAAATATTATTATAATTGTGACAGCAAAAAAAACACCAAGTCAAAATTTTTCTTTAAAGGAATTCTGAATTGGTGTTGCCCCCAAGGTATCTGACAGTAGTAATACAAATCATTTTTGTAGGAACACATTTTAAATTCAAGCATCAATGATTCCCACAGATAAATGTTAAGGAAACATGAACTAAAGATTGAAAAATCACTGAGCACACAAATAAACAAGGCACCCGAGCAAAAGTTAGCAATAACAAGAAAATATAGAATGAAACATGCAAAACTCTGTATTTATATTATTAAATAATAATATTTTAAACAGGAGTGTTTAAGAATTTAAATAAAGAATACTATGAAAGTGTGATGAAATAATAAGAGACTATCAAAACTGACCATTTGAGTAAAGAAAAAAGTGGAATATCTAGAGAGAAAACAAAATATTATGATTGAAATCTGAACTTCCATGGATGAGTTCAACAGACAATTAACACAAGTTATGATAGAATGAATTTCCTGTGTGAGAGATCTGTAAAACTTAACTGTAACACAGTAGAAAAATACAAATAATGGATGTTTCAGTGTTGTGGAACGTAGAGCAAGAAGATTCAACATACATATTAATCAGGGTCCCAGAGGCATATAATAGAATTATAGAGGCAATTTTCAGAGCATGATCTGTATTTGGTAGGCAGTACATCAGCCTTAAGTTTACCATATTGAATGAATGGACATTAGAGGAAGCTGAGAATATCTCCAAGATTACAAGAAATAGAGTATATATTGTAGCTGCTCAATCATTCTTTTTGATGTCATGTTTGTTAGTTATGATGATGATGGTGATGATGATGAATGAAATTTCTGCTCTCTTATCACAAAATTCTCCCTCCATTCAGTCTTACTGTAGACAGAACCGCATCTGAGTCTGGTAAATACATAGACTGCTACTATTTCTATTTCCATATTCATGACATATCTTGAAATTTTTTCTAATTTGTAACTTCATTTCTCCAGAATACTTTTTAAAACAGTGTACCATGAAGCCATGACTAATCTGATTTTGAGAATTGAACACTTCTACCTTACATCTCTGCCTATAGCCTTATGCTTCTAAGAGGATTTTCTATTTTTATTCATTTTTGGAACTAAGAGGCTAGGAAATGGTTGGGGAGAAGTAAGATGCTTTGGATGGCTAATGCTGAGAAATATTTGTAGTTCATAGACAGTTTATTTCAGTAATATCAAAGCCTTTCTCCAGGGAAAGCGCTAAGACTTCTACATTTACTCTTATACACAACTCCCAGGCTACATTTGGCATCTATTTTCAACCTTACAGCTTCCCATGATTTACTTTCCAGTTTGAGTTTATATGAACAAAATGTCTTTGTGTTGGGAGATGTTTTCATGACCATCTAGAGAGGTGACAGCTATAGCATCTTGAAAGTGGCATACAGTGCCTGAGGCAAAATATTCTTTTGGTTATTTATGATTTGTCCTGAAGACTTAGTGTTTGCCTTCCCTGGACTGACTCCAGTCAGAAAAAGAGAAAGAACTTTCAGAAATCCTGCCTCAGTCTTCTAATCCCCATATCTATTGACTAAGCATCCTAACACTTAAATGAATTCAGGTCACTCTACTTTATAAGAGAATACTTGAATCCAGGAACTATGAATAGAATTGACAGTGATTGAGAATCTAATGAAACCATATGCAAAGTTCGTAAGTTTTGCAGTTTTTATGCCCCTGGGTAAAGGGTCCAGAGTTTCCAAAGATTTTTACAATATCACTGACACAAAGATGATCAAGGATCACTGTCCTATATAATTTAACTTATAAGAATCTCTGACTTGAGGAAATAAAAATATGCATCTGCAAAGAAGGGAGTATAATGTCTCTTACAACCTTATCTTATCTAACTTCTCAGGAGCCTTCCTAGTGTCATTACGTTGGGTAAGTCATATCCATGTCTAAGCTGCTTCTGAGTGCATCATCCTATTACATTATTTTTATATCTCTCCAGGTTTTATTAAAGCGGAAAGACAGTTACAGTATTGTCCACTCTCCCTGATTGGAGATTAATTGAATATTAGTTCTCAAGGAGATGTAAAAGAGAACACATTCCACCAATCTCATCTTATGTATGAAGCCCAGCATGATTCATGGACTTCCTCAAGCACTGAATTAATATCAGAACCATACCTGAGAAGAATCATTCTTTTTCACCATAGTGAGAGATGATAGTATTGTCCTAATTTAGTCTATTTCCATTTCTCATATATTTGTAAAATATGGACTTAGAAAATATTAAATTAAGTCCTTTTAGGGCATCATGTACTAGTGATGCCCATTAACTATGTTCTGTCCCTAAAGAGAATGACAATATTTATCACAAAGTGTTTTTCAGTTAAGGTTGGTGATTGTAAATGAAAGAAATGGATTACCTCAGCATTGATGATTTAAGATGTATATTTCATCAGGTGCATGTGTGCAAAAAAAAAAATGAAGAGTATTTATTTGTGTGTTTTGAGAATTAAACCATTTATTTTTCTCCTCTTCTTCTCAGCAGATGTCACCAAGCATGTCAATGGAAGGAAATAGAAATCACACCTTTCTGGCCATGTTTGTTGTCCTGGGACTCTCAGATGAATAAGGGTTGCAGTTTATCCTCTTTCCAGTCTTCCTACGGATCTATCTTGTGACCCTAATCTAGAACCTCGGTCTCATCATCCTAATCAGGATGGACTCCCACCTGCACACACTTATGTACTTTTTTTATCAGTTTCCTGTCATTTATAGACATCTATTATTCTTCTTCTACCAGCCGAAGGATGCTTTCAGACTTTTTAGAAGAAAAAAAAATTATTTCATTCATTGCCTGTGCCACCCAATATTTTGTTGGGTCCTAAATGGCTCAGGCTGAGTGCTGCCTCTTGGCTGCCATGGCCTATGACAGATATGTTGCTATTCGTAGGCTCTGCAGTACTCAGCCGTCATGGCTCCTGGCCTCTGTCAGAAAACGGTTACTGTGGCCTATGTGAGTGGTTTCCTTAGTAGCTTAGCTCAAACAATCCCTTGCTTTCATCTCTACTACTGTGGGCCCAATATCATTCAACATTTTTTTCTGTGACACACCCCAGATTGTTACCTTGTCTTGCTCCAGTCCCTTCACAAGCCAAATGATTCTTTTCCTGGTAGCTATTTTTGTTGGATTTGGTTCTTCCTTCTTATTCTCTTATCCTATGGTTTCATTGCAGCTTCCATCCTCAAAATATCCTCTGTCAAAGGTAGTGCCAAGGCCTTCAATACCTGTGCCTCCCCCCTGTTAGTTATGACAATCTTCTATGGCACAGGTTTTTCTGTGTACCTGCATCCTAGGTCTAGCCATTCTGAGAAGCAGAACAGGGTGCTGTCAGTGTTCTGTGTTACCCTTATCCCCATGTTAAACCCTCTTATCTATAGTCTGAGAAACAAGGAGATCAAAGAGGCCCTCAAGAGGGTGATAAAGAGGGCAACACGTTCACTGAAGTAAGAACTATATTTGTGCAGGTATTATTTCCCATAAAAGGAAAAAAAAAGAACAAGAACATCTAAGTAATCTTTTGTAGGTCACATGATAGCTAGGTAGAGAGAAGAAGTGAAAACCTGGCTTCTTGATTCCTGGTGCCGTTATGTTTAGTGCCACCAGCAAGTGATCTGTCTGAGGGAATGTCATCAACATTGCACTCAGTTAAAAATGTTTGTTTCCACGATTAGACTAATGTATATAAAACTGCATGATTTGAGAATCAGAGGTTCTGATAGATATTATATGTGGATAAATGAGAAGACACTAGGGAGCCACGCAAATGGTTCTTTCCTCATCAATTTTTAAAATTTATTTTATTTTTAATTGTTAAGCTCTTATTCCTATTTCAATAAAAATTAAAAAATGCATAAAATCACATCTTTGAAAGTTTAAAATTAATTTAAATATGAATACTTTATCATCTTACTTCCAAAGAGAGAGAGAGAAAGTCAGAGTGATAGAGGGACAGAGAAAGAGAAAGCTGGAAAGAGAAGAGAAATAGAGAGGGATACACAGAGAGAAAGAGAGAGACAGAGAGACAGAGAGAGAGAGAGACAGAGAGAGAGAGAAAGAGAGGAGAGAGAAAAGGCCAGAGGGAAGGGGAGGGAAAAGGAGAAGAAGGCAGGAGAGGAGACAGAAAGAGAGGAGAGGAAACAGATTGATCTGGCTTTGTTCCTAAATAATTTTGTTCCCTCCATCCTACTCTTGAAACTCCTTGTGAAGTGAATTGTGAAAAACAGATGGGAGGGTAACATCAGCAGCATGGCGGAGGGAGCTGTCCCTTTATCTCTCCCTTTTTGAACTACAACTAAATGGACATTCATTGATCATCAGAGGAAATCCACACAGCACAACAGGATGCCTGAGAGACCCACACAGCTATAAATCTGAAGGTGGATTGACTGGCCCTCTGGGGATTGGTAGAGATAGGTGAGCACTTCCTTCCCTTCTCTGGCAGCCCTGTGCACACGCATGAATGCTTTCTAGCCTGGCACATACACCCGTAGTATTGCTGCACCCTGAAAGTGGGAATGCACCCCAGGGCTACTGTAGGAAGAGATGGCAGCAGCCCTTAACCCACTCATGAGAGCTTTGCTAATGGTGGGGGAGTCCACTGTGCCCCTGCTGCCCCAAGGAGTAGCCCTGGATTGGTCCATGAGGAAGCCCTGCCCACCAAGCACAGCAGCCAGTGGGACTGCAAGAAGGGGCGGTGGCATAACTACAAACTGGGGCAAGTGCACTCCCAGCCCAAATGAGCACCCATATTACTACTGCACCCCAAAAATGAGAAGGAGCTCTGGAGCAACTGTAGGTAGATGCAGCAGCAGCCCTTAGCCTACTCATAATTGCTTAACTGGTGGTTGAGGAACCCACTGTTCCTCTATGGCCCCAAGAAGTGGCTCTGGCTCAGACCCCTTGAGGAAGCCCTGTGCACCCAAGTGCAGTCTTGTATACATGTGCCTAAACACTCTCCAAGCTGCTGCAAGTGCCCATAGTACCCTCCCAACTTCCAGCAGATGTGATGGGATCAGAAACCCAGCTCCTGCTTCCCCCTCATGGTAGCAGGTGGAATCTGCAACCTATTACCACAAATGCACTGACAAAAGATTCGTTCATCAAACACCATGAGAAACTACAGCAAAAAGTCAGACCACAAGGAAAATTACAATTCTCTAGAAACCAACCCTGAAGGCACAGAAATTTAGAATCTAAATGACAGATAATTCAAAATAGCTGTTATAAAGAAGTTCAATGAGTTACCAGGAAACTCACAAGACAGTACGATGAGCTCAGGAATAAAATTAATAATAAGAAGGAATACTTCACCAAAGAGATTGAAACTATAAAAAAAAAAAAAAAAACCAAGCAGAAATTCTGGATATGAGGAACACAATTAATGAAATAAAAATAATCTAGAATCCTCGAAAAATAGATCTGATGTTATGGAGGAAAGAATCAGTGATTTAGAGGCTAGAAATATAGAAATTCTAGAGGTGGAGAAGGAAACAGAACTAAGATTTTTAAAAAATGAAGGAATTCTTCAAGACATATCCAACTCAATTGGGAAAAGCAAAATAAAGATTATAGATATTCCAGAGGGAGAAGAAAGGGAGAAAGGAGCAGAAAGCTTGTTCAAAGAAATAATAGCTGAGAACTTCTCAAACCTGGGGAAAGAAACAGACTTGGAAATATATGAAGCTAATTGAACACATAAGTACATCAATGTTAAAAACCTTCTCCAAGGCATATAATAGTAAAACTGGTGAAAGTAAATGACAAAGAAAAAATATTAAAGACAGCAAAGCAGAAGAAAATAACCTAAAAACGAACCCCTATCAGGCTTTCACCAGATTTCTCAGCAGAAACCTTATGAGTTAGGAGAGAATGGAACGATGTATTCAAAATTCTGAAAGACAAAAATTTTCAGCCAAGAATACCCTATGCAGCGAAATTTTCCTTCAGATACGATGGAGAAATAAAAGCTTTCTCTGATAAACAAAAGCTGATGGAGTTCATAGCCACTTGACCTTCCCTACGAGAAATGATCAAAAATGCCCTCACAGCAAAAACAAAAAAGGCAAAGGTCTTTAAACCTTCAGACAAAATCAGAACTGCAGCTTTCTCTCAGAGCAGGAAAGCAAATACTCAATTATAACGTAAAAGTTAAAGGGAAGGAAAGCATCAAAGTTACAATAAACACTTCAACTTAGTCACAAACTCACAACACAAAACAGAATAATTTGTGAGAACAATAACTCAGAAGGGGAAGAAGAAAAGGATGGAACTTGATCAGGTGAGTAGAGAGAAGAGGCTATGAGAAAATGGACTGTTTCATCTACGAGACCTTTTATACAAACCTCGTGGTAACCACTAAACAAAAAATCAGAGCAGACCACAATTCATAAAAAGAGAGAAAAATGAGAAAACCTCCTCAGACAACCATCAAAATGAAATGGCAGTCAGAAATACAAAGGAAGAGAAACAATGGGAACATAGAACAACTGGAAAACAAGAGGTAAAACAGCAGCATTAAGCCCTCATATATAAATAATCACTCTACATGTAAATGGATTGAATTCTCCAATCAAAAGACACAGAATGTCTGGATGGATTCAAAAACAAGATCCAACAATATACACTGCCTCCAGGACACGTTAAATATAAATAGAGCATTCCATCCAAAAACGTCTCAGTTCTAAAGACAAACAGAGGCTCAGAGTGATGGGATGGAATACGATACTCCAAGCAAATGGCAAACAAAAGAAAGCAGGCGTTGCCATACTTATATCAGACAAAGCCTACTTCAAGATAAAAAAGACAACTGAGAGACAGAGAGGGGCATTATATTGTGATAAAAGGGACATTCCACCAAGAGGATGTAACACTTGTGAATATATGTGCACTTAATACAGGAGCACCAAAGTACACAAAGCAACAATTAACAGACCTAAAGGGAGAAATTATCAGCCACACAATAATAGTAGGGGACCTCAACACCCCACTTACATCAAAGGACAGCACATCTGGACAGAAAGTCAACAAGGAAATAGTGGATTTAAATGAAACACTTGATCAGATGGACTTAATAAATATAAATAGAGCATTCCATCCAAAAACAGTAGAATACACATTCTTCTCAAGTGCACACAGATCATTCTCAAAGATAGACCATATGTTGGGAAACAAGGCAAGCCTCAATAAATTTAAGAAGATTGAAATCATTTCAAGCAGCTTTTCCAACCACAATGCTATGAAACTAGAAATCAACTACAGGAAAATAAATGAGAATGTTGGAACTATGTGGAGATTAAACAACATGCTACTGAATAACCATAGGATCAATGAAGAAATCAAATGATAAATTAAAAAATACATGGAGACAAGTGAAAAATGAAAATACAACAGAAAACTCTTATGGGATGCAGCAAAAGTGGTCATAAGAGGGAAATTCATAGCAATACAGGCCCACCTCAACAAACAAAAAAAATCTCAAATAAGTAATCGTAAACTGCACCTAAGAGAACTAGAAAAAGAAGAACAAACAAAGCCCAAAGTCAACAGAAGGAGGGAAATAATAAAACATAAGAGCAGAAATAAATGAAAGAGAGACTAAAAAAAACAATATAAAGGAGGGCCGGCCCAGTGGCGCAAGCAGTTAAGTGTGCGCGCTCTGCTGTGGTGGCCCGGGGTTTGCTGGTTCAGATCCCAGGCATGCACGGACGCACCGCTTGTTAAGCCATGCTGTGGTGTCATCCCATATGAAGAGGAGGAATATGGGCACAGATGTTAGCCCAGGGCCAGTCTTCTTCAGCAAAAAAAGAGGAGGATTAGCAGATGTTAGCATAGGGCTGATCTCCTCACACACACACACACACACACACAAAACAATATAAATGATTAATGAAACTATGAGCTGGTTATTTGAGAAGATAAACAAAATTGACAAACTGTTAGAAAGACTCACTATGAAAAAAAGAGAGAGAGGAGAAATTACAACGGATATAGCAGAAATACAAAGGATTATAAGAGAATACTATGAAAAACTATGTGCCATCAAATTGGATAACCTAGAAGAAATGGATAAATTTTTAAGCTCATACAACCTCCCAAAACTGAGTCAAGAAGAAATAGAGAATATGAATAGACCAATCACAAGTAAAGAGATTAAAATAGTAATCAAAAACCTCCCCCAAACCAAAAGTCCAAGAGCAGGTGGCTTCTCTGGAGCATTCTATCAAACATTCAAAGATGATTTAATTTCTATCCTTCACAAACTATTCCAAAAAATTGAAGAAGACAGAACACTTCCTAACTCATTCTATGAAGCCAACATTACTCTGATATCAAAACCTGACAAGAACAAGAAAAATAAGGAAAGTTAAAGGCCAATACTGTTGATGAACATACACGCAAAAATCCTCAACAAAATACTGGAAAACTGAATACAGCAATACATTAAAAGATCATACACTATGATGAAGTGGGATTTATTCCAGGGATGCAAGGATGGCTTGGCACCTGCAAATCAATCAATGTGATACCACATTAACAGAATGAGGAATAAAAATCACATGATCATCTCAATAGATGCAGAGAAAACATTTGACAATATCCAACATCTTTTTATGATAAAAACTCTCAATAAAATGGGTATAGAAGGAAAATACCTCAACATATTAAAGGCCATGTTTGACAAACCCACAGCCGACATCAAACTCCAGGTGAAAAACTGAAAGCTATCCCTGTGAGACAGGAACAAGATAAGGGTGCACAGTCTCACCACTCTTATTCAACATTGTACTGGAGGTTTTGGCCACAGCAATTAGGCAAGAAAAAGAAATGAAAGGAATCCAAATTTAAAGGAAGAAGTGAAACTCTCACTGTTTGCAGATGACATGATTCTATATATAGGAAAATATAAAGAATCCATTAGAATATTGCTGTGATTAACATAGGGGTGCATACATTTTTTTGAATTGCTGACTTTGTATTCTTTGGATAAATAGCAAGAAGTAGAATAGCTGGATCTTATGGTATTTTTATTTTTAATTTTTTGAGAAATCTCCATCTTTTTTCCATAGTGGCTGCACCAGTTTGCATTCCCACCAGCAGTGTATGAGGGCTCCCTTTTCTCCACATCCTCTCCAACACTGATTATTTCTTGCCTTTTTTTAAAATATTGATTTCTTTTTATTTTTTTGGATGGACATTGAAGGTATTACACTAAGTAAAACAAGTCAGATAGAGAAAGAAAAATACTGTATGATTTCACTCATATGTGGAAAATAATCACATAGATAAGGAAAAAAATACAACAAAGAAGTGCACAACATTTAACCATAGAACATCAGCAAAAGGAATGGAGAATACATTTACAATAAAAAGAACCAAATGTTTTACACTGTGGTTGCTGCAATAAACTGCATTTTTATGAATGGGCATGCTTGTTGACATATAATACACCCTCTCCTTGTGATAATTTATTTTAATTCCTTTCTAAATTAAATAAAATCTGCCATACCCACACACACACAAAAGAATCCATTAGAAAACTATTAGAATAACAATTACAGAAAAGTGGCAGGATACAAAATTAACTTTCGAAAATCAGTTGTAATTCTATACTAACAATGAACCAGCAGAAAGAGAAGTCAAGAATATAATACTATTTATAATCACAACAAAAATAATAAAATATCTAGGAATAAACTTAACCAAAACCGTGAAAAACCTATACACTTAAAACTATAAGACATTATTGAAAGAAATTGAAGAATACATGAAGAAATGGGAAAGATATTCCATGCTCATGGGTTGGAAGAATAAACAGTTAAAATGTCCATACTACCTAAAGCAATCTACAGATTCAGTGCAATCCCAGTCAGAATCCCAAGGACATTTCTCATAGAAATAAACAAAGAATCCTAAAATTTATATGAAACAACAAAAGATCTAGAATAGCCAAAGGAGTCCTGAGAAAAAAGAACCAGTGCTGGAGGCATCACAATACCTGACTTCAAAATATGCTACAAAGTTATAGTAATTGAAACAGTATGGTACTGGCACAAAAACTGACACAGAAATCAATGGAACAGAATTGAAAGACCAGAAATAAAACCACACGTCTATGGAGAGCTAATCTTTGACAAAGGAGCCAAGAACACACAATGGAGAAAGGAAAGTCTCTTCAATAAATGATGTTGGGAAAACTGGGCAGCCACATGCAAAAGAATGAAAGTAGACTATTATCTTGCACCATACACAAAAATTAACTCAAAATGGATTAAAGTCTTCAATGTAAGACCTGAAACCATAAAACTCTTAGAAGAAAACATATGCAGCACACTATTTGAAATTGGTCTTACCAGCATATTTTTGAATACCATGTCTACTTGGACAAAGGAAGCAAAAGAAAAAATTAACAAATGGGTCTATATCAGTCTAAAAAGCTTTTTCAAGGCAAAGGAAACCATGGACAAACCAAAAGAAAACCCACCAACTGGGAGAGAATATTTTCAAATCATATATCTGACAAACGGTTAATTTCCAAAGTATATAAAGATCACATACAACTCAATAACAAAAAAAGAAACAACCTGATCAAAAAATGGGTAGAGGATATGAACAGACAGTTTTCCAAAGAAGATATACAGATGGACAACAGACATGTGAAACGATGTTTAGCATCACTACATATTAAGGAAATGCAAATCAAAACTTCAATGAGATGTTACCTTACAGCAGTCAGAATGGCTATAATCTCTGTTCCTATGTGTTTGTTTATTGTTGTTATTATCTACTACTTAATGAAGGAAATCATACGGTATTTGATCTTCTCCCTCTGACTTATTTGGTGGTTACCAGAGGGGAAGGGGGGAGGGAGGAGGGTGAAAGGGATAATTCAGTACATGTGTGTGGTGATGGGTTGTAATTAGTATTTTGGTGGTGAACATGATGTAATCTATGCAGAAATAGAAATACAATGATGTACACCTGAAACTTTTACAATGTTATAAACCAATGTTACTGCAATAAACAAAAAATTAAAATAAATAAATAAATAAAACAAACAAACAAAAAAAAGAATGGCTATAATTACCAAGACAAAAAACAACAAATGTTGGAGAGGATGTGGATAAAAGGGAACCCTCATGTACTTCTGGTGGGAATGCAAACTGGTGCAGCCACTATAGAAAACAGCATGGAGGTTTCTCAAAATAATCAAAATAGCAGTACCACACGATCCAACTATCCCACTAGTGGGTATTTCAAAGAACTTGAAATCAATCATGCAAAGAGATTTATGCACACCTATGTTCATTGCAGCATTATTCACAATAACCAAGATGTGGAAACAACCCAAGTGCCCTTCTATGGACGAATGGATAAAGAAGATGTGGTATGTATACAAAATGGAATACTGCTCAGCCAAAAAAAACAAAAAAATTGTCCGTTTTGCAACAACATTGATGCTCCTTGAGGGTTTGATGTTAATCAAAATAAGCCAGACAGAGGAAGACAAATACTACATGATTTCAGTCATATGTGGAAGATAAACAAATACGTGGATAAAGAGAACAGAATGGTGGTTACCAGAGGGGAGGGGGGCTGGCGGTAGGTGAAAGGAGTAAAGGGGCACATATATATGGTGCTGGTTAAAAATTAGGCTACTGATGGTGAGCATGATAAAGTCTATTCAAAAACTTATAAATAACAATGTAAATCTGAAATTACAATGTTATAAACCATCACGATCTCAATAAAACTATTGGAAAACACACAAAAATATTTGTATGAACATGAAAATAAAAAATAAAACAAGTGAGAGAAAAGAATGGTAGACAGAAGGGGCACTTTTAAGGTCAAGAGTTGGGGAGATTCTCAGAGGCCACCAAGAAGTCAAAGTCATCAATTTCTGGGCATAGGTAGCCTGGAGCATGCTCCATGGTAGCTTCCCAGAACCTTGCAACACTCAGAAATGAAGGCTGTCATGGTATGTGTAGGGAGATAGAGTCCGAGTCCCAGAGTTCTGAGCATCCTGGGAATTCCAGGGCCTTAAGCATGACCAGGGAGCACCAGAGCCACCAGAAGTGCGGTACCATGCAGACTCAGAGTGCAACTAAGAGGACTTAAAGAAAATTTTAAAAAGAGAGACTTTTTTCAGACAAGAATTTATGGGCTAAGCTTCAAACATATTACATTAGTATTTATACAACACTTTACACTTCAGTGTTTACATTGCATAGATGTGATTGTTTTCTATTACATGTGCAGTTGTCAGATGAGAAATTATCCCCATTTTACAGGTGCAAACTCTTGGCATATCAAGGTCTGCCACGTTCTTCCCAGGGTAGCAACAATCCATCTTGAAGCTCACCAAGTGCTGTGTATGGAACATAAATACTTGTTACTAACCAGAAACATGTCCTCTATCGCTTGTCCACAGTACACAAATTCTATATTTTTGGTATTATACCTTTAAAACTATCTTAAGATTCTGTTCAGTTTAAAATGTTAAATTGTTACAGTTCTTATCAGAATGAATACATAACTACTAACCAATTAACAAGTGTTGAATTAAATAATTAACTCATTACACCATCCGTCCCTTTCTCCCTAGAAGTAAGATTCACTGATGTAGATAAAACCATGAATTGGACCTTCCTAAAGGTCCTTCTCTGTATCCCTAGTAATGGCAGGATAGATGAGCTCCATTTAAAAACAAAAACAATAGTTTCTGGGAATGATATTAAGACGTATTTTTAATGAAGGATTAGTAATGCAGCATAATATGTTGGAAAGAACTCTTATTCAGAACATATATTACACCTACTTTATTAGAAGGCATGCTGTGTACTTCACATGCTAAGTGCTTTTTAAGCATTATCTGATTTGATTCTATGAAGAGCTACTCTATGAACTGGCTGATACTATCAGCCCATTTTATAGATTGGAATAATGAGGCTTGAAGAAGTTTATTTACTCAAGGTCACACAACCAAGAAGTAGAAAGCAGGAATTCAACCAAGATTAGCTGATACCAATGCCCATGGTATTAACCAAGAAGATCTGTGGCTCTGTCATGAATTAGTTTTATTGTATTCCTTGTTGCTTCAGTTTCCTCACTTATGCATAGGAAATCATGCCATGTTGACCTCACAAGGCTGCTGTGATAATTGACTCAGGTCAGGGAGTTGAGAAAATGTATATATCTAAAAGGAAAGTGCTTTGTAAATAGGGAAATGTTCACATATCTAATTTATTTTTATCAAGCTCTATTGTCAACCAGCTATGTCATCTTTGGGAAATTTCTTATCTCCATTGGCTTCAGCCAGTCACCTTGAAAATGATGGTCTCTAGGTCCTTTCCAATTCAAATGACTCCAAGTTCATTAAAAGAAAGGCTATAATGATGATATCATAATAGGACCACGGGGAAGTGGAGAATTGAATCAGAAGCAACACTGCAAAGTGGGGCATGAAATTATCAGGGAAAAAACTCCGTGACAACCATGACACCAGACAGCAAGTACCAGGAGACTTTTCTCCCTGTAGTTGTCTTTTCTCCTTTCACCTCTGCCCTAATAACACACTTAAGAGAATTCCCAGTGGTGGGTATCTCTTTGGTTGTGACTGGACAGCCAATTTCATGGCCAAGAGCATCCATCTTGGAGACCAATCTGGTCCACCTGAATACTTATTTTGGAAAAAAATAATCATTTTAAACTTTTGCAAGAACTCTCTTATCCTGGGGTATCTAGGTCAAGGTTGGAGGGCAAGATTTATAGAAAACTGTGGATTCTGTGCTATCTCAATATTTATGTTATTCCTCCAGTAGGGCCTACGTGGAGTAAGATTTATGGTCCTCATAAATTTTATGAAGTTTACATTCTCTCCCATTCTTTAACTCTTCCTTCTCCATCATTTCCACATCCTCCACTTAGGGCTCTTCCTCGGGTACTTTTTCTCCTTACCCCAATTCTCTGACATTCAGTAAAAGAATAACCTCTAATCTAAAATGTCAGTATTACTGTGGGGTGAGGAGAATTTGTTGAGTTCTTGTTCTGCAATTTCTTAATGATGTGATCTTGAACTCTTTAATTCTGATTTTCTCCTGTAAAATAGGGATAGTAGGATCATCTAGAATCTAATGAGACAATGTCTATTGAGCCTAACACACTATAGAGGTTAATAACAGAGCACTGGATCAAAAGTAATAATTTGCTGAATTTCACAGAAATTAATTAATATCAAAACATGTTTGTCTAAGTATGCCCCTCTCACCACTCTTATTCAATATAGTATTGGAAGTTCTAACCAGAGCAATCAAGCAAGAAAAAGAAGTAAAATGTATCAAAATTGGAAAATAAGGAATATAACTGTCACTATTTGCAGCCGACATGATTTTATATATAGAAAGCCACAAAGAATCCAGGAAAAATCTATTAGAAATAATAAATGAGTACAATAATGTTGTAAGGCACAAAATCAAAATACAAAAATCAGTTCTTTTTCTATACACTAACAATGAACTAGCAGAAAGAGAAATCCAAACTACAATCCCATTTAACATTGCAACAAAATCATATAATTCCTAGAAATAAATTTAACCAAGGAGGTGAAAGACCTGTACCCAGAAAACTACAATACATTTTTGAAAGAAATTGAAAAGGACAAAGAAATGGAATGATATTTCATGCTCAATCATCAGTACTGATTTCTGAATGTTGATTTTAAGTCCTGCAACTTTACTGAATTCATTGATTACTTCCAAGAGTTTTTTAGTTGAGTTGTTAGGATTTTCTATATACAAGTTCATATCCTCTGCAAAGAATGACAACTTTACTACTTCCTTCCCAATTTGAAGTTCTTATATTTCTTATCTAGCCTTTTACTCTAGCTAAGACTGTCAGTACTATGTTGAATAAGAGTGGTGAGAGTGAGCACCCTTGTCTTTTTCCTGATGTTAGAGGAAAAATTTTCAGTTTTTCACCATTGGGTGTAATGTTACCCGTGGGTTTGTTTTATATGGCCTTCGTTATGTTGAGGTATGTTCCTTCTATATCCAATTTTTGAGGCTTTTAATCATGAAATGATGTTGTATTTTGTCTAATGCTTTTCCTGTATCTATTGAGATGTTCATATGATTTTTATCTTTCATTCTATTAATGTGGACTGTCACATTTATTCATTTTTGCGTGTTGAAGCATTCTTCCATCCCAGGGATAAACTCTGTTTGGTCATGGTGTATCATCATTTTACTGTGTTGTTGAATTTGGTTTGCTAACATTTTATTGAGGATTTTTACATCTGTATTTAGGATGGATATTGATCTATAGTATTTTTGTGGTGTCCTTATTTGGTTTTGATATCAGGGTAATACTGGCTTCCTAAAATGATATTGGAAGTATTCCTTCTTGTTCATTTTTTTGGAAGAGTTTGAGGATTGTCAGTAATTCTTTAAATGTTTGGTAGAAATTGCCAGAGAAGCCATCTGGTTCTGGGGGCTTTTGTGTTAGGAGGTTTTTGATTATTGATTCAATCTCCTTACTTGTTTTTGTTCTATTTAGATTTTCTGCTTCTTCCTGATTCAAACTTGATAGCTTGTATATTTCTAGGAAGTTATCCATTTCTTCTAAATTATCCCATTTGTTGGCACATAATTGTTCCTGGTAGTCTCCTATGATCTTATGTATTTCTCTAGTATCACTAGTAATGTCTCCCCTTTCATTTCTGATTTTATTTATTTGAGTCTTATTTCTTTCTTGGTCTAGCTAAAGATTTGTCAATTTTGTTTAACTTTTCAAAAACTAGCTCAACTTTGTTGACTGTGTCTATTTTTTTTTGGTCTCTAATTTATTTATTTCGCTAAGATCTTTGTTATTTCCTTCCTTCTATTCACTTTGGGCTTAGTTTATTTATTTCTTTCTTTTCTAGATTCTTGAAGTGTAAAGTTAGGTTGTTATTTGAAATTCTTCTATATTCTTAGTGTGTGCATGTATCACTATAAACTTTGGTCTCAGAACTTTTTATAGCAACCCATTGGTTGTAGTGTATTATGTTTCCATTTTCATTGGTTTCAAGATATTTTTTGAGTTCTCATTTGATTTCTCATTTAACCTGTTGGTTGTTTAGGAGTGTTGTTTAGTCTCCACATATCTGTACATTTTCTAGCTTTTCTCTTGTTGCTTTCTAGGTTCATATCAATGTTGTCAGATAAGATACTTGATATGATTTTAATCTTAAATTTTCTAAGACATGTTTTGTGTCTTGTCATATGATGTATCCTAGAAAGGTTCCATGAGCACTTGAGGAGTACATGTATTCTGTTGCTATTGGATGGAATGTTTTATAAATATCTGTTAGGTTCATTAGCTCTAATGTATGTTATAAACCCAACATTTCTATGTTGATTTTCTGTCTGGACGCTCTATCCATTAGTGAAAGATAGGTATTAAAGTTCCTACTATTATTGTATTGTCTAATTGTCTTTTAACATCTGTTAGTATTTGTTTAATATATTTATATGCTCTGATGTTGATTGTGTATATATTTACATTTATTATGTCATATTGATGAATTGATCCCTTTATCATTATATAATGGCCTTTTTGTCTCTTATTTCTGTATTTGGCTTAAAGTGCATTTTGTCTGATGTAAGTATAGATATTTCTGACTTATTTTGGTTTCCACTTGCATGAAATATCTTTTTCCATTCCTTCTATTTGAGCCTATGTGTGTCTTAAAACTGTAGTGAGTCTCCTGTAGGCAGCATATAGTTGAGTCTTGTTTTTTTTTTTTTTTTTGGCGTGGAAGAGTGACCCTGACTTAACAGGTGTTGCCAATCTTCCTCTTTTTGCTGAGGGAGATTGGCCCTGAGTTAACACCTGTAACCATCTTCCTCTATTTTGTATGTCAGACGCTGCCACAGCATGGCTTGATGAGTGGTGCATAGGTCCATGCCCAGGATACCAAAAAATGAACACTGGGCTGCTGAAGCAGAGCATGTGAACATAAACACTGTACCACAGGGCTGGCCCGGGTTCTTGTTTTTTTATCCATCTAGTACTCCGCCTTTTATTTGGTGAATGCAATCCATTTACATTTAGAGTGATTATTGATATGTGAGGAGTTAGTAATGATATCTTATTCATTGTTTTCTGTTTTTATTTTCATTGTTTCTTTTCCACTCTGTTTCTGCTTACCATTGTTATGTTGGTGATTTTCTGGGGTTGTGTGCTCTTTTCCTATTTCTTTGTGTTTTGCGAATCTACTTTAAGCTTTTTCTTGTGGTTACCATGAGTCTTACATAAATAATTCATAGGGAAAGCAGTCAATTTTGAGCTGATAGAAATTAAACTTTAATTGTCTGCAAAATCTGAATCCTTTTACTTTCCCTTTTTATGTTGTGTATGTCATTTTTACTTCTTTCTATATTGTGTTTTCTTTAACAAAGTATAGGAGCTACCATTATTTTTAATACTGTACATATTTAACCTTTTATAGTATTAAGTGGTTACCACACTGTCGTATTACAGAATAAGAGTTTTTAAGCCCGAGAGTATATTTACCTTTATCACTTTGTATACTTTCATATGTTTTCATTTCACTGATTAGTGTCTTTTTATTTCTTAAAAATTTCTTACATAATGTTTTGAAAGGCAGGCTTAGTGGTGATGAACAATCTCAGCTTCTGTGTTTCTAGGAAAGACGTTATTCATACTCGTGTCTGAAGTATAACTTTGTGGCATAGAGTATTCTTAGCGGACAGATTTTTCTTTCATCACTGAGTATGTCATTCTTCTCTTCCTTGGCCTGTAGCATGTCTGCTTGGAAAACTGCCTATAGCTTAATGTGGATTCATTTGTAGGTTTCAATCTTTTTGTTCTAGTCGTTTTCAGGATTTTAGTTTCAATTTTGATAGTCTTATTATACTGTGTATTGGAGAAGGTCTTTTTTCATGTGATAATAGAGTTATCTGATATGTTCATAAACTTAGATGATTAGATCACTCCCCAGGTTTTGTAAATCTCAGGATTATTTCTTTAAGCAAGTTTTCTGCCCCCTTCTGCATCTTCTCTACTCTTGAACCTCAATTATTCTAATTTTCTTTTGATGGAATCCCACAGGTCATGTAAGCTTTTTTTTTTTCTTTTTTTTTTTTTTTTGGTGAGGAAGACGGGCCCTGAGCTAACATCTGCCAATCCTCCTCTTTTTGCTGAGGAAGCCTGGCCCTGGGCTAACATCCATGACCATCTTCCTCCACTTTATATGGGCTGCCACCACAGCATGGCTTGACAAGTGGTGTGTCGGTGTGTGCCTGGGATCCGAACTGACAAGCACCGGGCCGCTGCAGCGGAGTGTGCGCACTTTAACCACTTGCACCACCAGGCTGGCCCAATGTAAGCTTTCTTTGCTATTTCTCATTCTTGTTCTTTGCTCTCCACTGACTGGGTTATTTCAAACTTTCTGTGCTCTAGCTCACTTATCTGTCTTCCATTGGCTATACTCTACTCCAGATGCTCTCTATTGCATTTTTCATCTCATTCGTTGAATACTTCAGCTCCAGAATTTTAGTATGGTTCTTTTTATAATTTTTACCTCCTTGGTAGGTATCTCATTTCAGTCATTTTTTCCCTTGATGTCATTAAATTTTCTGTGTTTTCTCATAGTTATTTTAAACAGCTGTTTTTAAAATCTTTATCACCTAGATTGCAAAATTCTATGCCTTTTGGATTTGTACTTTGAGAACCATTGTTATCATTCGTTGATGACATTTTCATGATAAGTCATGTTTCTTGTAGGTTTGTGTCACTGCTTTAGTGTTTGAAGTAGCAGATATCTCCTTAAATCTTTACTAGTTGCCTAAGATGGGGTATACTGTCATTTGTGATGTTATATCTTGGTTTTACTGTGCCTTTGTTACAGGAACACATGCTCCACTCTTTTTGCACCCTTTGTTGTGGAATTCTTGTTATTGTGTTTTCTCTGGTTCTTACCACTAACCAGGATGTCTACTGTAAACCTCTTTTTTGTTTTCCAGAATGTGGCACTATAGCTCACGTTTGTGGTTACTCCCTTGCCCACAGACTCTGGTCTGTTTTTCTGAGAACACTCAGTTTATCAGATTTCCTCTCACTGCCGCCTTCAGAAAAGCACTAAGAAGCCAGTTGCTGTGTGGCGAGGGGTATGGGTTTAACACTGGGAGGATGGGTTTTCTCATGCATCTGGTTGGGAGATCCTCTGGTGTGGTACTCTTAGAGGCTCACGGATGGACTTCCAGCTGAAACCCTGAGAGTACTCAGCAGGAACTATGCCTCATTAATGTCTTTGATATTTCTTTTGTCCCTTTCCTGATCTTACCTGTCTCTCATGGACTATCTGCTTGGTAGTCTACGTGCTTCTGGAGAGGAACAGGTTTCCAAATCTGCATCCAGCACAACTGTGGTATCCTGGACACTCATTGACTGGTCGTTTTTCCCTGGAGATGAGTTTGCTTCTGGTGAATAGTTTAACTTGTCCATTGTTGACTTGATGGGGGTGGTGCTTGAAATTCTCCTTTCACTGCCTCCACTGTGACAAAATTCATGCTTTTTTTCTGCTCCAAAAGTGTGCTGGAACTCTCTCTCATTCATGACTGTCTGCCCACATCAGCACTTTCCTGGCTTTACCCGACCCTGGACAAGAACAGTTGAGGTAGGTTTACTGGCTCCTGCTGGCTTTGTTGCCCATACTGAGATCTGCTTGCCTATTACTGGATGCACAGATGGGATATATTCCTCCTGAGTCCCTTCCATTGGTGCTGGATACTACAACTCACACAAAGGTGCTTTTGTTTGTGGGTGGATATCCAATTCATTGTTACAAAAGTGGAACAAAAAGGAGGAATGTCTTTCACTGCTATGATACTGATGTCACTTCTGTTGATAATTATTAATCTTATTCATCTACTTGGGTAGATATGCAGCCTAAATATGGTCACTATTGTGATGCCAAATATCACCAAGTCAAAATTTTTGTTTAATCAGTTTCTGGATTGGTGTTGCCTGCAAGGTATCAGACAAAAGTAATATAAATCATTTCTGAAAGAATACAATTTAAGCTCAAGCATCAGGGATTCTCACAGATGAATTTTAAAGAAACATGAACACAAGATAAAAAAAAATCACTGAGCACTGAAATAAATAAGGCACCTGAGCAAGAGTTAACAGTAATGTTAAACTATAGAATGAGACTTGCAAAACTATGTATTTATGTTATTAGATAATAGTAACTCAAATAAGTATGTTTAAAATTTTCAAATAAAGGGTGCTATGTAAAGTATGGTGAAAGAATAATAGACTATCACAGCTAACCCTTTGGATAAATACAAAAATGAAACCTCTAGAAAGAAAACAAATATGATTGAAATTTGAAATTCAGTGGATGAATTAAACAGCCAATTAACAGAACTTCTGATAGAATGAATTTACTGGAAAAGAGATCTGTAAAAATTAAACAGAACACAGTTCAGGCATACAAATAATGGATGTTTCAGTGATGTGGAACTTACAGTAAGAAGATGCAACACACATTTAATTGTGTTCCAGAGGCATATAATAGAAATGTAGAGGTAATTTTCAGAACACCTTCTGTGTTTGGTAGCCAACACACCACACTTAAGTTTTCCATATTGAATGAATGAACATTTGAGGAAGCTGAATATCTCCATGAGTACAAGAACAGTGTATACTGTACCTGATCAATAAAGCTTTTTGTTGTCAGGATTGTTGGTGGTGATGATGATGGTGATGATGACGAAGAATGAAATTTTCTACTCTGTTCTCACAAAATTCTCCCTCATTTCAGTCTCAATGTGGACAGAACCACATGTAAGCCTTCGATGGTAAATACATAGTTTGTCTGTGACCATTTCTCTTTCCGTATTGATATTTTCTAATTAATAACTTCACTCCTTCAGAATTTTTCTCAAAGCGGTGCACCATGAAGCAATACTGATCTGATTTGGGGAAATGAACGCTTCTACCTTACTTCTCAGACTATAGCCTTGTACTTCTATGGGAATTTTCTCTTTTTACTTATTTTTGGACAAGGAGGATGGGAAATGGCTAGGTAGAAGGAAGACATTTGGGATGGATAATCTGACAAATATTTGTAGTTCATAGACATAGTTTATTTCATTAGTGTCAGAGCCTTTCTCCTGGGAAATCTCCAAACATCTACTGTTACTCGTATACACAACTCCCAGGCAACACTTGACATCCATTTTCTACCTTTCACACTTCCTATGATTTTCTTTCTAGTTTAAGTTTATCTAAATAAAAATGTGTTTGTCCTTCTAATGACATTCTGGAGAGATGACAGCTGTTGCATCTTGAAGAGGGCATACAGTGCCTGATGCAAAATATTCTTTTGGTTATTTACCATTTGGCCTAAAGACTTAGTGCTTATCTTCCTTGGACTGGCTCCAATGAGAAAAAAAGAAAGAACTTATAGAAATTCTCCCTCAGTTTGCTAATCCCCTTGTCCATTGCCACAGCACCCTAACCTTTGCATGAGTTCAAGTCACTCTACTTGGTAAGAGAAATCTTGAACCTAGGAACCAAAAGTAGCCTCAAGGGTGATTGAGAATCCAATAAAAACATATGCAAAGGTGGTAAGTGGTTGCTGTTTGCTGGGTAGAGAATCCGAGGTTTAAAACGTATTTTTTTTTATCTTAAATAAATCTATTTATTTGTTTATTTATTTATTTTGTTTATTTCAAAAGTATCACTGATCCCAAGAAGATAAAGAATCATTGTCTAGATAATTTTACTCTGATTTGAGGAAAGAAAAATCTGCACCTGTAAGGAAGGGAGCATAATGGCTCTTTCAGTCTTGTCTTATCTAACTTCTCAGGGGCCTTCCTAGAGTCATTATGTTGGGTAAATCATATGCATTTCCAAGCTTCTTCTTGGTGTGTGACTATTCCCACCAACCCATTACATTTTTTTTTTTTAATTTTTTGTTTATTGCAGTAACATTGGTTTATAACATTGTAAAAATTTCAGGTGTACATCATTGTACTTCTATTTCTGCATAGATTACATCATGTTCACCACCAAAATACTAATTACAACCCATCACCACACACATGTACCAAATTATCCCTTTCACCCTCCTCCCTCCCCCCTTCCCCTCTGGTAACCACCAATCCAATCTCTGTCCCTATGTGTTTGTTTATTGTTGTTATTATCTACTACTTAATGAAGGAAATCATACGGTATTTGACCTTCTCCCTCTGACTTATTTCACTTTGCATCATGCCCTCAATGTCCATCCATGTTGTCACAAATGGCTGGATTTCATCGTTTCTTATGGCTGAGTAGTATTCCATTGTGTATATATACCACAGCTTTTTTATCCATTCGTCCCTTGATGGGCACTTAGGTTGCTTCCAAGTCTTGGCTATCGTGAATAAGGCTGCAATGAACACAGGGGTGCATGTACCTTTGCAAATTGGTGTTTTCAAGTTCTTTGGATAAATACCCAACAGTGGAATAGCTGGATCATATGGTAGTTCTATCGCTGATTTTTTGAGGAATCTCCATACTGTTTTCCATAGTGGCTGCACCAGTTTGCACTCCCACCAGCAGTGTATGAGAGTTCCCTTCTCTCCACAACCTCTCCAACACATGTTGTTTCCTGTCTTGTTAATTATAGCCATTCTGACGGGCGTGAGGTGATATCTCATTGTAGTTTTGATTTGCATTTCCCTGATAGTTAGTGATTTTGAACATCTTTTCATGTGTCTGTTGGCCATCTGTATATCTTCTTTGGAGAAATGTCTGTTCAGGTCTTTTGCCCATTTTTTAATTGGGTTGGTAGTTTTTGTTGTTGAGATGCATGAGTTCTTTATATATTTTGGAGATTAAGCCCTTATCAGATGTATGGTTTGCAAATATCTTCTCCCAATTGTTAGGTTGTCTTTTCGTTTTGTTGATGGTTTCCTTTGCTGTGCAGAAGCGTTTTAGTTTGATGTAGTCCCTTTTGTTTATTTTTTCTATTGTTTCTCTTGCCCGGTCAGATGTGGTGTTTGAAAAGATGTTGCTAAGACTGATGTCGAAGAACGTACTGCCTATGTTTTCTTCTAGAACTTTCACAGTTTCAGGTCTTACATTCAAGTCTTTAATCCATTTGGAGTTAATTTTTGTGTATGGTGTAAGGTAAGAGTCTACTTTCATTTTTTTGCATATGGCTATCCAGTTTTCCCAACACCATTTGTTGAAGAGACTTTCTTTTCCCCATTGTATGTTCTTGGCTCCTTTGTCAAAGATTAGCTGTCCATAGATGTGTGGGTTTATTTCTGGGCTTTCGATTCTATTCCATTGATCTGTGTGTCTGTTTTTGTGCCAGTACCATGCTGTTTTGGTTACTATAGCTTTGTAGTATATTTTGAAATCAGGGAGTGTGACACCTCCAGCTTTGTTCTTTTTTCTCAGGATTCCTTTAGCTATTCGGGGTCTTTTGTTGTTCCATATAAATTTTAGGATTCTTTGTTCTATTTCTGTGAAAAATGTTGTTGGAACTTTGATAGGGATTGCATTGAATCTATAGATGGCTTTAGGAAGTATGGACATCTTAACTACGTTAATTCTTCCAATCCAAGAGCACGGAATATCTTTCCATTTCTTTGTGTCTTCTTCAATTTCTTTCAGAAATGTTTTATAGTTTTCGTGTACAGATCTTTCACCTCTTTGGTTAAGTTTATTCCTAGGTATTTTATTCTTTTGTTGCAATTGTAAATGGGATGGTATTCTTAATTTCTCTTTCTGCTACTTCGTTGTTAGTGTACAGAAATGCAACTGATTTTTGTATGTTGATTTTGTATCCTGCAACTTTACCATATTCGTTTATTACTTCTAAAAGTTTTCTGGTGGATTCTTTAGGTTGTTCTATATATAAAATCATGTCATCTGCAAATAGTGACAGTTTCACTTCTTCCTTTCCAATTTGGATCCCTTTTATTTCTTTCTCTTGCCTGATTGCTCTGGCTAGGACTTCCAATACTATGTTAAATAGGAGTGGTGAGAGTGGGCATCCTTGTCTGGTTCCTGTTCTTAGAGGGATAGCTTTCAGTTTTTCACCATTGAGGATGATATTAGCTGTGGGTTTCTCATATATGGTCTTTATTATGTTGAGGTACTTTCCTTCTATACCCATTTTATTCAGAGTTTTTATCATAAATGGATGCTGGATCTTGTCAAATGCTTTCTCTGCATCTATTGAGATGATCATGTGATTTTTGTTCTTCATTTTATTAATGTGGTGTATTACGTTGATTGATTTGCGAATGTTAAACCATCCCTGCATCCCTGGAATAAATCCCACTTGATCATGGTGTATAATCTTTTAACGTATTGTTGTATGCGATTTGCTAGTATTTTGTTGAGGATTTTCGTGATCGATGTTCATCAGTGATATTGGCCTGTAATTTTCTTTTTTGTGTTGTCCTTGTCTGGTTTTGGTATCAGGGTAATGTCAGCTTCGTAGAATGAGTTAGGGAGCTTCCCCCTCCTCAATTTTTGGAAGAGTTTGAGAAGGATAGGTATTAAGTCTTCTTTGAATGTTTGGTAGAATTCACCAGGGAAGCCGTCTGGTCCTGGACTTTTATTTTTGGGGAGGTTTTTGATTACTGATTCGATCTCCTTACTGGTGATTGGTCTATTCAAATTCTCTACTTCTTCTTGATCCAGTTTTGGAAGGTTGTATGATTCTAAGAATTTATCCATTTCTTCCAGATTGTCGAATTGGTTGGCATATAGTTTTTCATAGTATTCTCTTATAATCTTTTGTATTTCTGAGGTGTCTGTTGTAACCTCTCCTCTTTCATTTCTGATTTTACTTATTTGTGCCTTCTCTCTTTTTTTCTTGGTGAGTCTAGCTAAAGGTTTGTCTATTTTGTTGATCTTTTCAAAGAACCAGCTCTTGGTTTTATTAATTTTTTCTATTGTTTTTTTGGTCTCTATTTCATTTATTTCTGCTCTGATTTTTATTATTTCCTTCTTCTACTGATTTTGGGCTTTGTTTGTTCTTCTTTTTCCAGTTCCTTTAGGTGCATTGTTAGATTGTTTATTTGAGATTTTTCTTGTTTGTTGAGATAGGCCTGTATTGCTATAAACTTCCTCTTAGAACCGCTTTTGCTGTATCCCATAAATTCTGGCATGTCGTATTTTCATTTTCATTTGTCTCCAGGTATTTTTTGATTTCTTCTTTGATTTCTTCATTAACCCAGTCGTTGTTCAGTAGCATTTTGTTTAATCTCCATGTATTTGTGGCTTTTCTGATTTTCTTCCTATAGTTGATTTCTAGTTTCATACCGTTGTGGTCAGAAAAGATGCTTGGTATTATTTCAATCTTCTTAAATTTATGGAGACTTGTTTTGTGGCCTAATATGTGATCAATCCTGGAGAACGTTCCATGTGCATTTGAAAAGAACGTGTATTCTTCGGTTTTTGGATGGAATGCTCTGTATATATCTACTAGGTCCATCTGTTCTAGTTTGTCGCTTAAGGCCAATGTTTCCTTATTGATCTTCTGTTTGGATGATCTATCCGTTGGTGTAAGTGGAGTGTTAAAGTCCCCTACTATTATTGTGTTACTGTCTATTTCTGTTTTTATGTCTGTTAATAATTGCTTTATATATTTAGGTGCACCTACATTGGGTGTGTAGATATTTACAAGTGTTATATCCTCTTGTTGGATTGTTCCTTGATCATTATGTAATGTCCTTCTTTGTCTCGTTTTACAGTTTTTGTTTTAAAGTCTATTTTGTCTGATATGAGTACTGCTACCCCAGCTTTCTTTTCATTGCCATTTGCGTGGAGTATCTTTTTCCATCCCTTCACTTTCAGTTTGTGAGTGTCTTTAGGTCTGAAGTGTGTCTCTTGTATGCAGCATATATATGGGTCTTGTTTTTTTATCCAGTCAGCCACCCTATGCCTTTTAATTGGAGCATTTAGTCCATTGACGTTTAAAGTAGCTATTGATAAGTATGTACTTACTGCCATTTTTAACTTTTTTTTGTTTTTTTCTCCCAGTGTTTTGGTAGTCCTTCTCTGTTCCTTACTTGTTCTGTACAGATTTGATGGTCACTTTAGTTTGACCTCTGTGTGAAAGCTGTACTCTTTAACTACCCTCCTGCCTCCTTTTATGTTTTTGATATCATATCCAACCTCTTTTTGTGCATTTGTATCCATTACGTTCCTAATCATTGAAATAGATAATTTTTCCTATTTGTGGTCTTCTTTTCCCCTTAAATCAGTCCCTTTAACATTTCTTGTAACACTGGTTTCTTGGTGACAAACTCCTTTAATTTTTGCTTATCTGGGAAAATTTTGATCTCTCCTTCCATTTTGAACGATAACCTTGCTGGGTAGAGTATTCTTGGCTGTAAAGTTTTTTTCTTTTAGCTTTTTAAATATATCATGCCATTCTCTTCTAGCCTGTAAGGTTTCTGCTGAGAAGTCAGCTGATAGCCTTATGGGGTTTCCTTTGTATGTAACTTGACATTCTCTTCTTTGCGGCTTTAGGATTCTCTCTTTATCTTTAATTCTGGACATTTTGATTATGATGTGTCTTGGTGTGGGCCTCTTTGGGTTTATCTTGTTTGGGGCTCTCTGTGCCTCCTGTACCTGGATGTCTGTTTCCTTCCTTAGGTTAGGGGAGGTTTCATCTATTATTTCTTCAAATAGAGTCTCTGTCCCCTTGTCTCGCTCTTTCTCCTTCCGGGACACCTATAACACGGATGTTAGTGCGCTTTGTTTTTGTCCCAGAGGTCCCTTAGACTGTCCTCACTCTTTTTAATTCTTTTCTCTCTTACCTGTTCACCTTGGGTAATTTCTTCTAGTCTTTCTTCCAGCTCACAGATCCGTTCTTCTGTATCCTCTACTCTGCTTTTGAGTCCCTCTAATGAGTTTTTCATTTCCAGTATTGTATTCTTCATTTCTGATTGGTTCTTTTTTATATCTTCCATTTCTTTGTTGACATTCTCACTGAGTCCATCTATTCTTCTCCCCAGATCAGTGAGCATCCTTAACACTCTTAGTTTGAACTCTCTGTCGGGTAGGTTGCTCATTTCTGTTTCACTAAGGTCCTTTTCTGGGGTTTTGTCCTGTTCCCCTTACTTGGAATGTATTCTTTTGCCTCTTCATTTTGCCTCTTTCCCTGTGCTTGTGTGTCTACGATTAGGTAGGTCAGCTCGCCTCCTGCTCTTGGATAGGTGACCTTATGTAAGTGATGGCTTAGGAGGCTTCCAGTGTGCTTCCCTCAGTTCTCAATGTTCCAGGGGTGACCCCTATGTGGGCTACGTGTATCCTTCTGCTGTGGCCTGTTTGCTCTCCCTGTAGGCGCCCAGGGAGGCTGAGGTATGCTCCTGGCCAGCTGTTGTAATGCTCAGCTGCTTGTAGTTGTTGTGGGCCCTTCAGTCTCTTTATCATCTGTGGGGAGCCCCAGCACAGTTGGCTGCAAGTTCTAATACCACATTTGTGTTGCAGTATTTCTTTTAACTGAGTAGGCCCCCAGCGTGGCAGGTTGTTAGGCTCAGGGCCTTACAATTGCTGTAAGCCTCTAGCCTATTAGGTCTCTTGTCAGCTCTCTGAGGATTGCAGCTGGGTGGGGCTGGCCTCAGGCACAGGAGCACCCAATTGTTTCAGGTTTTGGAAGGTGGAGCAAAACCTCCTATGTGGGTCTTTGAGAAGTACAAGTCTTCTGCAGCTGACAAGCCCTGTTGCCCACAGGTCCACACACACAGTCAACACAGTCCTGCCCCGTGTGGCGCCCCAACCTCCCCAAGCGACCCAGTCTCTCCCACGGCGGAGCCCCACACACTCTGCCACCGCCCCACACTCTCCACCTGCTCCTTGTGCACACCCTGCCCCGCTCAAGTCAGCTCCAGTTGCCAGGCTGCAGAGAATCCAGTCACCAATCTATGCAGGCCCACACGTTGCCTGAGGGCTTGTTGTTGGGTGGGGCTAGTCTCTAGGGTGGGCTGCCTGCCCTGGCTGAGCTGGATTAAATCGGTGCTCTAGCGGGTGGAGCAGACCCTGGGCTAGCAGGTCTCAGGGAGAACTCCAATGACGTCTGTGTCAGCACGCTCACACCAGGCCACAACAATGGCCGCCGCCAATGTCCCAGTCCCTGGAGAGGTCTCACCCCTCACCGAGATGCACTCAGGGCCTATTAGGTGAGTCTCTTGTCACCGAAGCACTGTGCACCTTTCTTTCTGGTGATTTTAGGATGCTTTCTGGAACGGGTGAGTTTGTGCGTGGGCCCTTTAAGAGCCAGTTTTAGTTTCTTTGTGAACCGGGTTTTCTGGGGGCTCCCCAATGCTTTAGTAGCAGGCACAGTCAGATATTGTGCTGCTGGTCTCAATTGTGCTGGGTCCACAAAATGCCCACACCGGGGGCGCTCCCCGGCTCAGGGCCCCGCGCCTCCAGGGAGGCTGCGTACCTGTGAGCTGCTCCCGGCGGCCGTGAAGCTGGCGGCTTGTGGCTGGCGTTTTCCTCTCCAGATGGGAGTCTCTGCCTCTTCTACCCCAGTTAGGATTGTCCGTTGTTGCAGGAGTTCCTCTTATCCAGTTTTCAGTTCTGTCTCAGGGGTAATTTTTCCACGAGTAGTTGTAAATTGGCTGTGTCCACGGGAGGAGGTGAGTTCAGAGTCTGCCTACGCCACCATCTTGACTCCCTTCTCCAACCCATTACATTTTTAATGTATGTCTACAGACTTTATGAAAGCATAAAGGCAGTTATAGAATTATCTGCCATCTCTGATTACAGGTAAACTCAATATTTGTTCTCAAGGAGATTTTTAAGAGCACCACTTCACCATCCTCATTTGATATATGTGGCTCAACATGTTTTACTAGCTTCTTCAAGAATTAAATTAATATCAGAGCCATGGTTGAGCAGAATCATTGTTTCACCCTATAGAAAGATGACATTATTTTCCTAATTTAGTCTGTTTCTAATTCTTGTATGTTTTTAAATTCTTGAATAGGAAAACATGAAATTAAGACATTGTAGGGAATAGTGTACCAATGAGGCTCGCTTACAGTCTTTTGTCCCCAAAGAGAATGATAATATTTATCCAAGAGAATTTTTCAGCTAAGTTTGGTGATTATACATCCAAGACACAGATTAACTCAACCTTGGTGATTATAGCTGTATATTTAGCCAGCTGCATGGAAAGAAATGAAGAGTATTTCTTTGTGTTTTTTGGAGAATGAAATCATTTCTTTCTCTCATCTTTTTCCTAGCAGTTGACACCAAACACGTTCATTGAAGAGGATAGAAATTATACCTCTGTGGCAAGTTATTTTCTCTTGGGACTCTCAGATGAAAAATAATTGCAGCTTATCTTCTTTATAATCTTCTTAGGGATCTACATTGTGACCCTAATCTGGAACCTGGGTCTCATCATACTGATCAGGATGGACCCCCCAACTGCACACACCTATGTACTTTTTCCTCAGGTTCTTGTCATTTGTAGACATCTGCTATTCTTCTCCCACCAGCCCAAGGGTGCTTTTAGAATTCTTTAAAGAGAACAAAATGATTTTGTTCATTGCCTGTGCTACCCAGTATTTTGTTGGGTCCTGGATGGGTGAGGCTGAGTGCTGCCTCTTGGCCGCCATGGCCTATGACAGATATGGTGCTATTGGTAGGCCTCTGCAGTACTCAGTCATCATGGCTCCTGGCCCTTGTCTTAAGATGATTGCTGGGTCCTACGGGACTGGTTTCCTTGGTCGCTTAGTTCACACAATCCCTTGCTTTCTTCTCTATTACTGTGGATACAATATCATTCCAAATTTCTTCTGTAACATAACCCTGATTATTTCCTTGTCTTACTGCAATCGTTTCACTATCCAAATGATTCTTCTTCTGGAATCTCTTTGTTGGGTTAAGTTCTTTCCTAGGTATCCTCTTATCTTATGGTTTTATTGCAGCTTCCATCCTGAAAATATTTTCTGTCAAAAGTAGTGCCAATGTCTTCAATACCTGTGCCTCCTACTCAGCAATTCTGACAATCTTCTATGGTACAGGCTTCTCTGTGTACCTGCTTCCTAGCTCTACTCACTACAGAAAGCAGGACAAGGTTCTGTCAGTGTTCTATGTTATCCTCATTCCTGTGTTAAACCCTATTATCTAAATTCTGAGGAACAAGGAGATCAAAGAAGCTCTCAACAGGGTGACAAGGAGGGCAATACATTCACCTCAGTAAGAACAATATTTGTATAGGTGTTATTTCCCCTGTAAGGAAGAAAGGGGTAAGAATATGTAAGTGACCTTTTGTAGGTTACAAGATAGCTAAGTAGGGAAAAGAAGTGAAAATTTGATTCCTGCTGCCATCATGTTTAGCTGCCACCACCAATGATCTGTCTGAGGCAGTGTCACCAACATTAAATTCAGTTAAAAGGCCTGTTTCCATTATTTTATTCAGGTAGTTAAAATCCTATGCTTTGAGGACAAAGGTTCTGATGTTACATGCAGAGAAATGACAAACCCTAGGAAGCTACATTGATGGTTTGTTCCTTTACAATTTAAAAATTGTCTTTTATTTATTTTCAATTGTTAAGTATTTATTTATATTTCAATAAAAATAAATAAAATAATGTATAAAATTAAGTATGTGAAAGTTAAAAGTAATTTTAAAATGAATACATTATAATCTTGATCCAAAGCAGAGAGAGAAAGAGAGAGAGTGGGAGAGAGAGACACACAGAAAGAGAAAGATAGAAAGAGAGAGAAAAAGACAGAGAGAGAGAGAGATAAAGGGGGAACAGATGGCAGTTCAGAATAGTGGAGAAGTGGAGAGGAGAGAGAGAAAGATTTGTCTGGCTTTATTCCTAAATAACCTTGTTCTCTCCATCTTACTCCTTGAGCCTCTTTGTGAAATGAGTGTGAAAAATAGATGGGAGAAAGGAAGGTAAAAAGAAGGGGCTTTAAAGTTAAGTGCTGGTGAAAGTCTCAAAAGCTGGAAAGAAGTCAAAATCATCAATTTCTGGGCATAGTTTACATGTAACATGCTCCATTGTAGCTTCCTAGAAGCCATGCAAAATCTCAGAAATGAAGGCTGTTGTGGTGTATCTAGTGAGGCAGAGTTGAAGTCCCAGGGATCTGAGTCTCCCAGTGATTCCAGGTCCTTAAGTTTGACCAGGGAGCAGCAGAGGCACCAGACTTATGGGTACCATAAAGTCTCAGAGTCCAACCAAAAAAGTTGAAAGAAAATTTTAAAGGAGATTTTTTTTTATTTCAGCTGTTTTTTTAAATTTTATTGAGGTCACATTGACTTATAACATTGTGTAGATTTCAGGTGTATATTAGTATAATTCAGTTTCTATATAGACCGCATCATGTTCACCACCATCTAGTTTTTATCCATTACCATACGTATGTGTCCCTTTATCCCTTTCACCCTCCCCCAACCGCCTTCCTCTCGGGTAACCACAAATCTGTTCTCCTTATCTATGTGTTTGTTTATCTTCCAAATATGAGTGAAATCATACAGCATTTGTCTTTAAATAGAGATTTCTTTTTCAGACAAGAGTTTATGTACTAAGCTTCATACATATTACATTTGTATTTATGTAATACTTTAGCATACATACAGTACACTGGATAGATGTGATTTTTCTCTATTACCATGTTAAGTTTGCAGGTGAGAAATTATCCCTATTTTACAAATAGATCCTTTGGGCATATTGAGGCCTTACATTTCCTTCCTAGGGTAGCAACACTCCATCTTGAGTCTCACAAAGTGTGGTTTGTGGAACTTAAATGATTCTTACTGACCAGAAACATGTCTTCCGTTGCTTGGCCATGGCACTCAAATCCTATATTTTCGGCATTATATCTTCAAAACTGTCTTAAGAAGCTGTTCAATCTAAAAGGTTAAACTATTACAGTTCTTACTAGGGAGATATAAGACTACTAACCTATTAGCAAGGGTTAAATTACAGAGATAACTCGTTGCACCACCCACTTCTTTCTCCATAGAAGAAAGATTAGCTGAAGTACAACAAACCAAGAACGAGACCTTCCTAAAGTGTCTCTGTATCCCTAGTAATGGCAGAGTAGATGAGCTCCTTTTAAGACAATAAAAGACAAAAAAGTTTGTGGGAATGATCTTAAGTAGATATTTTGAATGAAAGACTAGAATGCAGCATAATATGTTGGAAAGAACTCCAATTCAGAACACAAAATTATACCCAATACTAATAGAAGGTATGCTGTGTACCTCACAGAGACTCTAAGTGCTTTATAAGCGTTTAACTAATTTGATTCTCTCTATGAAAAGCTACTCTATGATGTAGCTCCCACTATCAGCCCTTTTATGGGTGATAATACTGAGGCTGGAAGAGGTTAATTTGCTCGAGGTCACACAACCAGCTAGTGGAAGGCTGGCATTCAACCCAGATTGGCTGATACCAATGCCCATGATTGTAACCACTATAAGTTATGGCTTTGTCATGAAAAAATTTTATTGTATTCCTTATTGCCTTGATTTCCTCACTTATGCATAGGAAATCATGCCATGTCTGCCTCACATGGCTGCTGTGATGATTGATTCAGGTCAGATATTTGAGAAAATATATGTATGTATATATCTAAAGAGAAGGTACTTTGTAAACAGGAAAGTGTCCACATGTCTAATTTATTGTTATCAAGCTATATTACTAGCCTGCTGTGTCATCTTGGGGAAATCTTTTAGCTCCTCTGGCTTCAGGTACTCACTTGCATATTGATAGTATTGAACTAGATGATCACTGGGTCCTTTCCAGCTCAAATGACTCCAAGTTCATTAAAAGAAAAGCTATAGTTACAAGAACATAACAAGACCATGGAGAAGTGGGGAATTGAATCAGATGGGACATGGGAAAGTGGGGCATGAAATTATCAGGAAAAAAACTCAATAACAACAATGACACCAGAAAGCAAGTACCTGGGGAGTTTCTCCTTGTAATTATCTTTTCTACTAATACCTCTGCCCTAACAACACATTTAAAAGGATTCCCCAGTAGTGTGCATCTCTTTGGCTGTGAGCAGACAGCGAATTTCATGGCCAAAATTACTCATTTTGGATTGCAATAGAGCCCCCTTGGAAAATTCCTTTGGAAAATAAATAAGCATTTTCAGTCTTTGGCAAGAACTCTGTCTTCCTGGGGGATCTGGTCCAGATCAGAGGGCAAAATTTGTAAAAAATGGTGGATTCTATGCTATTTCAATAGTTGAGTCATTCTTCCAGTAGGACCTACATGAAGTTAGTAAGGGTTATGGTCTTCAGTCTCTTTCATTCTTCAACTCGTCCATCTCTGTCACTTCCACACCCTCCACTTATGTATCTTCCTCAGGCTCTCTTTCTTTTTACCCAAATTCTGTGACCTTCAGTGAAAAGAATAATTTCTAAACTAAAATGTCAGTTACTACTCTGTGGTAAGGGTGGAATGCTGAGTTCTGGTTCTCAATTTCTTAAGTTTACGACCTTGAACTCTGTTAATTTCTGGTTTTCACCTGTAAATTGGGAATAATAGAATTATCTACAATCTAATGAGACAATATCTATAAAGCATAACACATTGTAGAAATTAATAATTGAGCACTGATACCAAAATAATAATTTGCTGAATTTCAGGAGAATTTACCAAGGTAAAATATGCTTGTCTATGTTTCCCAACTTTATCCAGTCCACAAGGCTTTTTAATTTAATTTTTGCCTTGAGAATTCTGCTTTTATATAGTAATAATTAATTTGATTTCAATTTCAGTATATAGCTTTAATTGATCATTTCTTAGTATCAAAAGACAAAGCGGTCATTTCATAATGAAATGACAAAGTACTCATGTAAAATTCTAGTGGTCTATTGAAATACTCCAAATAGCTGTCCATTGTCATCTTTGAAGACTCTGGGGGTCTGGAGACACTAACATGGGTGACATAGATATCAGAGATGCCCCACTCCAAGCACAGGTAGTGTTGGTCTAACTTTCCCTTTTATCCTTCTTTACTACATTTTTCTTCTTCATTCAGCAAACTTCCTGGCTTTGTTAACCTGATTTTGTATACTGTACAAACTTCCAAATGGTCATGTCCTTGGTAGATCAGATTTGGAAAAGGTTTTGATTAGCTATATCCCCACAGTAACATCTCCAACCAAGATTTACATCAGTCACCTTTTCTTCTACAAACTGTCTTTGGAGATGGTGAACACATGCAAAAAATTAACCAAAGAGAGTGAGTATATTCAGATTTCTTTCTTTTCCTCTAGCTTACCAAATTTTAACAACATAAATTTTTAAGAAAAATTTTATAACGGACAAGTAAAACCATCCAGAACTCCTCGCATTTTTTTCTGGAAATGATGAGTTACATAAAATACATTTAGTTATAGCCGCCTCTGTTCCCAGAATGTAACAGGAAAGTGAAGAAATTTAGTGCAACTGATTGATCAAAAGCTTGACTTATTTTCACTGAATCAATCAATTATCTTGGTGTTTCAGGGATGTTGTACGTGAAAGTGTATATCTTCAAAATATTTTCATTGAATCTAATTCGTTTTGGATAAAATATCTGATAAATTATATTGGCAGCACTCTATTCTGAGTAAACATAAAGATTTCAAAGTTCATAAAATCATAATTGAAATGAAATATAAATAAGATATTTTTAGTTTCACCTCCAAAACTGGGTGAAAGAAGCATTCGTTAATGTCTTCAGCATACATGTATTGAGTTATATAAATATTAATATATGAGTTGTTTATCATGAAATAGGAAAACATCTCCACTTATTTCGTATATATTTCGTATAACGTGAGTATCATCAGCTCAAAAGGACCTGGTGGTGGGACATAAAAAGTGGCATCATGAGTTTACAATCCAGCTGAGTGGGAGACAGTGGAAAAATACAGGATAGAAATAAATACGATTATTTATAAACAATATTCTTGAGTCTAGGCTTAGAGACCATCTAATTTAGGAAATAATTTTATGAAGAACTCTTTGATGCTTCAGTGTTAGTTCTGTCTTATTTTTCTCTCACAGAAAGAAATGATAATTGCCAACATTTATTGAGCCCTTACTGTTTTAAGCCCTTTGTGTCTTCGTTTCCTTCAACAACTCTATAAGTGGTAAGTATTATTAGCCCCATTTGTAGATGATGCAACTGAGGCAAAGAGAAGTTAATAACTTGCTAAGGGTCACACAGCCAGTACGTAAATGTCAGGAAAGTTGGAAAGTCTATTCCCTCTGTCATTCTCTGTCTCCATCATTTTCCTTCTCCCTTTCCCTCTCTGTCTTTCCTTCTCTCTGTGTTGACTATTAAGGATTTATATATCTTAATAACTTTTTTATTATAAATATAGGAGTTGAAGAAAATTGAAAAAATTACAGATAAGTATAGGGAATAAAATCAAAATCATACCGCTCATTACTTTTGGCAATTGTAATTGCATCGAGTGTGTGTGTGTGTGTGTGTGTGTGTGTGAGAGAGAGAGAGAGAGAGAGATTGATTATATGAAGTAAATATTTTCCTTCAGATAGGTAGCACCATTTTGTGCAAACTACAGCAGTATACGTGAGTGCCCATTCCTTATCAATTTATGCTTTTTATATGAAAGGCATTGCCATATTGGCTATTTTATATTTTGTTACTATGTTTCCAAGTTTAGCAATTGTATTTCAAAAGTGTTTTATGTAAGTGATTTTTTCAGCCATAACCAAATTTAAATTGCTTTATTCTTTCTCTTATAATTTCTGGCTTGGTGTTATATTTCAGAAATTCATGTCCCATCCCAAGCGTATTTATTTATTCCTCTAATGCTTTCTACTTATAGTGAGCCAAGTCTCATAGACCATTTAGGGCAGAGTTTATCCTTTTTCTATCAGTTGAAAATACTAGTTTTATCATATATTAAATTCTTAACAATATTGAATTTATTTCTTAAATTCCTTTTGTTCTTTTAATACGTCTATTTTTACAAGAATAATGAATTATCAATGTTTATAATACTTTTTAACATCTGAAAGTCCAAGTCTTTCTAATTATTAATCTTTTTAAAAATTTTCTTGGTCATTATTATTGATTTACTCTTTCATCTCAAAGAAGGTCAGTTTGGGTATGGAACATAGCCAATAGATGTTATCTATTATGAAACTATTAGTGAACTTTAACATGCTGACTGTATCAACAAATATATGAAATCTACCTATCTTGTGTTTTGGAATTGAACCAGTTACTTGACCCTTTCTCGACATCAAAGCTCATCATAGATTGATGCTGGTTGTCAATCGACCCAAGCGTGCATGAACTGCAGCAAACTTCATAGAAAATCATTTATGTGGTTTGTGTCTTTATAGCTCCAGATGGTTTGACTTGCCGGAACTCTAGGTCTGAATTTACACTTGCCCAGAGGTAATGATGCCTGGCTATCTACAGGGCTGATGATGTCTAAGGAATTTCCCCAAATTAACCCACAAAACTGTAGCACCACTGGCACTTCTATTCACAGGTACAGCTCTGATTCTTGGTTAACCTGTAAGCAATCAATGATAGTAACAGCCAACATCTACTGAACAATTAATGTGTACCTGATTGTGTGCTGAGCATTGGCATAAATTTCCTCATATAACCCTCCAATTAACCTTGTACTTCAGGGACTCTTGTTGTCTTTACTTTGTTACAAGTAAATCATACCTCATATGTTTAAGCCACTGGGACAAGTTCATAGAGTGAGAGAGTATCAGAACTAAAATTCTTTTTTTCCTGTTTTATTGAGATATAATTGGTATATAACATGGTATAAGTTTAAGATGGACAATTTAATGATTTTATATACATATATACTGTAAAATGATTACCACGATAAGATTAACTAACATCCATTACCTGACATAGTTACAGTATTCTTCCTTGTGATGAGAACTTTTGAAATCTACTTTCTTAGTAACTTTCAAATATACAATATAGTATTGTTAACTATACTCATCATGATGTACATTGCATTCCCAGAACTTATTTACCTTATACCTGGAAATTTGTACCTTTTGACCACCTTCACCCAATTCCTCCACTTTCTACCCCCTGCCTCTGGCAAACGCAAATCTTATCCTTGTTTCTATGAGTTTTTTTAGATTCCACATAGAGAGAGATCATAAAGTATTTGTCTTTCTCTGTCTGACTGATCTCACTTAGCATAATGCCCTCAAAGTCTATCCAGATTGTCACGATTTCCTTCTTTTTTATGCCTGAATAATATTCCATTATTATAAATATTATTTATGTTATTTATATTATTTGTACATATATAATTTGATTTCTGTATCCATTCGTCTGTCAATGGACACTTAGATTGTTTCAATATCTTGACTATTATGAATAATACTGCAATGAACGTGGGCGTGCAGGTATCTTTTTGGGAGAGTGATATGGTGTCCTTTGGATATATACCCAGAGATGAAATTGCTGGATCATATGATAGGTCTATTTTTAATTTTTTGAGGAAACTCCGTACCATTTTCTGTAGCAACTGTAACAGTTTACATTCTCACAGCAGTATACATGGTTCCTTTTTCTCTACATTCTGGCCAGAAGATGTTATGTCCTGTCTTTTTGATGATAGCCATTCTAACAGGTGTGAGTTGATATCTTATTGTGGTTTTGATTTGCAATTCCCTAATGATTAGTGATGTTGAGACATTTTCATGTACCTGTGGGCATTATGGATGTCTTCTTTGGAAACATATCTATTCAGGTCCTATGCCAAAATTTTAATTGGATTATTTATTTTCTTGCTATTGAGTTGTATGAGTTCCTTATATATTTTGGATATAAATTCTCTATCAGATACGTGATTTGCAAATATTTTCTCCCATTCTTTAGGTTACCTTCTCGTTTTGCTTATCATTTCTTTTGCTGTGCAGAAGCTTTTTGGCTTGATATAATCCCTTGTGTTTATTTTTGACTTTTTTGCTTGTGCTTTAGGAGTGATATCCAAAAAAATCATTGCCCATCCATGTTCAGAAGTTTTTTCCCTATGTTTTCCTCTAGGCGTATTATGGTTACAGTCTTACATTTAAGTCTTTAATTTATTTAGAGTTTATCTTTGTGAATGGTGTAATCGAGGTGTGGTTTCATTCTTTTGCGTGGGAGTATCCAATTTTCCCAACAGTAATTACTTAACAGACTATTTTTTTCATTGAGTATTTTAGGCTCTCTTGTCAAATGTTAGTTTACCCTATATGCACAGTTTTATTTCTGGGCTCTTGATTCTGTTCCATTGCTCTATGTATCCATTTCTATGCCAGTACCACACTGCTTTGATTACTATAGGTGTGTAATATAGTTTGAAATCTAGAGGAGTAATGCCTCTTTGACAGCTTTATTCTTCATTCTCAGGATTGCTTAGTTTATTCAGGGCCTTTTGTGGTTCTATACAAGTTTTAGGATTGTTTGTTCTATTTCTGTGAAAAATGCCATAGGAATTTTGATAGAGAGTGCATTGAATCTATCGATGGCTTTGGGTAGTATGGACATTTTTCCATTGTTATTTCTTCCAATCTTTGAACATAGGATGCCTTTCCATTTACTTGAGTCTTTTTCAATGTCTCTTGTCAATGTTTTACAGTGTTCAGTGAAGAGATTTTCACCTTCTTGGTTCAATTTATTCCTAAGTATTTTATTTTATTTTTGTATGTTATCGTAAATGGTATTTTTTTCTTTATTTCTTTTTCAGATAATTTGTATTAGTATATATAATGCTTATTTTGTAGCCTGCAACTTTGCTAAATTCATTGATTAGATCTAGGAGTTTTTTGCTGTAGTTTTTAGGATTTTCTATATATAAAATCATCTCATCTGCAAATAGACACAATTTCAATACTTTATTTCAAATTCTTTTGTCTTTTATTGTTATGTGTCTGACTTGATTACACTGGCTAGTACCTAGTACTATGGTGAATAGGAATGGTGAGAGTGGTCACCTTTGTCTTCTTCCTGATCTTAGAAAAAAATCTTTCAACCATTTGTCATTGAGGATGATATTAGATGTCAGCTTGTTATACATGGCCTTTATTATCTTGAGGTTAGTTCCTTCTATACCTAATTTATTGAGAGTTTTTATCATGAATTGATGCCGAACTTTGTCAAATGCTTTTTGTGCATCTATTGAGGATTATGTGATTTTTATATTTCATTCTATGAATGTGATGTATCAGATTTGTCAATTTGTGTATATTTAATCATCCTTGCATTCTAAGAATGAACCCCACTTGACCATGGTGTCTGATCCTTTTCACGTGCTGCTGAATTCTGTTTTTTAGTATTTTGTTGAGAATTTTAATTCTTGTATTCATCACGAATATTGGCCTGTAGTTTTCTTTTGTTGTAGTGTCCTTATCAGGCTTTGCTGTCAGTGCTGGCCTTATAAAATGAGTTGGGAATTATTCCTTCCTCTTCAATTTTTTGGAGAGTTTGAGAAGGATTGGTGTTAATTCTTCTTAAAATCTTTAGTAGAATTCATGATGAAGTCATCTTGTACTGGGCATTTCTTCCTTGGGAGGATTTTGATTACTGATTCAATTTCCTTGCTTATTATTGGTCTCTTCAGATTTTCTATTTCTTCCTGATTCAGTATTTTTAGGTTGTATATTTTTAGTAATTTATTTATTCTAGGTTGTTTAGTTTGTTGGGAGAACCATAGTACAAGAGGGACCCTCTTAGTGTGGCACTGTGCCAGCAGGGAGAGGGGCAATGGAGTCAGAGTATAGGGGATCCTCTACCCTTCTAATGTGGTCCTTCTCATTCTGTGTGGTCCTTGGGGGTGCTTCACCCTTATCGCATGTTCTAGGATTTTCACAATGATGTCCTTTCTATGAATAGTTGCTAGTTGTTCTGGTGAGGGTGACTGAAATTAGGAACAACCTATTTTGCCGTTTTAATGAAATCACTCAGAATGAAAACACTATAGTCTGAACACTTAATCATAGTATTATGCTGTTTCCTAAGACACAATATATCCTAAAATTGAGGGGCTAATAGTGAGTTCTACTAGCTTTCCTTTGGAATAATCCATATGAAGGTTTCCCTAAGAAAACATTTCAAAACTTTATTGGGCATATATGCTGTACAATAAGAAAATATGGGGATTATAAATTATGATATAATTTTCCAGGCCATTTTGGATATATTGTATTTAATATATTTGTAAAAAAGTTTGAGAAGTTATTATAAACACGGTAGTATTTCTTACCGATGAAAGAAGAAATTTTTAATAATATAGCTGGAAGACCATCTGGGAAAGAATAGCTATTTCAAATTTACTTTGGAATGATGCCACTTTTTCTTTACTATTATAAAACAACAGTTATATTTTTAATTATCAGAGATCTTTTGAACACATGATTTAAATCAATGATTTCTATCATGTAATAATATATAAGAATTTCTATTGCTTTTTTTAAAGTTATCAATCAACTTTTTAAATATCTGTTTAAATTTTCATGAGACCTCATGAAGTAATTGAGACCCTGAAACACTGACAAGGTACTTCTCGACAATTGGAGATGAAATCTGGGGTCTTTCCACCAGCAAAGTGAAGCATTTCCCCTTTTTCAGTGCTCAGTGAAGGACAAAAATGACACGTAGGAGAATTGTAATGCTATCATTTCCCTCGAATCTTGCCTATTTTCTGATTTTAGGAGCACCAAGCCAATGAATCAAGGAGTAAATATTACAGATATCACTCATTTCATCCTCTTGGGATTCTCAGACTTCCCCAGAATCACAGCAGTGCTCTTTGCTGTATTCCTGTTGATCTACATTATGACTCTGATTTGGAACCTGTGCCTCATCATCTTAATAAGGATGGATTCCCACCTCCACACACCTATGTACTTCTTCCTCAGTAATCTGTCCTTCATCGATATCTGTTATGTGACCACCTCAGTCCCCAGGATGCTCTCCAACTTCTTCCAAGTACAGCAAACTATCACCTTTGTGGGTTGTGTTTTCCAGAACTTCGTCTTTTCAACCATGGGACTGAGTGAGTCTTGTCTTATGACAGCCATGGCTTATGACCGATATGCTGCCATTTGTAATCTACTTCTCTATTCATCCATCATGTCACCCACCCTCTGTGTTCAGATGGTGCTGGGGTCCTATATGGCTGGACTCTCTGCTTCTATATCTCAATTGTGTGCCATACTACAGCTCCACTTCTGTGGGCCTAATGTCATTAACCAATTCTTCTGTGACATGCCCCAACTGTTAGTCTTGTCCTGCACTGAGACTTTCTTTGTACAACTCATGACTGTTATATTAACAATGATCTTTGGGATAATAAATGTCTCAATTATCATGATATCCTATGGCTATATTGTCATCTCCATTACGAAGATCACTTCAGCTAAAGGCAGGTCCAAGGCTTTCAACACCTGTGCTTCTCACCTGACAGCAGTAACCCTCTTCTATTCCTCAAGTATCTTTGTCTATTTGAGTTCCAGCTCTGGCGGTTCCTCCAGCTTTGACAGATTTGCATCGGTCTTCTACACTGTGGTGATTCCCATGTTGAATCCCTTGATTTACAGTCTGAGGAATAAGGAAATCAAAGATGCCTTGAAGAGATTGCTAAAGAAGAAAGAGTATTGCTGATGTCACAGATAATGAGATTTCTGACCAATTTATCCTGTCAGAATCAACTTAACCCACAATAATATGCACGCGAATGCACTATAACAGAAATCATACCGCCTTTGGACAAAGAATGCTTAATTTGACACAGATAATATACCAATATGGAACAATAGCTGACTCAATGCCACACAAACACAATAACTTTAAGTCCTGGAGGTTCATTAATTTCAGCCTACATGAGGAGCAGCCTCATTATTTACAATGTATCTGCAAGTATTTGTGAAACTTCAGTGTTTAGAAACTTGTTGCTTCTTTTCGCTTCTGAGATTGAGCTCTGTCTAATTGCAGGCCTCTGACCTTAAAGGGAGATAACTGGCAGAGGCCCCCAGGAGTGTAGAAACCTTGTCTCCCAAATATTGATGCAGCATAATCCAGACATGGTAGTGTCCAACGTTTGTCCTGTGTTTCTGCCCAGAATGGGGATGAACAGAGAGAGAGGATGTGCCTTTGGACAGAAACAAAGCTCTACAAATGGTCTGATTGTGCCTCTTGGGAAGACCAGTCTGATACTGCTAACATCTGTCTAAGGCCTCTTTCACTGCTAATCATCTAATAAGTTTCTATTTACATCTTCGTCTCCACCAGCTGTAGTCTAAGGAAGGCGGAGTTGATTTGCATCATAAAAGGAATGAAATGAAGTATCTGATCCCTTCAGTGTCATTTATTTATGAGTCTGATGAGTTAATTTCTTGCATCTAGTGTCCAGTTAGGAGATGATATTCAAAATCCATGTCACAGCCAACAATAATTTCTGATATTCAGGGACTCAAAGCTCTCTTTCTCTCCAACATTAAATCTGGAAAATTTACTCTTGGTTGACATAGCCAATGGGATCATACTAGCAAAGCATTTCTGATATTTCAAGCATCTGAACATGTGCAATGTGAGAATATTTGTGTGAGAGTTCATTGTAATAACAGAGTTACTGAATACCCAATATTGCAGGAACAAACAGCAAATGTGGAAAGCTGGCGTACATTCTTTCTTATCGTTTACGTTCAACATTTTATATCTTACAGAATGATAGTTGTTTGGGGTGATATAATGGGTGGAATATAATGATTGAGTTACTTTAATGCCCATATTTTCCAGGAAATCTCAAGGGCCAGGAAAGAAAATAGATAGTGAGATAGGCAGGGTTCTCAACTCTGACCAGTTTTCACTGTCTGAAGTAGGATGTAAAGTTGTGGTCCTTGTGGTTTGGTTAAAAAAAAGATGTGTAGCAACACTGTCTGTTGGTTTGCCAGATTGCTCAGACTTGAACAAACTAATATAAAACAGATGTCATTACATTTGCATATTATCCTTGGAGAGTCATTGTGTTCTTGTTTTTTTGCTTCTTTATTTTTTTTATTGAGGTAACATTGATTTATAACATTATATGAAATTCACGTGTACCTCATTATTTTTGATTTCTGTTTAGACTACATCATGTTCGTCACTCAAAGACTACTATCTGTCACCACACACTTGTGCCTTTTTACTCTTCACTCTCCCTCCACCACCCATCCCCTCTAATAACCACAAATCCAATCTCTATGTCTATGTGTTTGTTGCTGTTATTGTTTTTATCTAACATTTATGGGTGAAATCATACAGTGTTGGGGTTTCTCTGTTAGACTTATTTCACTTACATAATACTTATCCTTAAGGTACATCCATGTTGTCACAAATGGCAAGATTTCATCTTTTTTATGTCTGAGTAGTATTCCATTGTGTATATATACCACATCTTTATCCATTCATCTATTGGTGGGCACTTGGCTTGCTTCCATGTCTTGGCTATTGTGAATAATGCTGTGGGCTGAAAGAGTTGCATAAATCTTTTTTAATTGATTTCATGTTCTCTGGATAAATATGCAGTAGTAGAGTAGCTGGATCATAGGTTATTTCTATTTTTAATTTTTTGAGAAATCTCTATACTGTTGTTAATAGTGGTTGCACTAGTTTGCATTCCCACCAGCAGCGCATGCGGATTCCCTTTTCTCCACTTCCTCTCCAACACTTGTTATTTCTTGTCTTCTAAAGAATAGGCATTCTGACAGGTGTGAGGTGATATCTTACTGTAGTTTTGACTTGCATTTCCCTAAAAACTAGGGATGTTGAACATCATTACATGTGCCTGTAGTCCATCTGTATATGTACTTTGCAAAAATGTCTGTTCATATCCTCTGCCAGTTACTTGATTGGGTGGTTCATTTTTTGGTTGAGTTGTATGAGCTCTTTATGTATTTTGGAAATTAACCCCTTGTCAGATATATGATTTACAAATATTTTCCCCAGTTGGTAGGTCAATTTTTTCCTTTTATTGATGGTTTTCTTGGCCTTTTGTAAGCTTTTTCATTTGATGTACTACCAGCTTTTATTTTTTCTTTTGTTGCCCTTGCCTGAGGAGACATGATATTCAAAAGGATACTGCTAAACCAGTGTCAAGGACCATACTGCCTATTTTTTTCCTAAGAATTTTATGGTTTCAAGTCTTATATTCAAGTCTTTAATTCATTTTGCATTAATTTTTGGATATGGTGTACAATGATCATCTACTTTCATTCTTTTGCATGTGGCTGTCCACTTTTCTGTACACTGTTTATTGAAGAGACTTTCCTTTCTCCATTGTATGTTCTAGGCTTCTTTGTCAAAGAGGAGCTGTCCATGGATGTGTGGATATAGTTCTAGGCTCTCAATTCTGTTCCATTGATCTGTGTCTGTTTGTGTGCCAAAACCATGATATATTTATTACTATAGCTTTGTAGTATATTTCGAATTCAGGGAGTGTAATACTTCCAGCTTTCTTATTTTTTCTCAGGATTGCTTTGGATATTCAGGGTCTTTTGTTGTTCCATATAAATTTTAGCATTCCTTGTTCTGTTTCTGTGAATATTGTCATTGGGTTTCTGATTGAGACTGCACTGAATCTGTAGATTGCTTTAGGTAATATGGAAATTTTAGCTATGTTCATTATTCCAATCCAAGATCATGGAATACCTTTCCATTGCTTTGTGTCTTCTTAATTTCTTTCAATAATATCGTATAGTTTTCAGTGTATAGGTCTTTCACCTCCTTGGTTAAATTTATTACTAGATGTTTTATTCTTTTTGCTGCAATTATAATTGGGGTTGTATTCTTGACTTCTCTTTCTGCTAGTTTGTTATTAATGTATAGAAAAGCAATTGATCTTTGTAAGTTGATTTTGTACCCTGCAACTTTGCTGTAGTTATTGATTATTTCTAATAGTTTTCTGGTGGATTCTTTAGGTTTTCCATATATAGGATCATATCATCTGCAAACAGTGACAGTTTCACTTCTTCCTTTCCAATTTGGATACCTTTTATTTATTTTCATTGCCTAATTGCTCTGGCCAAAACGTCCAGTACTATGTTGATAGGAGTGGTGAGAGTGGGCACTCTTGTCTTGTTCCTGTTCTCAGAGGAATGGTTTTCAGTTTTTCACCATTAAGTATGATGTTGGCTGTGGGTTTGTCAAATATGGCCTTTATTATGTTGAGGTACTTTCCTTCTATACTCATGTTATTGAGAGTTTTTAATCATAAATGGATATTGGATCTTGTCAAATGTTTTCTCTGCATCTTTTGAGATGATCATGTGTTTTTTACTCCTCATTTTGTTAGTGTGGTTTATCACATTGATTGATTTGGCAATATTGATCCATCCCTGCATCCCTGGTTTAAATTCCACTTGACTATGGTGTGTGACCCTTTTAACGTATTGCTGTATTTGGTTTTCCAATATTTTGTTGAGGATTTTTACATCTGTGTTCATCAAAGATATTGGTCTGTAATTTTCCTTCTTTGTGTTGTTCCTTTTCTGATTTTGGTATCAGGGTAATGGTGGTCTCACAGAATGAGTTAGGAAGCATTCATGTTCTTCAGTTTTCTGGAATATTTTGAGAAGGACAGGTAGTAAATCCTCTTTGAATCTTTGGTAGAATTCTCCAGAGAAGCCATCTGATCCTAGACTTTTGTTTTTTGAGAGATTTTTGATTACTATTTCAATCTCTTTACTTGTGATTGATCTTTTCATATTCTCTATTTCTTCTTGATTCAGTTTTGGGAGGTTGTATGTGTGTAAGTATTTATCCATTTCTTCCAGGTTATAAAATTTGTTGTCATATAGTTTTTCATAATATTATCTTTTAATCCATTGTCTATCTGTGGTGTCTGCTGTAATTTCTCCTCTTTCATTTCTAATTTATTTATTTAAGCCTTCTCTCTTTTTTTCTTAGTGAGTCTGGCTAAGCGTTTGTCAATTTTGTTTATCTTCTCGGAGAACCAGCTTTTAGTTTCATTGATCCTCTATATTATTTTTTTAGTTTCTAATTCATTTATTTCTGCTCTAATTTTTATTATTTCCGTCCTTCTGCTGATTTGGGGCTTTGTTTGCTCTTTTTTTTCTAGTTCTGTTGGTGTAATTTAAAATTACTTATTTGAGATTTTTCTTGTTAGTTGACGTAGGCCTGCATCACTCTACATTTCCATTTCAGAACTGCTTTCACTGCATCCCATAAGAGTTGGTATGTTGTATTTTCATTTGCATTTGTCTCCAGGTATTTTTAAATTTCTCCTTTGATTTATTAATTGATCCAATTGTTGTTTAGTAGTATGTTGTTTAGTCTCCACATATTTATGCCTTTCCCAGCTTTTTTTCTTGTAGTTTATTTCTAGTTTCATAGCATTGTGGTTGGAAAAGGTGCTTGATATGATTTCAATCTTCTTAAATTTATTGATGCTCACCTTGTTTCCCAACATATGGTCTATCTTTGAGAATGTCCCACGTGCACTTGAGAAGAATGTGTATTCTGCTGATTTTGGATGGAATGTTCTATATACATCTATGAAGTCTATCTGATCAAGTGTTTCATTTAAGTTCATTATTTTCTTCTTGACTTTCTGTCTGGATGATCTCTCCATTGATGTAAGTGGGGTGTTGAAGTCTCCTACAATTATTGTGTTGTTGTTAATTTCTCCCTTTAGGTCTGTTAATAGTTGCTTTATACACTTTGGTGCTCCTGTGTTAGGTGCATATATTTTCATAAACGTTATGTCCTCTTGGTGGAGTGTTCCTTTTATCATTATATACTATCTCTCTTTGTTTTCATTGTCTTTTTTATTTTGAAGTTGGCTTTGTCTGATGTAAGTATGGCAACACCTGCTTTATTTTGCTTGCTGTTTGCTTGGAGTATCATCTTCCAGCCCATCACTCTGAACCTGTCTTTGTCTTTAGAGCTGAGATGTGTTTCCTGGAGGCAGCATATTGTTGGGTCTTGTTTTTAATCCATCCAGCTACTTTGTGTCTTTTTTTTTTAATAATATTTTTTTTGTGTGTGAGGAGATCAGCCTTGTGCTAACATCTGCCAATCCTCCTCTTTTTTTTTTTTTTTGCTGAGGAAGACTGGCCCTGGGCTAACATCTGTGCCCATCTTTCTCCACTTTATATGGGATGCCACCACTGCATGGCTTGCCAAGCAGTGCACAAGCAGTGCATTGGTGCACGCCCGGGATCCGAACCAGCAAACCCTGGGCCACTGCAGTGGAGTGTGTGCACTTAACAGCTTACACCACCAGGCCAGCCCCCTACTTTGTGTCTTTTGATTGGACTATTCAATCCATTTACATTTAGACTAATTATTTATATATCAGGGCTTATAACTGCCATTTTATCACTTGTTTTCCAGCGATTCTATATTTTCATTGTTTCCTTGCTAACTTGTTCTGATAGAGAGCTGCAATTTTCTGATTTTGTCTATTTATCTCCTTATTTAAAGCTTTGTAAACATTTACTTTTTTGTCAGTTATGAGGGCTTCTTTCATCATCGATTGTTGAGGGGGTCTAGTGTTGATGAACTCCCTCAAATTTGTTTATCTGGGAAAGCTTTTATTTCTCCATCATGTCTGAATAATAGTTTAGCTGGATAGAGGCTTATTGGCTGAAAGTTTTTGTCTTTCAGCATTTTGAATATGCCATTCCATTCTCTCCTAGACTGTATGGTTTCTGCTGAGAAATCCGCTGAAATTCTGATAGGGATTCCTTTGTAGATTGTTTTCTTCTGCCTTCCTGCTCTTAATATTTTATCTTTGTCTTTGACTTTTGCCAGTTTTACTGTTATATGCCTTGGGGAAGGTGTTTTTGCACTGATGTAATTAGGAGTTCTATTTGCTTCATGTACTTGTAAGTCCATTTCCTTCTGGAGGTTTGGGAAGTTCTCAGGTATTCTTTCTTTGAACAAGCTCTCTACTCCTTTCTTCCTCCCTTCTCCCTCTGGAATACCTATAATCCTTGTGTTGCTTTTGCTGGTTGAGTTGGATATTTATCAAAGAATTTACTCATTTTTTAAAAAATCTTAGTTGTCTCTCCTCCTCCCTCTGAAGCATTTCTTGTTTATATCCTGCAATTCACTTATTCTGTCCTCCATAAATTTAGCTCTATTTTTTAAGGATTCTAGATTTTTAAAAATCTCATTAATTGTGTTCTTCATTTCCAGAATTTCTGTTTGGTTTTTTTAGAGTTTCAATCTCTTTGGCAAAGTATTCCTTCTTCTCATTAATTTTATTTCTAAGCTTATTGAACTGTCTTTCTGAGTTTTCTTGTAACTCATTGAGTTTCTTTATGACAAATATTTTGAATACTCTGTCATTTAGATTGTAAATTTCTGTGACTTCAAGATTGGTTTCTGGAGACTTATTTTCCTTTTGCTCTGAAGTGTTACTGTAGTTTTTCTCGGTGTTTGATTCTTTGCTGGTGCATTTGTGGTAGTATCAGGTCACAGATTCCACCTGCTGCTGCTAGAAATTGTGTGGGTATGGCTGCTCTGCATTTGCGTGGGCTGGCCACCAGTGCTCAGGAGGTCTCTCTTGTGGGGGCATAGCCCCTGTGCGTCTGTGCTCAGTGGAAGGATTGCACAGCCACAGGACAGCACTGTGCTCACTGGTGATTTGGTTGAGCCACTGTGCTTGGTGGGCAGGGCACCTTCACTAGGGCTACTCTGGGCAACTCGATGGGGAATATTCCCACTGGTGGGGCCACTGGGGTACAGTGGATATGCCGGCAGACCTGGTGACCCCTCCAAAGGTGTTTGCATGCATGCTGGACTGCCCCCACCTCCTCTTACAGTCATGCAGGCTGCCGTGCTTGGTGAACAGTTCTTCATGGGAGCCGTGCCACAGCAGCTCAGTGGGAAACCTTCCCACTGGCAGGCCTGCCGGGGTATGGTTGGCACTCCTGTAGGCTGGGATGGCATTCATGCAAAGGCTAAGCTTCCCCTGTCTCCTCTTAGTCATGCTTGCCTTTGTGTGATGCTCCTTGGCCTGGTTCACTGATGCTGGGTAGGGAGAGGGGTGAACTCGTCTATCTCCACTGCTTCTCAGGGATCCAGTCCATCCATTTTCAGAGGTATAGCTGTATGGGTCTCTCAGGCACCCTGGTGTGTTTTATGGGTATCCTCTGTTGGTCAGTGAATGTCCATTTAGTTGTAATTCAGAGGGGGAGAGAAAAAGGGAACAGCTCACTCTGCAAAGTCACTGACATCACCCTGGACTTTTGTTTTGGGGGAAGTTTTTGATTACTGTTTCAATCTCTTTACTTGTGATTGATCTATTCAGATTCTCTATTTCTTCATGATTCAGTTTTGAGAAGTTGTATGGTTCTAAGAATTTATCCCTTTCTTCTCAGTTATGCAATTTGTTGTTATATAACTTTTCATAGTATTCTCTAATAATCCTTTGTGTTTCTGTGGTATCCATTGTAATTTCTCCTCTTCACTTCTAATTTTATTTAGTTGAGTGTTCCCTCTTTTTTTTTAGTCAGTCTGGCTAAGGGTTTGTCAATGTTGTTTAACTTCTCAAAGAACCAGCTCTTAGTTTCATTGGTAATTTCTACTGTTTTTTTAGCCTCTATTTCATTTATTTCTACTCTAATTTTTATCATTTGCCTCCTTCTACTGACTTTGGGCTTTGTCTGTTCTTCTTTTTCTAGTTCTTTTAGGTGTAGTTTAAGATTACATATTGAGAGGGCCAGCCCGATGGCGCAGGTGGTTAAGTGTGCACACTCTGCTGTGGCAGCCCGGGGTTCGCCGGTTCAGATCCCAGGCATGCACCGATACACTGCTTGGCAAGCCATGCTGTGGCGGCATCCCACATAATGTGGAGGAAGTTGGGCATGGATGTTAGCCCAGGGCCAGTCTTCCTCAGCAAAAAGAGGAGGATTGGCAGATGTTAGCTCAGGGCCGATCTTCCTTACATAAAAGAAAAAAAAGATTACTTACTGAGAATTTTCTTATTTGTTGAGGTGGGCTTGCATTGCTATAAATTTCCCTGTTAGTACTGCTTTTGATGCATCACTTAAGAGCTGGCATGTTGCATTTTCATTTCCATTTGTCTCCAGGTATTTTTTATTTCTCCTTTGATTTCTTCATTGATTCAATGGTTGTTCAGTAACATGTTGTTCAATCTCCACATATTTGTGCCTTTCCCAACTTTTTTCTTGTAGTTGATTTCTAGTTTCATAGCATTGTGGTTGGAAAAGGTGCTTGATATGAGTTCAATCTTCCTAAATTTATTGATGTTTGCACTGTTTCCCAACACATGGTGTCTCTTTGAGAATGTTCAGTGCACTCTTGAGAAGAATGTGTATTCTTCTGTTTTGGGATGGAATGTTCTATTTATATCTATTAAGGCCATCTGGTCTAGTGTTTCATTTAAGGCTGCTGTTTCTTTGTTGACTTTCTGTCTGGATGATGTATCCATTGACATAAGTGTCATGTTGAGGTCCCCTACTATTATTGCATTGTTGTCAATTTCTCCTTTTAGATCTGCTAGTAGTTTCTTTATATACTTTTGTGCTCCTGTGTTAACTGCATATATATTAATAAATGTTATGTCTTCTTTGTGGAATGTCCCCTTTATCATAATATAATGGCTATCTTTGTCTCTTGTCATCTTTTTAAACATGCATTCTGCTTTGTCTGACATAATTATGGCTACACTCACTTTTTTTGCATGTCATTTGTTTGGAATATCATCTTCCATCCCTTCACTTTGAGCCTATGTTTGTCTTTAGAGCTGAGATATATTTCCTGGAGGCAGCATATTTTTGGGTCTTGTTTTTTAATCCATCTAGCCACTCTGTGTCTCTTGATAGTGAATTCAATCCATTTTCATTTAGGGTGACTACTGATATATGAGGTCTTAATACTGTAATTTTATCTCTTGTTTTCTGGTTGTTGTATATTTCCATTGTTTCTCTTCCCTTGTATTTCTGACTGCCATTTAAGTTTGGTGGTTTTCTGTGGTAGTGTTCTCAATTTTCTCTTTATTTATTATTTGTGACTCTGCCCTTTTTTTTTTGTATTTTGGTTACCATGAGGTTTGTATATACAACATCTCACAATGAGATAGTCCACTTTCTGATAGCCTCTTATCTCCATTAGCCTACCAGGTTCCATCCTTTTCCCCTTCCCCTTCTGAATTACTGTTATCACAAATTATTCTGTTTTGTGTTGTGAGTTTGTGACTAAATTGAAGTGTTTCTAGTTACTTTTGATGCTTTCTTTCTTTTTATCTTTTGTGTTATAAATGTTTGCTAAGCTATTTTGACATAGAGCTGCAATTTTCTGATTTTGTCTAATGATATCCTTGCTCAAAGCTGTGTAATCCTTTGCCTTTTTGTTTCATGTAGGAGGGCTCTCTTCATCATTTCTTCTAAGGCAGGTATAGAGGTCATGAACTCCCTCAGTTTTCATTTATCTGTGAAAGCTTTTATTTCTCTGTCATATCTGAAGGATAATTTTTCTAGATAGAGTATTCTTGGATGATGGTTCTGTCTTTCAGGATTTTGAATATTTCCTTCCATTTTCTCCTTGCTTGTAAGATTTCTGCTTAGAAATCCACTGAAAGCCTGATGGGGAATCCTTTATAGGTTATTTTCTTCTCTCTTCCTGTCCTTAATATTTTTTATTTGCCATTAATTTTTGCCAATTTTAATATTATGTGCCTTGGAGAAGGTGTTTTTGCATTGATGTTCTATTGGCTTCATGTAATTGTAAGTCCAATTCCTTCCCCAGGTTTGAGAAGTTTTCAGCTATTATTTACTTGTATAAGTTCTCTGCTCTTTTCTCCCTCTTCTCCTCCTGGGATACCTGTTAATCCTTATGTTAATTTTCCTATTTAAGTCAGATGTTTCTTGAAGAATTTCTTCATTTTTAAAAAATCTTAGTTCCCTCTCTTTTTCCATCTGAATCATTTCTGTGTTTCTATCTTTCAGCTCACTAATTCTCCTCTCCATATGTTCTGCTCCATTTTTAATGCTTTCTACATTATTTTTCATCTCATTAATTGTGTTCTTCATCTCCAGAATTTTTGTTTAGTTTTTATTTAGAGTTTCAATCACTTTGGTGATGTACTCTTTCTGTTCATTAATTTTATTCCCGATTTCATTGAACTGTCTTTCTGAGTTTTCTGGTAAGTAGTTGCATTGTTTTATGGCAGCTATTTTGAATTCTCTGTTGGTTAGATTGTAATCTTCTGTGACTTCAAGTTTGATTTCTAGAGAGTTGTCATTCTCTTCTGTTCTGTCATGTTACTGTAGTTCTTCATGGTAAATGATCCTCTGCTGGCACATTTGTGGTAGTAACCACGTTTCCTATTTGGGTATGGCTTTGGGTACTTTTGTTCTGAACTGCTTCTTGTTGTATTTGAGAGCCTGCACTTTCCACCCTCCACTGCCTCTGCTGGAGGTGTCATCAGTGCCTTCCTTGTGCAGCTTGAACCTCTAAGGTTGCTGGTGCCTTGCTGCTATGACATTGCTGCAGTCTCAAGTGTCGCTGTCAGGGTCACCAGGCTGTGAGCATTTGTGCTCTTCTGGGATAACCTGGGTCTCATGTTCCTAGACTAGCTCTCCTTGGGCTCTCCATGCCTAGGATACTGCTGTTTTATATACCATCTGCACTGCTGCTCCCAGGGTGGCTGGGGGTACTGGTTGCACTGTTGCCAGGGGTGCTGGGTTCATGGGTGACACAGTCACTGATGGGGTCCCTGGGACCCAAGGATCGTATGCAGCCCCTGCTGCTGGTGGAGCTGATATTGGGGGTGCTGCCACTGGGTGCTGGGCAAATGGTTCTCTTGTGGTTCTTGAAGCCTCTGGTCACCAGTTCCACCTGCCACCAATGGTGGGTTGCAGGGGCTAAGCAGGGAGAGGTTGTCAATGCTGTTCACTCCTGCAGCTAGTCTGTGCTACCTGGTGTGTTTTTAAATCTCAGGTCAGGGGGCCAGCCTGGTGGCATAGTGGTTAAGTGCGTGTGCTCCACTTTGGCGGCCCGGGCTTCACAGGTTCAGATCCTAGGTGTGCACCGATGCACCACTTGTTCTGTGCTGTGGTGGCATCCCATATAAAATAGAGGAAGATGGGCACAGATGTTAGCCCAGGGACAATCTTCCTCAGAAAAAGTTGAGGATTGGCATCAGATGTTATTTCAGGGCTAATCTTCCTCACACACACACAAAAAAACCAAAACTGAGGTCAGGGTGCCATGCCCCATCCATGAAAATCTGAGGTTTTTATACTGTCTTCACTGTTGGAAAGACCTGCCAATGCAGGAGGAGGGGGAGGGATCCAATGGGGGACAGGAAGGGAGTAAGCTGCACCTGTTTTTTCTGCCCCCACAGTGACCACTCACAGGCATGTGTGGCAGATCCACTGGTAGACAGGGAGGGACACTAGTGAAAAAAGTCAGAGAAAGACAATGACTGTATTAGTTCACTCATATGTGGAAGATAAACAAACAAATACGTAGATATGGAGAATAGATAGCTACTTACCAGAGGAAAGGGTGAAGGGGTAAAGGGGTACATACGTCTGGTGAACAAGACTTCTAGTGATGAACATGATGTAGTCTATACAGAAGTTAATATGCAACGATGTACACCTGAAATTCAACTAATGTTATAAACCAATGTGACCTCAATAAAATAAATCTAAAAAAATACTGAAAAAAAAAAGAAGTGCTTCTTGTACATTTGGAGAGAGAAGATAGAAAAGTGGGGTGGAGGGATGTGGAAGGTTCCTTCTTGGTTTTAGGAAGACTGAACATTATTTATCTTTTAAAAGTTTCTTACACACTTTGCCCAGTTCTCTCTCTTTTCCCTCTGTTCTGCTGTTCTTCATACAATCATTTTCTCCTTCTCTGCTTCTCCATCTTTTACTCATTTCCCCCTTTAAACGAAGCATCAGGAGCCATGGGAGAGAAGAAGAGAGCTATTTATGTTCCTTCTTTTCTACTCCAAGTCTCTAGAAGGTGTTTCTGAATGTGACCCATCCATGGAGTCCCATCTAAAAGGAAAAAAAAAATAACTGGTAGAAAATAAGAAGGTAGAGAGTCAAGATTCCCTCTATTGCAGAGAGTCTAACTCAGCATTGTTGGAGGTTTGATAAGTCCTGCTGAGTTTCATAGGCAGAAGTTTTGGAGGATCATTCCTTTGTTTTGGTGACATAATTTATTTTATGGATAACGAGGTTGACAGTGTTTTTTAAATGAGCCCCATGATTCTTGTAGGGTTAATGCAGGGTTCTTGGATGTAAAAATGTCTCAAAAGATGAACAGCCTGAAGGGAGATTTTGGAGCCTAACCAAGGAACCAATTAACATGGTTGGTCTCCTCTTTATCACCCAGGATGGAGATTATTTACAGCTTGCACAATTTTAGTTGCTCCTTTCTTGGGAGATGTACTCCTAAGTCCTCTCTTAGATGTGAGAGAAGTCTCATAAGCATTTAAGGTCCTCTTCTCCCACAGCTGGATCATTTCTGAGGGAGGCTGGGTGAGCTAAACATCACCAACAAAAGGCCATGTGCTCATCTCAGAGTACTGATAGAGTGGGATACTCTCAGAAGCTGGAATTTGAAATATCTGTTGACAATTTCTGAATTCCTGGATAAACGACAAAGAGAAAACTGTTGGAACAGTTTTACAGAACACTCAGGTGAGTCATTAGGGGCTCTGTTCTAAGGAATGTGAGGGCCTAGGATCCAGGAAGAATTTCAAAGATTTACAAATAGCTCAATATCATTGTCCTTGAAGTCTAAGTTTTCTAAGGGGTCCTCTTCCATGGCAGCTCATTTAGCCTGAAAAGCAAATCTGTAAAAGGGTGATCTAATTATGTAGGTTCTGTCAATGCACTTTGGCATAAAATGGGGAGCTGGAAAAACTCTGAGACCTTTAATTAGTGTTTAAAAGGAGAAAACATAGACCAAAAGGAAGACTTGTGAGTAATTTTTGAGGGCTCTGTGGCACCTGAGTTGTTCCATTTAAAAGGTCAAATTTGAGCATTCTACAGAAGACTCTACGATTGAGTGGATCCAATGCAACTTTGATGAATATGTAAGGTCATGAGGAAGTGAGGAACCAATAGTCAAGAATAATTGTTATACTTAGTCTTCTGAGAGTAATCTTGTCCATATTATTTCTGATAAAGAGCTCTTCAGATTTTGTTTCTCGCCCTACAAGTATGTTGAACTTTTCCAAAGTCAACCAAATAAATTTAGGAAAAAATATTAATGAAATATCTTACAGAAGAAGTGCATGTCAAAGGGGCCACTTTTTCATGTTCTTTTTCTATTTCCTTCTTTTTTTTTCATTTACCAAGCAGAGTCAAATGGAGGTAAATATGAGGAGGGGGAATACCTGATGCCAACAATGATGTGAGAAAAAAATGAAGGAAGAGAGCCTAGATAAAGTTTATCCCAAGATAAACTTTATCCAAAACAAAAGAAGAAAGCTTAGGAGTCCTTGATACATAAGAGGAAAGTAAAAATAAGGTTGAATTAGAAATGATAGACTCTGGGGTGGTTGAGAAAAACAATGTGGCAATTAAAGGGTGTCCTGGGATTCAGAATAGAATCATTGGTTTAGCATAGTTCTCCGTGTACAGTAGGGTTTGTTCTGGTAATTTTGTCTCTGAGGCATCTGCAGGCACAAGCTTTGCAGGGGTCACCATCTAAAGGCTGAGATGTCCCTTTCCCTCAGTTGCACCAGCATGTATTGCAAAACATTTTAATTTCTCCTTCTTTCTTCCTCCTGAAAGAAGATCAATTCTCCTCCAGTTTGTCTCACTTACTTGGCAAGCAGTCAACATTACAGCTTTTTTGTCCATTTCCTCAAAAAGTATCTATGTGAAAATGTGTGGTGATCATGTTATTAACAGCATGTTCAATTACATTGTCCTTTCCCTGTCCATTTGTACAACAATACATTTGAAATGTTTCTGCCTTTCTAGAGGTCTTTTGTGAGAAATTCTTAAAGAGAATATGCAGGGTCTACCCCAATCTCTAACTTCTTCCCCACGTCCAGCTGATGATCACTCACAAGAACTCATCTCTTTCTTTCTCATGCCATACATCATCTCTTCTTTTGTTTTGTCTTGATGGACTCATTTCTGATCTCACTTCCTGGGCTGTAGGCTCTTTATTGGATCATTTACATCATCCAAAACACTAAGTACAGTGCTTTTCACTCTATAGTTGTTTAGAAATAAGATTGATGGAGCAATAAATACATTTTAGTGAGTAGTTTAGTGCAGATATTTAAGATATGGCTCTGGAGTCAGACTGTCTGGCGTTGAATCCCAATTCTGCCCTTCATGGGTTGTGTGATCTTGAGTTATTTACTAGTCTGACACAGTCTCCTCATTTGTAAAATGGGAATAATAAGAGTACATATCTCATAAAGTTGTTGAAAATTAAAATAAGATAAAACACAAAAGCATTCAGAATTGCACCTGGAATATAGTACACACTGAATAAATATTAGCTACCTAATAACATGTCTGTATTTTCAGGCAAATTAAATCATGTTAGAAGCAAAAAAAAAAAAAACAAAGTAAATCAAGTAGCTTGGGGTTTTAGAAAAAAATAGCCACCGATAAACTGGATTAAATAACATTTTCCTAGAAATATTATTTGCAAAGATTTTTTTAGTAGTATGGTGGGCGATATGTTCAAAAAACAGATAATGCTAGATAAAATCTAAACCACACTTTTCTCATGGCTGATCCAGTGAGAAAGCAGCTACATTTATCAAGGTACAGAAATGACAGGAAAAATGCAAACCTCGGAGGGTAGTGGGCTGGGACAAGCATTTTCCCAGGAGGATCTACTAATCTCTGGTAGCCTCTGTCCTGGGTTTAATGGGTAAATGTATGACTGGAAAGAGAAAAAGGCAATGTGTGAGATTGGCTTAGGGACAACACCCTTTCCCCCAATGCCACTGAAAACAGGGACTCTCATAGGGTGATATTCTCAGAGGGCAAATTAGAAAAAAATCTATTTCACAAAATGAGACACTGATATACAGTCCTCTCTTAGCTTTAGTTAGAGAGAGGGAGAAAAGTAAAAAAAACCTTCCGTGATAATTCTTTTTGGAAAATTTATTTTTATTGAGATAAAATTCACGTATAACATTGTAAGTTTAAGGTGTTCAACGTGTTGATTTGATATATTTACATACTGCAATGTGCTTACCATCCCAGCGTTAGCTAACACCTCTATTACGTCACATAATTATATTTCTTTTTTTGTGATGGGGATAATTAAGATCTAGCCTATACGGAATTTGAAGTGATGCACATCTGAAATTTATATAATTTTAAAAACTAATGTTACTTCAATAAATAAAAGATATCTAGTCTCTGAGGAACTTTGAAGTTTATGGGACTATTGTCTATAATCACTATGCTGTGCATTAGATCTCTAGGATTTATCTGGTAGTAAAAATTTTATACTCTTAAAAAACACATCTCCAATTCCCCCACTCCCCAGTCTCTGGTAGCCACCATTCTATTTGCTATTTTTACAAGTTTGACATTTTTAGAATCCACGTATAAGTCATATCACACAGTTTTGTCTTACTATGTCTGACATCTCGCTTAGTGTAATACCCTCAAGGTCCATCCATGTTGCTGCAATGGCAGGATTTCCTTCTTCTTCATGACTCAGTAATATGTGTGTGTTTGTATTTATATTTATATACATATATATGTATATATGTATATGTATACATGTATGCATGTGTGTGTATATATGTATATGTATATATGTGTATATGTATATATGTGTATATGTATATATGTGTATATGTATATACATATATATATACACATATAGAACATATCATCCTTATCCATTCATGCATTGAAAGACACGTAGTTTCCATTTCTTGGCTATTGTGAATAATGGTGCAATAAACTTTTTGATATGTTTTTGATATCCTTTATTCATTTCCTTTGGATTTATACCCAGAAGTGGAATTGCTGGATCAAATTGCAGTTCTATTTTTAATTTTTTGAGGAAATTCCATACTTTTTTCCATAGTAGCTGAACCAATTTACATTCCCTTGACGGTGTATGAGGGTTTCCTTATCTCCAAATCCTCGCCAACACTTGTTCTCTCTTGTCTTCTTGATGATAGCCATTCTAACAGATGTGAGATGATATCTCATTGTGGTTTTGATTTGCATTTCCCTGATGATTAGTGGTATTTAGCATCTTTTTATGTACCTGCTGGCCACTGAATTTTTTTTGGAAAAATGTCTATTTAGTTCCATTGCCCATTTTTTAATCAGATTGTTTGACATTGGTTTTTGAGTTGTATGAGTTCTTTAAATATGTTAGATAATAACCTCTTATCTGATATGTGGACTGCAAATAATTTCTCCCATTCTATAGGATGCCTTTGATTTTTTTTGATTGTTTCTTTTGCTGTGTAGAAGATTTTTAGTTTGATGTAGTCTCACTTGTTGATTTTTGCATGTGTTTCTTGTGCTTTTGGTGTCATAACCCAAAATTCTTTGCCATGATCAACGTCAAGGAGCTTTTCCTCTATTTTTTCCTCTAAGAGTTTTATGGTTTTAGGTCTTATGTTTAAATCTTTAACTCATTTCAAGTTAAGTTCTGTGAGTGGTGTAAGTAAGGGGTCTGGAGTTTTCTCTGCCTTTGTATGGGTCACCTGCTCCACTCTTCTTGCTCCCTCTGGTGGCTGAATTCTTAAGCTATCGTGTCTTTGGTTGATACCACTCACCAGGCTGGCTACTGGAAACCTCTTTTCTGTTTTCCAGAAGGTGGCACTCCGGCTCATGTTTGTGGTTTCTCACTTGTCCACCGACCAGGTCTATTTTTCTGAGAACTCTCAGTTTACCAGATTTGCTTTCACTGCTACATTCAGAAATATACACAAGGAGCCAGTTGCAGAGTGGGGGGAGGTGTGGGTTTAGCACTGGGGGGTTAGGTGTTCCAGTGGATCTGGAGGAGAGATCCTTTGGTGAGGTACTCCTAGAGGCTCATGGGTAGACTTCCTGCTGAAATCCTTAGACCCTCTGCACCTTTAATTCTCTTTGATCTTTCTATCTGCCTCTTACCTGATCTTCCTCTCCCTCCACACCTGGACTTTCTGTCTCAATAGTCTACATACCTCTAGAGAGAAAGGAGTTCCTCAGCTGCCTCCAGCAATGCCAGGGTAGCTGGGCATTCACTTGCTGCTCTTTTTCCTGTGCAAGAGAGTTTCACAGTGATGAGTAGTTCAGCCCGTGCAGTGTTACCTTGAAGAGGGTTGTGCTGGAAAGCTCCTCTAACTGTCGCCACTGTGACCAACTCACACCTTTTTCTGCTCCAATAGTGCACTGGAATCCCTTCTGAGGAAGACTAGGCTTCCACAAAATCTGTCTCATTCATAGTTGTCATCAGTACTGTCCAGGCTTTACCTGGACGTGACCAAGATGGGTTAGGACAGGTTCACTGGCTCCTGCTGGCTCTGCAGCCCGTACCAAGATCTGTCTGCCTCTTACTGGATACACAGTGGGCAAGATTCCTCCTGGGTCCCTTGGCATTTGGTGCTGGATACTACAACTCCCACAAAGGCCTTTGTTGTGGATGGATGCCTAATTCATTGTTACAATAGACGGACGAATACAAGGAACATCTTTTGTCACTATGATGCTGCTGTCACTCCTTCCCCTGATAATTTTTAATCTCATCTGTCTACTTATGTAGATATACAGTCTAAATCATTATTGTGGTGCCAAAAAACTGCAAGTCAAAATTTTTATTTAAAGGGATTCTGGGGTTGGTGTTGTCCCCAAGGTATCTGACAGAAGTTATATAAACAATTTCTGAAGCAACAGATTTTAAACACAAGCATCGTAGATTCCCACAGATAACTTTTAAAGAAACATGAACTTAAGATAAAAAAAGCACTAAGCACACAAATAAACAGGGCACCTGAGCAAGAGTCAGCAATATCATTAAACTATGGAATCAGACTGGCAAAAGTATGTTTTTTTGGTTTTATTTGCTGAGGAAGATTCACCCTGAGCTAACTTCTGCTGCCAATCTTCCCTTTTTGCTAGAGGAGCATTTGCCCTGAGCTAACATCGTGCCAATCAATCTGTTTTGTATGTGGGACTCTTCCACAGTATGGCCACTGACAAGTGGCGTAGGTCTGAGCCCGGGAACCAAACCCAGGCCGCTGAAGTGGAGCACGCCAAACTTAACCCACTAGACAAAGGGGCTGGCCCCCAAATCTGTGTATTTTAATTAGAGATAATAATAATTCCAATAAGTATGTTTAATATGTTTAAATAAAACTTGCTATGGAAAGTATGATGAAACAATAGGAGACTTTCAAATTTGACCATTTGTGAAAAGAACAAGATGGAACATCTGGAGAGAAAATAATATACTATGATTGAAAACAGCCAATTAGCACAACTCATGATAGAATAAATTTACTAGAAGAGAGATCTGTAAAAATTAAGCAGAACGCAGTAGAGAAACACAAATAATGAATGTTTCAGTGATGTGGAGGGCAGAGCAAGAAGATTCAACATTCATCTAATTGGGGTTCCAGAGGCATATAATAGAAGTATAGAGGCAATTTTCAGAGTAGTATCTGTGTTTAGTAGAAGGCACATGGGGCTTAAGGTTACCATATTGAATGAATGAACATTAAAGCAAGCTGTGAATATGTTCATGAGTAGAAGGAGAAATACAGTATATATTGTAGCTGCTCAATAAATCTTCATATTGTCATGGTTGTTGGTTATGATTATGATGGTGATGATGAAGAATGCAGTTTTATGCTTTCTTCTCACAAAATTCTTCCTCCATTCAGTCTCACTGTGGACAGAACCACACCTAAGTCTGAGATCATAAATATATCATCTGCTACCATTTCTTCTTCTGGACTGATAGAAAATATTTTCAGATTCTTTTCTTTTCTTTTTTCATTAATAGAACATCTTTAGTAGTAATGGGAACTGATTTTTACAGAGACGTAACATCCACGCATTTTATTTTATTTTTTGGGGTGGGGTTATTTTTCATTTATTTACTTTTTATTTATGGCAGTAACATTGGTTTATAACGTTGTATAAATTTTAGCTGTACATTGTTACACTTCTATTTCTGCATAGATTACATTATGTTCAACACCCAAAGACTAATTGCAATCCATCACCACTCACGTGTGCCTAATTGTCCCTTTTGCCCTCCTCCCTCCCCCCATCCCCTCTGGTAACCACTAATCCAGTCTCTGTCTCTATGTGATTGTCTGTTGTTGTTTTTATCTTCTGCTTACGAGTGAGATCCTAGGGTATTTGACCTTCTCCCTCTGACTTATTTCGCTTGGCATAATACCCTCAGTGTTCACCCATGTTGTTACAAATAGCTGGATCTCATCATTTCTCATGGCTGAGTAGTATTCCATTGCGTATATATACCAGTCTTCTTTATCCATTTGTCCCTCGTTGGGTGCTTAGGCTGCTTCCAAGTCTTGGCTATTGTGAATAATGCTGCAATGAACACAGGGGTGCATATATCGTTATGATTTGGTGTTTTCATATTCTTTGGATAAATACCCAGAAGTGTAATATCTGGATTGTATGGTAGTTATAGTCTTAATTTTTTGAGGAATCTCCCTGGAACACATTTTAAACTCAATCCTCAATGATTCCCACTGGTAAAATTTAAAGAAATGTGAACTTAAGATATACAAAACACTAAACATACAAATAAAAAGGGCACCTCAGCTAGAGTCACCAAAAACATCTAACTATAGAATGAGGCATGCAAAACTATGTATTTCTATTATTACACAATAGTAATTTTAATAAGTACATTTATTTATTTTTTTTTGTACATCATTGTACTTCTATTTCTGCATAGATTACATCATGTTCAAAATCACTAACTATCAGGGAAATGCAAATCAAAACTACAATGAGATATCACCTCACGCCCGTCAGAATGGCTATAATTAACAAGACAGGAAACAACATGTGTTGGAGAGGTTGTGGAGAGAAGGGAACTCTCATACACTGCTGGTGGGAGTGCAAACTGGTGCAGCCACTATGGAAATAAGTACATTTAAAATGTTTAAATAAAGAATACTATGGAAAGTAAGATGAAAGAATAAGAGACTATCAAAGCTGACCATTTGGGCAATGAAGAAAATAGAACATCTAGAGAGAAAACAAAATATTATGATTAAAATTTGCAGTTCAATGGATGACTTAGACAATTTGCACAACTTACGATATAATGAATTTACTGGAAGAGAGATCTGTAAAATTAAACAGAACACAGTAGAGAAATACAAATAATGGATGTTTCAGTGATGAGGAAGGTAGAGGAAGAAATTTCAACACACGTCTAACTGGGGTTCCAAAGGGATATAATACAAATATAGAGGCAATTTTCAGAGTACTATCTGTGTTTAGTAGATGGCACATGAGGCTTTAGGTCACTATATTGAATGAATGGACATTAGAGGAAGCTGTGAATATGTCCATGATTACAAGGAAAAGAATAGGTTACATTGTAGCTACTCTAATAACCTTTTTGTTGTCATGACTGTTGGTTAAGATGATGACAGTGATAATGATGAAAAATGCAATTTTTTGCTGCGTTCTCACAGAATTCTCCCTCCATTCAGTCTCCCTGTGGATAAAACCACAACTATGTCTGGGTTGATAATTACATAGTCTACCTGCTACCATTTCTTGTTCTATGCTGTTGGAAAACATCTTGATTTTATTTTTTAATTAATCTCTTCATTCCTTCAGAATTTTTCTCAAAATAGTGCACCACGAAGTAATGATTGATCTGATTTTGGGAAATGAACACTTCTACATTACTTCTCAGGCAACAACCTTATGCTTTTATGGATATTTTCTCTTTTCATTCATTTTTGGAATTAGAAGGCGGGTAAATGGTTGTAGAGAAGGAAGACATTCTGGATGGCTAATGTTGACAAAAATTTATAGTTTATAGACATAGCTTATTCCATTAATGTCACAGCTTTTCTCCGGGGAAATTTCCAAGACTTTTAATTTTACCCATGTGCACAACTCCCAGACAATATTTGACATCTATTTTCTACGTTTCACAGCTTCCCATGATTTTCTTTCTAGTTTGAGTTCATCTGAATAAGAATGGGTTTGTGTTGGGAGACATTGTAATAATAATCTGGAGAGATGACAGCTGTTGCATCTTGAAGATGGCATACAGTGCCTGGGGAAAAATATTCTTTTGGTTATTTACTATTTGGCCTGAATACTTAGTGCTTGTCTTCCCTATGTTGGCTCCAATGAGAAAAAGAGAAATAACTTTCAGAAATCTTGTCTCAGTTTCCTATTCTCCATATCCTTTGCCTAAGCATCCTAACTCTTGCATGAGTTCAAGTCACTCTACTTTGTAGGAGAAGTCTTGACCTGTGAACCATGTAATAGAGTTGAATGTGATTGAGAATCCAATAAAACAATACGGGAAGGTGGTAAGTGGTTGCAATTTGTGGGGTCAAGGTTCCAGAATTTCCAACATTTTCAAAAGTATCACTGGCTCAAAGTAGGTCAAGAATCACTGTCCTAGACAGTTTAAGTCATAAGTATCTTTGTTTTGAGGAAAGAAAAATCTGCACCTGCATGGATGGGCACATAATGGCTCTTACAACATAGTCTTGTCTAACTTCTTACGAGCCTTCCTAGAGTCAGTAATTTGAGTAGGTCGTATCCACTTCCAAGCTGCTACTTGGTGTGTGACTCTTCCCACCATCCCATTGCATTATTCTTTCTTTTTCTTTTTAATAATATTTTTATTTATTTATTTATTTTTGGTGAGAAAGATTGGCTCTGAGCTAACATCTGTTGTCTGTCTTCCTCTTTTTGCAGAGGAAGACCATCCCTGAGCTAACATCTGTGCCCACCTTCCTCTATTGTGTATGTGGGACACCACCACAGCATGGCTCAATGAGCAACGCAGGTCCGCACCCAGGATCCGGACTTGTGAACCCTGGGCTGCTGAAGCAGAACAGGTGAACTTACCACTATACCGCCAGGCCAGCCTGCATGATTCTTTATGAAATGCTTTATGAAAGTAGAAAGGAAGTTACAGAATTGTCCACCCTCCATGATTACAGATTAATTGATTACTAGTTCAAAAGGGTATTTTAAAGAGCACTTGCTTCACCATCCTCATTTAACTATAAGGTCCAGCATGGAATTTTTCAAGCACTGAACTAATTTCAGAGCAATGACTGATCAGAATCATTCTGTTTCACTGTTTAGAGAGATGACAGTATTTTCCCAATTTAGTCTATTTCCAATTCTCAAATATTTGTAAAACTGGAATGAGAAAACAGGAATATAAGACATTTAGGAGGTGATGTACTAACGATGTCCACTTACTGTCTTTTGTCCCCAAAGAGAATGTTAGTATTTATGCAAGAAAATTTTTCAGTTAAGACACAGATTAACTTAACTCTGATGATTTAAGATGTATATTTAGTCACATGAATGACTGGAAAGAAATGAAGTGTATATATTTGTGTTTTTTCAGATTGTAGCCATTTCCTTCTCTCATCTTTTTCTCAGCGGGTGTCACCAAGCAGGGCCATTGAATGAAATAGAGATCACAACTCAATGACTATGTTGTTCTCCTGGGATGCTCAGATGAAAAAGAGGTGCAGCTTATCCTCTTCCCAATCTTCTTAAGGATCTACTTTGTGACCCTTATGTGGAACCGGGGTCTCATCATGCTAATCAGGATGTACTCTCACCTGCACGCACCTATGTACTTTTTTTATAAGTTTCTTGTCATTTGTATACATCTGCTATTCTCCTTCCATCACTATAGGGATGCTTTCAGACCTCTTTGAAGAATAAAAAATGATTTCATTCATTCCTGTGCCACCTAGTATTTTGTTGCATCGTGGATGTGTCTGACTGTGTGCTGCTTCTTGGCCACCATAGCATATGACAGATATGCTGGTATTGGTAGGCGTCTGCAATACCTGGTCATCGTGGCTCCTGGCCCCTGTCAGAAGATGGCTGCTGGGGCCAATGGAAGTGGTTTCCTTGGACACTTAGCTGAAACAGTCCCTTACTTTCATCCCTACTACAGTGGGCCAAATATCACTCAACACTTTTTCTGTGACATACTCCAGATTATTACCTGGTCTTGCTCCAATCTCTTCATCGGCCAAATTATTCTTTTTCTGGTAGCTAATTTTGTTGGATTTGGTTCTTTCCTTGATATACTCTTATACTATGTTTTCATTCCGCTTCCATCATGATAATATCTTTTTCCAAAGGTGGTGCCAAGGCCTTCAATACCTGTGCCTCCCTCATGGTAGTTGTGACACTATTGTAGGGGACAAGCCTCTCTGTGTATCTGCATCCTAGGTCTAGTCACTCTGAGAAGCAGGACAAGGTGCTGTCAGTGTTCTATGTTATCCTTATCCCCATGTTAAACCCTCTGATCTATAATCTGAGGAACAAGGAGATCAAAGAGGCCGTCAAGAGGGTGATAAAGAGGGCAACACATTTACTTCTGTAGGAACAATATTTGCACAGGTGTTATTTCCCTTATATAGAAAACAGGAGTAAGGACATGTAAGTAACCTTTTGTCAGTCACAAGAATAGCTAAGTAGTGAAAAGAAGTGAAAACCTGCTTCTTGATTCCTGGTGCCATTATGTTTAGTGCAACCAGCAAGTGATCTGTCTGAGGCAAAGTCATCAACAAAGAACTAAGTCTAAGAGGCTTGTTTCCATGATTAGACCCAGGTATATATAACCATATATATTTTTAGCTGTTTGTTTATTGCAGTAACAGTGGTTTATAACATTGTATAAATTTCAGGTGTACATCATTATACTTCTATTTCTGCATAGATTACATCATGCTCACCACCCAAATACTAATTACAACCCATCACCACACACATGTGCCTCATTAGCCCTTTCGCCCTCATCCCTCCCTCCTTCCCCTCTGGTAACCACAAATCCAGTCTCTGTCTCCATGTGTTTGTTTGTTGTTGTTATTATCTACTACTTAATGAGTGAGATCATATGGTATTTGACCTTCTCCCTATGACTTATTTCACTTTGCATAATACCCTCAATGTCCATCCATGTTGTCACAAATGGCTGGATTTCATCGTTTCTTATGGCTGAGTAGTACTCCTTTGTGTATATATACCACAACTTTTTTATCCATTCCTCCTTTGATGAGCACTTAGGTTGCTTCCAAGTCTTGGCTATTGTGAATAACGCTGCAATGAACACAGGGGTGCATGTATCTTTATGCATTGGTGTTTTCACGTTCTTTGGATTAATACCCAGTGGTGGAATAGCTAGATCGTATGGTAGTTTTATCCTTAATTTTTTGAGGAATCTCCATACTGTTTTCCATAGTGGCTGCACCAGTTTGCACTCCCACCAGCAGTGTATGAGAGTTCTCTTCTCTCCACATCCTCTCCAACATATGTTGTTTCCTGTCTTGTTGATTATAGCCATTCTGATGGGCGTGAGGTGATATCTCATTGTAGTTTTGATTTGCATTTCCCTGATAGTTAATGATGTTGAACATCTTCTCATGTGCCTGTTGGCCATCTGTATATCTTCTTTGGAGAAATGTCTGTTCAGGTGTTTTGCCCATTTTTTAATTGGGTTATTAGTTTTTTGTTGTTGTTGAGATGCATGTGTTCTTTATATATTTTGGAGATTAAGCCTTTATCAGACGTATGGTTTGCAAATATCTTCTCCCAATTGTTAGGTTGTCTTCATTTTGTTGATGGTTTCCTTTGCTGTGCAGAAGATTTTAGTTTGATGTAGTGCCATTTATTTATTTTTTCTATTGTTTCTCTTGCCTGGTCAGACATGGTGCTTGAAAATATGTTGCTAAGACCGATGTCGAAGAGCGTACTGCCTATGTTTTCTTCCAGAAGTTTCACAGTTTCAGGTTTTACATTCAAGACTTTAATCCATTTTGAGTTAATTTTTGTGTATGGTGTAAGGTAATGGTCTACTTTCATTTTGTTTGCGTGTGGCTGTCCAGTTTTCCCAACACCATTTGTCGAAGAGACTTTCTTTTCTCCATTGTATGTCCTTGGCTCCTTTGTCAAAGATTAGCTGTCCATAGATGTGTGGGATTATTTCTTGGTTTTCGATTCTATTCCATTGATCTATGTGTCTATTTTTGTGCTAGTATCATGTTGTTTTGTTTGCTATAGCTTTGTAGTATACTTTGAAATCAGGAAGTGTGATACCTCCAGCTTTGTTCTTTTTTCTCAGGATCCCTTTAGCTATTCGGGGTCTTCTGTTGTTCCATATAAATTTTAGGATTCTTTGTTCTATTTCTGTGAAAAACGTTGTTGGAACTTTGATAGGGATTGTATTGAATCTATAGATTGCTTTAGGAGTATGGACATCTTAACTATGTTAATTCTTCCAATCCAAGAGCATGGAACATCTTCCCATTTCTTTGTGTCTTCTTCAATTTCTTTCAGCAATGTTTTATAGTTTTCGGGGTACAGATCTTTCACCTCTTTGGTTAAGTTTATTCCTAGCTATTTTACTCTTTTTGTTGCAGTTGTAAATGGGATTGTATTCTTAATTTCTCTTTCTGCTACTTCGCTGTTAGCATATAGAAATGCAACTGATTCTTGTATGTTGATTTTGTATCCTGCAATTTTACCATATTCGTTTGACACTTCCAGAAATTTTCTGGTGGATTCTTTAGGGTTTTCTGTATATAAAATCATGTCATCTGCAAATAGTGACAGTTTCACTTCTTCCTTTCCAATTTGGATCCCTTTTATTTCTTTCTCTTGCCTGATTGCTCTGGCTAGGACTTCCAATACTATGTAAATAAGAGTGGTGAGAGTGGGCATCCTCGTCTGGTTCCTGTTCTTACAGGGATAATTTTCGGTTTTTCACCATTAAGGATGATATTAGCTGTGGGTTTGTCATATATGGCCTTTATTATGTTGAGGTACTTTCTTTCTATACCCATTTTATTCAGAGATTTTTATCATAAATGGATGCTGTACCTTGTCAAATGCTTTCTCTGCTTCCATTGAGATGATCATGTGATTTTTCTTCTTAATTTTATTAATGTGGTGTATCACGTTGATTGATTTGCAAATGTTGAACCGTCTCTGCATACCTGGAATAAATCCCACTTGATCATTGTGTATAATCTTTTTAATGTATTGTTGTATGCAATTTGCTAGTATTTTATTGAGGATTTTTGCATTGATGTTCATCAGTTATATTGGCCTGTAATCTCCTTTTTTTTGTGTTGTTCTTGTCTGGTTTTGGTATCAGGGAAATGTCTGCTTCATAGAATGAATTAGGGGGCTTCCCCCTTCCTCAATTTTTTGGAAGAGTTTGAGAAGGATAGGTATTAAGTCTTCTTTGAATGTTTGGTAGAATTCACCAGGGAAGCCGTCTGGTCCTGGACTTTTATTTTTGGGGAGGTTTTTGATTACTGTTTTGATCTCCTTACTGGTGATTGGTCTATTCAAATTCTCTATTTCTTCTTGATCCAGTTTTGGAAGGTTGTATGATTCTAGAGATTTATCCATTTCTTCCAGATAGTCAAATTGGTTGACATATAACTTTTCATATTATTCTCTTGTAATGTTTTGTGTTTCTGAGGTGTCTGTTGTAATTTCTCCTCTTTCATTTCTGATTTTACTTATTTGTGCCTTCTCTCTTTTTTTCTTGGTGAGTCTAGGTAAAGGTTTGTCAATTTTGTTTATCTTTTTAAAGAACCAGCTCTTTGTTTTATTAATTTTTTCTATTCTTCTTTTAGTCTCCATTTCATTTATTTCTGCTCTGATTTTCATTATTTCCCTTCTTCTACTGATTTTGGGCTTTGTTTGTTCTTCTTTTTCCAGTTCCTTTAGGTGCATTGTTAGATTGTTTATTTGAGATTTTTCTTGTTTGTTGAGATAGGCCTGTATTGCTATAAACTTCTCTCTTAGAACCGCTTTTGATGTATCCCATAAATTCTGGGATGTCGTATTTTCATTTTCATTTGTTTCCGGGTATTTTTTGATTTCTCCGTTGACCCAATCATTGTTCAGTAGCATTTTGTTTAATCTCCACATATTTCTGTCTTTTCTGATTTACTTCCTATAGTTGATTTGTAGTTTCATACCGTTGTGGTCAGAAAAGATGCTTGGTATTATTTCAATCTTCTTAAATTTATGTAGACTTGTTTTGGGGCCTAATATGTGATCAATCCTGGAGAATATTCCATGTGTATTTGAAAAGAATGTGTATTCTTCAGTTTTTGGATGGAATTTTCTGTACATATATACTTGGTCCATCTGTTCTAGTGTGTCATTTAAGGCCAATGTTTCCTTATTGATCTTCTGTTTGGATGATCCGTCTGTTGGTGTAAGTGGAGTTACACCAGTTAAAGTCCCCTATTATTATTGTGTTACTGTCTATTTCTCTTTTTATGTCTGTTAATAATTGCTTTATATATTTAGGTGCTCCTACGTTGGGTGCGTAGATATTTACAGCTGTTATATCCTCTTGTTGGATTGTTCCCTTGATCATTATGTAATGCCATTCTTTGTCTCTTTTTACAGTTTTTGTTTTATTTTTATTATTTTTTTAAATTTTATTTATTTATTTTTTCCCCCAAAGCCCCACTAGACAGCTGTATGTCATAGTTGCACATCCCTCCAGTCGCTGTACGTGGGACGCGGCCTCAGCATGGCCAGAGAAGCGGTGCGTCCGTGCGTGCCCGGGATCCGAACCCGGGCCGCCAGCAGCGGAGCGCGCACACTCAACCGCTAAGCCACGGGGCCAGCCCCACAGTTTTTGTTTTAAAGTCTATTTTGTCTGATATGAGTATTGCTACGCCAGCTTTCTTTTCATTGCCATTTACGTGGAGTATCTTTTTCTATCCCATCACTTTCAGTTTGTGAGTGTCTTTAGGTCTGAAGTGTGTCTTTCATATGCAGCATATATATGGGTCTTGTTTTATTATCCAGTCAGCCACCCTATGCCTTTTAATTGGAGCATTTAGTCCATTGACATTTAAAATATCTATTGATAAGTACGTACTTACGTCCATTCTTTTAAGTTTTTTTTTCACTGTTTTAGTAGTCCTTCTCTGTTCCTTTCTTCTTATCTTGATCTCTTCCCTTGTGGTTTGATGGCTTTTCTTTAGTATTATGTTTGAGTTCCTTTCTCTTAGTTTTATGTGCATTTATTATAGGTTTCTGGTTTGTGATTACCATGGGGTCCATATACAGAACTCATGGTCTCCTTAGTTTGACCTCTGTCTGACATCTCTTCTCTTTAACTCCCCTCCTCCTACATTTTATGTTTTTCATACCATATCTAACCTCTTTTTTGTGCATTTGTATCCATTACCCTCTTATCATGGAAATGGATAATTTTTCCTATTTGTGGTTTTCTCTTTTCCCCTTAAATCAGTCCCTTTAGCATTTCTTGTAGTACTGGTTTCTTGGTGACAAACTCCTTTAATTTTTGCTTGTCTGGGAAACTTTTTATCTCTCCTTCCATTTTGAATGATAACCTTGCTGAGTAGAGTATTCGTGGCTGTAGGATTTTTCCTTTCAGCACTTTAAATATATCATGCCCCTCACATCTGGTCTGTAAAGTTTCTGCTGAGAAGTCAGCTGATAGCCTTATGGGGTTTCCTTTGTATGTAACTTGTCTTTCTCTTGTGGCTTTTAGGATTCTCTCTTTATCTTTAATTCTGGACATTTTAATTATGATGTGTCTTGGTGTAGGCCTCTTTTCATTTATCTTGTTTGGCGTTCTTTGCGCTTCCTGTACCTCAATGTCTGTATCCTTCCTTAGGTTAGGGAAATTTTCATCTATTATTTCTTCAAATAGATTCTCTGCTCCTTTGTCTCACTCTTCTCCTTCTGGGACACCTATAACACGGATGTTAGTGTCCTTGATGTTGTCCCAGACGTCCCTTATACTGTCCTGAGTCTTTTTAATTGTTTTTTCTTTTACCTGTTCAGCTTGGGTGATTTCTTCTAGTCTTTTGTCCAGCTCGCAGATCCGTTCTTCTGTATCGTCTGCTCTGGTTTTGAGTTCCTCTAGTGAATTTTTCATTTCCTGTATTATATTCTTCATTTCTGATTGGTTCTTTTTTATATCTTCCATTTCTTTGTTGACAATCTCACTGAGTTCATCTATTCTTCTCCCCAGATCAGTGAGCATCCTTAACACTCTCTGTTTGTACTCTCTGTCAGGTAGATTGCTCTTTTCTGTTTCACTTAGTTTCTTTTCTGGGGTTTTGTCCTGTTCTCTTACTTGGAATGTATTCCTTTGTCTCCTCATTTTGCCTCTTTCCTTGTGCTTATGTCTATGTATTAGGTAGGTCAGCTTCGTCTCCTGCACTTGGATAGGTGACCTCATATAGGTGATGCCTTATGAGGCCCACTGTGTGCTTCCCTCAGTTCTGAATGTTCCAGGAGTTACTTCTATGTTGGCTACGTGTGTCCTTCTGTTGTGGTGTGTTTGCTCTCCCTGTAGGTGCCCAAGAAGGCTAAGCTATGCTCCTGGCCAGCTGTTGTAATGCTTAGCTGCGTGTAGTTGTTATGGGCTTGTCAGTCTCTTTATTGGGTGTGGGGAACCCCAGAACAGTTGGCTGCAAGTTCTAATAGCACATTCCTGTTGCAGTATTTCTTTTAAGTGAGTAGGCTACCAGCATGGCAGGTTGTTAGACTCAGGGGCTTACAATTGCTATAAGCCTCCAGCCTTTAGGTCTCTTGTCAGCACTCTGAGGATTGCAGCTGGGTGGGACTGGCCTCAGGCATGGGAGCCTTCAATTTTTTCATGCTTTGGAAGGTGGGACAAGCCCCTTATGTGAGTCTTTGAGAAGCACAAGTCTTCTGCAGCTGACAAGCCCTGCCGCCCACAGGTCCACACACACAGTCCACACAGTACTGCCCCATGTGTGTGCCCTGGCCTCCTGAAGTGGACCCAGTCTCTCCTCGGCGGGAACCCCACACACTCTACCACCGCCCCACACTCTCCACCCACTCCTTGTGCACGCCCTGCCCCACTGAAGTCAGCTCAGTTGCCAGGCTGCAGAGAATTCAGTCACCAATCTATGCAGGCCTACAAGTTGGCTGAGCGCTTGTTGTTGGGTGGGGCCAGTCCCTAGGTTGGGCTGCCTGCACTGGCTGAGCTGGATTAAATTGGTGCTCTAGACGGTGGGGCTGACCTTGGGCTAGCAGTCCCTAGGGAGAACTCCAATAGCATCTGCCAGTGTCTATGTTAGCAAGCCCACACCAGGCCACAACAATGGCCGCCGTCGATGTCCCAGTCCCTGTAGAGGTCTCACCTCTCACCGAGATGCACCCAGAGCCTATCAGGTGAGTCTCTTTTCACCAAATCACTGAGAACTTTTCTTCTGGTGATTTTGGGTTGCTTTCTGAAACGGGTGAGTTTGTGCGTGGGACCTTTAAGAGCCAGTTTTACTTTCTTTGTGAGCCAGCTTTTCTGGGGGTACCCCCCCATGTTTTAATAGCAGGCAAAGTCAGATATTATGCCACTCATTATGCTGGGTCCACAAAATGCCCACAGCAGGGACACTCCCCGGATCAGGGCCCCGCTCCTCCAGGGAGGGCTGCATACCATTGCACTGCTCCCGGGTGGTCATGAAGCACTGAGGCTTGTGAAGGTGATGTTTTTTCTCTCCAGAAGGTAATTTCTGCCTCTTCCATCTCAATTAGGATTGTCATTTGTTGCAGGAGGTCCTCTTATGTGGTTTTCTGTTCTTTCTCAGGGGTAATTTTTCCATGTGTAGTTGTAAATTGGCTGCGTCCACAGGAGGAGGTGAGTTCAGAGTCTACCTACAATGCCATCTTGACTTCTCTCCTTGACCATATGTTTTGACAACAGAGGTTCTGACAGATATTATAAGTAGACAAATGATAAGATCCTAGGAAGCTACGGAGACGGTTCTTTCCTCTATAATTTTTAAAATTTCTTTCTTTAATGTATTTTTAATTGTTAAGGATTTATTCAAATTTAAATAAAATAGAATAAAATGTATAAAATTACATATGTGAATTTTAAAAATAATTTAAAAAGTGAATACTTTATCATCAATTTCAAACAGAGTGAGAGAAAGTCAGTGTGAGATAGAGGGACACAGAAAGAGAAAGTCAGATAGATAGAGAGATGCACAGAGGGAGAGAGAGTGGTAAAGGGAACAGAGGGAAGAGGAGAGGAAGAGAGGAGAGGAGACAACAGGAGAGGAGAGGGAAAAATATTGGTCTGACTTTATTCCCAAATAATCTTGTTCCCTGCATCTTACTCCTTGAAACTCCTTGTGAAGTGAATTGCGAAGAACAGATTTGAGAAAAGAATGGTATAAAGAAGGGGTACTTTTCAGTTGAAGAGTTGGGGATATTTACAGATGCTAGAAAGTAGTTAAAATAATCAATTTCTGGGCAGAAGTGGCCTGGAGCATGCTCCATGGCAGCTTCCCAGAGATCATGCAAGACTCAGAAACGAAGGCTGTCATGCTATGTCTAGGCAGGTGGAGTCTGAGAGCCAGAGATCTGAGCCTCCCAGAAATTTCAGGGCTTTGAGTACGATCAGGGATCAGCAGAGCCACCAGATGTGGGGTACCCTGGAGACTCTGAATCAAACTAAGAGAATTAAAAAAAAAAATTAAAAGGGGGGCCAGCCCGGTGGCGCAAGCGGTTAAGTGCGCACGTTCCGCTGTGGCGGCCCGGGGTTCGCCTGTTCGGATCCCGGGTGCGCACCGACGCACCGCTTGTTAAGCCATGCTGTGGCGGCGTCCCATATAAAGTGGAGGAAGATGGGCATGGATGTTAGCCCAGGGCCAGTCTTCCTCAGCAAAAAAGAGGAGGATTGGCATTGGATGTTAGCTCAGGGCTGGTCCTCCTCAGAAAAAAAAAAAAAAAATTAAAAGGAAGATATTTTTTCAGACAGGAGTTTATGGACAAAGCTTAAAACATATTACATTAGTATTTATACAACACTTTACACTTCATTAGTTACATTGCATAGATGTGATTGTTTTCTATTTCTATGTGCAGTTGTCAGGTCAGAAATTATCCTGATTTAACAGATAGAACCTTTGGGCATATTGAGGTCTGCCACGTTTTCCCCAGGGTAACAATAATCCGTGTAGAATCTCACAGTGTGTCATTGTGGAACATAAATTTTTCTTACTGACCAAAAACCTGTTCTCCATTGCTTGGCCATGGTGCCCAATTTCTATACTTTTGGTGTTATACCTATCATAAGAGTCTGTTCAGTGTAAAACATTAAATTGTTACCATTCTTATCAGAGTGAATATATAACTACCAATCAATTGGCAAGTGTTAAATCAAATAATCAACTCATTACCACATCCATCCCTTTGTCCGTGGAAGTCGGATTAGCTGAAATAGATAAACGATGAACGGAACCTTCCTAAGACATCTCTGTATCCCGAGCAATGGCAGGGTAGATGAGCTCCATTAAAAAAAAAAAAAAAGACAAAAGCTTGTGGGAATGATCTTAAGTAGATATTTTTAATGAAAGATTAGTAATGCAGCATAATATGTTGGAAAGAACTCCAATTCAGAACACACAAATTGCACCTGCTTTAATAGAAGGTATGCTATGTCCTTCACATCCTGATAAGTGCTTTCTAAGCATTATCTAATTTGATTCTAGGAAGAGCTGCTCTATGAAGTACCTGATATTATCATCCCATTTTATAGGTGATAATAGTGAGGCTTGAAAAAGTTAATTTCCTTAAGGTCACACAGCCAAGAAGTAGAAAGTTGGAATTCAACCCAGATTAACTGATGCCAATGCCCACGATATAAACTATGATGATCTCTGGCTCTGTCATGAATAACTTTTATTTTATTCCTTATGGTCTTGATTTCCTCACTTATACATTGAAAATTATGCCATGTCTGCCTACAGAGCTGCTGTGATAATTGATTCAGTTCAGGGAGTTTAGAACATACATATATCTAAAATGAAGTGCTTTGTAAACAAGGAAGTGTCCACATATCTAATTTATTGTTATCAAGCTGTATTGTCAGCCACTTGTGTCTTCTTTGGCAAATTTCTTAGCTCCACCGGCTTCAGGTAGTCACCTTGAAAATGATAGCTTTGGACTAGATGATTCCTACGTCCTTTCCAGCTCGAATGACTCAAGTTTGTTAAAACAAAAGCTGTAATCGTGAGATTGTAATAGGACCATGTGGAAGTGGGGGATTGAATGAAAAAGGACATGGGAAAATGGGGTGTGAAATTAGCATGGAAAAATCTCCATGACAACTATGACATAGGAGAGCAAGTACCTAGAGATTTTTCTCTCTCCAGTTGTCTTTTCTTCTTTCACCTTTTCCCTCATAACACATTTAAGAGCATCCCTAGTTGTGAGCATCACTTTGGCTGTGAGTGGACAGCCAATTTCATGGCCATGAGCACCCATCTTGGAGTGCAGCAGGGCCACCTGAATAATTCTTTTGAAAAGAAATAAGCGATTTCTAGTTTGGCAAGGACTCTGTTGTCCTTGGCGATTTAAGGCAAGGCAAGAGGGCAAGATTTACAGTAAACAGTGGATTCTGTGCTATGTCAATACCCATGTGATTCTTCCAGTAAGACCTACATGAAGTAAGATTTAAGGTCTTCATAATTTTTATGATATTTATGTTCTCTCCCCTTCTTTAACTCTTCCCTCTCCCTTATTTCCACACCATCCACTTTGGGCTTTTCCTCAGGTTCTCTTCCTCCTTATCCAAATACTCTGACTTTCAGAGAAAAGAGTAATCTCTAATATAAAATATCAGCATTACTCTGGGATAAGGGGCAAATGTTGAATTCTAGTTCTGCAATTTCTTAGTGATGTGATTTTGAAATCTGTTAATTTCTATTTTTCACTTGTAAAATGGTAATAATAGGATTATCTAGAATGCAATGAGACAATATCTATAAAATCTAATACACTGTAGATGTTAATAATAGAGCACCATATCAAAAATAATAATTTGCTGAATTTTGGGGAAATAAACTAATGTCAAAACATGTTGGTCCAAGTATGCCACTCTCACCACTCTTGTTCAAAATAGTACTGGAAGCTCTAACCAGAGCAGTTAAGCAAGAAAAAGAAATAAAAGGTATCCAAATTGAAAAGTAAGGAGAAAAACTGTCCCTGTTTGCAGTTTATATATTTATATATATATATAAAACCTAAAGAATTCACCACAAAACAGTTCAAAATAATCAATGACTACAGTGAAATCGCAGGGTGCAAAGTCAATATACAAAAATCTGTTACTTTTCTATACACTAACAATGAACTAGCAGAAAGAGGGATAAAACATACAATCCACTTACAATCACAACAAAGCAGTAAAATACCTAGAAATAAACGTAACCAAGGAGGTGAAAGACCCATACACAGAAAAGTATAAGACATCGTTGAAAGAAATTGAAGAAGACAGAAAGAAATGGAATGATATTTCAGGCTCATGGATCACAACTGATTTCTGAATGTTGATTTTATATGCTGTAACTTTACTGAATTCGTTCATTACTTCCAACACTTTTTTGGTTGAGTTGTTAGGGTTTTCTATATACAAGTTCATATCATCTGCAAATAACAACAGTTTTACTTCTTCCTTCTCCACTTGGATGTCTTACATTTCTTTATCTAGCCTTTTTGCTCTAGCTAAGACTTTCAGTACTATTTTGAATAAGAATGGTGAGAGTGATCACCCTTGTCTTGTTCCTGATGTTAGAGGAATAACTTTGTTTTTCACCATTGGTTATAATGTTGGCTGTGGGTTTGTTTTACATGGCCTTTATTATGTTCAGGTATGTTCCTTCTATATTCCAATTTTAGAGGGTTTTAATCATGAAAGGATGTTATGTTTTGTCCAGTGCTTTTTCTGCATCTATAGAGATGATCATATGATTATTATCTTTCATTCTGTTACTGTACTGCATCACATTTATTAATTTGTGCATGTCGAATCTTTTTCCTTTCCAAGGATAAATCCCACTTCATCATGGTGTATAATCTTTTACTGTGTTGTTGAATTAGGTTTGCTAACATTTTATAGAGAATTTTTGTATCTATACTCATGATGAGTATTGGTCTATAGTTTTCTTGTGGTATCCTTATCTGGCTTTGGTGTCGGGGTAATACTGGCCTCCTAAAAGGTGATTGGAAATATTCCTTTCTGTTCAATTTTTTGAAAGTGTTTAAGAAGAATTGCCATTAATTCTTCTTTAAATGTTTGGTAGAATTTGCCAGGAAAGCCATCTGGTTCTGGGGGGTTTCTGTTAGGAGGGTTTTTTGATTACTGATTCAATCTCCTTAGTCTTATTTTTTCTTTTGAGATTTTCTATTTCTTCTTGATTCAATCTTGATAGCTTGTATATTTCTAGGAAGTTATCCATTTCTTCCAGATTATTTAATTTGTTGGCATATAATTGTTCACAGTAGTGTCTTATGATCTTGTGTATTTTCGTATTGTCACTTACAATGTCTCCCCTTTTTTTCTGATTTTATTTATCCTGGTTTTCTGTCTTTTATTCTTAGTCTATCTAAAGACTTGTCAATATAGTTTATCTTTTAGAAAACCAGCTCTTAACTTCATTATTTCTATTTGCTTTTGTCTCTATTCCTTTATTTCCAATCTGATCTTTGTTATTTCCTTCCTTCTACTCACTTTGGTTTTAGTTTGTTCTTTTCTCATTCATTGAGGTATATTAGATTATTTGAGATTCTTCTATATTCTTAATAGATGTATTTACTGCTATAAACTTCCTTCTCAGAACTTCTTCTGTAGCATGGCATTGGTTTTGGTGTATTATTTTTCCAGTTTATTGGTTTCAAGATGTTTTTTGATTCCCCTTTGATTTCTCATTTGACCCATTTGTTATTCAGGAGTTTGTTGTTTATTTTCCAGTTATTTGTACATTTTCCAGCTTTCACTTGTTGACTTCTAGTTTTAAACCAATGATGTAAGAAAAGATAGCTGGTATGATTTCAATCTTATATTTTATAAAACATGTTTTGTGTCTTGTCATATGATCTATCCTGGAAATATTCCATGTATACTTGAGGAAAATCTATATTCTGTTGCTATTGGATGGGATGTTGTATAAGTATCTGTTAGGTCTGTTTAGTCTAATGTGATTCAAGTCCAACATTTTTGCATTGATTTTCTTTCTGAATGATCTATCTGTTGCTGAAAGTGGAGTATTCAATTCCCCTACTATTATTGTATTGTTGTCTATTTCTCTCTTCAGGTCTGTTAGTATTTGCTTAATATTATTTAGGTGCTCTGATTTTGGATGTGTGTGTTTTTATGTTTATTATGTATTCTTGATGAATTGATCCCTTTATTAGTATATAATGACCTTCTCTGTTTCCGTATTTGGCTTAAAGTTTGTTTTGTCTGATATAGATACAGCTATTCATGCTTTCTTTTGGATTCACTTGCATGAAATACCTTTTTCCATTCCTTCACTTTGAGCCTGTGGGTGTCGTTAAGGCTGTAGTGAGTTTCTTGTAGGCAGCATATAGTTGGGTCTTCTTTTTTTATCCATTCAGTACTCTGCCTTTTGATTGCTGAGTTCAATCTATTTACATCTAGGGTGGTTATTGATAGGTGAGGACTTACTAATGCCATGTAATTCATTGCTTTCTGGTTGTTTTGTATTTCCATTGTTTATTTTTCCCTTGTGTTTCCCCACTTTTGCATGTTGGAGTTTTTCCTTGGTGGTATGCTTTCTTTCCTCTTTCTTGTCTTTTGTGAATCTACTCTAGGTTTTTGCTTTGTGAGTACCATGAATGTTATATAAATATCTCATAAAGAAAACAGTCCATTTCAGGGGGATAGCAACTTAACTTTCATTTTCTAAGAAAGATGTACCCTTTTACTCCCTTTTTTATATTTTTATGTCATTATTTACTTCTTTTTATATTGTGTACTCTTTAACAAATTATAGCAGTTATAATTTGTTATATTTTTTAACATAATAAATTTGTTATATCTGTATAATTTTAATACTCTTCACTTTTAAACTTTTACTATAATTAAGTGGTTAACACACTATGCTATTACAGAATGAGAGTTTTTTGAGTCTGCCTAAATATTTACCTTTATCACTGTGTTGTATACTTTTGTATGTTTTCATGTTGATGATTACTATCTTTTCATTTCAGCTTGAAAAACTTTTCTCAGCATTTGCAAGGCAGGTGTAGTGGTGATGAACAATCTCAGCTTTTGTTTTTTGGGAAAGTCATTATTTCTTCTTCATATCTGAAGTATAACTTTGTGGGATAGAGTATGCTTGGCTGGCAGTTTTCCCTTTCAAGCCTGAGTATATCATTTCACTCTCTCCTGGCCTGTAGGATGTCTGCTGAATAAACTGCTGATAGCTTAATGGAGGTTCCTCTGTAGGTTACAATCTTTTTTTCCTGGTTGCTTTTAGGATTCATTTTTTTTTTTTCTTTTGAGGGTTTGGCCCTGTTAACATCTATTGCTAATCTTCCTCTTTTTTTCTTTTTTCTCCCTAAAGCCCCAGTACATGATTGTGTATCCTAGTTGTGGGTCCTTCTAGTTCTTCTATGTAGGATACCACCTCAGCATGACTTAATGAGCGATGAGAAGGTCTATGCCCAGGATCCAAACAGTGAACCTTGGGCTGCTGAAGCAGAACACACAAACTTAACCGCTCCACCACTGGGCCTGCCCCATAGGATTCTCTTGTTATCTTTGATTTTTAACAGTTTTATTGTAACATGTCTTGGAGAAGGTCTCTTGGCATGAGATAATAGGATAATCTATTAGCATCATAAGCTGGATGTCCAAGTCTCTCCAGGTTTGAGACATCTGTAAGATTATTCCCTAAATAAATTTTCTGCCTCCTTCTGTGTCTTTTTTCCTTTCGAACCTCAAATCTTTTAATTTTATTTCCATGAAGTCTCATACATCGTGTAGGCTTTCTTTGCTCTTTTTCCTTCTTTTTTCTTTGAGGCTCTGACTGGGTTATTTCAAACTTCTTATACTCTAGCTCGCTTTTCTGTCTTCCACTTGCTCTACTCTATAGTAGATGCTCTCTATTGCATTTTTCATTTCACGCATTGAATTCTTAAGCTTTGCAATTTCTGTTTGTTTCCTTTTTGTAACTTCTATTTCTTTGGTATATATCTCAGTTTGTTCAGTTTTTTGTCTGATCTAATTATTGTCTTTTGACTTTCCTAGTAGTTCATTGAATATCTTCAAAAAGCTATCTTGAATTCTTTATTAGCTTGGTCACAAAATTTTGTGCTTTTGAACTTCTGTTATCGGAGATTATTGTTATTTTTGTGATGACATGTTTCCTTGATTTTTCATGTGTCTTGTAGGTTTTGGTTGCTGCTTTTGCACTTGAAGTAACAAATACCTCCTAAAATCTTTACTAGTTGGTTTCAGATAGGGTATACTGTTGTTGGTGGTGTTATATCTTAGATTTTCTCTGCCTTTATCTGGGTACATGTGCTCCACTCTTCTTCCTCCATCTTGTGTAAGATTTTGTAAGCTATTGTATCTTCCCTAGTTGTTATCACTCACCAGGTTGGGTACTGGAAGCCTCTTTTTTGTTTTCTAGAAGCTGACACTATACCTCATGTTAGTGTTTTCTCTCTTGCCCACACACCCAGGTTTGTTTTACTGAGACCAATCAGTTTACCAGATTTTTTTGTCATGGCTGCCATTGGAAACATGCACAAGAAGCCAGTTGCAGAGTGGGGGAGGTGTGGGTTTAGCACTGGGGTGTTGAGTGTTCCCACAGATTTGGTGGGGAAATCTTCAAGTGAGGAAGTCCTGGAGGCTCATAGGTGTGCCTGAGTGCAGTAGGCAGGAACTGTGCCCCTTTAATACCCTTTGATATTCTCATCTGTCTCTTTCCTGATCTTCCTTCTTCTTCCAGTCACCAACTACCCATCTCAGTATACCAAGTATTTCTGGAGAGAGACACAGGTTTCTTCAGCTGTGTCCAGCACTACAGGGGTAGCTGGGCACACACTCACTGCTCTTTTCCCCTGTGGGAGAGTCCACCACTGCTTAATACTTCAGTCTGTGCATTGTTGCCTGGAATGGGTGGTGCTAGGAATGCTCCTTTCACTTTCTCCACCATGACCAACTCACACTTTTTTCTGCTCCAATAGTGTGCTGTAATCTCCTCTCAGGAAGGCTGGGCTCCCACAAATTCTCTCACATTCATGAGTGTTTGCCAAAATCAGCACTTTCTAGGCTTTACTCAACCATAAACTAGACAGGTTGGTGTAGTTTCACTGGCTCCTGCTGGCCCTGCAGCCCATTCTGAGGTTTGTCTGCCACTTAATGGATACACAGGTGGCGAGATTACTCCTGAGTCCCGTGGTATATGGTACTGGATACCACAACTCTCACAAGATGTTTTGTCCGTGGATGGATATCCAATTCATTGTTCCAAAAGCAGAACAAAAAGGAGGAATATCTTTTGCTGCTAAAATGCTAACATTCCTCCTTACTCATTATTTTTAATCTCATACATCTACTTATGTAGATATGCAGCCAAAACTTTCATAATGGTGATGTCAAAAAACAGAAAGCCAAAAACTTTTAAAGGGATTCTGTGTTGATGTTGTCTGCAAGGTGTGTGACAGAAATAATACAAAGCATTTCTTAAGGAACACATTTTAAACTCAAGCATTAGTGATACCCATAAATTAAATAAGATAAATTAAAAAGAAATCACAAACTTAAGACAAAAAATTCACTGAGTATACAAATATACAAATCACCTTGACTAAGAGTCAGCTATAACATCAAACTATAGAATGAGATTTGCAAAACTATATTTAAATTATTAGATATTAATAAAAAATAAGTATGTTTAATATGTTTAAATCATGGCTGCTATGGAAAGTACAAAGAAAGAAAAAGAGACTGTCAAAGATGACCATTTGGGAAAAGAAGTAAATGGAATCGTTAGAGAGAAAACAAAATATTATTATTGAAATTTAAAATTCAATGGATGAGTTAAACAGCCAATTATCACAACTTTTAGAATAAATTTACTGGAAGAGAGATGCACAAAAGTTAAACAGAACACAGTAGAGAAATACAAATAATGGATTTCAGTGATTTGGAAGGTAGAGCAAGAAGATTCAATGACATACACTTAATTGGGGTTCCAAAGGCATGTAATAGAAATATATAGGCAATTTTCAGAGTATTATCTGTGTTTGATAGCACATCAGGCTTAAGTTTACCATATTGAATGACTAGACATTACAGAAAACTGTGACTATGTCATGAATAGAAAGAAAGAATGGTATATGTTGTAGCTACACAATAAATCTTTTTGTTGTCATGATTGTAGGGTAAGATGATGATTGTGATGACGATGAAGAATGCAGTTTTCTGCTCTCTTCTCACAAAATTCTCCCTCTATTCAGTGTCCCTGTGAACAGAACTATACCTAAGTCTGGGGTGGTTAATACACTCATACGTCACTTAATTATGGGGACATGTTGAGAAATGCATCATCAGGCAATTTCATCTTTGTCCAAACATCATACAGTATACCTACACAAACCTACTTGGTATGCCTACTAAACACCTAAGCTATATGGTACTAATCTTATGGGACCACTATTGTATATGCAGTCTGTCATTAACTGAAATGTCATTATGTGGTGCATGACGGTACATAGTCTGTCTGCTACCATTTCTCCTTCCAGATTGATGGCAAATCTAGAGTTTCTTTTCTAATTAATAAATTCATTCCTTCAGAATAAATTTCAAAAGAATGCACAATGAAGCAATGACTGATCTGATTTTAGGAAATGAAGCTACCTTAATTCTCAGACTATAGCCTTATACGTCTATGGGTATTTTCTCTTTTTGTCCATTTTTGGCACTAGGAGGCTGGAAAATTGTTGAGGAGAAGGGAGACATTCTGGATGGCTAATGCTGACAAATATTTGTCTTTCATATACATAGTTATTCCATTAATCGACAACATTTCTCCAGAGAAATCTCCAAGAATTCTACTTTTACCCACATGCAACTCCCAGGATATATTTGACATCTATTTTCTAGATTTCATGGCTTCCCATGATTTTCTTTCTAGCTTGAGATCATCTCATTTGAGAGCATCCTCATTTGCTGTATGAGACCCAGCATTGTTCAGGGTCTTTTTAAAGCACTGATTAACAGCAGAGCCACGCCTGAGCATAATCTTTGTTGCTTTATATTGGGAGAAGACAGTTTTTACTAATTTGGTCTATTTTCAATTTTCATTTATTTATAAATTCTGGAATGTTAAAACATGAAATTAATACATTTAAGGGATAATGTAGTAATGATGCCCATTTGCTGTCTTTTGTCCCCAAAGACAGTACTTATCCAAGGGAATTTTTCAGTTAAGTATGGGTAATTATACGTGGAAGATGCAGATTAAGTCAACAGTGATAGTTTAAGATGCATATTTAGTCCGCTGCATGACTGGAAAAATGAAGAATATTTGTTATTGTTTTTTGAGAATTAAATCATTTCCATTTCTCATCTTTTTCTCAGCAGATGACAGCAAGCAGATCCATGGAAGGGGATAAATATCACACTTCTGTGCCCATGTTTGTTCTCCTAGGCCTCTCAGATTGAAAAGGGGTACAGCTTGTCCTCTTCCCAATCTTCCTAGTGTTCTACCTTATGACTCTAATCTAGAACCTGGGTTTTATCATCCTAATGGGATGGACTCCCACATGCACACACCTATGTACTTTTTTCTCAGTTTCCTGTCACTTATAGACATCTGCTATTCTTATTCCACAAGCCCAAGCATGCTTTCAGACTTCATAAAGGATAAAAACATTATTTCATTCACTGTGTGTGCCACCTAGTATTTTGTTGGGTGCTGGATGTGTCTCACTGAGTGCTGCCTCTTAGCCGCGATGGCCTATGACAGATATGTTGCTATTGGTAGGCCTCTGCAGTACTCAGCCATCATGGCTCCCGGCCTCTGTCAGAAGATGGTTGCTGGGGCCTATGGGAGTAGTTTCCTTAGTAGCTTAGTTCAAACGGTCCCTTGCTTTCATCTCTACTGCTGTGGGCCCAATATCGCTCCAAATTTCTTCTGTGACATAACCCAGATGATTTCCCTGTCTTGCTCCAATCCCTTCACCATCCAAATGATTATTATTCTGGTAGTTGTTTTTACTGCCTTTCGTTCTTTTCTTTTTATCCTCTTATCCTATGGTTTCATTGCAACTGCTATCCTGAAAATATCCTCCATCAAAGGTAGTGCCAAGGCCTTCAATACCTGTGCCTCCCACCTGGCAGTTGTGACAATCTTCTATGGCACAGGCTTCTCTGTGTATCTGCATCCTAGGTCTAGCCACTCTGAGATGCAGGACAAGGTCCTGTCAGTTTTCTGTGTTATCCTCATCCCCACGTTAAACCCTCTTATCTATAGCCTGAGGAAAAAGGATATCAAAGAGGGCCTCAAGAGGATGGTAAAGAGGGCAACACCTTTACTTCTCTAGGAACAATATTTGTGTAGGTGTTATTTTCCATTTAATGAACACAGGGTTTAGAATATTTAAGTGACCTTCTGTGTGTTGCAAGAATATCTAGGTAGAAAGAAGAAATGAGAACATGATTTTCTTGTGTCCTTGTGCCATATGCTTAGCTACCGTGTCCAAGTGATCTGTTTCAGACAGTTTCATCAGCATTGAATTCAGTTTACAAAGGCTATTTCCATGATTAGACCCAGGTAGATAAAACCTTCTGTTTTGAGAACACAGGTTCTGATAGATATTATATGTAGAGAAATGCCAAGAACCTAGGAAGCCACACAGATGGCTCTTTCCTCTAGGATTTTTAAAATATATTTTATTTCTTTTCAACTGTGAAGCATTTCTATATATTTCAATAAAAAATAAAATAATGTATAAAATTAAATATGCAAAAATTGAAACTAATTTACAAATGCAGACTTTATCATCTTATTCATGAACAGAGACTGAGAGGGAGAAATAGTGTGTGTGAGAGGGAGAGACACAGAAAGAGAGAGATAGAAACAGAAGGGGAAAGATAGAAAGAGTGAGAGTGAGAAAGGAGGTAGAGAGAAGGAGAGGGGAGGGGAGTAGCCAAAAGGAGAGGAGAGGGAGAAAGACTGCTCTGGCATATTCCAAAATGACCTCGCTCCCTCCATCTTATTCCTCGAGACTGCTTGTGTAGTGAATTGTGAAAAAGAAATGGGAGAAAGGAATGGTAGAAAGACGGGACACTTTTGAGGTTAAGATTTGGGGAGATTCTGACAGGCTGGAAAGAAGTCAAGTCATCAATTTCTGGGTATAGTTGGCCTTGAACATGCTCCGTCACCGTAACTGCCCAGAGACCATGCAGGACCTCAGAAATTAAGGCTGTTGTGATGTGTCTTGGGAGACAGCGTCTGAGTCCGAGAGATCTGAACCTCCCAGGGATTCCAGGGCCTTAAGTTTTAACAGGTTGTAGCAGAGCCAACTGATTTGGGGGTACCATGGTGACTCAGAGATCAACGAAGAGAAGTTAAGATTTTGAAACTAAGAATTTTGAAATAGATTTTTTTCTCAGACAAGAATTTATGGACTAAATTTCATATATATTTACATTAGTATTTATATAACACTTTATACTTCATATAGTTACATTGCATAGATGTGATTTGGTTCTATTATCATGTGAAGTTGGCAGGTGAGAAATTATCCCTATTTTACAGATAGAACTTTTGGGCACCTTGAGATCTGCCACATTCTTCCCATTATAGCAAGAATCCATCGTGAGTCTCACAAAGTGAGATTTGTGAAACATAAATGGTTCTTACTGACCAGAAACATGGCCACCATTGCTTGGCCATGGTGTCCAAATTCTATACTTTTGGTGTTATATCTTTAAAACTATCTTAAGAATTTGTTTAGTTTAAAAGATTAAACTGTTATAGTTCTTATCAGGGGGAACATATAACTCCAAACCAAACAGCAAGTGTTAAATCAAATAATTAACTCATTGCCACATCCACCCCTTTCTTGCTAGAATTAAAGTTAGCTGAAGTAGATCAAACCATGATTGGGACCTTCCTAGGACAGCACTGTATCCCTAGTAATGGCAAGGTAGACGTTTCCATCCAAGAAAATACAAAAAAACAAAAAGCAAAAGTTTGTGGGAATCACCTTAAGTAGATATTTTTAATAAATGATTAGAAATACAGCATATGTTGCAAAGAATTCCAATTCAGAAAACATAAATTATACCTAATATTAATAGAAGGAATGCTGTGTACTTCACACTCTGATAAGTGCTTTATAATCATTATATAATTTGATTTGCTACATAAAATATCAACTACTATCAACACCATTTTATAGGTGGTAGTAAACAGACTTGAAGAAGTTAATTTGCTCAAGGTCACACAAACAGCCTGTGGAAAGCTGGAATTTCTCCCAGACTGTCTAATACCAATGCCCATGGTATTAACCAAAATGATCTGTGGCTCTGTCAAAAATTAGTTTTATTTTATTCATTATTGCTTCGATTTCCTCCCTTATGCACAGGAAATCTTGCCATGTCAGCCTCACAGAGCTGCTGTGAATATTGATTCAGGTCAGGGAGCTGAGAAAATGTATATATCTAAAATGAAAGTGCTTTGTAAACAGGGAAGTGTTCACATATCTAATTTATTGTTATCAGTAAATATTACCAGCCAGGTATGTCATATTGGTGAATTTCTTAGCTCCACTGGCTTCAGGTAGCCATCTAGAAGTTGATGGTATTGGACTAAATGATCTCTATGTCCTTTCCAGCTCAAATTACTCCAAATTTTAAAAAATAAGCCTATAATTATGAGCTCATAATAGGACCATGGTGAATTGGGGAATTGAATCAGAAGTGACATGGCAAAGTGGGGCATGAAATTAGCAGTGAAAAAACTCCATGACAACCATGACTCCAGAGAGCAGGTACCTGGAAAGTTTTCTCCCTCTAATTGTATTTTCTCTTCTGCCCTGATAACATATTTAAGAGAACCCTCAGGTGTGGGCACCTCTTGGGTTGTGAGTGGTCAGCCAATTTCATGGCCAAAAGCACCCATCTTGGAGTGCAATAGGGCCCACTTGAATAATTTTTTTTGAAAAGAAATAAGCAATTTCAACCTTTGGCAAGATCTCTCTTATCCTGGGGGATCTGGGTCAAGGTTAGAGGGCAAGATTTATAGAAAACAGTGATTTCTGTGCTATCTCAATATCTATGTGTTTCTTCCAATAGGACCTACATGGAGTGAGATTTATGGTCCTCATAAGATTTATGAAGTTTACATCCTCCCATTCTTTTAACACTTTCCTCTCCCTCACTTCCACATCCTTCACTTTGGCTCTTCCTTTGGTTTTTCTCCTTACCACAATTCTCTGACCTTCAGTGAAAAGAATAATCTCTAATCTAAAATGTAAGTATTACTATGGTGTAAGGGGTGGATGTTGAGTTCTTGTTCTGAAATTTCTTAATTATGTGATCTAGAAGTCATTAATCATAGTTTTCACCTGTAAAATGGGCATAGGATCATCTAAAATCTGATGAGACAATGTCTATAAAGCCTAACGCACTTTAGAAGTTAACATTAGAGAATTGGATCAAAATAAGAATTTTCAGAGTTTCAAGGAAATTAACTAATATCAAAACATGTCTGTTTAAGCATGCCCCTCTCACCACTCTTATTCAATATACTATTGGAAGGTCTAACAAGAGCAATTAAGCAAGAAAAAGAAATAAAGCATACCCAAATTGGAAAGTAAGACTGTCACTATTGGTAGTTGACACAATTTTATATATGGAAAGCCAAAAAGAGTCCAACAAAAAACTATTAGATGAGTGACATCAGCATCATGGCGGAGTGAGCTTTCCCGTGAATTCTTCCCCCACAAGATACAACAAAAGCAACAGCCACAGACCAACAACGGAATCCCAGACGGTGAAAACCTAGAGCGGAGGGATCCACACTGCCGCACATCTGAGAGCGGAACGTGCTGGGCCCCCGGAGGAAGTGGGGAGAGGTAAGGAGAACTCCGCTTCCTCCCCATCAGATCAGCGATCCCGGGCCGCGCGGCTCCCAGAGAGGGGGGAGGGGCGGCCCTCGGTGGGGAAACCGTGGCTCTTCGGACTCTCTCAGCCAGTGGGAAACTCCCGCACAGAGGACTCAGAGGAGCCACAGGGCTACCATCAACATCTGAGCACCCCAGAGAGTGGATAAAGAGGGGCAAACGAGAAGCCTCCCACGTCAGGGACCCAGAGGGCAAAAGAGAGAGCTCCCCCCTCCCCGCAACCCGGAGTCTGCAGCTCGACCAGACCTAGTGTTCCGAGGCAGACCTGATCAAACTGGACTGGACCCATGGATCACAGCGGGGAAAAAAAAAAAAAAAAACCTGCAGATTGCAGCAGAAAAACCAGGGCAGAGTGCAGGGGGCTTAGACAACACAGCCCTTTACCACCAGACAGTGGCGGCAGGTGGAAATTGCAACCAGAGACTTCCAGGATGAGGAAAAACAAAACCAACACAGGAACCACAATGCAAAAATATATGAAATCACCAGACCAGAAACAAAATGACAAGCACCCAGAAATCAACCCCGAAGACACAGAAATCCATAAACTAAATGACAGAGATTTCAAAATAGCTATCATAAAAACACTCAACGAAATACGAGACAACACAGACAAACAATTCAATGAGATTAGGAGTTTCTTCACAAAAGAGATTGAAATCATAAAGAAAAACCAATCAGTGCTGATGGAGATGAAGAACACAATGGAGGAGATAAAGGAGAATCTGGAATCTTTAAAGAACAGAGCTGACAATATGGAGGAAAGAATTAGTACTTTAGAGGATAGGAATACAGATATACTCCAGATGGAAGAAGAGAGAGAACTAAGACTAAAAAGAAATGAAGAAAGACTCCGAGAAATATCTGACTCTATTAGAAAATGTAACATAAGAATTATAGGTATTCCTGAGGGAGAGGAGAGGGAAAGAGGAACAGAGAGCCTATTCAAGGAAATAATAGCTGAAAATTTCCCAAATCTGGGGAAGGAGCAGGAAATACCAGTAAGCAAAGCCAACAGGACACCTATATATATTAACAGACAAAGGCCTTCACCAAGACACCTAGTGGTAAGGCTAGCCAGGGTCAACGACAAAGAAACAATATTAAGGGCAGCTAGACAAAAACAAAAAATAACGTACAAAGGAACTCCCATCAGGCTCTCAGCGGATTTCTCAACAGAAACTTTTCAGGCTAGAAGAGACTGGAATGATATATTCAAAATACTGAAAGACTAAAACTTTCAGCCAAGAATACTCTATCCAGCAAAAATATCCTTCAAATATGATGGAGAAATAGTAACTCTCCCAGATAAACAAAAGCTAAGGGAGTTCATGGCCACGAGACCCCCACTACAAGAAATACTCAAGAAGGCCCTCAGGCCTGAAAAAGAAGAGAAAGGGAACACAAAGCTTGGAAGAAGGAGAAAAGTAGGTAGACAAAATCAGAGAAATAGTAGAACTTTACCGGAAAAGGTTAGCAACCACTTAAATACTAAACTCAAAGATCAAAGGAAGAAATTCACCAAAAATAAATTTAACCTCATCACTGTAAACACACAGCCACAACACAAGATAGAATAAGGTATAACAAGAGCAACTTAGAAGGGGAAGAGGAAAGTGACTGAATTGACTTAGTATAAGGAAATAGGAGGCTATCAGATAATGGACTATCTCATACACAAGATTTTTTGCCCAAACCTCAAGGTAACCACCAAACAAATAATCAAAGCAAAACCACATATGATAAACAAAGAGAAAACTAGAAGAATCATAAGACAGAACAACCAAACTGAATTGGCAGTCCAAAACAAATGGGACAAGAAACAAAGGAAATGCAAAAGAACCAGAAAATAAGTGACAAAACAGCAACATTAAGCCCTCATATATCAATAATTACCCTAAATGTAAATGGATTGAACTCTCCAATCAAAAGATACAGAGTGGCAGGATGGATTAAAAAGCAAGACCCAACAATATGCTGCCTTCAGGAAACACATCTTAGCACTAAAGACAAGCACAGGCTCAGGTGAAAGGATGGAAGACAATACTCCAAGCTAATGGCAAACAAAAGAAAGCAGGTGTTGCCATACTCATATCAGACAAAGTAGACTTCAAGATAAAACAGGTTAAGAAAGACAAAGAAGGGAAATATGTAATGATGAAAGGGACACTACATCAAGAAGACATATCACTTATAAATATATATGCACCCAACATAGGAGCACCAATGTACATAAAACAACTATTAACAAACCTAAAAGGAGAAATCAACAACAACACAATAATAGTAGGGGATCTTAACACCCCACTTACAGCAATGGATAGATCATCCAGACAAAAAGTCAATAAAGAAATAGTATACTTAAATGAAAAACTGGACGAGATGGACCTAGTAGACATATACAGAGCACTCCACCCAAAAACAGCTGACTACACATTCTTCTCAAGTGCGCATGGAACATTCTCTAGGATAGACCATATGTTGGGAAACAAAGCAAGCCTCAATAAATTTAAGAAGATTGAAATCATAACAAGCATCTTTTCAGAGCATAAGGCTATGAAACTGGAAATGAACCAGGAAAAAAAAACTGGGAATGTGACAAAAATGTGGAGATTAAACAACATGCTACTGAACAACCAATGGATCATTGATGAAATTAAAGGAGAAATCAAAAACTATCTGGAAACAAACGAAAATGATAACATGCCATATCAAACCATATGGGATGCAGCAAAAGCAGTCCTGAGAGGGAAACTCATAGCTATACAAGCCCACCTTAACAAACAAGAAAAAGCCCTAATAGGCAACCTTAAATTACACCTAACAGAACTAGAAAAAGAAGAACAAACAAAGCCCAAAGCCAGCAGAAGGAGAGAAATAATAAAAATCAGAGCAGAAATAAATGAAATTGAGACCAAAAAAACAGTAGAAAGGATTAATGAAACAAAGAGTTGGTTCTTCGAGAAGATAAACAAAATAGACAAACCCTTAGCCGGGCTTACTAAGAAAAAAAGAAAAAAGGCTCAAGTAAATAAAATTAGAAATGAAAGAGGAGAAATTACAACGGATACCATGGAAATACAGAGGATTATAAGAGAATACTATGAGAAATTATATGCCAACAAATTGGACAATCTAGAAGAAATGGATAAATTCTTAGACTTATACAACCTCCCAAAATTGAACCAAGAAGAAATGGAGAATCTGAATAGACCAATAACAGGTAAAGAGATTGAAATAGTAATCAAAAACCTCCCAAAAAATAAAAGTCCAGGACCAGATGGCTTCTCCAGTGAATTTTACCAAACATTCAAAGAAGATTTAATACCCATCCTCCTCAAACTATTCCAAAAAATAGAGGAAGATGGAACACTTCCTAAATCATTCTATGAGGCCAACATCACCCTGATACCAAAACCAGACAGAGACAATACAAAGAAAGAAAATTACAGGCCAATATCGCTGATGAACATTGATGCAAAAATCCTCAACAAAATATTGGCAAACCGAATACAACAATATATTAAAAAGATCATACACCATGATCAAGTGGGATTTATACCAGAGATGCAGGGATGGTTCAACATCCGCAAATCAATCAACATGATACATCACATCAACAAAACAAAGAATAAAAACCACATGATCATCTCAATAGACGCAGAGAAGGCATTTGACAAGATACAACATCCATTTATGATAAAAATTCTCAATAAAATGGGAATAGAAGGAAAGTACCTCAACATAATAAAGGCCATATATGACAAAACCACAGCTAACATCATACTCAACGGGGAAAGACTGAAAGCCATTCCTCTGAGAACAGGAACGAGGCAGGGCTGCCCACTCTCACCACTCCTGTTCAACATAGTACTGGAGGTTTTGGCCAGAGCAATTAGGCAAGAAAAAGGAATAAAAGGAATCAAATAAATGCTTGAAGAAGTGAAACTCTCACTATTTGCAGATGACATGATTGTATATATAGAAAACCCTAAAGAATCTGTTGGAAAACTATTAGAAACAATCAACAACTACAGCAAAGTTGCAGGGTACAAAATCAATCTACAAAAATCAGTTGCATTTCTATATGCTAATAATGAACTAACAGAAAGAGAGCTCAAAAAGGTAATACCATTTACAATTGCATCAAAAAGAATAAAATACCTAGGAATAAATCTTACCAAGGAGGTGAAGGACCTATACAATGAGAACTACAAGACATTGTTGAGGGAAATCCACGATGACATAAAGAAATGGAAAGATATCCCATGCACGTGGATTGGAAGAATAAACATAGTTAAAATGTCTATATTGCCTAAAGCAATCTACAGATTCAATGCAATCCCAATCAGAATCCCAATGACATTCTTCACAGAAATAGAAAAAAGAATACTATAATTTATATGGGGCAACAAAAGACCCAGAATAGCTAAAGAAATCCTAAAGGAAAAGAACAAAGCAGGAGGCATCACAATTCCTGACTTCAAAACATACTACAAAGCAATAGGAATCAAAACAGCATGGTACTGGTACAAAACAGACACACAGATCAATGGAACAGAATTGAAAGCCCAGAAATAAAACCACCCATATACGGACAGCTAATTTTCGACAAAGGTGCTAAGAACATGCAATGGAGAAAGGAAAGTCTCTTCAATAAATGGTGTTGGGAAAACTGGACAGCCACATGCAAAAGAATGAAAGTGGACCATGTGCTATTGCCATTCACAAAAATTAACTCAAAATGGATCAAAGACCTGAAGGTGAGACCTGAAACTATAAAACTCATAGAAGAAAATATAGGCAACACACTATTTGACATTGGTTTTAAAGGAATCTTTTCGGATGACATGCCTACCCCAGACTAGGGAAACTAAAGAAAAAATAAACAAGTGGGACTTTATCAGATTAAAGAGCTTTTATAAGACAAATGAAACCAGAATCAAGATGAACAAACAACCAACCAGCTGGGAGAGAATATTTGCAAAACATACATCTGACAAGGGGTTGATCTCCATAATATATAAAGAACTCACACAATTGAACAACAAAAAAACAAACAACCCGATCAAAAAATGGGCAGAGGAAATGAACAGACACTTCTCCAAGGAAGATATACAGATGGCCAATAGGCACATGAAAAGATGCTCAACATCACTAATCATCAGGGAAATGCAAGTCAAAACAACACTAAGATACGACCTCACGCCTGTTAGAATGGCTATAATCACCAAGACAAAAAACAACAAATGTTGGAGAGGATGTGGAGAAACAGGAACCCTCATACACAGCTGGTGGGAATGCAAATTGGTGCAGCCTCTATGGAAAACGGTATGGAGATTCCTCAAAGAATTAAAAATAGAGATGCCCTATGATCCAGCCATCCCACTCCTGGGAATCTATCCAACGCACCTGAAATCAACAATCCAAAGAGGCTTATGCACCCTTATGTTCATTGCAGCATTATTCACCATAGCCAAGAAGTGGAAGCAACCTAAGTGTCCCTCGACTGATGATTGGATTAAGAAAACGTGGTATTTATATACAATGGAATACTACTCAGCCATAAAAAAAGACAAAATCGTCCCATTTGCAACAACATGGATGGGCCTGGAGCATATTATGTTAAGTGAAATAAGCCAGAAAGAGAAAGACAAACACTGTATGATCTCACTCATATGTGGAATATAAACCAACACATGGACAGAGAAAACTGGACTGTGGTTACCAGGGCAGTGGGGGTGGGGGGTGGGCATAAGGGGTGAAGGGAGTCATATATGTGGTGATGGACAAACAAAAATGTACAACCCAAAATTTCACAATGTTAGAAACCATTAAAACATCAATAAAAAAAAAAACTATTAGATATAGTAAATGAATACAATAAAGTAGCAGGGTACAAAATAAATATACAAAAATCAGTTATTTTTCTACACTAGTAATGAACTAGCAGAAAGAGAAATAAAAAATACAATGCCATTTACAACTGCAACGAAAACAATAAAATACCTAGAAATAAATTTAACCAAGGAGGTAAAAGACCTGTACACAGAAAACTGTAAGTCATTTTTGAAAGAAACTGAAGAAGACAAAGAAATGGAATATTTCATGCTCATGGATTGCAACTGATTTCTGAATGTTGATTTTATGTCCTCCAACTTGACTGAATTCATTGATTACTTCCAACAGTTTTTTGGTTGAGCTGTTAGGATTTTTTATGTACAAGTTCATATCCTCTGCAAATAATGACAATTTTAATTCTTCCTTCTCAATTTGGATGCTTTAAATTTCTTTATCTAGCCTTTTTACTCTAGCTAAGACTGTCAGTACTATGTTGAATAAGAGTGGTGAGAGAGAGCACCCTTGTCTTGTTCCTGATGTTAGAGGAAAAACTTTCAGTTTTTCGCCATTGGGTATAATGTTAGCTGTGGGTTTGTTTTGTATGGCCTTTATTATGTTGAGGTCTGTTCCTTCTACATCCAATTTTTGAAGGTTTTAATCATGAAAGGATGTTTTATTTTGTCCAATACTTTTACTGCATCTATAGAGATGATCATATGATTTTTGTCTTTCATTCCATTAATGTGGTGTATCACATTTGTTGATTTGTCCAGGTTTAACCATTCTTCCACCCCAGGAATAAATCCCACCTGGTCATGATGTATAATCCTTTTACTGCATTGTTGAATTTGATTTGCTAATATTTTATTGAGGATTTTTGCATCTATACTCAGGATGGATATAGGTCTATAGTTTCCTTGTGGTGTTCTCATCTGGCTTTTGTGTCAGAGTATTGTTGGCATCATAAAATAACGTTGGAAGTATTCCCTCTTCTTCATTTTTTGGAAGAGTTTGAGAAGGACTGACAGTAATTCTTCTTTAAATGTATGGTAGAATTTGCCAGAGAACCATCTAGTTCTGGGGTTTTCTGTGTTAGGAGGTTTTTGATTCCTGATTCAATCTTCTTACTTGCTCTTTTCAGATTTTCTGTTTCGTCTTGATTCAATCTTGACAGGTTGTATATTTCTAGGAAGTTATCCATTTGTTCTAGATTATCCAATTTGTTGGGGTATAATTGTTCTCAGTGGTCTCAGGATCTTATGTATTTCTTTACAATCATTTGTAATCTCTCCTCTTTTATTTCTGATTTTGTTTATTTCAGTCTTCTGTCTTTTTTCTTAGTCTAGCTAAAGATTTCTCTATTCTGTTTATCTTTTCAAAAACTAGCTCTTTACTTTGTTGATTGTTTCTTTCTTTTTTTTTGTTTTTGGTCTCTAATTTATTTATTTCCAGTATATCTTTCTTATTTCCTTCCCTCTGTTGACTTTGGGCTTACTTTGTTCTTGTTTTCTAGTCCCTGAGTGTAAACCTATGTTGTTATTTGAGATTCTTCTACATTCTTAACATATGCATTTATAGCTATAAACTTTGCTCTCAGAACTGCTTTTGTAGCATCCCATTTGTTGTGGTCTACTATGTTTCCATTTTCATTGGTTTCTAGATATTTTTAATTTCCTTTTTGATTTGTCATTTAACCCATTGGTTGTTCAAGAATATGTTGTTTAGTTTCCACATATGTGTACATTTTCTAGCTTTTTTCTTCTTGATTTATAGTCTCATATTATTGTTGCCAGAAAAGATACTTGGTATGACTTCAATCTTAAATTTTCTAAGATATGTTTTGTGTCCTATAATAAAATGCATCCTGGAAGTGTTCTGTAAGCACTTGAGGAGTATGCATATTCTGCTACTATTGGATGCAATGTTCTATAAATGTCTCTTAGGTTCCTTTGGTCTAATGTGTGTTTTAAGTTCAACATTTCCATGTTCATTTTCTGTCTGGATTATCTATCCATTGCTGAAGGGTGGGTATTAAAGTCCCTACTATTATTGTATTGTCTAGTTCTGTTTTCAGATCTGTGAGTATTTGCTTAATATATTTATGTACTCTGATTTGGAGTGTGTATATATTTACATTTATTATGTCACTTTGATGAACTGACCCCTTTATAATTATATAATGACCTTTGTTGTCTCTTGATTTTGTATTTAGCTCAACGTGTATTATGCCTGATATAAGTATAGCTCTTCCTGCTTTCTTTTAGTGTCCACTTGCATGAAACATCTTTTTCCATCCCCTCTCTTTGAGCCTATGTGTGTCTTAAAGCTGCAGTGAGTCTCCTGTAGGCAGCATCTTGTTGGGTCTTGTTTTTTTTATCTGTCTGGTACTCTGCCTTTTGATTAGTGAATTCAATCCATTTACATTCAGAGCCATTATTGGTGTGTGAGGACTTACTAATGATATGTTATTCATTGTTTTCTGGTTGTTTTTTATTTTCATTGCTTCTTTTCCCCTCTGTTTCTGCCTACCTTTGTACATTATTGATTTTTCTGGGGTTGTATGCTCTTTTCCTCTTTTTTCGTGTTTTGTAAATCTTCTCTAGGCTTTGGCTTTCTGGTTACCATGAGTCTTATATAAATATCTCATAGGGAAAGCAGTCGATTTTGAGCTTATAGAAATTTAACTTCATTTATCTGCAAAATCTGAATCCTTTCACTCTCCCCTTTAATGTTGTGTATGTCATTATTTACTTCTTTTTATATTGTGTATTCTTTAACAATTTTTAATAGCTACAACTATTTTTAATATTCCTCTCTTTTAACATTTTATAGTATACTTAGGCAGTTAACACACTATCCCATTAGAGAATAAGAGTTTTTTAAACCTGACAGTATATTTATTTTTATCACTGTGTTGTATACTTTCATATGTTTTCATGTCCCTGACTAGTGTCTTTTTATTTCATCTTAAAAAACTTCTTACAGCATTTTTTTTGCATGGCAGATCTAGTGGTGATGCACAACCTCAGCTTTTTTGTCTCTAGGAAAGTCGTTATTCATACTCATATCTGAAGTATAACTTTGTGGAACAGAGTATACTTGACAGGCAGATTTTTCTTTCAATATTGGGTATGTCATTCTTCTCTCTCCTGGCCTTCAGGATGTTGGCTTAGAAAACTGCTGATAGCTTAATGTGAATTTCTTTGTAGATTACAATCTTTTTATTCTGGTTGTTTGTAGGATTCTCTTTTTATCTTTCTTTCTTTTTTTTTTTTTTTCTGTCAGGAAGATCAGCCCTGAGCTAACATCCATGCCAATCTTCCTCTTTTATTTGCTGAGGAAGACCGGCTCTGAGCTAACATTTATTGCCAATCCTCCTCCATTTTTTTCCCCCCGAAGCCCCAGTAGATAGTTGTATGTCATAGCTGCACATCCTTCTAGTTGCTGTATGTGGGACGCCGCCTCACCATGGTCAGAGAAGCGGTGCGTCGGTGCGCGACGGGGATCCGAACCCCGGGCCGCCAGTAGCAGAGCACACGCACTTAAACACTAAGCCACGGGGCCAGCCCATCTTTGAATTTGGATAGTCTTATTATAATGTGTCTTGGAGAAGGCTTTTTATCATGAAATAATACAGTTATCAGTTTTGTGAACTTGAATGCTTAAATTTCTCCTCCAGTTTTGGAAGTTTTCAGGAGTATTTCTTTTTTTTTTTTTCCTTTAATTTTTTATTTTTTTACATCATTGTACTTCTATTTCTGCATAGATTACATCATGTTCACCACCAAAATACTAATTACAACCCATCACCACACACATTTACCGAATTATCCCTTTTACCCTCCTCCCTCCCCCCTTCCCCTCTGGTAACCACTAATCCAATCTCTGTCCCTATGTGTTTGTTTATTGTTGGTGGGAGTGCAAACTGGTGCAGCCACTATGGAAAACAGTATGGAGATTCCTCAAAAAATCAAGGATAGAACTACCATATGATCCAGCTATTCCACTGTTGGGTATTTATCCAAAGAACTTGAAAACGCCAATTTGTAAAGGTACATGCACCCCTGTGTTCATTGCAGCATTATTCACAATAGCCAAGACTTGGAAGCAACCTAAGTGCCCATCAAGGGACGAATGGATGAAGAAGCTGTGGTATATATACACAATGGAATACTGCTCAGCCATAAGAAACGATGAAATCCAGCCATTTGTGACAACATGGATGGACATTGAGGGTATAATGCAAAGTGAAATAAGTCAGAGGGAGAAGGTCAAATACCGTATGATTTCCTTCATTAAGTAGTAGATAATAACAACAATAAACAAACACTCAGGAGTATTTCTTTAAATAAATTTTCTGCCACCATCCCCATCTTTTCTACTTTTGAGCCTCAATTATTTTGATTTTGTTTTGATGCAATCTCTTAGATCATGTCAGCTTTCTTTGCTATTTCTCACTGTTTCTTCTTTACTCTGCACTGGCTGGGTTAATTCACACTTCCTGTCCTCTAGATTACATATCTGTCTTCCATTTGCTCTGCTCTACTGCAGATACTCTCTGTTGCACTTTTCATTTCATTCGTTGAACGCTTTGGCTCTGGAATTTCTGTTTGGTTATTTTGTATCATTTTTATCTCTTTGGTACGTATCTCAATTTGTACCCCTGATGTCATTAAATTGTTTTTCCGAGTTTTCTTGTCATTATTTTAATCAGCTATTTTAAAATCTTTATCAGCTAGGTCACAAAATTCTATGCCTTTCAGCTTTGTACTTTAAGAATTATTATCTTTAGGTGATGATGTTTTCTTGATAGTTCATGTTTCTTACAGGTTTGTGTTGCTGTTTTAGTACTTGAAGTAGCAGACATCTCCTTAAATCTTTACTCATTGCTTCAGATGGGGTATACTGTCATTTGTCATGTCACATCTGAGTTTTCCTCTGCCTTTACATGGGTACACATACTCCACGCGTCTAACTCCCTCTTGTTGTAGAATTCTTAAGCTATTGTGTTTTCTCTGATTCTTACCACTAACCAGGCTGGCTACTGGAAACCTCTTTTTTGTTTTCTGGAAGGTGGCACTGCAGCTCGTGTTTGTGTTTTCTCCCTTGTGCACAGACCCTGGTCTGTTTTCTGGAGATCCACTCAGTTTGCCAGATTTTCTCTCACTCCTGCCCTCAGAAAAGTACCAAGAAGCCAGTTGCCAGGTGGCGAGAGGTTGGGTTTAACACTAGGAAGATGGGGTTTCTCATGCATCTGGTTGGGAGATCCTCTGGTGTGGTACTCTTAGAGGCTTTTGGGTGGACTTCCTGCTGTAACCCCGAGTATACTCAGCAGGAACTGTGCCTAGTTAATGCCTGTCATATTTTTTTTGTTCCTTCCCTGATCTCACCTCTTTCTCAAGTCATGGACTACCTGCTTGGTAGTCTAAGTACTTCCAGAGAGAAATAGGTTTCCACAGCTGCATTCAGCACAATGTGGGTAGCGTGCACACTCACTCACTTGTCTTTTTTCCCTGGAGAAGAGTTTGCCTCTGGTGAATAGTTTAGCTTGCCCATTGTTGCCTTGGTGGGGGTTGGTGCTGGGAATTCTCTTTTCACTGCCTCCACTGTGACAAAATTCATACATTTTTTTCTGTTCCAGTAGTGTGCTGGAATCCTCTCTGAGAAAGACTGGACTTCCACAAAATCTTTCATTCATAGTTGTCTGCCCAAGTCAGCACTCTGCAGGCTTTACCCAAGCCTGGCCAAGAAGGGTTGGGGCAGGTTCACAGTCTCCTACTGTCTTTGTTGCCCATGCTGAGGTCTGTCTTCCTATTACTGGAATCACAGATGGGCAAGATTCCTTCTGAATATCTTGGTATATGGTGGGGATACTGCAACTCACAAAAAGGTGCATTTGTTTGTGGATGGAAATCCTATTCATTATTACAAAAGTGGGACATAAAGGAGGAACGTCTTTCATTGCTATGATGCTAATGTCACTTCCCCTATTAATTTTTAATCTTATCCATCTACTTACGTAGATATGCAGCCTAAACGTTATCATTATTGTGATGTCAAATATCACCAAATCAAAATTTTTGTTTAATTGGTTTCTGGGTTGGTGTTGCCCCCAAGGTCTCTGACAGAAGTCATATAAATCATTTCAGAAGGAACACATTTTAAATTCAAGCTTCAATGATTCCTACAGGTAAATTTTAAACAAATGTGAATTTAAAATAAAAAAAATCACTGAGCATACAGATAAACAAGACACCTGAGCAAAAGTTGGCAATGATATCAAACTATAGAATGAGACTTGCAAAATTATCTATGTATATTATTAGATAATAATAACAAATAAGTATTTTTAAAATGTTTAAATAAAGGATACTATGGAAAGTATGATGAAAGAATAAGAGACCATCAAAGCTGACCATGTGGGTAAAAAGAAAATGGAACCTGTGGAGAGAGAAAAAATATTATGATTGTAATTTGAAAGTCAATGGATGAATTAAACAGCCAATTAGCACAACACATGATAGAATGAATTTACTAGAAGAGAGATCTCTAAAAATTAAACAGAATGCAGTTAAGTAATACAAGTAAATGAATGTTTCAGTGATGTGGAAGGTAAAGTAAGAAGATTCAGCATACATCTAATTGGGTTCCAGAGGCAAATAATGGAAATATAGAGGTAATTTTCAGAATACCGTCTGTGTTTGGTAGCCAGCACACCAGGCTTACAGTTACCATATTGAATGAATGAAAATTATAGGAAGCTGAATACCTCCATGAGTACAAGAAGAACAGCATATAATATACCTGTTCAATAAATCATTTTGTCATCATGATTGTTGGTTATGATGATGATGTAGAATGCAATTTTCTACTCTATTTTCACGAAATTCTCCCTCCGTTCACTCTCACTGTGGACAGAACCACGTGTAGGTCTGAGATGGTAAATACATACTCTGTCTGTGACCATTTCTCCTTCCATCTGATCTCAAGTTTTGAAATTCTTTTCTAATTAATAACCGCATTCCTTCAGAATTATTCTCAAAGCAGAGCACCATGAAGCAATACTGATCTGATTTTGGGAAATGAACACTTCTACCTTAATTCTCAGACTATAGCATTGTATTTCTGTGGGGACTTTCTCTTTTTATTCATTTTTGGACTAGGAGTCTGGGAAATGGTGGGGGAAAAGGAAGAGATTCTGGATGGCCAATGCTGACAAATATTTGTAGCTCATAGACATAGTTATTCCATTAATCTCACAGCCTTTCTCCAGGGAAAACTCCACGACTTCTACTTTTGCCCATATACAACACACAGGCTATATCTGGAATCTATTTTCTAGTTTTCACAGTTTCCCATTATTTTATTTCTAGTTTGAATTCATCTGAACAAAAATGTATTTGTGTTGGGAGATGTTCTAATGACCTTTTACAGAGATACAGCTATTGCATCTTTTTTGTGTGTGTGAGAAGATCAGCCTTGAGCTAACATCCATGCCAATCCTCCTCTTTTTGCTGAGGAAGACCAGCCCTGGGCTAACATCTACTGCTAGTTCTCCTCCTTTTTCTCCCCAAAGCCCCAGTAGATAGGTGTATTTCATAGTTGCACATCCTTCTAGTTGCCATATGTGGGACCCCGCTTCTGCATGGCCTGACAAGCGGTGCGTTGGTGTGTGCCTGGGATCCGAACCCTGGGCCGCCAGTAGCGGAGCACGCGCACTTAACCACTAAGCCACGGGGCGGCCCCCAGCTATTGCATCTTAAATAGGGCATCCAGTACCTGAGGCAAAGTACTCTTTTGTTTATTTACTATTTTCCCTAAAGACTTAGTACTTGCCTTCCCTGGCTTGGCTCCAATGAGAGAAAGAGAAAGATCTTCCAGAAATCCTCCTTCAGATTGCTAATCCCCGTGCCCATTGCCACAGCACCCTAACCCATGCATGAGTTCAAGTCACTCTACTTTATAGGAGAAGTCTTGAACCTAGGAACAAAAAATAGAATGGAAGGTGATTGAGAATCCAATAAAACCATATGCAAAGGTGGTAAGTGGTTGCAGTTCGCTAGGTAGAGAGTCTGGAGTTTACAACAGATTTTCAAAAGTATCACAGAACCCAAGAAGATCAAGAATTGCTGTCCTAAATAATTTAAATCTTAAATTTCTCTGATTTGAGGAAAGAAAAAGCTGTACCTGTAAGGAAGGGAGTACGATGGCTCTTTCAGACTTGCCTTATCCAACTTCTCAGGAGCCTTCCTAGAGTCTTTGAGTTGGGTAAGTCACATCCATTTACAAGCTGCTTCTTGGTGTGTGACTCTTCCCACCATCCTGTTACATTTTTCTTACATATCTGCAAGCTTTATGGATGCAGAAAGGCAGTTACAGAAATGTCTACCCTCTGATTACAGATTATTTGAATATTAGTTCTCAAGGAGATTTTAAAGAGCCCCTACTTCACCATCCTTGTTTGATACTTGAGGCTCAGCATGACTCAGGGGCTTCTTCAGGCATAAATTAATATCAGAGCCATGGTTGAACAGAATCATTCTTTCACCATATAGAAAGATGACAATATTCTCTTAATTTAGTCTATTTCCAATTATCATGTATTTGTAAACTCTGGAATGGGAAAACATGACATTAAGATATTTCAGGGGATAATGTACTAATAATGTCCACTTACTGTCTTTTGCCCCAAAGAGTATAATAATATTTATTTAAGAGAATTTTTCACCTAAGTTTGGTGAATATACATGGAAGAAACAGATTAACTCAACATTGAGGATTTAAGATGTATGTCTAGTCAACTGCATGACTGGAAAGAAATGAAGAGTATTTCTTTGTGTTTTTTGAGAATGAAACCGTTTCCTACTCTCATCTTTTTCTCAGCAGACGTCACGAAGCATGTCCATGGAAGGAGTTAGGAATCACACCTCTGTGGCTATGTTTGGTCTCCTGGGACTGTCTGATGAAAAAGAGGTGCAGTATATCCTCTTTAAAATTGTTCTGCATCTCTACTTTGTGACCCTAATCTGGAGCCTGGATCTCATCCTAATCAGGACGCACCCCCACCTGCACAAATCTATGTACTTTTTTCTTCTGTCTGTCATTTATAGACATCTGCTCTCCTTCTTCTATCAGCCCAACAATGTTTTCAGAATTCTTTAAAGAGAGCAAAATGATTTCATTCATTGCCTGTGCCACCCAGTATTTTGATGGGTCCTGGATGGCTCAGGCTGAGTGCTACCTCTTGGCTGCCATGGCCTATGACAGATATGTTGTATTGGTAGTATAGCAGTATTCTGCAGTATTCAGCCATCATGGCTCCCAGCCTCTGTCAGAAGATGGTTGCTGCAGCCTATGGGAGTGGTTTCCTTGGTAAGATTAGTTCACACACTCCCTTGCTTTCATGTCTACGAATGTGGGCCAAATATCATTCAAGATTTCTTCTGTGACATAACCCAAATTATTTCCTTGTTTTTCCAATATTTTCCTCAGCCAAGTGATTCTTTTTCTGCAATCTATTTTTGTTGGGGTCAGTTCTATCCTACTTATCCTCTTATCCTATGGTTTTATTGTGGTTCCCATCCTGAATATATCCTCCATCAAAGGTAGTGCCAAGGCTTTCAATACCTGTGCCTCCCACCTGGTAGTTGTGACAATCTTCTGTGGCACAGGCCTCTCAGTGTACATGCATCCTAGCTCTAGCCACTCTGAGAAGCAGGACAAGGTGCTGTCAGTGTTCTATGTTATCCTTATCCCCATATTAAACCCTCTTACCCAAAGTCTGAGGAACAAGGAAATCAAAGAGGCTCTCAAGAGGGTGATAAGGAGAGCAACGTACTTACCTCATTAAGAAGAAAAATATTTGTGCAAGTATTATTTCCCCTATAAGAAAGACATGGGTAAGAATATGTAAGTGACCTTTTGTAGATCACATGGTAACTAGGTAGAGAGAAGAAGTATAAACTTGGCTCCTTGATTCCTGGTGCCATTATGTTTAGCTGCCACCACCAAGTCATCTGTCTGAGGCAGTGTCACCAAAATGAAATTCAGTTTAAAAGGCCTATTCCATGATTAGATTCAGGTAGATAAAATCCTACTCTTTGAGAACAGAGGTTCTGATATTTCATGTATAGAGATGACGAGACACTAAGAAGGCACAGAGATGGTTCTCTCCTCTACATTTTTAAAAATTTCCTTTATTTTCAATTGTTAAGCATTTGTTTATATTTCAATAAAAATAAAATAAAATGATATATTAAATTAACAATGTGAAAATTAAAAGTAATGTTAAAATGAGTGCTTTATAATTTTAATCCCAAACAGAGGGAGAGGGAGAGAGTGACAGGGAGGGAGAGACACAGAAAGAGAGATGGAAAGAGAGAGAGACAGAAAGAGAGAGAGAGAGAGACAAAGGGGAGGAGATGGGAGTTGAGGATAGTGGAGCTGTGGATGGGAGAGGAGATGACAGAAGAGGAGAGGGAGAAAGATTGGTCTGGCTTCATTCCCAAATAATCTTGTTCCCTCCATCTTACTCCTTGAGCCATCTTGTGAAGTGAATGTGAAAAACAGATGGGAGAAGGGAAGGTAAAAAGAAGAGGCACTTTTAAGGTTAAGGGTTGGGGAGACTCTCAGAAGTTGGAAAGTCAACGTCATCAATTTCTGGGCATAAGTGGCATGGAACATGCTCCATTGTAGCTTCCTAGAAACCACGCAAAATCTCTGAAATGAAGGCTGTCATGGTGTGTCTAGGGGGGCAGAGTTGAAGTCCCAGAGATCTGAGCCTCCTAAGGATTCCAGGGCCTTAAGATTGACCAGCGAGCAGCAGAGTCAACAGACTTACTGGTAGCATAAATACACGGAGTCCAACCAAGAGAATTTAAAGAAAATTTTAAAAGATTTGTTTTTGTTTTTTTTTTGCTGAGGAAGATTTTCCTTCAGCTAACATCTGTTGCCAATCTTCCTTTATTTTGTATGTGACCCACCAACACAACACGGCCACTGATAGATGAGTGGTGTAGGTCCATGCCCGGGAACCGAACCCAGACTGCCAAAGTGGAGCATGCCGAACTTAACGATTAGACCACCAGGGCTGGTCTGAGACTTCTTATTTTTTGTTTTTCAGATGTTTTCTTTTTAATTTTATTGAGGTCATATTCACTTATAACATTGTGTAAATTTCAAGTGAACGTTATTATATTTCAGTTTCCATATAGACTGCTTTGTGTTTACCACCAAAAATCTAGTTTTCATCCATCAACATACATATATGCTCCTTTATCCCTTTCACCCTCCTCCAACTCTTTTTCCCTCTAATAACCACAAATCTGTTTTCCTTATCTATTTGTTTATCTTCCAAACATGAGTGAAATCATATAGCATTTGTCCTTATATATTTTTTTTAGACAAGAGCTTATGTACTAAGCCACTCATATAATAGATTAGTATTTATGCAACACTTTAGAATTCGTATAGTTACATTGGATAGATTTGATTTTTTTCTATTACCATGTGAAGTTGGCAGGTGAGAAATTATCCCTATTTTACAGATAGAAACTTTGGCTATATTGAGGTCTGCCGCGTTCTTCCTAGGGTAGCAACAATCCATCTTGAGTCTCACAAAGCATGATTTCTGGAATGTAAGTGGTTCTTACTGATCAGAAACGTGTCTTTATTGCTTAGCCATGGCATCCAAATTCTACACCTTTCGTGTTATCTTTAAAACTATCTTAAGAATCTGTTCAATCTAAAAGATTAAATTATTGCCGTTCATACCAGGGGGAATATAAGACTACTAACCTATTAGCAAGAGTTAAATTAAAGAAGTAACTCATTGCCCCACCCACCCCTTTCTCCCTGGAAGTAAGATTAGCTGAAGTAGATCAAACCAAGAACAAGACCTTCCTAAAGTGTCTCTGTATCCCTAGTAATGGTAGAGTGGATGAGCTCCTTTTAAGACAAGAAAAGACAAAAAGTTTGTGGGAATAATATGAAGTAGATATTTTGAATAAAGGACTAGAATGCAGTGTAATATGTTGGAAAGAACTCTAATTCAGAACACAAAATTATACCCAATATTAATAGAAGGCGTGCTGTGTACCTCACACTCTAAGTGCTTTATAAGCGTTTAACTAATTTGATTCTCTCTATGAAAAGCTACTCTATGATGTAGCTCCCACTATCACCCCTTTTATGGGTGATAATACTGAGGCTGGAAGAGGTTAATTTGCTTAAGGTCACACAACTAGCTAGTGGAAAGCTGGCATTCAGCCCAGATTGGCTGATACCAATGCCCATGCTTGTAACCACGATAAGTTGTGTCCTTGTCATGAATTAGTTTTGCTGTATTCCTTATTGCCTTGATTTCCTCACTTATGCATAGGAAATCATGTCATGTCTGCCTCACACATGCCTCACATGTCTGCTGTGGTAATTGATTCAGGTCAGGGAGATGAGAAAATGTATATATATATAAAATGAAAGTACTTTGTCAACAGGAAAGTGTCCACATTTCTAATTTATTGTTATCAGGCGATATTATCAGCCAGCTGTGTCATCTGGGGAAATCTCTTAGCTGCACTGGCTTCAAGTCCTCACCTGGAAATTGATGGTATTGGACTAGATGAACTCTAGCTCCTTTCCAGCTCAAATCACACCAAGTTTATCAAAAGAAAAGCTATTACCGTGATATCATAATAGGACAATGGGGAATTGGGAAATTGAATCAGAAGGTACATGGTAATGTGGGGTGTGAAATTATAGAGAAAAAACTCCATGACTACCACGACTCCAGAGAACAAGTACCTGGATAGTTTTCTCTTTATAATTGTCTTTTCTCCTTTCACCTCTGCCCTAATAATACATTTAAGGTGATCACCAGTTGTGGGCATCTCTTTCCACTCATCTTGGAGTGCAATAGGGCCCAGATGAATAATTATTTTAGAAAGAAATAAGCAATTTCAACATCTGGGAATAACTCTCTTATCCGGGGGGATCTGGGTAGGTCACAGGGAAAGATAAATGTAAAACAGTGGATTCTGTGTTATTTCAATATCCATGTGATTCTTCCAGTAAGACCTAGGTGGAGTAAGATTTATGGTCCTCTTAAGTTTTATGAGGTTGCTGTTTTCTCCCTTTCTTGAACTCGTCCCTCTGTCTCATTTCCACATCCTCCACTTAGAGGTCTTTCTCAGGTTCTCTTTCTTCTTATCCAAATTCTCTGACATTCAGTGAAAAGAACAATCCCTAAATTAAAATGTCAGTATTACTCTGTGGTGAGGGATGGATGTTGAGTTCTAGTTCTCAATTTTTAAGTATGTGACTTGAACTCCATTAATTTCTGTTTTTAACCTGTAAAATGTGGATAATAAGATCTTTTAGTAGATAATAACAACAATAAACAAACACATAGAGACAGAGATTCGATTGGTGGTTACCAGAGGGGAAGGGGGGAGGGAGGAGGGCGAAAGGGATAATTCGGCACATGTGTGTGGTGATGGGTTGTAATTAGTATTTGGGTGGTGAACGTGAAGTAATCTATGCAGAAATAGAAGTATAATGATGTACACCTGAAATTTATACAATGTTATAAACCAATGTTACTGCAATAAACAAAAAATTTTTAAAAAATCTAAAAAAAAAAAAAGAATCTAATGAGCCAATGTCTATAAAGCCTAACACATCATTTAAGTTAATCATAAAGCACTCAAAAATAATAATTTTCTGAATTTCAGAGTTATTAACTAAGATCAATACATGCTTGCATAGGGATGTCCACTCTGCCACACTTATACAACATAGTATTGGACATTCTAACTGGAACAATTAAGTAGTAAAATAAATAACATGTATCCAAATTGGAAAAGACAGTGTAAAACTATCACTATTTACAGATGACATAGTTTTATATATATAAAATCCTAAAGAATCCACGAAAAAACTGTTAGAAATAATAAATGAATACAGTAAATTTGCAAAGCACAAAACCAATATACAAAAATTAGTTGCTTTTCTGTGAACTAATAATGAACTTGCAGAAAGAGAAATCTAAAATACAATCCCACTTACAATTGCAACAAAAAGAATAAAAAAGCTAGAAATAAATTTAACCAAGGAGGTGAAAGATCTGTACACTGAAAACTATAATGTATTGTGGAAAGAAATCAAAGAAGACACAAAGAAATGAGATGGTATTTCGTGATCATGGATCACAATTGATTTCTGAATGTTGATTTTATATTCTGCAAGTTCATTGAATCTGCTGATGCTTCCAACACTTTTTTGGTTGAGACTTTAGGATTTTCTATATACAAGTTCATATCATCTGAAAATAATGACAATTTTACTTCTTCCTTCCCAATTTGAATGTCTCATATTTCTTTATCTAGCCTTTCTGATCTAGCTAAGACTTCAAGTACTATGTTGAGTAAGAGTGGTGAGAGTGAGAATCCTTGCCTTGTTCCTGATGTTAGAGTAAAGCTTTCAGTTTTTCACCATTGTGTATAATGTTCATTGTTGTTTCTTTTATAAGGCCTTTATTATGTTGAAATATATTCCTTCTATATCCAATATTTGAGGGTTTTAATCATGAAAGGATGTTGTATTTTGTCAAATGCCTTTTCTGCATCTATTGAGATGATCATTCACTCTTCCACCCCAGGGATACCTCCCACTTAGTCATGGGTATAATCTTTTTACTGTGTTGCTGAATTCAGTTTTCTATATTTTATTGAGGAATTTTGCATCTATATTCATGATGGATATTGGTTTATAGTTTTCTCTTCTTGTGGTATCCTTCTCTGACAGGGCAATACCAGCCTCATAAAATGAGATTGGAAGTATTCCCTCCTGTTAAATTTTTGAAAGTGTTTGTCATAGATTGACATCAATTCCTCTTTGAATGATTGCTGGAATTTGCCAGAGAAGCTATCTGGTTTTGGGGTTTTCTGTGTTAGGAGGTTTTCCATTACTGACTCAATCTCCTTACTCATTTTTGTTATGTTCAGACTTTGTATTTCTTCCCGAATCAATCTAGGTAGCTTGTATATTTCTAGCAAGTTATCTATTTCTTCTAGATTACTCCATTTGTTGGGATATAAGTATTCATTGTAGTCTCTTATGATCGTATGTATTTCTGTAGTATCACTTGTAACGTTTCCTCTTTCATTTCTGATTTTATTTATTTGAGTCTTCTATTTGTTTTTCTTAGTCTAGCTAAAGGTTTGTCAATTTTGTCTTTTCAAAAACCAGGTAGTAACTTCATTGATTCTTTATATTTTTTTTCTGGTCTCTATTTTCTTTATTTCTACTCTGATCTTTGTTATTTCCTTCCTTCTACTCACTTTGGTCTTAGTTTGTTCTTCGTTTCTGGTTCCTTGAGATGTAAAGTTAGGTTGTTTTTGAGATTCTTTTATATTCTTTTTTGTGTGTGTGTGTGAGGAAGATCAGCCCTGAGCTAACATCCATGCCAATCCGCCTCTTTTTTTTTTGCTCAGGAAGACTGGCCCTAGGCTAGCATATGTGCCCATCTTCCTCCACCCTACATGGGATGCCACCACAGCATGGCCTGCCAAGCAGCATGTCGGTGCGTGCCTGGATCCGAACTGGCAAACTCCAGACCTCTGCAGCAGAGCGCACACACTCAACCACTTGCGCCACCGGAATGGCCCCATCTATATTCTTTTTTTTTTTTTTTTGTGAGGAAGATCAGCCTTGAGCTAACATCCTTGATAATCAGTGCTAATCCTCCTCTTTTTGCTGAGGAAGACCGGCTCTGAGCTAACATCCATTGCCAATCCTCCTCCTTTTTTTTCCCCAAAGCCCCAGTAGATAGTTGTATGTCATAGCTGCACATCCTTCTAGTTGCTGTATGTGGGACTCGGCCTCAGCATGGCCTGAGAAGCGTTGCGTGGGTGCGTGCCAGGGATCCAAACCGGAGCCGCCAGTAGCAGAGCTCATGCACTTAACTGCTAACCCACGATGCCGGCCCCCATCTATATTCTTAACATATGCATTTATCACTGTAAACTTCCCTTTCAGAACTGCTTTTGTATCATGCCATTGGTTTTAGTGTATTATGTTTCCATTTTCATTTGTTTCATAATGTGTTTTGATTTAGCTTTTGACTAATTTGTTGTTCAAGAGTGCGTTATTTAGTGTTTCACATATTTATAGATTTTCCAGCTTTCCTCTTGTTGTTCTCTAGTTTCATATCAGTGTTGTCAGAAAATATACTTGGTATGATTTCAATCTTAAATTTTCTAAGACACGTTTGTGTCCAGTCATACAATCTGTCCTGGAAATGTTCTATGTGCACATGAGGAGTATGTGTATTCTGATGCTATAAATGGAATGTTCTATAAATGTCTGTTAGGTTCATTTGGTCTAATGTATATTTCCAGCCCAACGTTTCCTTGTTGACTTTCTGTCTGGACTATCTATCTATTTGCTGAAAGTTGGGTACAAAAGTCCCTATCATTATTGTGTTGTCTATTTCTCCCTTCAGATCTTTTAATATTTGTCTAGTATATTTATGTGCTCTGATTTTGAGTGTGTATATATTTACATTTATTATGTATTCTTGATTAATTGACCCATTATAATTATATAACGGCATTTTTGTCTCTTGTTTCCATATATGGCTTAAAGTCTATTACATCTGATAGAAATATAGCTATTTCTGCTTTGTTTGGTTTCCACTTGTGTGAAATATCTTTTTCCTTCTTCTCACTTTGAGCCTATGTCTATCTTAAAACTGTACTGATTCTCTTGCAGGCAGCATATAGCTGGGTTTTATTTGTTTATTCACCCAGGCCTCTGCCTGTTGATTTGTGAATTCAATCTATTTACATTTAAGGTGACTATTGAAATGTGAGGACTTACTAACGCCATCTTATTCATTGTTTTCTGGTTGGTTTCTATGTTCACTGTTTCTTTTTCCCTCTGTTTCTGCCTATCTTATTACATTGGTGATTGTTTTGTGGTTGTAAACTCTGTTTCCTCTTTGTGTCTTGTGCTCTTCTCTGGGATTTTTCTTTCTGGTTACCATGAGTCTTACATAAACATCTCATAGAGAAAACAGTTCTTTTTAGGCTGACAGCAACTTAACTTCAATTGTCTACAAATCTATACCCTTTTACTCTCTCCTTTTATATGGTTTATGTCATTATTTACTTTTTTATATTGTCTATTCTTTAACAAATTATAATAGCTATAATTATTTTTAATACACTTTACTTTTAACTTTTATAGTATAGTTAACTGGTTAACACATAGTCTTATTACCAAATTAGAGTGTTTTTAAGCCTGACAATATATTTACTTTTATCACTGTGTTGTATAGTTTCATATTTTTTTTTTTTGTGAGGAAGATCAGCCATGAGCTAACATCTGATGCCAAGCCTCCTCTTTTTTTTTTCCTAAGGAAGATTGACCCTGAGCTAATATCCGTGCCCATCTTCCTCTACTTTATATGGGACGCCACCACAGCATGGCTTGACTAGCAGTGTGTCGGTGTGTGCCCGGGATCCAAACCAGCGAACCCCAGATCACCGCAGCAGAGTGCGCGCACTTAACTGCTTGCGCCACCCAGCCAGCCCCTTTCATATGTTTTCTTGTTGCTAATTAGTGTCTTTTTATTTCAGCTTAAAAAACTTCTATGAGACTTTTTTTCAAGCCAGGTCTAGTGGTGATGAACAACCTCAGCTTTTGCGTTTCTAGGAAAGTCTTTATTCATTCTCATATATGAAGTATAACTTTGTGGAATGGAGTATTCTTGGCTGGCAGAATTTTCTTTCAACACTGAATATGTCATTCCACTCTTTCCTGGATGTCTGCTGAGAAAACAGCTGATAGATTAATGCAGGTTCATTTGTAGACTATAATCATTTTTCCTTTGGTTGTTTTTAGGAATCTCTTCTTATCTTTGTCTTTTGACAGTTTTATTATAATGTGTTTTGGGGAAGGTTTTGGCATGATATAATAGAGTGATCTGTTAGCTTTGAGAACTTGAATGTTTAACTCTCTCCCTAGGGTTTGAAAGTCTCAGGATTATTTCTTTAAATAAGTTTTCTACCCCTTTCTGTTTCTTTTCTTCTTCTGAACCACAATTATTCTAATTTTGTTTTGATGGAATGCCATAGATCATGTGGACTTCCTATGCTCATTTCCATTCTTTTTTCTTTTCTTTGCTCTGACTGGGTTATTGCAAACTTCCTGTCCTCTAGCTCACTTATCTGTCTTCCATTTGCTCTACTCTACTTTAGATGCTCTCTATTGCGTTTTTCAAAATTCATAGACTACTTCAACTCCAGAATTTCTGTTTGATTTTTTTGTAGTTTTTATCTCTTTGGTAAGTATCTCATTTTATTCATTTTTTCCCCATGATGTCATTAAAAAAATTGTCTTTCTGAGTCTTCTTGCAACTATTTTAAACAGCTATTTTAAAAGCTTTATCAGCTAGGTCACAGAATACTGTGTTTCAGTTTTGTTCTTGGAGAATTATTGTTATCTTTAGATCTTGTTTTCCTGATATTTCATGTTTCTTGTAGATTTATGTTGCTACTTTAGCATTCAAAGTAGCAGACGTCTTAAATCTTTACTAGTTGCCTTCAGATGGGGTGTACTATCTTTGATGATATTATATGTGGGGTTTTCTCTGCCTCTGTATGGCTACAAGTGCTCTGTTTTCTTGCTTCCCCTTGTTGCAGAATTCTTAAGCTATTGAATTTTCTCTGGTTCTTACCACTAACAAGGCTGGCTACTGGAAACCTCTTATTATTTTCCAGAATGTGGCACTACAGCTCATGTTTGTTGTTTCTCCATTTCCCACAAAACCTGGTCTGTTTTTGTGACAGCACTCAGTTTACCAGATTTACTCTCACTGCTGCCCTCAGAAGAGTGACAAGAAGCCAGCTGCAGAGTGGAAAGAGGTGTGGGTTTAGCACTGGGAGCTTGAGTGTCTCACACAACTGTGTTGCTCAGATCATCTAGGGAGGTACTCCTAGATAATCATAAGTGGACTTCCTGGTGAAATCCCAAGTGCAGTCAGTTGGAACTATGCCTCATTAACACCTTATGATATTTTTATTTGCCACTTTCCTCAACTCCCTTCTGCCTCCACTCATAGACTACATGCTCAGTAGTCTAGGTACTTCTGGAGAGAAACTGGTTTCTCCAGCTGTGTCCAGCACTACAAGGGTCACCTTGGCACTCACTCACTGTTCTTTTTCCCTTGCAGAAGAGTTTGCCACTGCTGAATATCTTAGCTTGTGCAGTGTTGCCTTGAGGGAGAGGTGCTGGGTAAGTTCACTTTTGTGTCCTCACTGAGACCAAAATCTTTGTTTTTTTTTTTCTGTTCCAATTGTGTGCTGGAATAACCTCTGAGGAAGGCTGGGCTTCCACAAAGTCTCTCTCATTCATGGTTGTCTTCTCAAGTCTGCACTCTCCAGGCTTACTTGACCATGGTCAAGATGGGTGGGGCAGGTTTACTGACTACTGCTGGTTTTTTAATCTACACTGAGGTCTGTCTACTTGTTACCGGATGCACAGGTGGGCAAGTCCTTCTAGTCCCTTGGAATTTGGTGCTGGATGCTACAACTCTACAATGGTGGTTCTGCTCATGGATGGGTGTCCAAAACATTGTTACTAAAATGGGGCAAAAAGGAGGAATGTCTTTTACTGCTAAGATGCTGATGTCACTGCCATCCCTGATCATTTTTAATCTCATACATCTAATTCTGTAGATAGCAGCCTAAATATTATTACCATTTTGATGCCAAAAAACATGAAGTCAATTTTTTTAAAGGAATTATGGGTTGGTGTTGCCCCCAAAGTATCTGACAGTAGTAATATAAACCATTTCTGAAGGAACACATTTTAAACTCAAGCAGACGAATTTTAAGGAAACATGAACGGAAGATTAAAAAAAATCATTAAGAACATAAATAAAAAAGACACCTGAGTAAAAGTTATCAATAACATCAAAGTATAGAAGGAGACTTGCAAAAATATGTATTTATATGATAAATAATAATTTAAATAGGTATGTTTAAAAATTTAAATAAAGGATACTGTGAAAGTATGATGAAATAATAAGAGACTATCAAAGCTGACCATTTGAGTAAAGAACAAAGTGGAATTTCTAGAGAGAAAACAAAATATTATGATTGAAATTTGAAATTCAGTGGATGAATTAAACAGACAATTAGCCCAAATTATGATAGAATAAATTTACTGGAGGAAAGATCTGTAAAAATTAAATAGAACACAGTAGAAAAATACAAATAATGGATGTTTCAGTTATATGGAAGGTAGAGCAAGAAGATTCAACATACATCCAATTGGGTTTCCGGAGGGATGTAATAGAAATATAGAGGCAATTCTCAGAGTACTATCGTGTTTGGTAGACAGCACATCAGGCTTAAGTTTACCATATTGAATGAATGGACATTAGAGGAAGCTGTGCATATCTCCATGAGTACAAGAAAAACAATATATATTGTAGCTGCTCAGTAAATATTTTCATAGTCATAATTGTTAGTCATGATTATGATGGTGATGATGATGAGTGAAATTTCTATCTGCTCACAAAATTCTCCCTGTGTTCAGTCTCACTGTGGACAGAACCACATCTAAGCCTGATAAACACATAGTCCATCTGTTACGATTTCTCTTTCCATATTCATGGCAAATCTTGAAATTCCTTTCTAATTTATAACTTCATTCCTTCAGAATTCTTTTCAAAACAGTGTACCTTGAAGCCATGAATGATCTGATTTTGAGAAATTAACCCTTATATCTTTCTTCTCAGGCTGTAGGATTATGCTTCGAAAGCGATTTTATATCTTTATTCATTTTTGGAATTAAGAGGCTGGGAAATGGTTGGGGAGAAGGAAGACATTCTAGATGGCGAATGCTGACAAATATTCATAGTTTACAGACAGAGTTTATTTCAGGAATGTCACAGCCTCTCTGGGGGATATCTACAAGATTATACTTTTGCCCATATACACAACACCCAGGCTACATTTGACATCTATTTACTACCTTTCACAGCTTCCTATAATTTATTTTCTAGTTTGAGTTCATCAGAACAAAATGTGTTTGTGTTGGGAGATATTCTAACGACCATCTGGAGAGATGACAGGTATAGCTTCTTGAAGATGGTATACAGTGCCTGATGGAAAGTATTCTTTTGGTTATTTACCATTTGTCCTGAAAACTTGATGCTTACCTTGTCTGGAATGGCTCCAGTGAGAAAAACAGAATGACCTTCCAGAAATCTTACCTCAGTTTCCTAATCCCCATGTCCATTGCCTAAACATCCTAACCCTTACATGAGTTCCAGTCACTCTACTTTGTAGAAGTTTTTTACCTAGAAATTATGTAGAATTGACAGTGATTGAGATTTCAATAAAACCACATGCAAATGTGGTAAATGACTGTATTTCGCTAGGTAGAGGGTCCAGAATTTCCAATATTTTCAAAAGTATCACTGACTCAAAGAAAATCAGGCATCACTGTCCTAGATAATTTAACCCATAAGAATCTCTGATGTGAGGAAACAAAAAGCTACACCTGCAAGGAAGGAAGTATAATGGTTTTTCATCTTTGTCCTATCTGACTGCTCAGGAGGCTTCCTCGAGTCATGACGTTGGTTAAGACACATCCATTACCAAGCTGCTTCTTGGTGTGTGAGTGACTCTTCCCACCATCCTATTACATTATTCTCATATGTTTCTAGGCTTTATGAAAGCAGAAAGACAGTTACAGAATTGTCCATCCTTTCTAATTACAGATTAATTGAATATTCGTTCCCAATGAGATTTTAAAGAGCACCTACTTCACCATCCTCATTTTACAGTCGAGGCCCAGCATGATTCAGAGTCTTCCTCAAGCATTGAGTTAATATCAGAGTCATGCCTGAGCAGAATCATTCTGTTTCACCAGACAGAGAAATGACAGTTTTTCCTAATTTGGTCTAATTTTGAAAGTCTCATATATTTGTAAAATATGGAATGGGAAAATGTGATGTTAAGACATTTTAGAGGATAAAGCACTAATGATGTCCATATACTGTCTTTTGTCCTAAAAGAGAGAGTGACAATATCTAACAGGGAGAATTTTTCATTTAAGGTGGGTGATTACACTTGAAAGGCACATATTAATTAAAAATTGATAACTTAAGATTGTATATTTAGCCAGCTGCATTTGTGGGAAAAAAGAAGAGTATTTCTTTTTGTTTTTAAAGAAAGAATCTACTTCCTTTGTGTATCTTTTTCTCAGTAGGTGGCACCAAGCAGATCCGTGGAAGGGGATAGAAATCACAATTCTGTGCCCAAGTTTGTTCTCCTGGGACTCTCTGATGAAAAAGGGTGTAGTTTAACCTCTTCCCAATCTTCCTAGGGATCTACCTTGTGACTCTAATCTGGAACCTGGGTCTCATCATCCTAATCAGGATGGACTCCCACCTGCAAACATCTGTGTACTTTTTTCTCAGTTTCATGTCATTTATAGATATCTGCTATTCTTATTCCACCACTGCTTTCAGACTTCTTAAAAGATGAAAAGATGATTTCATTCATTGCCTGTGCCATCCAGTATTTTTCTGGGTGCTGGATGGGTCACATTGAGTGCTACCTCTTGGTTGCCATGGCCTATGACAGATACGTTGCTATTGGTAGGCCTCTGCAGTACTCAGCCACCATGGCTCCTAGCCTCTGTCAGAAGATGGCTGCTGGGGCCTACAGGAGTGGTATCCTTAGTAGCTTAGTTCACCCACTCCCTTGCTTTCATCTCCTACTGTGGGCCCAATATCATTCCAAATTTCTTCTGTGGCATGACCCAGCTTATTTCCTTGTCTTGATCCAATCCCTCCATCAGCCCAATGATTCTTTTTCTGGTAGCTATTTTTGGGGGTTTGGTTCTTTCCTTGTTATCCTCTTAAGCTATGGCTTCATTGCAGCTTCCATCCCGAAAATATCCTCTGTCAAAGGTAGCGCCAAGTCCTTCAATACTTGTTCCTCCCACCAGGCAGTGGTGATACTATTCTATGGCACAAGCCTCTCTGTGTACCTGCTTCCTAGCTCTGGCCACTCCAAGAAGCAGGACAAGGTGCTGTCAGTGTTCTATGTTATCCTCATCCCCATGTTAAACCCTCTTATCTATAGTCTGAGGAACAAGGAGATCAAAGAGGCCCTCAAGAGGATGGTAAAGAGGGCAACACATTTAACTCACTAAGAACAATATTTCTGCAGGTATTATTTCCCCTATAAGGAAGAGGGGGTAAGAATATGTAACTAACCTTTTTCTTTCAATTATTTTGTTGAGGTCATATTGGTTTATAACATTGTGTAATTTCAGGTGTACATTCTCATGTATCAGTTTCTGTATAGACAGCATCATGCTCACCACCAATAGTCTAATTTTTATCCTTCACCATACATAGTGCCCCTGTTTTAACTGGGGAAATAGGGGTCAGATGGGTCAAAGAAATAGTGTCTTTCCTGCCCAAAGGACCCCTCAGAGCAAATATCTAATAAGTAAGCAATGATTGTTTATTAATAGAGATATACAAAATTAGGCTGAAACAGCTACAGAGAAAGAAAATCAGTAAAAAGTGAGAGTACAAGAATGGGAGAATGAAAGTAACATCAAATCATGTACTCACAACATCCACGCCTTTTAGCCGGGGGGAGTCCCAACAGCACCGCCAGGCAAGGAGTGCCAGTTCAGAGAAGAGATCCTGGGCAAGGCGTCCCCTCTGCAGGTGAGACTCCCGCCCAGGCAATGCTAAGCACGGGTTTTTATTTAGGATATCATCGAGGGCCCATATGGGAACATCGGTGTTTCTTTTCTTTAGACGTCAGGTGTTATCTAGTGTGTATGTGCACTGTGACTCCCGGTAATCGTCTGGAGCCCACACAGATGGCCAGTCTATGCCTGCTCCCGACATTCCTAGAGTCTTGAAACATAAACAGTTGCAGTTTGTATTGTGGCAGAAGGGCCAGTTCCCACCACAAGCAACCGCTTTGTATTTTTTTCAGTGCAGATGGTTTCTGAGGGTCATAGAGCGGTCATCATGGCTTCACTCATGTCAATTCAGCCCTTTACCCCTTTCACGTACCCTCCCACTCCTTTCCCCTCTGGTAACCACTAATCTGTTCTCTTTATCCATTAGTTTGTTTATCTACCACATATTAGTGAAATCACACGCTGTTTGTCTTTCTCTCTGGATTACTTTGCTTAACATAATACCCTCAAGGTCCATCCCTGTTGTTGCAAATGGGATAATTTTGTCTTTTTTATGGCTGAGTAGCATTCCATTGTATATGTATACCTCATATTCTTTATCCATTCATCAGCTGATGGGCACTTGGGTTGCTTCCTCATGTTGGCTATGGTGAATAGTGCTGCAATGAACAAAGGTGTGCATAAATCTCTATGAATTGCTGATTTCATGTTCTGTGGATAGATATCCAGTAGTGGGGGATAGCTGGATCATATGGCATTTCTATTTTTACTTTTTTTGAGAAATCTCCATACTGTTTTCCACAGTGGCTGCACCAGTTTGCATTCCCACCAGCAGTGTATGAGAGTTCCTTTTCCTGCACATCCTCTCCAACTTTTGTTATTTTTGTCTTAGTAATTATAGCCATTCTAACAGGTGTAAGGTGATATCTCATTGTAGTTTCAATTTACATTTTAATAATAATTAGTGATGTTGAACATCTTTTCATGTGTCTGTTGGCCATCTGTATATCTTCTTTTGAAAAATGTCTGTTCATATCCTTTGCCCATTTTTTGATTGGGTTGTTTGTTTTTTTGTTGTTGAGTTGTGTGAGTTTTTTATATATTTTGGAAATTAACCCCTTGTTGTATATATGATTTGCAAATATTTTCTCCCATTTTTTGGGTTGTCTTTTCATTTTGTTCATGCTTTCGTTTGCTATGCAGAAGCTTTTTAGTCTGATGTAGTCCCATTTGTTAACTTTTTCTTTTGTTTCCCTTGTTTCAGTAGACATGGTATTTGAAAAGATACTGCTAAGACTGATGTCAAGGAATGTACTGCCTGTATTTTCTTCTAGGAGTTTTATGGTGTCAGATCTTACATTCAGGTTTTTAATCCATTTTTAGTTAATTTTTGTGTTTGATGTAAGATAATGGTCTACTTTCATTCTTTTACATGCGGCTGTCCAGTTTTCCCAACATCATTTATTGAAGAGACTTTCCTTTCTCCATTGTATATTCTTGGCTCTTTTGTCAAACATTGTCTGTCTACAGATGTGTGGTTTTATTTCTGGGATTTCTATTCTGTTCTGTTGATCTGTGTGTCTGTTTTGTGCCAGTATCATGCTGTTTTGATTACTCTACTTTGCAGTATATTTTGAAGTCAGGGATTGTGATGCCTCCACCTTTGTTCATTTTTCTCAGGATTGCTTTACCTGTTTGGGCAATCCATATAAATTGTTGTTCCATATAAATCTTAGGATTGTTTGTTTTAGTTCCTTGAAGAATGTCATTGGGATTCTGATTGGAATTGCATTGAATCTGTAGATTGCTTTTGGTAGTATGGACATTTTAACTATGTTTGTTCTTTGAATCCGTGAGCATAGAATATCTTCCCATTTCTTTATGTCTTCTTCAATTACTTCCAATAATGTTTTATACTTTTCACTGTATAGGTATTTCACTTCTTTTGCTAAATTTATTCCTAGATATTTTGTTCTTTTCATTGTGATGTTAAATAGGACTGTATTCTTCACTTCTCTTTCTGCTAGTTCGTTTTTAGTGTATGGAAATGCAACTGATTTTTGTAAGTTGATTTTGGACCTTGCAATTTTGCTGTAGTTGTTGATTACTTCTAATAGTTTTTTGATGGATTCTTTAGGGTTTTATATAGATAGAATCACGTCATCCACAGACAGTGAGTTTCACTTCTTCCTTTCCAATTTGGATACCTTTTATTTCTTTTTCTTGCCTAATTTCTCTGGCCAAAACCTCCAGTACTATGTTGAATAGGAGTGGTGAGAGTGGGCACCCTTGTCTTGTTCCTGTTCTCAGAGGGATGACTTTCAGTTTTTCACCACTAGGTATGATGTTGGCTGTGGTTTTCCATACATGGCCTTTATTATGTTGAGGTATTTTCCTTCTATGCACATTTTATTGAGAGTTTTTATAATAAATGGATTTTAGATCTTGTCAAATATTTTGTCTGGGTCTATTGAGATGATCATGTGATTTTTTTTTGTGTGTGTGTGTGAGGAGATCAGCCCTGTGCTAACATCTGCCAATCCTCCTCTTTTTTTGCTGAGGAAGACTGGCCCTGGGCTAACATCCGTGCCCATCTTCCTCCACTTTATATGGGATGCTGCCACAGAATGGCTTGCCAAGCGTGCCCAGGATCCGAACCGGCAAACCCCGGGCCGCCACAACAGAGTGCACACAGTTAACTGCTTGCGCCACTGGGCCGGCCTCTGATCATGTGATTTTTATCCTCATTTTGTTAGTGTGATGTATCATGTTGATTGATTTGTGGATGTTGAACCATCCCTGGAATAAATCTGACTTGATCACGTTGTATGATCTTTTTAATGTTTTGTTGTATTCGATTTGCTAGTATTTTGTTGAGGATTTTTGCATCAATGTCCATCTGTGATATTGGCTTGTAATTTTTTTTGTGTGTGTGTTGTCCTTGTCTGGTTTTGGCATGAGGGTAATGTTGGTTTCATGGAATGAGTTAGGAATCTTCCCCTCTTCAATTTTTTGGAAGAGGTTGAGAAGGATATGTATTAATCTTCTTTGAATGTTTGGTAGAATTAATCAGGGAAGCCGTCTGGTCCTGGAATTTTATTTTTTTGGGAGGATTTGATTATTGTTTCGATCTCCTTACTGGTGATTGGGCTATTCAAATTATCTGTTTCTTCTGGAATATGTTTTGGAAGGTTGTATGATTCTCAGAATTTGTCCATTTCTTCTACATTATCTGATTTGTTGGAATATAGCTTTTCATAGTATTCTCTTAAAATCTTTTGTATTTCTGTAGTGTCCATTGTAATTTTTCCTCTTTCATTTCTGATTTCATTTATTTGAGTATTCTCTCTTTCTTCCTTGGTGAGTCCACTAAAGGTTTGTCAATTTTGTTTATCTTTTCAAAGAACCAGCTCTTAGTTTCGTTGTTTTTCTATTGTTTTTTTTAGTTTATGTTTCATTTATTTCTGACCTGATTTTTATTATTTCCTTACTTCTACTGATTTTGGGCTTTGTTTGTTCTTCTTTTTCCAGTTCCTTTAGGTGCATTGTTAGATTGTTTATTTGAGATTTTTCTTGTTTGTGGAGGTAGCCCTGTATTGCTTTAAACTTCCTTCTTAGAAACGCTTCTGCTGTATCCCATAAATTTTTGGCAAGTCATATTTTCATTTTCATATTTCTCTAGGTATTTTTTGATTTCTCTTTTCATTTCTTCATTGACCCAATCATTGTTCGGTAGCATTTTGTTTAATCTCCACATGTTTGTGGCTTTTCCTATTTTCTTCCTATAGTTGATTTCTAATTTCATATCATTGTGGTCCAAAAAGAGGCTTGGTATTATTTCAATCTTCTTAAATTTATTGAGACTTGTTTTGTGGCCTAAAATGTGATCTATCCTGGAGAATATTCCAAGTACATTTGAAAAGAATGTGTATTCTGTGATTTTTGGATGGAATGATCTGTATATATCTACTAACTCCATCTGGTCTAATGTGTCTTTTAAGGCCAGTGTTTCCTTATGGATCTTATGTTTAGATGATCTATCCATTGGTATAAGTGGAGTGTTAAAGTCCTCTATTATAATTTTGTTACTGTCTATTTCTCCTTTCCTGCCTGTTAATAATTGCTTTACATATTTAGGAGTTCCTATGTTGGATGCATAGATAGTTCCAAGTTTTATATCCTCTTGTGGGATTGTTCCCTCTATCAATATGTAGTGCCTTTCTCTGTCTCTTGTTACAGTTTTCTTTTTAAGATCTATTTTGTCTGAGATAAGTATTGCTACCCCAGCTTTCTTTTCATTTCCATTTGCATGAAGTATCTTTTTCCATCCCTTCACTTTCAGTTTGTGAGTGTCTTGAGGTCTGAAGTGTGTCTCTTGTATACAGTATATATATATGGGTCTTGTTTATTTTTATCCAGTCTGCCACCCTATGCCTTTTGATTGGAGCATTTAGTCCATTGACATTTAAAAGTAGCTATGGCTAAGAATGTACTTACTGACATTTCATTTTGTTGCTTTTTTTCTGGGTGTTTAGTAGTTCTTCTCTGTTCTTTTCTTCTTCTCTTGATCTCCTCCCTTGTGGCTTGATGGCTTTCTTTAGTATTATGTTTGGGTTCCTTTCTCTTAATTTTTTGTGTATTTATTATAGGTTTCTGGTTTGTGATTACCATGAGATTCATATATAATAACCTATGTGTATAGCAATCTATATTAAGTTGATATTCTCCTTAGTTTGACCTCTTGCTAAAAGCTCTACTCTTGTACTCCCCTCCTCCCACATTTTATGTTTTTGTTGTCATTTCTAACCTCTTTGTGTGTGTGTGTATGTATCCCTTACCCTCTTATCATGAACATAGATAATTTTAGTACTTTTGACTTTTAACCTTCTTATTAGCTTCATAGGTGGTTGATCTGCTACCTTTACTGTATATTTGCCTTTACCAGTGATTTTATTTTATTTTTTATTTATTTATTTTTTTTGTAATTTTCTTATTCCTATATGTGGTCTTCTCTTTTCTGCTTAAATAAGTACCTTTAGCATTTCTTGTAAGGCTAGTTTCTTGGTGATAAACTCCTCTAGTTTTTGCTTGTCTGAGAAACTTGTTATCTCTCCTTCCATTCTGAATGATAACCTTGTCAGCTAGAGTATTCTTGACTGTAGGATTTTTCCTTTCAGCACTATAAATCTTTCATGCCCCTCACTTCTAGCCCATAAAGTTTCTGCTGAGAAGTCAGCTGATAGCCTTATGGGGTTTCCTTTGTATGTAACTTGTTGCCTTTCTCTTGTGTCTTTTAAGATTCTCTCTTTATCTTTAATTCTTGACCTTTTAATTATAATGTGTCTTGGTGTGGGCCTGTTTGGGTTGATCTCGTTTGGTGCTCTCTGTGCTTCTTGTACCTAGATAGCTCTTTCCTTCCTTAGGTTGGGAAAGTTTTCAGCTATTATTCTTCAAATAGTTTCTCTGCCCCTTTTTCTCACTCTTCTCCTTCTAGGGCACCTATAATACAGATGTTACTGTGCTTGATGTTGTCCCAGGGGTCCCTTAGACCATCCTCATTCTTCTTAATTCTTTTTTCTTTTTCCTTTCAGCTTGGGTGATTTCCTCTAGTTTTTCATCCAGCTCGCTGATATGTTCTTCTGTATCATCTAGTCTGATATTGATTCCCTCTAGTTTTTCATCCAGCTCGCTGATATGTTCTTCTGTATCATTTAGTCTGCTATTGATTCCCTCTAGTGAACTTTTCATTTCCAGTATTGTATTCTTCATTTCTGATTGCTTCTTTTTTATATTTTCCAATTCTTTGTTGAAGTTCTTACTGAGTTCATCCATTCTTCTCCAAAGATAAGTGAGCATCCTTATGACCTTTAGTTTGTACTCTTTGTCAGGTAGATTGTTTATCTCTCTTTTGTTTAGTTTTTTTCTAGGATTTTGTCTAGTTCCATTTCTTGGAGCATATTCCTTTGTTTCCTCATTCTGCCTCTTTCTCTCTGCTTATATCTATGTATTAAGTAGGTCAGCTATGTCTCCCAATCTTGGATAGGTGGACTTATGTAAGATATGCCTTATGAGTCCCAGCAGTGTGCTTCCATCTTGTCACGTTTCAAATGTTCCAGGAGTGTCCCCTGTGTGGGCCATGTGTGTCCTTCTGTTGTTGCAGGGTTGCTCTTGCTGCAGGTGCCTGGGGAGTATAGGCTGTGCCCCTGGCCTGCTGGTTGTAATGCTCAGCTGTGTGAGGCTGCTGTGGAACCTTCAGTCACTTTATCGGGCATGGGGAGCCCCAGCACAGTTGGCTGCAAGGTCTAATAGCACATCATTGTTGCAGTTTTTCTCTTAAGTGAGTAGGCCACCAGTGTGGCTGGTTGCTAGGCTCAGGGCCTCTGGCCTGAAAGCTGTTGTCTGCTCATTCAGGATTGCAGCTGAGTAGGGCCAGCCACAGTAATGGGAGCACCCAATTGTTTCAGGCTTTGGAAGGTGGGGCTGATACCCTATGTGGCTGTTTGAAAGCACAAGTCTTCTGCAGCTGACGAGCACTACTTCCTGCAGGGCCACACACTGTCAACACAGTCCTACCCTGTGCGTGCACCCTGACCCACTGAAGCAGACAGAGTCGCCCCACTGCAGAGGCCCCTCATACTACATCAATGCAGGAGTGCTCCTCACACATACCCTGCCCCACAAAGGTGGACCAACTCACCAGGATGTAAAGGTTCCAGGCACCCTGAATATGTGAGACCAAAAGTTGCCTGACGGCTTGCTGTTGGGTGGCACCAGTCAACTAGGGCAGGCTGCCTGCCCTTGCTGAGCTGGATTAAATTGGTGCTCTAGTGTGGGGGGAAGTCCTCTGGGCTAAAAGGCCAGGGGAAGAACTCCACTGGTGTCTGCCAGCGTCTGTTTCATCACTCCTCCACTGGGTCACAGTAATGGCTGCTGCCAATGTCTCAGTCCCTGAGGAGGTCTCACCTCTTGGCAAGATGCACCCGGAGACTATCAAGTGAGTCTCTTTTCACCAAAGCAATATGCACCATTCCTTCTGGTGACTTTAGGTTGCTTTCTGAAATGGGGGAATTTGTGCCTGGGCCCTTTAAGAGCAGGCTATTTTTACCCTTATTCCAATAGCTTTTCTGGGGGTATTCCCCATTGTTGTTTTTAGCCAGCAAAGCAGGTATTATGACACTTGTCTCTGTTGTGCTGAGTCCAAAAGCTGCTTATTGTGGTAACATTTCCCTGCTCAGATCCCCCCACTCCTCTAAGGAAGGTTTCATACCTTAAGATTGATCCTGGCCAGCCATGAAGTGCTGCAGCTCAAAGGTGAATTTTTTCTCTCCAGAAGGAATTTCTGCTTCTTCCACCTCAGTCAGCACTGTCCCTTGTTATAGGGGTTCTTTTTATCCAGTTTTCAGTTCTCTCTCAAGGGTAATTGTTCAAGAACAGGTGTAAATTTGTTGTGTCCGTGGGGACACAGGTGTCAGAATCTGCCTATGCCGCCATCTTGACACCGTCTCTTCCTTTTGGTTCTGATTGCCATTTCAGTTTGGTGGTTTTCTGTGATGATTTTCTCAGTATTACGTTTATTTATATGATTTGTGGCTCTGCTCTGATTTTTGGTTTAGTGGTTACAATGAGGTTTGGACAAAATATTTCAAAGATGAGATAGTCCATTTTCTGATAGCCTCTTATCTTTATTAGCCTAAGCAGGTTCCATCCCTCTCCTCTTCCCCTTCTGAGTTATTGTCACAAATTATTCTTTTTTTGTGTTGTGAGTTTGTGACTAAATTGAAGTGTTTATAGTTTTTTTGATGCTTTCCTTTACTTTCATGTTATATTTAAGTGTTTGCTAACCTTTTCTGATAGAGAACTGTAATTTTCTGATTTTTGTCTATTCATCTCCTAGCTCAAAGATCTGTAAACCTTTACCTTTTTATTTGAGGTAAGAGGGATTCCTTGATTATTTCTTGTAAGGGAAGTATAGTGGCAATGAACTCCCTCAACTTTTGTTTATCTGGGAAAACTTTTATTTCTCTATTGTATCTGAAGGATAGTTTCACTGGATAGAGTATTCTTTGCTGAAGGTTTTTGTCTTTCAGTATTCTGAATATATCATTCCATTCTCTCCTAGCCTGTAAGGTTTCTCCTGAGAAATCTGTGAAAGTCTGATAGGAGTTCCTTTGTAGATTATTTTCTTCTACCTTTCTGCCCTTAATATTTTTCTTTGTCATTGTCTGTTGCCAGTTTTACTATTATATGCCTTGGAGAAGGTCTTTTTAAATTGATATAATTAGCAATTCTATTGACTTCATGTACTTGTACATCCAGTTTCTTCCCCAGGTTTGAGAAGTTCTCAGCTATTATTTCTTTGAACAAGCTCTCTTTTCCTTTTTCCCTCTCTTCTCCCTCTTGAATACATATAATCCTTATGTTGCTTTTCCTAGTTCAGTCAGATATTTTTCAAAAATTTGTTCATTTTCTTTAAATCTTAGTTCTCTTTCCTCCTCCACTTGAAGCGTTTCTAGATTCCTGTCCTCTAATTCACAAATTCTGTCCTCATAATATCAACTCCATTTTTTAGTTTCTAGAATATTTTTATGTTATTAATTTTGTTCTTCATATCTAGAATTTCTGTATAGTTTTTGTTACTGGCTTCAATTTCTTTGGTGAAGTATTCCTCCTGCTCATTGATTTTATTCCTGAGCTCATTGTACTGTCTTTATGAGTTTTCTTGTAACATGTTGAGTTTCTTTATGACTACTATTTTAAATTCTCTGTCATTTAGATTATAAATTTCTGTACTTAAGGATGGTTTCTGGATACTTGTCATTTTCCTTCTGTTCTGAAGTGTTATTGTAGTTTTTCATGGTGTTTGATGAACTGATCCTTTGCTGCCACATTTGTAGTATGATCACCTCACATATTCCACCCGACACTGCTAGTGGGGAGCAAAAGCTGTGTTTCTGATTCTTCCCCATCTGCTGGAAGCTGTGCAGGCATGACTGCCTTGTGTTTGCACTGGCTGGCCATAGCCACTCAGTGGATCATTCTCGTGGAGTTGGACCCTGTGTCCTCAGTGGCAGGTTGCACAGGGGAACACTTGCCTGCACTCACGGATAGTTTGGCTGAGCCACTGCACTTGATGGGCAAGGCTCCTTCATGGGGGCTGAGCTACTGCCATTCAGTGGGGAGAATTCCTATGGGCCAGGCCACTGTGACAGAGTGGGTGCTCTCAGAGGACAGGCTACCCCTCTGAAAGTGTTCATATGCATGCTGGGCTGCTTCTTCCTCCTCTTACACTTGTGCCAACAGCTTTGCTTGGTGGGTGGGGTGTCTTTATGGGGGCTGAACTGCCACCACTCAATGGGGAGCATTACTATGAGCAGGGACACTGTGGCACAGTGGGTGTTTCCACAGGCCAAGCTATCCCTCTGCAGGCATTCATGAGCACACTGGGCTGCCCCTGCCTCCTCTGAAGTACCATTTTGTCAGTCACAAGAATAGCTAGATTTTAGAGAGAAGAAGTGAAAACTTGGCTTCATGATTCCTCGTTCCATTATGTTTAGCTGCCACCTCCCAGTGATGTCTGAGGCAATGTCGCCAACATTGATTTCAGTTTGAAAAGCCTGTTTATATAATTAGACTCAGGTGGATAGAGCTCTATGTTTTGAGAAAACAGGTTCCATTAGATATTATATGCAGAGAAAAATGACAAGAACGTATGAAGCCACACAGGCAATTCTTTCCTCACCAATGTTTTTATGTGAATCGTTTATTTGTAATTGTCCAGCATCTATTTATATTTCAATAAAAATAAAATAATGTTTAAAATTAAATATGTAAAAATTAAAAATAACTTAAAAATGAACACTTTACTACCTTCATCCTCAACAGAAAGAGAGAATGAGAGAGCAAGTTTGAGAGGGAGAGAGACAGAAAGTGAGAAATACATAGAGGAGAAAGAGAGAGAGAGAGAGAATGATAAAGGGAACAGAGGGAAGGTGAGGGGAGGAGAGGTGACGCAAGGAGAGGAGAGGAAGAAAGATTGGTCTTGACTTCATTCCCAAATAACCTTGTTCCCTCCATCTTACTCCTCCAGAATCCTTGTAAAGTGAATTGTGAAAGACAGATGGGAGAAAGGAATGGTAGAAAGAAGGAGCATTTTTAAGATCAAGAGTTGGGGAGACTAGAAAGAAGTCAAAGTCATCAATTTCTAGGCATAGGTGGCCTGGAACATTCTCCATGGTAGCCTCCCAAAGACCGTGGGAGACCTCAAAAGTGAAGTCTGCCATCATATGTCTAGGGATCCAGGGTCTGATTCCCAGAGATCTGAGCCACTGGGGATTGCAGGACCTTAACTGACCAGGGAGAAGCAGAGCTACCAGATTTGCGGGTACCATGAACATTCAGAATCCAACCAAGAGAATTTGAAGAAAATTTAAAAAGAGACTTTTTTAAAGACAAGCGTTTATAGACTAAGTTTCATACATATTACACTAGTATTTATACAACACTTTACACTTCATATAGTTACATTACATAAAAGTATTTTTTTTCTATTACCATGTGAAGTTGGCAGGTGAGAAATTATCCCCATTTTGCAAATAAAACTTTAGGGCATATTGAGGTCTGCCACATTCTTTCCAGTGTAACAACAACCCATGTTGAATCTCACAAAGTGACATGTGTGGAACATAAATGATTTTCACTGACCAGAAACATGTCCTCTATTGCTGGTCATTGGGCCCAAATTCTACACATTTGGTGTTATATCTTTAAAACTATCTCAAAAATCTGTTCAGTTTAAAACACTTAATTAATACAGCCCTTATCAGGGGGAATATATAACTATGAACCTGTTAGGAAGTGTTAACTCAAATAATAAACTCATTCCCCAGCCACCTCTTTCTTCCTAAAAGTACTTTATTTTTTTTTTTTTTTTTTTTAATTTTTTGTTTATTGCAGTAACATTGGTTTATAACATTGTAAAAATTTCAGGTGTACATCATTGTACTTCTATTTCTGCATGGACTACATCATGTTCACCACCAAAATACTAATTACAACCCATCACCACACACATGTACCGAATTATCCCTTTCACCCTCCTCCCTCCCCCCTTCCCCTCTGGTAACCACCAATCCAATCTCTGTCCCTATGTGTTTGTTTATTGTTGTTATTATCTACTACTTAATGAAGGAAATCATACGGTATTTGACCTTCTCCCTCTGACTTATTTCACTTTGCATTTACAGAAATAGAACAAAGAATCCTAAAATTTATATGGAACAACAAAAGACCCCGAATAGCTAAAGGAATCCTGAGAAAAAAGAACAAAGCTGGAGGTATCACACTCCCTGATTTCAAAATATACTACAAAGCTATAGTAACCAAAACAGCATGGTACTGGCACAAAAACAGACACACAGATCAATGGAATAGAATCGAAAGCCCAGAAATAAACCCACACATCTATGGACAGCTAATCTTCGACAAAGGAGCCAAGAACATACAATGGGGAAAAGAAAGTCTCTTCAACAAATGGTGTTGGGAAAACTGGATAGCCACATGCAAAAAAATGAAAGTAGACCCTTACCTTACACCATACACAAAAATTAACTCCAAATGGATTAAAGACTTGAATGTAAGACCTGAAACTATGAAACTTCTAGAAGAAAACATAGGCAGTACGCTCTTCCACATCAGTCTTAGCAACATCTTTTCAAACACCACATCTGACCAGGCAAGAGAAACAATAGAAAAATAAACAAATGGGACTACATCAAACTAAAAAGCTTCTGCACAGCAAAGGAAACCATCAACAAAACGAAAAGACAACCTAACAATTGGGAGAAGATATTTGCAAACCATACATCTGATAAGGGCTTAATCTCCAAAATATATAAAGAACTCATGCATCTCAACAACAAAAAAACTACCAACCCAATTCAAAAATGGGCAAAAGACCTGAACAGACATTTCTCCAAAGAAGATATACAGATGGCCAACAGACACATGAAAAGATGTTCAAAATCACTAACTATCAGGGAAATGCAAATCAAAACTACAATGAGATATCACCTCACGCCTGTCAGAATGGCTATAATTAACAAGACAGGAAACAACATGTGTTGGAGAGGTTGTGGAGAGAAGGGAACTCTCATACACTGCTGGTGGGAGTGCAAACTGGTGCAGCCACTATGGAAAACAGTATGGAGATTCCTCAAAAAATCAACGATAGAACTACCATATGATCCAGCTATTCCACGGTTGGGTATTTATCCAAAGAACTTGAAAACACCAATTTGCAAAGGTACATGCACCCCTGTGTTCATTGCAGCCTTATTCACGATAGCCAAGACTTGGAAGCAACCTAAGTGCCCATCAAGGGACGAATGGATAAAGAAGCTGTGGTATATATACACAATGGAATACTACTCAGCCATAAGAAATGACGAAATCCAGCCATTTGTGACAACATGGATGGACATTGAGGGTATAATGCAAAGTGAAATAAGTCAGAGGGAGAAGGTCAAATACCTAAAAGTACTTTAGCTGAATAGATCAAACCAAGGAGACCTTCCTAAAACATCTCTTTATCCCTAAAAATGGCAGATATGTAAGCTTCATTTAACAAAAACAAAAATTTGCAGGAATGACCTTAAGTAGATATTTTTAATGAAAGATTAGTAATGCAGTGTAATATGTTGGAAAGAACCAATTCAGAACACATAAATTACACCTACTATTAATAGAAGGCACACTGTGTATTACACATTCTGACAAGTGCTTTATAAGCATTATCTAATTTTATTCTCTCTATGAAAAATGACTTTATGAAGTAGCTACTACTGTCAGCTTCATTTTGTAGATGATAATACTGAAGTTTGGAGAGGTTAATTTGCTCAAGGTCGCACAACCTGCAAGTGGAAAGCCGGACATCCTCCCAGAGAGGCTAATACCAATGCCCGTGGTTGTAACCATGCTATTGCTGGCTCCATCTTGAATTAGTTTTTTGTGTTTCTTATTGCTTTAATATTCTCACTTATGCATAGGAAATCATGCTATGTCTGCCCCATGGGGCTGCTATGATAATTGATTCAGGTCAGGGAGTTGAGAATATGTGTGTATGCATATATCTAAAATAAAATTCCTTGTAAAGAGAAAGTGTCCACGTATCTAATGTTGTTATCAAGCTATTAAATCAGCCAGTGGTGTCCTCTTGGGCAAATCTCTTAGCTCCATTGTCTTCAGGTCCTCATCTGGAAGTTGAAATTATTAGGCTACATTATCCGTAGGTCCTTTCAGCTCAAATGACTCCAAGCTCATTAAGAGAAAAGCTATACTCATGAGATAATAGGACAATGGTGAAGGGGGGAATTGATTCCAGAGGGACATGTCAAAGTGGGGCATGAAATTTGCAGGAATAAAAACTCCATGTCAACCATGACTCCAGAGAGCAAGCTCCTGGAGAGTTTTCTCCCTCAAATTGTCTTTTCTCCTTTCACCTCTGCCCTAATAACACAGGACAGGATTAAGAGGATTCATCAGTTGTAGGCATCTTTCTGACAGTGAGTGGAGAGTCAATTTCCTTGACAAAGCACCCATCTTGGAGTGCAATAGGGCCCACCTGAAAAGTTCTTTTGAAAAAAAAATAAGCAATTTCAACCTTTGGCAAAAACTCTGTTTTCCTGGAGGATCTGGGTCAAGGTCAGAGAGCAAGATTTGTAGAGAACAAGGGATTCTGTGCTATCTCAATATCTCTGTGATTCTTCCAGTGGGACCTCCATGGACTAAAATTTATGGTACTCATAAGTTTTATGAGGTTAATGTTCTCTCCCATTCTGAACTCTTCTCTCTCCCTCACTTCCACACCCTCCACTTAGGACTTTTCCTCAAGTCTCTTTCTCCTTACCAAATTCTCTGACTTTCAGTGAGAAGAAGAATCTCTAAACTAAAATGTCAGGTATTACTCTGGAGTGAGGGGAAGATATTGAGTTCTGCAATTTCTTAATGATGTGATCTTGAACTCTGTTAACTTCTGCTTTTTACCTGTAAAATTGAACATAGGATCATCTAGAATTTTATTAGACAATGTCTATAAAGCTTAATACACCATAGAAGTTAATAATTGAACACTGAATCAAAATGTAATAATTTTCTGAATTTCAGGGGAATTAACTAAGATCAAAATGTGCTTGTCTAAGGATTCCCACTCTCTCCACTTTTATCCGAAGTAGTATTGGAGGTCCTAGCCAGAGCAATTACACAAAAATTAAGAAATAAGAAAAATCCAAATTGAAAAGGAAGAGATATGACTGTCACTATTTGTGGACATGATTTTACATGTAAAAAACCCTAAAGAATCCAGCAAAAAAGATTAAAACTCACATAAATGCACTCAACTTGCAGGATACAAAACCAACAACAAAAAAAGTTTGTTTCTATACAGTAACAATTAATTAGCAGAAAGAGAAATATAACATACAATCCCATTCACATTCACAACAAAAAGAATAAAAATGCTAGAAATAAATTTAACCAAGGAGATGAAATATCTGTACACTGAAAATTATAAGACAGTGTTGAAAGAAATCAAGGAAGACAAAAATAAATGGAAAAAAATTTAGAACTCATAGATCACCACTTATTTTTGAATGTTGATTTTATATCTGCAACTTTACCGAATTCATTAATTACTGCCAACACTTTTACGGTTGAGTCTTTAGGATTTTCTATACATAAATTCATATCATCTGTAAATAATGATATTTTACTTTCTTCCCAATTTGGATGTCTTATATTTCTTTACCTACCCTTTTTACTCTAGCGAAGACTGTCAGTACTATATTGAATAAGAGTGGTGAGAGTGAGCACCCTTGTCCTGTTCCTGATGTTAGAGGGAAAACTTTCAGTTTTTCACCATTGGGTATAATGTTAGCCGTGGGTTTCTTTTATATGGCCTTTATTATGCCGAAGTATGTTTCTTCTATACTCATTTTTCAAGGATTTTAATCATGAAAAGATGTTGTATTTTGTCAAATGCTTTTTCTGTATCTATTGAGATGATCATATGATTTTAATCTTTCATTCTATTAATGTGGTGCATCACATTTATTGATTAGTGCATGCTGAAGCATCCTTCCATATCAGGGATAAATCCCACTTAGTCATGGTGTATAATCCTTTCATAGTGTTGTTGAATTTGGTTTACTAATATTTTATTGAGAATTTTTGCCTGTATATTCATGACGGATATTGGTCTATAGTCTTCTTTTCTTGTGGTGTCTTTACCTGGCTTTGGTATCAGGGTAATGCTGGTCTCCTAAAGTGACATTGGAAGTATTCCCTCTTGTTCATTTTTTTTGGAAGAATTTGAGAAGGATTGGCATTAATTCTTCTTTAAAAGTTTGGTAGAATTTGCCAGAGAAGCCATCTGGTTCTGGGGTTTTCAGTCTTAGGAGGTTTTTGATTACTGATTCAATCTCCTTACAATTCTTCTATTGAGATATTCTATTTCTTCCTTATTCAATTTTAGTAGCTTACATATTTGTAGTAGCTTATCCATTTATTCTAGATTATTTAATTTGTTGGCATATAACTGTTCATAGTAGTCTCCAATGTATTTCTTTTTTTTAAAAATAATTTTATTTATTTATTTTTCCCCCAAAGCCCCAGTAGATAGTTGTATGTCATAGCTGCACATCCTTGTAGTTGCTGTATGTGGGACACGGCCTCAGCATGGCCGGAGAAGTGGTGCGCCAGTGTGCAACCGGGATCCGAACCCGGGCCGCCAGCAGCGGAGCGCGCGCAGTTAACCACTAAGCCACGGGGCCGGCTCTCCAATGTATTTCTGTAGTATCACTTTTAATGTCTTCTTTTTCATTTCTGACTTCATTATATTTGAGTCTTCTGTCTTTTATTCTTAGTGTAACTAAAAGTTTGTCAACTTTGTTTGTCTTTCCAAAAACCAGCTCTTAGCTACGTTTATTTATTTATTTACTTTTGGTCTCTATTTCATTTATTTCTGACATGATCTTTGTTATTTCCTTTCTTCTACTCACTGGTCTTAGTTTGTTCTTCTTTTCTAGTTTCATGAGGTGTAAAGTTGTGTTGTTATTTGAGATTCTTCTATATTCTTAATATATGCTTTTATCACTATAAACTTCCCTCAGAACTGCTTTTGTAGTATCCCATTGGTTTTGGTGTACTATGTTTCCATTTTGATTTGTTTCAAGATATTTTTTGCTTTCCCTTTTTATTTCTCAGTTGACCCATTGGTTTTTCAAGAGTGTGTTGTGTAGTTTCCACATATTTGTAGATTTTCCAGCTTTCCTCTTGTGGATTTCTAGTTTCATACCAATGTTGTCAGAAAAGGTACTTGGTATGATTTTAATCATAAATTTTCTGTGACCTTTTTTGTGTCCTGACATGTGATCTATTATGGAAATGTTCTTTGTGAACTTGAGAAGAATCTGCATTTTGAGGCTATGGATGGAATTTTCTACAAATGCTTTTAGATCCATTTGGTCTAATGTATGGTTTAAGTGCAACCTTTCCTTGGTCATTTTCTGTCTGGACAATCTATCCATTGCTTAAAGTGGGGTATTCAACTCCCTACAATTATTGTATTGTTGTCTATTTCTCCCTTCATATTTGTTAGTATTTTCTTAAGATATTTATGTGCTCTGATTTGGGGTGTGTATATATTTACATTTATTATGTCTTCTTGGTGAATTGACCCCATTATCATTATATGATGACCTTCTTTGTCTCTTGTTTTCATATTTGGCTTAAAGTCTATTTTGTCAGATGTAAATATAGCTAGTCCTGCTTTCTTTTGGTTTCCATTTGCATGGAATATCTGTTTCCATCCCTTCACTTTGAGCCTATGTGTGTTTTAAAGCTGTAGTGATTCTCTTGTATGGAGCATATAGTTGGGTTTTGTTTTCTTATGCAGCCAGTACTCTGCCTTTTGATTGGTGAATTCAATCTATTTACATTTAGATTAATTATTGATAAGTGAGGACTTACTATTGGAATCTTATTCATTGTTTTCTGGGTTTTTTTTTTCGTAGTTTCTTTTCTCCTTTGTTTCTTCCTACCATTGTACATTGGTCATTTCTTGTGGTGGTATGCTCTTTCCTCCTTCGTCTTTTGTGAATGTACTCTAGGTTTTTGTTCGATGGTTACCATGAGGCTTAATAAACATATCATAAACAGTTCATTTTAAGCAGATAGCAACTTGACTTCGATTGTTGACTTGTATCCTTTTACTCTCCCCTTTTATATTTTCATGTCATTATTTCCCTTTTTATATTGTGTATTCTTTAATAAATTATACTAGCTATAATTATTTTATTACCCTTCACTTTTAACTTTTATACTATAGTGAAGTGGTTAACATCCTATTACAGAAATGGAGTTTTTTATATGTGACTATGTATTTACCTTTATCACTGTGTTGCATACTTTAATATGTTTTCATGTCACTGATTAGTGTCTTTTTGTTTCAACTTAAAAAACTCCTTTCAGCATTTTTTGCAAAGCAGGTCTTGTGGTGATGAACAACCTCAGCTTTTGTGTTTCTAAGAAAGTATTCATTTCTCTTTCATATCTGAAGTATAACTTTGTGGGATAGAATATTCTTTGTTGGCAGTTTTTTCTTTCAAGACTGAGTATGCCATTCCACTCTCTCCTGGTCTGTAGAATGACTGCTGATGAAACTACTGATAGCCTAATCGGGGTTCCTTTGTAGATTACATTCTTTTTTTCCCCCTATGTTGTTTTTAAGATTCTTTCTTTTTCTTTGGTTTTGGACAGTTTTATTATAGTGTGTCTTGGAGAAGGTCTTTTGGCTTTCTATAATAGGGTTATCTATTAGATTCGTGAACTTGGATGTTTAAATCTCTCCTCAGGTTTTGGAAGTTATCAATATTATTTATTTAATAAATTTTATTCTTCCTTCTCCATCTATTTTCCTTATGAACCTCAATGATTCTCATTTTGTTTTGATGAAATCCCATAGATCATGTAGGCTTTATTTGCTCTTTTTCATTCTTGTTTCTTTGCTCAGCTCTGACTGGGTTATTTCAAATTTCTTGAACTTTAGCTCACTTTTCTGTCTTCCATTTGCTCTTCTCTACTGCAGATGCTCTCTGTTTCACTGTTCATTTCACTCATTGAGTTTTTAAGCTCCAGAATTTCTGTTTGATTCTTTTTTATAATTTTTATCTCTTTTGTAAATATCTTTTTTCCTGATCTAATTGAATTGTTTTCTGAATTTTCTTGCTGTTCATTGAGTTTCCTCAAAACATCTGTTTTGAAATCTTTATCAGCTAGGTTGCAAAATTCTGTGTCTTTCAAGTTGGTTCTTGGAGAATTATTGTTATCTTTATTCAACGAATCCTTCTCGTGATATTTCATGTTTCTTATAGGTTTGCTTTACTACTTTAGCATTTGAAGCAGCAGACATCTCTTTAACCTTTATTACTTGCCTTCAGATGGAGTATACTGTCTTTGTTAGTGTTGTGTCTGGGGTTTTCTCTCCATTATTTAGGTACACGTGCTCTACTCTTCTTGCTTGCCCTTGTGGCAGAATTCTTAAGCTATTGTGTTTTCTCTGGTTCTTACCACTAACCAGGCTGGCTACCTAATATTCTTTTTGGTTTTCCAGACTGTGGCACTACAATTCATGTTTGTGGTTTCTCCTTTGCCCAAAGACCCTAGTCTGTTTTTCTATGAGAACCCAGTTTACCAGATTTACTTTAATTGCTTACAGTGCCAAGGAGCCAGCTGCAGAGTGGGGAGAGGTATAGTTTTAGCACTGAGATGTGGAGTTTCCCATGATTCCATTCAGGAGATCCTCTGGTGAGGTACCCCTAGAGGCCCATGGGTGGACTTTCTGCTGAAATTCTGAGTGCAGTCAGCAGCAATTATGCCCTTTTAATTGCTTTTGATATTTTTATTTGCCCCCTTCCAGATGTCCCCTCTCCATCTAGTCATGGACTACCCACCTCAGTAGTCTAGGTAGTTCTGGAGATAGGTTTCTCCAACTGCATCTAGAACAACTGAGATAGCCTGGGAACTCACTCACTACTCTTTTTTCCCTGTAGAAGGTTTGCCTCTGCTGAATAGTTTAGCTTATTCAGTGTTGCCTTGGGCAGGATGTTATGCTGGGAATTCTCCTTTCACTGTCTCCACTGTAACCAAATGCATACTTTTTCCTTCTCCAATAATGTGCTGGAATCCTCACTCAGGAAGGCAGGCTTCTACAAAGTCTCTCTCATTTATGGTTGCCTACCCAATTCAGCACTCCCCAGAATTTCCCTGACCGTGGGCAAGATGTGTTGGGGCAGGTTCACAGGCTCCTGCTCTCTTTGTAGCCCATACTAAGGTCTGTCTACCTATTACTGGATGCACAGGTGGGCAAGATTCCCTTGGCATATGGTGCTGGATACTACAACTCACACAAAGGTGCTTTTGTTTTTGGATAGATGTCTAATTCATTATTACTAAAGCTGGACGAAAAGGAGGAATGCCTTTCACTGTTATGATGCTGACATCAGTCCTTCCCCTGATAATTTCTTAACTTATCCATCTCCTTCTGCAGATATGCAGCCTAAATATTATCACTATTGTGATGCCAAAAAACACCAATACAAAATTTTTGTTTAAAGGGATTCTGGGTTGGTGTTGCCCAGAAATATAGATTATTTCTAAACCTACACATTTTAAACTCAAGCATCAATGATTCCCATGGATAAATTTTAAAGAAACGTGAACTTTAAAAAATCACTGGGCTCACAAATAAACAAGGCACCTAAGTAAGAGTGAGCAATAACATCAAACTATAGAATCAGATTTCCAAACAATGTTTTTATATTGTTCAGTAATAATAATTTAAATAAGCATGTTTAAAATGTTTAAATAAGGGATACTATGGAAAGTATGATGAAACAATAAGAGACTATCAAAGTTAACCATTTGGGTAAATAACAAAGTGGAGCTTGTAGAGAGAAAACAAAATATTATGATTGTAATTAAAGATTCAATGGATGAATTAAACAGCCAATGACCACAACTTATAGAACAAATTTACTGGAAGAGAAAACTTCAAAACTAAACAGAACACAGTAGATAAATACAAAAAATAGACGTTTCAGTGATGTGGAAGGTAGAGCAACAAGATTCAACATGTATCTAATTGGGATTCCAGAGGCACATAATAGAAACATAGAGGCAATTATCAAAGTACAATCTGTGTTTGATAGACCAGACTTAAAGCTACCATTTATGAATGAACATTAGAGGAAGCTGTGAATATCTCCAGGAGTAGATGGAGAAGATGAATACATATTGTAGCTGGTCAATAAATCTTTTTTTGTCATGATTGTTAGTTATGATGATGATGGTGATAATGATAAGATGTAATTTTCTGCTTTATTCTCACAAAATTCTCCCTCCATTCAGTCTCAATTTGGAAAGAACCACATCTAAGTCTGGTTTGGTAAATACACAGTCTGTCTGCTACCATTTCTTCTTCCATATTGATGACAATCTTGATTTCTCTTTTCTAATTAATTTCTTCATTCCTTCAGAATACTTCTCAAAGCACACACCATGGAGCAATAACTGATCTGATTTTGGGAAATGAACCCTTCTACCTTACTTCTCAGGCTATCAACTTATGCTTCTCTTTGTATTTTCCCATTTTATACATTTTTAGAAATAGGAGGCTGGGAAATGGTTGGGGAGAAAGAAGACATTCTGGATGGCTAATGCTGACAAATTTTTGTAGTTCGTAGACATAGTTTATTCCATTAATGTCACAGCTTTTCTCCAGGGAAATCTGCAACAGTTCTACTTTACCATATGCACAACTCCCAGGCAACACTTGACACCTATTTTCTACCTTTCACAGCTTCCCATGATTTACTCTCTATTTTGAGTTCAGCTGAAAAAAAAAGAGATGACAGCTATCGCATCTTGAAGAGTGGCTACAGAGCCTGATGCAAAATATTCTTTTGGTTATTTACCATTTGTTCTGAAGATTTAGTGCTTGCCTTCCCTGGACTGACTCCAATGAGAAAAAGAGAAAGAATTTCCAGAAATCCTGCCTCAGTTTCCTAATCCTCATGTCCATTGCCTAAGCATCCTAACCATTCCATGAGTTCAAGTCACTCTACTTTGTAGGAGAAGTCTTTAGCCTTGGAACTGTGACTAGAATTGACAGTGATTGAGAATCCAATAAAACCATAAGTAAGGGGGTAAAGAGTTGCAGTTTCCTTGGTAAAGAGTACAGATTTCCTGACATTTTAAAATGTATCACTGACCCAAGGAAGATCCAAATCACTGTCCTAGATAATTTAAATCATAAGAATCTGATTTGAGGAAAGAAAAATCTACACCTTCAAGGAAGGGAGCATAATGGCTTTTTCAACTTTGTCTTATCTAACTTCTCAGGAGTCTTCCTAGAGTCAAAAGTTTGTTAAGTCGCATCGATTTCCAAGCAATATCTTGGTGTGTGACTCTTCCCACAATCCCGTTACATTAGTCTTATATCTCTCCAGGCTTTATGAAAGCAGAAAGGCAGTTACAGATGTGTCCACCATCCCTGATTACACATTAACTGAATATTAGTACTCAAGGAGATTTTAAAGAGCACCTACTTTACTGCTTTAATTTGATATATGAGCCCCAAGATGATTCAGGATATTCTTCAAGCATTGAATCAATATCAGAGCCATCGCTGGTATTATCAGAATCATACTGTTTCACCATATCAAGTGATGACAGTATTTTCCTAATTTAGTCTATTTCCAGTTCTCATATATTTGTAAAATCTGGAATGGGAAAACATGAAACTAAGATATTTTATGTGATAATGTGTTAATTATTTCCATTTATTTTCTTCTGTCCCCAGAAATAATGATAATATTTATACATGGGAATTTTTCAGTTCAGTTTGGTGATTACACATGGAAGATACAGATTAACTCAACATTGATGATTACAATGTATATTTAATCAGTTGCAGACTATAAAGGAATGAAGAGTATTTCTTTCTATTTTTGAGACTGAAACCATTTCTTTCTCTCTTCTTTTTCTCAGCAGATGGTACCAAGGAGGTCCATGGAAGGGGATAGAAATTACACTACTGTGGCCATGTTTGTTCTTCTGGGACTGTCAGATGAAAAAGAGGTGCAGTCTATCCTCTTTCCTATCTTCCTAGGGATCTACCTAGTGACCCTCATCTGGAACCTGGGTCTCATCATCCTAATCAGGATGGACTCCCATCTGCACACACCTATGTACCTTTTCCTCAGTTTCCTGTCATTTATAGACATCTGCTATTCTTCTTCTGCCACGCCAAGGATGCTTTCAGACTTCTTAAAAATGAAAAAAACTATTTCTTTCATTTCCTGTGCCACCCAGTACTTTGTTGGGTCCTGGATGGCGCACGCTGAGTGCTACCTCTTGGCTGCCATGGCCTATGACAGATATGTTGCTATTGGTAGGCCTCTGCAGTACTCAGCCATCATGGCTCCTGGCCTCTGTCAGATGATGGTTGCTGGGTCCTATGGGAGTGGTTTCCTTGGTAGCATAGTCCAAACAGTACCTTGCTTTCGTCTCTACTTCTGTGGGCCCAATATCATTCCAACTTTCTTTTGTGACATAACCCATATCATTTCCTTGTCTTGCTCCAATCCCTTCATCAGCCAAATGATTCTTTTTCTGGAATCTATTTTTGTTGGGTTCAGTTCTTTCCTTGTTATTCTCTTATCCTATGGTTTTATTGCATCTTCCATCCTAAAAATATCCTCTTTCAAAGGTAGTGCCAAGGCCTTCAATACCTGTGCCTCCCACCTGGCAGTTGTGACAATCTTCTATGGAACAGGCCTCTCTGTGTACCTGCATCCTAGCTCTAGCCACTCTGAGAAGCAGAACAAAGTGCTGTCAGTGTTCTATGTTATCCTAATCCCCATGTTAAACCCTCTTATCTATAGTCTGAGGAACAAGGAGATCAAAGAGGCCCTCAAGAGGATGGTAAAGAGGGCAACACATTTACCTCAGTAAGAATAATATTTGTGCAGGTGTCATTTCCCCTACAAGGAAGACATGGGTAAGAATATATAAGTAACCTTTTGTAGGTCACAAGATTGCTAGGTAGAGAGAAGTGAAAACTTGGCTCCTTGATTCCTGATGTCATTATATTTAGCTGCCACCACCAACTGATCTGTCTAAGGCAGTGTCACCAGCATTGAAATCAGTTTAAAAGGCCTATTTTCATGATTAGAGCCATGTACATTAAATCCTATGTTTTGAGAACAGTTTCTGATAGATATTATATGTAGAGAAGTGGCAAAACCCTAGGAAGCCACACAGACAGTTCTTTCCTCTACAGTTTTAAAAATATCCTTTATTTATTTCTAATTGTTAATCATTTATTTATATTTTAATAAAATAAAATAAAATAATGCATAAAATTAAATATGTGAAAATTAAAAGCGATTTAAAAAGAAAACTTTATAATCTTAATCCAAAACAGAGAGAGAGAGAGTGAGTATGAGAAGGAAGGGCACAGAAAGAGAGATGGAAAGTGAGACAGAGAGAGAGAGAGAGAGAAGACCAGATAGGCAGGAAGGGGAGTGAAGGAGTGGAGAGGAGAGGAGAGGAAAGGGAGAAGAAAGGGAGAAAGAATGATCTGGCTTTATCCCAAAATAAGCTTGTTTCTTCCATTTTACTCTTTGAACCTTCTTGTGAAGAAAATTGTGAAAATGGATGGGGGAAAGGAACGGCAGTAAGAAGGGGCACTTTTAAGGTCAAAAGTTGAGGAGATTCTCAGAGGCTAGAAAGAAGTCAAAGTCATCAATTTCTGGACATAGATGGCCTGTGGTATGCCCTATAATAGCTTCCAAGAGACTATGCAAGACTCAGTAACAAAGGCTGTTCTGGTGTGTCTAGAGAGGCATAATCCAAGTCCCAGAATTCTGAGCCTCCCAGGTATTCCAGGGCCAGGGAGCAGCAGAGAGACCAGACTTGGGGGTACCATGGAGACTCAGAGTCCAACCTAGAGAATTTAAAGAAAATTTAAAAATAGGCTTTATTTTTCAGACAAGAGTTTATGGACAAAACCTCATATATATTATGTAGGTATTATATAATACTTCACATTTCATTAGTTACATCGCACAAATATGATTTTTTTCTATTACCATGTGAAGTTGGCAGGTGAGAAACTATCCTCATTTTACAGATAGAATCTTTGGGCTTATGGAAGTCTTCCCACTGTAGGAACAATCCATGTAGAATCCCACAAAGTGTCGTTTGTGAAACATGAATGATTCTTGCTGACCAGAATCATGTCCACCGTTGCTTGACCATGGCACCCAAATTCTATACTTTCAGTGTCATATCTTTAAAGAACTTAAATTATTACAGTTCTTACAAGGGGGAATATATGACTACTAACCTATTAACAAGACTTAAATTAAATAATTAACTCGTTGCCCCACCCATCCCTTTCTCCCTAGAAGTAAGTTAGCTGAAACAGATCAAACCAAGAATGAGACCTTCCTAAAAATATACCTGTATCCCTATAATGGCGGGTTAGATGAGCTCAATGTAAAAAAAAAAAAAATCGCTGAAAACATTTATGAGAATGATTTTAAGAAGATATTTTTTATGGTGTATTAGTAATGCAGCATAATATGTTGGAAAGAACTCCAATTCAGAACACATAAATTGCACCTAATATTAATAGAAGGCATACTGTGTACTTCGCAGTCTGACAAGTGCTTTGTAAGTATTATGTGATTTCATTCTAGGAAGAGCTACTCTATGGAGCACTACTATTACCAGCCCCATTGTATAGGTAATCATACTGAGGCTTAGAGAGGTTAATTTACTCAAGGTCACACAACAAACAAGTGGAAAGCTAGCATTCAACCCAGATTGGCTGATATCAATGCCCATGTTTGTAACTATGATAAGTTCTGACTTTGTCACGGATTTGTTTTGTTTATTCCCCATTGACTTGATTTCTTTACTTTTGCATAGGAAGTCATGCCATGTCTGCCTCACAGGACTGCTGTAATAATTGATTCAGGTCAGAGAATTGAGAAAATGTATCTATCTAAAATAAAAGTGCTTTATAAACAAGGAATTGTCCACATATGTAATATATTGTTGTCAGGCTATATTATCAGCCAGGTGTGTCATCTTGGGCAAATCTCTTTGCTCCTCTGACTTCAAGATCCTCACCTTAAAAATAATGGTATTGGACTAGATGGTCTCTAGGTCCTTTCGAGCTCAAATGACTCCAAGTTCATTAAAAGAAAATCTATAGTCATGAGATCATAGTAGGACCATGAGGAAGTGGGGAATTGAATCAGAAGAGACAGGGGAAAGGTGGGCATGGAATTGTCAGGGGAGAAACCTCATCACAACTATGACTCCAAAGAGAAAGTATCTGGTATATTTTCTCCCTAATTATTCTCCTTTCACTGCTACCTTAATAACACATTTACGAGGATCTCCAGTTGTGGCCATCTTTCTGGTGGTGAATGGACAGCCAATTTCATGGCCACAACACCCAACTTGGAGTTCAACAGGGCCCACTTGGATAATTCCGTTGGAAAACAAATAAGCAATTTCAACCTTTGGCAAGAACTCTGTCTTCCTTGAGAATCTGGGTCAAGGTCAGAGGGCAAAATTTATAGAGAACAGTGGATTCTTTGCTATCTTGATATTGGTGTGATTCTTCCAGTAGGACCTACATGGAGCAAGGTTATGGTCCTAAGTCTCTCATTTTTAACTCTTCCCTCTCTCTCACTTCTACACCCTCCACTTAGGGCTCTTCCTCGGGTTCTCTTTCTCTTACTCAAATTCTCTGCACTTCAGTGAAAATAATGACTTCTAAACTAAAATGTCAGGTATTACTTTGAGGTGAGGGACAGATGTTGAGTTCTAGTTCTCAAATTCTTAAGTTTATCACTTTGATCTGTGTTAATATCTGTTTTTCATCTGTAAATTGGAGATAATAGAATCTTCTAGAATCTAATGAGACAGTGTCTCTAAAGTCTAACAGACTGTAGAAGTTAATAATTGAGCACTGATTCAAAAATATTAATTTACTGAATTTCAGAGGAATTAATTAAGATAAAATGGCTTGTCTATGTTTCCCAACATTATCCATTCCATGACACTTTTTAATTTAATATTTCCTTTGGGTATTCTGTTTTTATGTAATAGTAATTAATTTGATTTCCATTTCAATATATAGTTTTGATTCAAAATTTCTGGGTAGCAAAAGCCAACCTGGTCATTCCATAATGATATGACAAAGTATTCATGTGCAATTTTGTTGGTCTTTTGAAATACTCCAAATAGCTGTCCATTGTCATTTTGAAGACCTTGGGGGTCTGGAGACACTAGCATAGAGATGATCTACTCTAAGCACAGATAGTGTTGGCCTAACTTTCCCTTTTATCCTTCTGTACTACATTGTTCTTCTTCATTCAGTAACATTCCTGGATTTCTTAGCCTGATTTTCTACCTGCACAAACTTGCAAATGGCCACGCCCTTAGTAGATCAGATTTAGAAAACGTTTTGATTAGCTGTATCCCCACAGTAATGTCTCCAACCAATATTTACATCAGACACCTTTTCTTCTGTAAACTGTCTTGGGAGATGGTGAACACAAGCAGATTATTAATCAAAGAGAACAAGTATATTCAGAATATGTTTTTCTTTTCCTCTAGCTTACCAAATTTTAACAACATCAATTTTTAGGATAAATTTTATTATGAACAAGTAAAACAATCCACAACTCTTCACTTTTTTCTGGGAATGATGAGTTACATAGAATATGTTTAATTTGGCTGCCACTATTACTAGAGTGTAATAAAGAAGTGAAGAATTTTTAAAAATTATTTTATTGAGATCATAATTGTTCATAACATTGTGCAATTTTAGATGTACATTATTATTTATCAATTTCTGTATAGACTTCATTGTGCTATCCACCAGTAGTCTAAATTTTATCTGTCAATGTACATATGCGCCCCTTTACATCTTTCACACACTCTCGGCCCCCTTCCCCTCTGGTAACCACTAATCTGTTCTTTATCCATGTATTACTTTATCTTCCACATATGAGTGAAATCATGCAGTATTTGTATTTTTATTTCTGGCTTATTTCACTTAATATCATACCTTCAAGGTCCATCCGTGTTGTTGCAAATGGGACTATTTTGTCTTTTTTAAGGCTGAATAGTATTTCTCTGTGTATATATACCACATCTTCTTTATCCATTCAACCATAGCAGGGCATTTGGGTTGCTTCTACATCTTGGCTATTGTGAATAATGCTGCAATGAATGAACATAGGGCTGCATAAATCTCTTTGGATTGTTGATTTCAAGTTCTTTAGATAAATACCCAGTAATGAGATAACTTGATCATATGATATTTCTATTTAATTTTTTGGGAAATCTCCATACTGTTTTCCACAGTGGCTGCACAAGTTTGCATTCCCATCAGCAGTGTGTGAAGGTTCCCTTTTCCCCACATCCTCTCCAACATTTGTTATCTTTTGTCTTGGTAATTATAGCAATTCTGACCAGTATAAGGTGATATCTAATTGTAGTTTTGATTTACATTTTAATAATAGTTAGTGACATTGAATATATTTTCATGTGCCTGTTGCCCATCTGTATATCTTCTTTAGAAAAGTGTCTGTTCATATCCTCTGCCCGTTTATTGATCAGATTGTTTGTTTTTTTGTTGTGTGAGTTCTTTACATATTTTGAAAATTAACCCCTTGTCAGATATATGACTTACAAATATTTTCTCCCAGTTGGTGGATTGTCTTTTCCTTTTTCTTTATGGTTTCCTTTGCCTTGCAGAAGCTTTATAGTCTGACATAGTCCTATTTGCTTTTTATTTCTTTTGTTTCCTTTGCCTGGGGAGACATGATATGAAAAATGCTGCTAAGATCAATGTCAAAGAGTATACTGCCTATATTTTCTACTAGGAGTTTGATGGTTTCAGGTCTTACATTCAAGTCTTTAATTGATTTTGAGTTAATTTTTGTGTATGGTGCAAGATAATGATCTACTTTCATTCTTTTGCATGTGGCTGTCCAGTTTTCCCAACACCATTTATTGAAGAGACTTTCCTTTCTCCATTGTATGTTCTTGGCTCTTTTGTCAAAGATTAACTGTCCATAGATATGTGGTTTTATTTCTGGCCTTTCAATTTTGTTCCATTGATCTGTGTGTCTGTTTTTGTGTCATTACCATGCTGTTTTGATTACTATAGCTTTGTAGTATATTTTGAAGTCAGGAATTGTGATGCCTCGGCTTTGTTCTTTGTTCTAAGGTTTGCTTTGGCTATTTGAGGTCTTTTATTGTTCTAAATAAACTTTAGGCTTGTTTGCTCAATTTCCATGAAAAATGTCATTGGGATTCTGATTGGGAATGTATTGAATCTATAGATTTCTTGAGGTAGTATGGACACTTAACTATGTTGATTCTTCCAAACCATGAGCATGGAATATCTTTCCATTTCTTTATGTACTCTTTAATTTCTTTCAATAATGTCTTATAGTTTTCATCATATAGGTCTTTCACCTCTTTGGTTAAATTTATTCCTAAAAATTTTATTCTTTTTGCTGTGATTGTAAATGGGATTGTTTTCTTGATTTCTCTTTCTTCTAGTTCATTGTTAGTGTATAGAAATGCAACTGATTTTTGTAGGTTGATTTTGTACCCTGCAACTTTTCTGTAGATGGTGATTAATTCTAATAGTTTTCTGATGGATTCTTTAGGGTTTTCTATATGTAGAATCATGTCACCTGCAAACAGGAAGAGTTTCCTTTCTTCCTTTCCAATTTGGATTCCTTTGATTTCTTTTTCTTTCCTAATTGCTCTGGTAAAACCTCCAGTAATACGTTGAATAGAAGTGGTGAGAGTGGGCACCCTTGTCTTGTTCCTGTTCTCAGAGGGATGACTTTCAGTTTTTCCCTGTTGAGTACGAAGTTGGCTGTGGTTTGTCATATATGGGATTTATTATGTTCAGATACTTTCCTTCTATACTGATTTTACTGAGAGTTTTTATCATAAATGGATGTTGGATCTTGTCAAATGATTTCTCTGCATCCATTGAGATGATCGTATGTTTTTTACTCCTCATTTTGTTAATGTTGTGTATCACATTGATTGATTTGCAGATGTTGAACTATCAGTGTGTCCCTGGAATAAATCCCTCTTGATCATGGTGTATGATTGTATTGCCGTATTTAATTTGCCAGTATTTTGTTGAGGATTTTTGCATCAATGTTCATCAACAATATTGACCTGTAATTTTCCTTGTTTGTGTTGTCCTTGTCTGGTTTTGGTATCAGGGTAATGTTGACCTCATAGAATGATTTAGGAACTGTTCCATCTTCTTCCAATTTTTGGAATAGTTTGAGGAGGATAGGTATTAAATCTTCTTTGAATGTTCGGTAGAATTCTCCAGAGGACATCTGGTCCTGGACTTTTGTTTTTTGGGACATTTTTATTACTCTTTCTATCTCTTTACTTGTGTTTGCTCTATTCAGATTCTCTATTTCTTCTTGATTCAGTTTTAGGATGTTGTATGAGTCTAAGAATTTATCCATTTCTTCCTGATTATCCAATTTGTTGACATTTAGTTTTTCATCGTATTCTCTTATAATCCTTTGTGTTTCTGCACTATCCGTTGTAATTTCTTCTCTTTTGTTTCTAATTTTATTTATTTGAGCCTTCTTTCTTATTTTTTTGGTGAGTCTGGCTAAAGGTTTTTCAATTTTGTTTATCTTCTCAAAGAAACAGTTTTTAGTTTTATTGATCCTTTCCACTTTTTTTTTGGTCTCTATTTCAATTTTTTCTGCTCTAATTTTTATTATGTCCTTCCTCCTCCTAACTTTGAGATTTGTTTGTTCTTCTTTTTCTAGTTCTGTTAGGTACAGTTTAAGATTACATATTTGAGATTTTTCTTGTTTGTTGAAGTGGGCCTGCACTTCTATGACTTTCCCTCTTAGAACCACTTTTGCTGCATCCCGTACACGTTGGTATGTTCAATTTCATTTTAGTTTGTCTCCAGGTATTTTTTAATTTCTTCTTTGATTTCCTCATTGATCCAATGGTTATTCAGTAGCATGTTGTTTAGTCTCTACATATTTGTCACTTTCTTGTTTTTTTTGTTTTTTTGTTTTTTCCTTGTAGTTGATTTCTAGTTTCATAGCATTGTGCTTGGAAAAGATGCTTGGGATGATTTCAATCTTCTCAAATTTATTGAGGCTTGACTTGTTTCCCAAGATATTGTTTATCTTTGAGAATGATCCATGTGCAGTTGAGAAGAATATGTATTCTGCTGTTTTTGAATGGAATGTTCTCTCTATATATCTATTAAGTCCATCTTATCAAGTGTTTTGTTTAAATCTACTATTTCCTTGTTGGCTTTCTGCCTAGATGATCTGTCCCTTGATGTCAGTGGGGTGTTGAGGTCCCCTATTATTATTGTGTTGCTGTTAATTTCTCCCAATGGGTCTGTTAATAGTTGCTTTATATACTTTGGTGCTCCTGTCTTAGGTACATATATATTCACGTGTGTTAAGTCCTCTTGGTGGAATGTCCCTTTTATCATTATATAATGTCCCTCTTTGTCTCCTTTTGTCTTTTTTATCTTGAAGGCTGCTTTGTCTGATATAAATATGGCAACAACTGCTTTCTTTTGTTTACCATTTACTTGAAGTATCATCTTCCATCCCTTCACTCTATGTTTGTCTATAGATCCCGAGATATGTTCCTTGGAGGCAGCATATTATTGGGTCTTGTTTTTTAATCCATCCAGTTACTCTGTGTCTTTTGATTGGAGAATCCAATCCAATTACATTTAGAGTAATTATTGATATATGAGAACTTAATATTGCCATTTCTTCTCTTGATTCCTGGTTGTTCTACGTTTCTATTGTTTATATTCCTTTGTCTTTTTGACTGCCATTTCATTTTGGAGGTTTTCTGTGGAGATGTTCTCAGTTTTCTCTTTTATTTATGAATTGTGGCTCTGCTCTGATTTTTTGTTTAGTAGTTACCATTAAGTTTGTATAAAAGATCTCATAGATGACATAGAGTATATTTTCTGATAGCCTCTTCTCTCCATTAGCCTAAGCGGGTTCCATCCCTTTTCTCTTCCCCTTCTGAGTTATTGTTGTAACAAATTATTCTGTTTTGTGTTGTGTGTTTGTGACTAAGCTGAAGTGTTTATGGTTACTTTTGATGCTTTCTGTATCTTTACCTTTTATGTTATAGTTGAATATTTGCTTCCTTGTTCTGAAAGAGAGCTGCAGTTTTCTGATTTTGTCTGTCTATTTATTTCCTTGATAAAAGTTTTGTAGACCTTTGCCACCTTTTTTCAGGTATGAGGGCATCTTTAATCACTTCTTGTAGGGGAATTCTAGTGGCTATGAACTCCCTCAGATTTTGTTTATCTGGGAAAGATTTTATTTATCCATCATATCTGAAGGATAATTTTTCTGGATAGAGTATTCTTGGCTGAAAGTTTTTGTCATTCAGTATTTTAATATATCATTCCATTCTCTCCTAGACTGTAAGGTTTCTGCCAAGAAATCTGCTGCAAGCCTGATAGGGATTTCTTTGTAGATTATTTTCTTCTGTCTTGCTCCCCTTAATATTTTTTCTTTGTCATTGACTTTTGCCAGTTTTATTTTTATATGGCTTGGAGAAGGTCTTTTAACATTGATGTAATTAGGAGTTCTATTAGCTTCATGTATATGTAAATCCAGTTCCTTCCCCAGGTTTGGGAAGTTCTCAGCTATTATTTCTTTGAACAAGCTCTCTACTCATTTTTCCATCTCTTTGCCCTCTGGAATACCTATAATACTTAGGTTGCTTTTCCTAATTGATCCAGATATTTCTCAAAGAATTCTTTCATTTTTTTAAATCTTAGTCTTTTCTCCTCCTCCACCTGTAGCATTTCTTTATTTCTATCCTCTAACTCACTAATTCTTTCCTCCATAGCATCAGCTCTATTTTTTAAGGATTCTAGATTATTCTTTATTTCATTAATTGTGTTCTTCATATCCAGAATTTCTGCTTACTTTTTTTCATAGTTTCAATCTCTTTGGTGAAGTATTCCTTCTTCTCATTAATTTTATACCTCAGCTCATTGGACTGTCTTTCTGAGTTTTCTTGTAACTCATTGAGTTCCTTTATGACATCTATTTTGAATTCTCTGTCATTTAGATTGTAAATTTCTGTGCCTTCAGGGTTGGTTTCTGGATAATCATCATTTTCATTCTGGTCTGAATTATTGCTTTGGTTTCTCATGGTGTTTGAGAAACTAATCTTTTGTTGTCACGTTTGTGGTAGTATTAGGTTGCAGATTCCACCTGCTACAACTAGGAGAAGCAGGAGTTGTGTTTCTGATCCCATCCTGTTTGCTGGAAATTTGGGGTACTATGGGTGCTTGTGCAGGCCAGGAAAACATTCGGGCATGTGTGTAGATGTTCCACTGCCTCTTCACATTGTGTATAGTAGGCATGGCTTCCTTATGGGGTCCAGGCTTGGGCTACTCCTCGAGGCTGCAGCAGCACAATGGGCTCTCCTACTGCTGAAAAAGTGAACACAAGTGGGCTAAGGGCTGCCACCACCTCTTCCCATAGTCATCACAAGGTGCATTCCCACTTTCAGGGTGCAGTGGTACTATGGGCACTGGCACTGGCTTGGAGTGTGTTCGCCCCAATATATAGGTCTGCTTCCTCCTCTTCTTGTGGTCGTTCTGGCTGATGTGCTTTGTAGTTGGGGCTTCCTCATGGGGACCAAGTCTGGGCCACTCCTTGGGGCCTTAGCAGCATGGTGGGCTTTCCCACCAGAGGGGTGGTCGCCATGAGTGGGCTAAGGGCTGCTGCTGCCCATTCCTACAGTTGCCTTTAAGCAGGTTCCCACTTTTGGAGCACAGCAGTACTATGGGCACTTGCACTGGCCAGAAAATCATTCACAAGTGTGAACAAGGCTGCCATGAAAGGGCAGGGGAGTGCTCATCTATCTCCACCACTTCCTGGAGGGCCAGTCCACCCCCGCTTCAGATGTATAGCTGAATGGGTCTCTCAGGGATCCTGTTGTGCTGTGTGGGTTTCCTCAATTGGTCAATGATTGTCCATTTAGTTGTAGTTCAAAGGGGGAGAGATAAATGGAATAGCTCATTCCACCATGTTGCTTACATCACTCAACAAAGTGAAGAATTAGTGAAACTAATTGATCAAAAACTTGACTTATTTTCCCTGAATCGGTCAACTATGTTGGTGTTTCAGGCACGTTGTGCATGAGAGTTTATATTTTCACAATATTTTCATTGAATCTAATTCATCTTGAATAAAATATTTGATAAATTATATTGGCTGCACTCTATTCTAAGAGTGAAAAGAAAGATTTCAACATTCATAAAATCATAATTGAAATGAAACAAAAATAAGATGTTTTTGGTTTCACTCCAAAACTAGCTGAAAGAACTATTCCCTAATGTGTTTGACATATATTTATTGATTTATATAAGCATTAGTATATGAGATGCTTATCATTAAATAGTAAAATCTCTCCATGAGTCCATGTTTTGTATACATAGAGTATCATCAGTGCAGGACAAACTGGTGGTGGAAAACAAAAAGTGACATCATGAGTTTACAATCCATCTGAGTTGGAGATAATGGAAAAATACAAGATAGAAATAGATACAATCATAAATAAATAATAGTCCTGAGTCTAGGCTTAAAGACTATCTAATTTAGGAAATAATTTTATGAACAGCTCCTTGATACTTCAGTGTTAGTTTTGCCTTGTTTATTTTCACAGATAGGAATGATAATTGCTAACATTTGTTGAGCCCTTATATATTTATTTATTTATTTTGGTGAGGAAGATAAGCCCTGAGCTAACATTCATGCCAATCCTCCTCCTTTTGCTGAGGAAGACCAGCCCTAAGTTAACATCTATTGCCAATCCTCCTCCTTTTTTTCACTTTTTCTCCCCAAAGCCCCAGTAGATAGTTGTATATCATAGTTGCACATCCTTCTAGTTGCTGTACGTGGGACACTGCCTCAGCATGACTGGACAAGCAGTGTGTCAGTGTGCGCCTGGGATCCGAACCTGGGCCGCCAGTAGTGGAGCATGCACACTTAACCGCTAAGCCACAGGGCCAGCCCCAAGCCCTTATTTTTCTAAGTACTTTTTATCATTCAATGCCTGTAGCAACCCTATGAGATAGTAAGTATTATTAGCCCCATTCATAGCTGAGGCAACTGAGGCAGAAAGAGGTTAATAACTTGCTAAGTGTCACACAGCCAGTAGGTAATAGCCAGGAAAGTCTATTCTGTGTGTCGTTCTTCCTCTTTCATTCTCTCTCCATCGTTTTCCTTCTCTCTGTGCTAACTACTAAGGACATCTATATATTAATAACTTTTTTTTATTATGAATCTAGAAGTTGTAGATAATTGAAAAAATACAGATAAATATAGAAAAGAAAATCAAAACCCTACCACTCATTACTTTTGGCAATTGTAATTGGCTCACATGGGGTGTGTGTGTGTGTGTGTGTGTGTGTGTGTGTGAAAGAGAGAGAGAGAGACTATATAAAGTAGGCTTTTCCCTCCAGAATGGTAGAACATTTTGTGCAAGCATTATCAGTATATATGAGTGCCTATCACTTATTGATTTATGGTTTTCATATTAAAGGCATTACCACATTGGCTTTTTTATATTTTGTGAATATGTTTCCCAGTTTATCAATTGTATTTCAAAAGTGTTTTATATGAGTAGGTTTCTCAGCCAGAACCAAGTTTATCCTTTCTCTATCAAATTAAAATACTAACTTTATCATATATTAAATTCTTACCAATATTTAAATTTATTTCTTAAATCTCTATTTGTTCTTTGGTCACAAGTCTATTTTTGACATTGAAGGAGAGATAACAGAGGTGTATAAAACATTGTCTCTCAAATATTTTGATGCAGCATAATCCAGACATGGTGGTGACCAATGTTTGTTCTGTGTTTCTGACCAGAATGAGAATGAACAGAGAGTGGAGATGTGCCTTTGGGCAGAAAGAAAGCTATACAATTGGCCTGATTGTGCCTCATGGGAAGACCAGTCTGGGAAAGCTAATGTTTATCTAAGGCCTTTTTCAATGTTAATCATCTAGTAAGTTTTTGGTTACATCCTAGTCTCCATGAGCTGTAGTCTAAGGAAAGAAAAGGTGATTTGATTCACAAAATGAATGGAAAGAAAGATGCAGCCCCTTCATTGTCATTTACTTATGAGTCTGATAAATTAATTTCTTGCACCTAGTGCTCAGTGGGGATTTCTGATGGGAGATGGTATTCAAAATTCTTGTAAAAGCCAATAGCAATTTCTGATATTGTGGGACTCAAACTTCTCATTCTCTCCCACCTAAAATCTGGAAAATTTATCCTTGGTTGACATAGCCAATGGGATCTCACTACCAAGTCATTTCTGATATTTCAAGCATGTATATGTTTATTGTGAGAAGACTTGTGTAAGAGTTCATTGTAATAATAGAGTTATTGAATATTCAATATTGCAGGGACAAAGATCTAATATGGAATACTAGTGTACATTCCTTCTTATTGCTTCTGTTCAACATTTTATGTCCTAGAGATTCATGGTTGTATGGGGTGATATAATGGTTGGAGTAGAATGGTTTGAATTACTTTAACACTAATATTTTCCAGGAAACCTCAAGGGCCAGGGGAGGAAATAGATAGTGTGATAGGCAAGGTTCTCAATTCTGGCCTCTTTTCACTGTCTGAAGTAGGACATAAAGTTGTGGTCCTTGTGGTCTGGTTAAAAAGAAGAACAAGATGTGCAGCAACACAGACTTTTGACTTGCCAGATTACTCAGACTCGAACAAACCATTATAAAACAGATGTCATTATATTTACATGTTATCACTGAAGATTCATTGGGTTCTTTCTTTTTAAATTTTTATTTTATTGAGGTCACATTGGTTAACATTATATAAATTTCAGTTGTACATCATTATATTTTCACTTCTGTATAGGTTACATCTTTTCACCACCACAAGTCTAGTTTGCATCTGTCACCATACACATGTGCCCCTTTACCCCTTTTGCCCTCCCTCCACTGCCTTCCCCTCTGGTAAGCAATAATCTGTCATCCATATCTGTGTGTTTGATTGTTTATCTTCCACATATGTGTGAAGTCGTATGGTAAATGTCTTTCTCATTGTGACTTATTTTCCTTAGCATAATACTCTCAAGGTCCATCCCTGTTGTTGCAAATGGCACAACTTTGTCTTTTTATGGCAATATTTCATTATATTTATATATTTCATTGAGTAGTATTTCACTGTGTGTATATATATATACATATATATGTGTGTGTGTGTATATATATATATACACACACACACATATACCATATCTTCTTTCTCTATTTATTCGTTGATATGCACTTAGGTTGCTTCCAAGACTTGGCCATTGTGAAAAGTGCTGCAATGAGCATAGGGGTGCAAACGTCTTTTTTTTTTTCTTCTTTTTTTGTGAGGAAGATCAGCCCTGTGCTAACATCTGCCAATCCTCCTCTTTTTTTGCTGAGGAAGACTGACCCTGGACTAACATCTGTGCCCATCTTACTCCACTTTATATAGGATACCGCCACAGCACGGTTTGCCAAGCGGTGCGTAGCTGCACACCCGGGATCCAAACTGGCGAACCCTGGGCCGCCACAGCAGAGCGCACACACTTAACCGCTTGTGCCAACGGGCTGGCCCCTACAAGTGTCTTTTTGACTTAGTGTTTTCATGTTCTTTGGAAAAATATCCAGAAGTAGAATAGCAGGATAATATAGTTTTTCTATTTTTAGTTTTTTGAGAAATCTCCATAATGTTTTCAATAGTGGATGCACCAGTTTACATTCCCACCATCAGTGTATGAGGGTCCCTTGTTCTCTACATCGTCTCCAACACTTGTGATTTCTTGTTTTTTTAATAATGTCCATTCTGAAGAGTGTGAAGTAATATTTCATTGTAATTTTGATTTGTATTTCCCTAGTAATTAGTGGGTTTTAGTATCTTTTTATACGCTTGTTGGCCATCTGTATATCTTCTTTAAAAAAATGTGTGTTCATATCCTCATATTTTTTGATAAGAGTTGCTTATTTGTTGTTGTTGAGTAGCATGAGTTCTTTATATATTTTGGATATTAACCCCTTGTCAGATATTTGATTTGCAAATATTTTCTCCCAGTTGGTGGACTGTCTCTTCGTTTTGTTGAGAGTTTCCTTTGCTGTGAAGAAGCTTTTTAGTCTAAGGTAGTCCCATTTGTTTATTTTTTCTTTTATTTTCCTTGCCTTAGTAGACATGGTATTTGAAAAGATGCTGCTAAGACCACCGTCAAAGAGTGTACTGCCTATATTTTCTACTAAGATTTTTATGGTTTCAGGTCTTACATTGAAGTCTTCAATCCACTTTGAGTTAATTTTGTGTATGGTGTAAGATAATGGTCTACTTTCATTCTTTTGCACGAGGCTGTCCAGTTTTCCCATAACCATTTATTGAAGAGATTTTCCTTTCTCCATTGTATCTTCTTGGATCTTTTGTCAAAAATTAGCTGTCCGTAGATGTGTGGGTTTTTCTTAGCTCTCATTTCTGTTCCATTGATCTGTGTGTCTGTTTTTGTGCCTGTACTATGCTATTTTGATTACTATACATTTGTAGTATATTTTTAAATCAGGGAGTGTGAAACCTCCAGCTTTCTTCTTTTGCTTAGGATTGCTTAGGCTATTCAGCACCTTTCTTATTCTATATCAATTTTAAGATTCTTTGTTCTGTTTCCGTGAAAAATGTCACTGGGATTCTGATTAGGACTTCATTGAATCTGCAGATAGCTTTAGACAATATGGACGTTATAACTATCTTTATTCTTCCAATACATGAGCACAGAATATCTTTCTATTTCTTTATGTCTTCTTCATTTTCTTTCAGTAATGTCTTAGAGTTTTCAGTGTATAGATCTTTCACCTCTTTGGTTAAATATTTTCCTAGGTATTTTATTCTTTTTTGTTGCAATTTTAAATGAGATTGTATTCTTGGTTTCTCTTTCTGCTATTTCATTAGTAGTGTATAGAAATGCAACTATTTTTATATGTTGATTTTGTACCCTGCAACTTTTCTGTATTTATTAATTATTTCTAATAGTTTTTTGGTGGATTCTTTAGGGCTTTCTATATATAGAAACATGTCATGGGCAAACAGTGAGGTTTTTACTTCTTTCTTTCCAATTTAGATACATTTTATTTCTTTTCCTTGCCTAATGAATCTTTCAGTATTATGTTTAATAAGAGTTGCGAGAGTGGGCATCTTTGCCTTGTTTCCATTCTTAGAGGAATATCTTTCAGTTTTTCACCATGGAGTATGTTGTTGGCTGCAGGTGTGTCATTTATGGCCTTAATTATATTGAGGTACTTTCCTTCTATACCCTTTTCTTTAAGAGTTTCTATCATAAATGGATATTAAATCTTTTCAAATGCTTTCTCTGCATCTATTGAGATGATCATGTGATTTTTATTCTTCATTTTGTTACGGGTGGTGTATCACACTGATTGATTTATGTATGTTGAACCATCCCTGTGTCCCTGGAATAAATCCTCTTTCATCATGATGTGTGATCCATTTAATGTATTGTGGTGTTTGGTTTGTTAATATTTTGTTGAAGATTTTTACATCTATGTTCATCAGTGATATTGGCCTGTAATTTTTTCCTTTTTTGTGTTGTCTTCATCTGGTTTTGGTATCATGGTAATTTTGGCCTCATAAAATGAGTTTGGAAGCATCCTGTCCTCTTCAGTTTTTTGGAAGGGTTTGAGAAGGATAGGTATTAAATCTTCTTTGAATGTTTGTTAGAATTCGCCAGAGAAGATGTCTGGTCCTGGACTTGTGTTTTTGGGGAGGTTTTTTATTACTATTTCAATCTCTTTCCTTGTAATTGGTCTATTCAGATTCTCTATTTCTTCTTTATTCAGTTTTGGAAGGTTGTATGATTCTTGGAATTTATCCATTTCTTATAGGTTATCCAATTTGTTGGCACATAGCTTTTTGTAGTATTCTCTTGTAATCCTGTGCATTTCCATGGTATCTGTTGTAATGCCTCCACTTTTGTTTCTGATTTTATTTATTTGAAACTTCTCTCCTTTTTTTCTTGGTGAATCTAGCTAAGGGTTTGTCAATTTTGTTTATCTTTTCAAAGAACCAGCTCGTAATTTCATTGATCCTTTCTGATGTCTTTTCAGTGACTATTTCATTTATTTTTGCTCTGATTTTTATTATTTCTTTTCTTTTACTGACTTTGGAGCTTGCTTATTCTTCTTTTTCTTGTTCTTTTAGCTATAGTGTTAGATTGTTTATTGAAGAGTTTTCTTGTTTCTTGGGATGGGCCTGTATTACTATACACTTCCCTCTTAGTACCACTTTTGCTGCATCCTATAAGTTTTGGTATGTTTTGTTTACATTTTCAGTTGTCTCCACATATTTTTTTGATTTCTCCATTTATTCAATAGTTGTTTAGTAGCATGTTGTTTAGTCCCCACATATTTGTGAGTTTTCCAGCTTGCTTCTTTTAGTTGATTTCTACTTTCATACCATTGTGGTTAGAAAATTGTCTTGATATGATTTCGATCTTCTTAAATTTATTGAGGCTTTTTTCCTTTCCCAACATCTGATCTGTCTTTCAGAATGTTTCATATGCACTTGAGAAGAATGTGCATTCTACTCTTTTGGGATGGAATGTTCCATATATATCTATTAAGTCCATCTAGTCTAGTGTTTCACTTAAGACCACTGTTTCCCCATTGACTTTCTGTCTGGATCATCTATCCATTGATATAACTAGGGTGTTAAAGTCCCTTACAATTAATTGTGTTGCTGTCAATTTTTCCCTTTAAGTCTGTTAATAGTTGCTTTATATTATTTGGTGCTACTGTGTTAGGTGCATATATATTCATATGTGTCAAGTCCTCTTGGTGGACTGTCACTTTTACCATTATGTAATGTCCGTCCTTGTCTCTTGTTATCTTTTTGTCTTGAAGTCCTTTTTGTCTGATAGAAATATGACTAAACCCACTTATTTTTCCTTGCCATTGGCTTGGAGTGTCATCTTCCATCCCTTCACTCTGAGCCTGTGTTTGTCTTTAGAACTAAGATGGATCTCCAGACACAGCATATTGTTGTTTCATTTTTTTTTTTTTTTTTTGCTGAGGAAGATTATCCCTGGGCTAACATCCATGTCCATCTTCCTCTACTTTATGTGTGGGAGGCCTGCCACAGCATGGCTTGATAAGCAGTGCATAGGTCCATGCCTGGGATCCTGACCTGTGAACCCCAGGCAGCCAAAGTGGAGTGCATGAGCTTAATGACTATGCCACCAGGCCAGCCCCGAGTCTTGTTTTTTAATCCATGCAGCCATGCTGTGTTTTTTGATTGGTGAATTCAGTCCTTTTACATTTAGAGTGATTATTGCCATATGAGGGCTTATTACTACCATTTTATCTCTTGTTTTCTTGTTGTTCTATATTTCCGATGTTTCTTTTTCCTTATATTTCTGTCTGCCATTTCAGTTTGGTGGTTTTCTGTGATGTTTTTCTCAGTTTCCTCCTTTTTTATGATTTGTGACTCTGCTCTGGTTTTTGTGGTTACCATGAGGATTGTGTAAAAGATCTTATAGATCAGATAGTCCTTCTCTGCTGATAGCATCTTATCTACACCAGCCTATGCAGTTTCTGTCCTTTTCCTCTTCCCCTTATTTGTTTCTGTTTTCACAAATTATCCCTTTTTTGTTATGAGTTTGTTACCAAATGGAAGTGGTTATAGTTATTTTGAATGTTTTCTTTTATTTAACCTTTATGTTATAATTAAGTTTTTCCTAACCTATTCTATTATAGAGGCACAATTTTCTGATTCTGTGTGTCTATTTATCACCTTGCTCAAATCTTTTCATACCTTTGCCTTTTTGTTTCAGGTGGCAGGACTTCTTTCAATATTTCTTGTAAGGCAGGTCTGGTGGTGACGATTTCCCTCATCTTTTGTTTGTCTAGGAAAGCCTTTATTTCTCTTCAAATCTGAAAGATTACTTTGCTGAATAGAGTATTCTTGCTGGATAGCTTTTGTCTTTCAATATTTTGAATACATCATTCCATTCTCTCCTATTTTATAGAGTTTCTGCTGAGAAATCCACTGAGCACCTGATGGGGGTTCCTGTGAAAGTTACTTTCTTCTCTCTGGCCATCTCTAATGTTCTTTCTTTGTTATGGACTGTTAGCAGTTTTAACATAATGTGTGTTGGAGAAGGAGTTTTTACATTGAGATCATTAGGAGTTCCATTAGCTTCATGTACTACTATATCCAGTTTCTTCTCCAGGTTCAGGAACTTCTCAGCCATTATTTCTTTAAATAAACTCTCTGCTCCTTTCTCTGTCTCTCCTCTTTCTGGAATACCAATTATCCTTATGTTGCTTTTCCTAATTGGATCAGATATTCCTCGTAGAATTTGCTCATTTTTAAAAAAATCTTAGTTCTTTCTAAGTTCTCTCTCACTTAATTCCTCTTCCACCTGAATCATTTCTAGATTTCTATCTTCGGATTTTCTAATACTCTCTTCCATATGGTCTACTCTATTTGCAATACTTTTCATTTTATTTTTCATCTCATTACTCGTGTTCTTCAGCTCTAGAGTCTCTGTTTGTCTTTTACTTTCAATCTCTTTGGTGAAGTAATTCTTCTGTTCATTAATTTTAATCCTGAGCTCATTGAACTCTCTTTCTGAGTTTTTTTGTAACTCGTTGAGTATCTTCACGATAGCTATTTTGAATTCTCTCTCAGTTACATTGCAATCTTTTGTGACTTCAAGTTTGGTTTCTAGAGAGTTGTTATTATTTTGTTCTACCGTGTTAATGTAGTTTTTCATGGTGTTTGGTGAGTTGATCTTCTGCCATGCATTCGCTGTAACAAACACCTTTCTGATTTTAGTAAGGCTTTGGTTACTTTGCTTTTGAGCTGCTTCTGGTTGTATTTGAGAGCCTGCATTTTCTGCCCTCCACTGTCTCTACCAGAGGTGTCATCAGTGTCTTCCGTGTGTTTTTTAGTTGCTGGTGCCTTGCTGCTCATGATGTCCCTGCATTCACTGGTGTTACCACTGTGGTCACCAGGCTGTGAACACCTCTGCCTCTTCTGGGGTCGCTTGAGTCTCACGTTCCCCCACTGGCTCTCCTGAGGCTTTCTATGGGCTCTAGTGCTGCTGCCACATGTACCACCTGCACTGCTGCTCCCAAGATATCTGGGGGTGCTGGCAGCACTGCTGCTTGGGGCACTGGGTTCATGGGTGTCACTGCTGTTGCCAGGATCCTGGGTTCTTGTATGCAGCCCCAACTGCTAGTAAAGCCATTGTCAGGAGTGCTGCCACTGGGGGCTTGGTCATGGTTACTGATGTGGCTCCTGAACTCTCAAGTCACAGGTGCCACTTGCCACTGCTTGGGGAGAGGGAGCGGTTGAGCTGTGGTTGCCACTGCTGTTCCTGCAACCTCTGGTCTCCAGTTCTGATGTACTCTTTGAAACCTAAGGTCAGGGAACCATCACCCCTTCTCAGGATATATGTATTTTGGATCATCACCACTGCTGGGAGAGGGGGCTGGGTAGCCAGTACCACTCTGTTTCCTGAAGCCTCGAGTCATGGGCAACACCTGCCACCACTAGGATAGGTGTAGAGTCTAAGCCATGAGAGGAATTGCTGCTTCTGCAGCCTCTGGTCTCTGGTGCAGGTGCACTTTTTGAAACCTCAGGTCAGGCTACCACTGCCACTGCTAAGGGTATCTGCGTTTTGGATCACCAATGCTAGGGTTGGTGGGAGGGGATGCTCCCTTTGTTCCACTGCCTCCCAGAGGTCCAGTCCACCCACCTTCAGATGTATAGATGTATGGCTCTCTCAGGTATTTGGTGTGCTTTGCAGGGAATCCTTTGTTGGTCAATAGATGTCCTACTGCTAGTAACATAGAGAGGAGAGACAAAGGGGACAACTCACTCCACCATGATCCTTACCTCTTTCCTCCCATTGGAGTCTTAATGAATGTTTTGTGAGGTCTCAATTTCAATAAGTCACATGAATTATTCTTTTTAATTAAGGACTGTAAGTGAAGAAATATTTGAAGCCTTTGCTGAATCTTCCATGAGTTTACATGAGGACAGGATTGAGAGAAGGGGAATTGTTGAACCTCTGGGAGAGTATGTAAGGGCTTAATCCATTCCAAGGAAATAGTGCCATATGAATAAAGGATGTGTGGATCTCAGTCCAGGCATTGGTATGTTCTTTGAAGCATTGCTCTTCAACAGTGTGTACAAACACATGAAAAGTTTATTCTTTACGGGCCATGAGGGCTTCAGAAGGAGACAGACCTCTACTAGGTGTTTAGAATACAGTCTTGTTGATTATAATCACCATGCTGTGTATTAGATCTTCAGAACTTATTCATCTGCTAGTTGCAAATTTATAGCTTTTTAAAAAGTCTACCCAATCCTCCTTCCCCCACCTTGCCCCCGGTAACCATCATTTTACTCTCTGTTTATATGACTTCAGCTTTTTTTAGATTCCACATATTAGTGATATCATGCAGTATTTGCCTTTCTCTCTCAGCATAGTGCCCTCAATTTCCATTCATCTTGTTGCAAATGGTAGGATTTCCTTCATTCTCATAGATGAATAATATGTATTGTATGTATATACCACATCTTCATTATCCATTCACCCATTGATGGACACTTAAGTTGTTTCCATATCTTGACTTCGTGAATATGTTGCAATAAATATAAGAGTGCACATATCTTTTCAATATCTTGTTTTTATCTCCATTGCATATATACCCAAAATTGGAGTAGCTGGATAATATGGTAGTTTTATTTTTTATTTTTTGAGGAACCTCCATACTGTTTTCCATAGTGGCTGAACCAATTTACATTCCCACCAACAGTGTAGGTTTTCCTTATCTCCACATTCTCATCAACACTTTTTATCTCTTGTCTTCTTGGTGATAGCCATTCTAACAAGTATGAAGTAATATCTCATTATTTTTTGATTCGCATTTCCCTCATGACTAGTGATGTTGACCTCCATTTCATGTACCTGTTGGCCATTTGGATGTCTTTCTTGGAAAAATGACTATTCGATTTGTCTGCCCATTTTTTAATTGTTTGTTGTTTTGTTATTGAGTTGAATGAGTTCTTCATATATATTGTATGTTAACCCTTTATCTAATATATGATTTATAAATATTTTCTGATATGTGGTTTTCAGATATTTTATCCCATTCTGAATATTGTCTTTTCATTTTATTGATTGTTTCTTTTGTTGTACAGAAGGCTTTTAATTTGAGATAGTCCCATCTTTTGATTTTTGCTTTTTTTGCTAGTGGATTTGATGTCAGATCCAAAAAATCATTGCCAAGAACAATGTCAAGAAAATTATTATTTTCTTCTAGGAGTTTTATTGTTTTAGGTCTTACATCCAGATAGTTAATCCATTTAGGGTTAATTTTTGTGAGTGGTGGAAGATAGTGGCCCAATTTCATTCTTATGCATGTGGCTATGCACTTTTCCCAACACCATTTGTTAAAGAGTCTATCCTTTCCCTCTTGAATATTCTTGACTCCTCTGTGAAATTTCAGTTGACCATATACGAAGGGGTCTATTTTTGGACTTTATATTTTGTTACATTGGTCTCTGTGTCTGTTTCATACTAGACCTATTCTATTTCAATTAATATAGCTTTGTAGGATAGTTTGAAACTAAGAGTGTGGTGCCATCAGGTTTGCTCTTTCTGAGGCTTGCTTTGGCTATTCAGGATATTCTGTGGTTCCATGTAAATTTTAGGATTTTTTTCTATTTTTGTGAAAAATTACATTGGAATTTTGGTAGGGATTACATTGAGTGTGGCTTTGGGTAGTATGGACATTTGAACAATATTAATTCTTGATTTGTAAACATGTGATATCTCTCCATTTGTTTGTGTCTTTAAATTCTTTCATCAATGTATTATAGTTTTCTTGGTACATATTTTTCACTTCCTTGGCTAAATTAATTTCTAAGTATTTCATTAATTTTAATGTTATTATGGGTGAGATAATGTTTTTTACTCATTTTTCATATATTTCATTGTTAGTGTATAGAAGTGCAATTGGTTTCCATATGATGGTTTTATATCCTGCAATTTTACTGAATTTGTTGATTAGTTCCAACAGATTTTTTGGTTGTGTCTCTAGGATTTTTACATAAATAATATATTGTCTCAAGAAAAAATTGGCAAATCCAATACAGCAATACATTAAAAGGATTATACACTATGATCAAGTGAGATTTATACCAGGGATTCAGGGATGGTTCAACATCTGTAAATCAATTAATGTGATACACCACATTAAGAAAATGAGGAATAAAAGTCACATGATCATCTCAAAAGATGCAGAGAAAGCATTTGACAAGATCCAACATTGATTTATGATAAAAAAAATCTCAATAGAATGAGTATAGAAAGAAAGTATCTCAACATACTAAAGGATGTATATGACAAACCCATAGCCAACATCATACTTAATGGTGAAAAACTGAAACCCATCCCTCTGAGATCAGGAACAAGACATGGGTGCCAACTCTCACCACTCCCATTCAACATGGTACTGGAGGTTTTGACCAGAACAATTAGGCAAGAAAAAGAAACTAAAGGTATCCAAATTGGAAAGAAAGAAGTGAAACTCTCTTTTGGCACACGACATGATTCTATATACAGAAAACCCTAAAGAATCCACCAGAAAACTATTAAAAATAATCAACAACTACAGCAAAGTTACAGGGTACAAAATCAACCTAGAAAAAGCAGTTGCATTTCTATACACTAATAATGAACTTGTGGATAGATAAGTCAACAATAAAATCCCATTTATAATCACAACAAAAAGAATAAAATGTCTAGGAACAAATTTAACCAAGCAGGTGAAAGACTTATATACTGAAAGCTGTAAGATATTAATGAAAGAAATAAAGAAGGACATAAAGAAATGGAAAGATATTCCATGCTCATGGATTGGAAGAATAAACATAGTTAAAATGTCCATGCTACCTCAAGCAATCTACAGATTCAATGCAATCCCAGTCAGAATCCCAATGACATTCTTCACTGAAATGGAACAAACAATCTTAAAATTTATACAGAACAGCAAAAGACCCAGAATAACCAAAGCAATCCTGAGGAAAAAGAAAAAAGCTGGAGGCATCACAATCCCTGACTTGAAAATATACTACAAAGCTATAGTAACCAAAACAGCATGATACCAGCACAAAAACAGACACAGAGATCAATGGAACAGAATTGAAGCCCAGAAATAAAACCACACATCTATGAACAGCTAATTTGTGTGTGTGTGTGTGTGTGTGTGAGGAAGACCAGCCCTGAGCTAACATCCGTTGCTAATCCTGCTCTTTTTTCTGAGGAAGATTGGCCGTGGGCTAATATCTGTGCCCATCTTGCTCCACTTTATATGGGATGCTGCCACAGCATGGCTTGATAAGTGGCGCATCAGTGCACACCCGGGATCCAAACCCTGGGCGGCTGCAGCGGAGCATGCGCACTTAACAGCTACACCACTGGGCCAGCCCTGAACAGCTAAATTTTGACAAAGGAACCAAGAACATATAATGGAGAAAGGAAATTCTCTTCAATAAATGATGTTGGGAAAACTGGACAGCCACATGCAAAAGAATGATAGTAGACCATTATCTTACACCACACACAAAAATTAACTCAAAATTGATTAAAGACTTGAATGTAAGACCTGAAACCATAAAACTCCTAGAAGAAAGTATAGGTACTGCACTCTTTGACATCAGTCTTAGCAGCATCTTTTCGAACATAATGTCTCCCCAGGCAAGGGAAACAAAAGAAAAAATAAACAAATGGGACTACATAGGACTAAAAATCTTCTTCACAGCAAAGGAAACCATGAACAAAATGAAAAGACAATCCACCAATGGGGAGAAAATACTTGCAAATCATATATCCAACAAGGGGTTAATTTCTAAAATATATAAAGAACTCAACAACAAAAAGACAAACAACCTGATCAAAAAATGGACAGAGGATATGAACAGACATTCTTTCAAAGAAGATATACAGATAGCTAATAGGCACATGAAAAGGTGTTCAATTTCACTAATTATTAGGGAAATGTAAATCAAAACTACAATGAGATATCACCTGACACCCATCAGAATGGCTATAATTAAAAAGATGAGAAATAATGTGTTGGAGAGAATGTGGAGAAAAAGAAACCCTCATACACTGACAGTTGGAGTGCAAACTGGTGCAGCCACTATGGAAAACAGTATGGAGATGTATCAAAAAATTAAAATTAGAAATATCATATGATTCAGGTACCCCATTACTAGGTATTTGTCCAAAGAACGTGAAATCAACAATACAAAGAGATCTATGCATCCTTATGTTCATGCAACATTATGCACAATAGCCAAGATGTGGAAGCCACCCAAATGCCCATGAACTTACAAATGGTTAAAGAAGATGTAGTATACACACACACACACACACACACACACACACACACACGATGGAATACTACTCAGCCGTAAAAAAAGACAAAATTGTCTCATTTGCAACAACATGGACAGACCTTGAGGGTATTATGTTAAGCCAAATAAGCCAGACAGTGAAAGACAAACAATGTATGAAATCACTCATATGTGGAAGACCAACATGTGGATAAAGAGAATAGATTAGTGGTTACTAGAGGGAAGGGGGTGTGGGAGTGGGCAAAAGGGGTAAATGGGCGCATATGTATGGTGATGGATGAAAACTAGACTGTTGGTGGTGAGCATGATGCAGTCTATACAGAAGCTGACATATAGTAACATACACCTGAAATTACACAATGCTGTAAACCAATATGACCTCAATAAAATAAAAAATAAATAAAAAGAATATATTATCTGCAATAATGACAGCTTTTCTTCTTCCTTTATGATTTGTTTGCCGTTTATTTCTTTATCCTGTTGATTGCTATAGCTAGTACTTCCAATATTATGTTGAATAATATTAGAAAATTATTCTATTATCCTAATCTAATATTCTAATTATTCTAATATTTTTCTAATATTATTCAGTGAACCCTCTTGTTCTTGATTTTAGTGGAAAAATTTCAACTTTTCATTGTTAAGTATGATGTTACTTGTGGGTTTTGCCATATATATTGAAGTATGTTCCTTTTATACCCAATTTTTGAGAATTTTAATCATGAAAAGATGTTGTGTTTTGTCAAATACTTTTTCTGCATCTGTTGAGGTGATCATATAATTTTTATCTTTCATTCTATTAATGTAGTGTGTCACATTTACTCTTTCATATATGTTGAACCATCTTTGCATCTCAGTGATAATATCCACTTAATCATGGTGTATGATCCTTTAATGTGTTGTTGAATTCAGTTTGCTAATAATTAGTTGAGAAATTTTGCATCTGTATTCATCAGATGTAGTGTCCTTATGTGTCTTTGGTGTCAGAGTAATGCTGGCATCATAAAATGAGTGTTAGGGTTAAAGTTGAGGCTATGATTAGTCTTTTTTTTTCTTAGCCTAGCTACAGTTTTGTCAATTTTGTTTATCCCTTCAAAACTCTGTCTTTTAGATTTACTGATTTTTTCCTACTGCTTTTCTGATGTTTATATCATTTATCTGCTCTGATCTTTGTTATTTATTTTTACTGCTAACTTTGGCTAGGTCTGTACTATTTTTAGTTTAGTTGCATGAGGTGAAAAGTTAGGTTGTTTAATTGAACTCTTTCTATTTTCTTAATATACATATTCATCACTGTAAACTTCCCTCTTAGGACTGCTTTTGAAGCATCCCATAGGTTTTGCTGTGCTGCGTTTCCTTTTTCATTCGTTTTGAGATTTTTAAAATTTCATTTTTAATTTTTTCTTTGACCCATTGGTTGTTCAGGAGTCTGTTGTTTAATTTCCACATGCTTGCTAATTTTCCAACTTTCCTCTTGTTGTTGATTTATAGTTATATACCATTGTGTTTGAAAAAGATACTTGGTGTGATTTCAATCTTCTTGAATTTGCAAAGACTTGCTTTGTGTCCTATCATATGATCTGTCCTGAAGAATGTTCTATGTGCACTTCTCACTATGTGAGAAGAATGTGTACTCTAGCACTGTTGAATGGAATTTTCTATAAATACCTGTTAGGTCCATTTGGTCTAATGTATGATTCATATCCAACATGTCCTTGTTGATTTTCTGTGTCAATGATCTATCCATTGCTGATAGTGAGGTATTGAACTCTCCTACAATTATTGTATCGTTCTCTATTTCTCCTTTCAGATCTGTTAATATTTGCTTAATATATATTGGCGCTCTGGTGTTGGGTTTGTATATATTTACAGTTGTTATATCTTCTTGATGAATTAACCACTTTATCATTACGTAATGACATTCTTTGTTTCTTGTTTTCATTTTTGACTAAAGTTTATTTTGTCTAAGTATAGCTATCCCACTTTCTTTTGGTTTCCACTTGCATAGGATATCATTTTCCATACCTTCACTTGTAGTCTATTTGTGTCCTTATAGCGGAAGTGTCTCATAGGCAGCATATAGTTGAATCATGTTTTTTTTCTTTTTTTAAATCCATCTAGACACTCTGTGCCTTTTGGCTTGTGAATTCAATGTCTTTAAATTTAGAGTAATTATTGATGTGTTATCTTACTAAAGCCAACCTATTAATTGCTTTCTGGCTGTTTTGTAGTTCTGTTGTTTATTATTCCTGTTTCTTCTTACCTTTGTGAATTGGTGATTTTCCATGGTGGCATGCTCTGATTTCCCTTTCTTTGTCTGGTGTGAATCCACTATAGATTTTTGCTTTGTGGTTACCATGAGGCTTACATAAATCATCTGATATAAAAAAAAATCCATTTTAAGCTGATGGCAAATTAACTTTGGTTTCATACAAATGCTCTACTCTTTTACTCCCTTCTTTTATATTTTTGATATTACAGTTTACCTCTTCTTATATTGTGAGTATATTAACAAATTATAATAACTATAGGATAGTTATATTGTAATTAATTGGTTAACACTCCATCCTATTAGATAAATAGCTTTCTAAATCTGAATATGTATCTACCTCTACCAGTATGTTGTATATTTTCATTTACCATTTATCATCTGTTCATTTCACCTCGACAATCTCCTTTCAACACTTCTTGCCAGGCAGGTCTAATGGTGATTAATGCCCTCAGCTTTCGTTTATCTGGGAGTCTTTTCATTTCTCCTTCCTATCTGAAGGATAACTTTGGCAGATAGAATATTCTCATTTGGCAATTTTTTTCTCTCAACACTTCGAATATGTCATTCCACTGTCTCCTGGCAGTAGGATGTCTGCTGAGATAGCTGCTGATAGCCCGATGGGAGTTCCTTTGTAGGGTACAATCTTTTTTTTCTCAAGCTGCTTTAGAGATTCTCTCTTTGTCTTTAATTTTTGACACTTCCATTATTGTATGTCTCAAATAAGGTATTTTTCATTGAGATAATGTGGTGATCTATTAAATTAATGAACGTGGTTGTCCGTCTGTTTCCCCAGGTTTGGGAATTTCTTAGCTATTATTTCTTTAAATAAACTTTTTGCTACCTTCATCCTCACTCCCCTTTCTGGAACTCCAATTCTAATATTTGTATGTTTCATGGCTCCCATAGACAATGTAGGTTTTCTTCACTCTTTTTAACTCTTTTTCTTTGTTCTCTAATGGGTTATTTCAAAGTTCCTAGCCTGTAGCTCACTGATTGTATTTTCTGTTTGGTCTAATCAACTGCGGGTGCACTCTATTGCATTTTTTCATTTTATTCATTGAATTCTTCAGCTCCAGAATTTCTGTTTGGTTATTTTTAATGATTTCTATTTCTCTGTTAAATTTCTCATTTTTTCTTGTATTGTTTTCCGATTTCATTGAACTACCTTTCTGTGTTATGTTGTTATCTTGCTTAGTTTCTTCAAAGTAGCTATTTTGAATTCTTTATCAGCTGGATCACAAAATTCTGTGTTTTGAGTTCAATTATTTGAGGATTATTTTTATTTTTTGGTGATGACATGACTCCTTGATTGCTCGTGTTCATTGGAGTTGTGTGTTGCTGCTCTTGCATTTGAAGTAGCAGACACCTTTGCAAATCTTTACTAGTTGTCTTTGGGTGGTAAACATTTTTCTTTCATTCTTCTTATATCTCATATTTTCTTCAACCTTGTATGGATACACCTGCTCCATACTTCTTGCTTCCCCTACTGGCCAAATTCTTGAACTTGTGTGTGTTCCCTGGTTCTTAACTCACCAGACTGGCTTCTGAAAACCTCTCTTTTGTTTCCCAGAAGGTGGCACTACAGCTCAAGTTTGTGGTTTCTCCCTTGATCAGATTCTGTGGCCTAATTTTCTTAACATATTCACTGTTTACTGGAGCTCATTCTCGCCCTTCACTTGAGACCCCTATTACACAATGAGCTGTTGCAGGGGGGAGGTGTGGGTTTACACTTGGGGTGTTAGGATTGCCTACAGGCCAGGTGGGGGAATCCTCCAATGAGGTTTTCACAGCAGCTTGCAATCAGGCTTCCTCCTGGAGTCCTGAACACAGTCAACAGGAACTGAGGTCTGTCTGCCTATTATCTAATGCACAGGTGGGTAAAACTCCTCCTAGGTTCCTTGCCATATGGTGCAGTATCTCACAACTCCCACAGATGTACTTTTGTTCATGGATCGAACTAGTTTTTAGTTCTTAAATGGAGGGACAAGGGGGTTTTGGTTCAAGATGGCAAAATGAGTGGCTCCTGAACTCACCTCCTCCCATGGACATACTGAATCTACAGTTACACATGGAGCAATTTGCTCTAGAGAAACTCAGAAACTAGCTAAGTGACTCTTAAATGTTAGACAAATAAGAAAAAAAAAAAACACCAAAATGGGTAGGAGAGATAGAGACACAATCTCACGAATAACCCCACACCTGGCACAGTCATATATGATTGGGAGGGAACTCATGACTCACAGCTTCTCCCTGAGTTGTGAATGGTTTAGATTCAATATCTAACTCCCTCCTGAAAGACAGGCTTCAAAAAAACATAGCTCTGAAAGCCAGCTGAGCTTACATCCATTACAGATGGATGCAATTACAGCAAACAAAGAAACAGTTCTGAACTGGATATTCCACAGGGCTCAGTGTAGACGGAGCAGTCAGAAACACCCAACTGCCCCTCTTTCCCTGAAATAGACCTGCTTGTTTATTGTAAAAGCTGGAGCCTGAGGGTCAGGTTTCTAATTTAACACACATCTAGGGGTAGAGTGCAATCCTCTCTGGAGGCAGGCAAAGCCTGCAGGTACCATCTTTTCACTATCCCTCTGTGCCACTCCAGATCACTAGTATCTCCCAGGAAACAGCTTGTGTACATGCCTGTGTACATGCCACAGCTTTTCTGGCAGGAGCCAAGATTAAACATCCTTTGATAGCCTGGCTCTGTTGGGCAGGGGTACTTGCATTTGGGTGTCCCAGAGGACTTTAGCAAACAAAAAATGTTCTGAACTGGCTATCACACCCAGGGCTTAGCACAGAGGGCATAGTCAGATAAATACATTTCCCAGTCTTTCCTTGAAAGTGGTGTATTGCATACTTTAAAAATGTTTCCTGAGTGTCTGGCTTTCAATAACCCTGCATCTAGATGTTGACTGAGATCTTCCCCTTTGGGACAATGACAGGTCTTGGCACACCTTCAACTACTGGGAGCCACTAAGAACAAAGAAAGATGCTTGGACAATCACAAAGGTTTGAGAGACAACCATAAGCTAGGGCCTGGCTGAACATTAAGATTCATCTCCTACATGAGACTACTCTGTCAAGACTGGAAGAGGTGGCTGTTTTATCTAATGCACCAAAACGAACACAGAGAATCAAAGAAAATGAAGAAATGGGGGACTATGTTCCAAACAAAAGAAAAAGATCCCAGAAACAGACCTTAATGAACAGAGATAAATAGTTTACCTAATAAAGAGTTCAAATTATGGCCATAAAAAGGCTTGTTGAAGTCAGGAGAACAATGCATGAACAAAGTGAGAATTTCAACAAAGAGATAGAAAATATAAGAAATTAACAAATAGAAATCAAAGAGTGAAGAATACAATAACTGAACTGAAAGACTCAATAGAGGTTCAACAGCAAACTAGATGAAGTGGAAGAAATTATTAACAAAATTGAAGACAGGGCAGTGGAATTCATTCAATCAAAGGAGCGAAAAGAATAAAGAATGAAAAAGAGTGAAGATAGTTTAAGGGACTTATGGGACACCATCAAGCAGAACAATATTCACATTATAGGGGTCCAGAATGTGAAGAGAGAAAGAAAAGGGGAGAAAAGTTATTTCAAGAAATAATGGTTGAGGGCCGGCCCCGTGGCTTAGTGGTTAAGCGAGTGCGCTCCACTGCTGGCGACCCGGGTTCAGATCCCGGGCTCGCACCGACGCGCTGCTTCTCCGGCCATGCTGAGGCCGCGTCCCACATGCAGCAACTAGAAGGATGTGCAGCTATGACACACAACTATCTACTGGGGCTTTGGGGGAAAAAATAAATAAATAAAATCTTTAAAAAAGAAATAATGGTTGAAAACTTCCCTAACTTGGGAAAGGAAGCAGACATCTATATCCAGGAAACCTGGAGAGTTCAAAATAACATGATTCCAAAGAGAACCACACCAAGATCTATTATAAATAAAATGTCAAAAGTTAAAGACAAGGAGAGAATCTTAAAAGCAGCAAGAGAAAAACAACTTGTTATGTACAAAGGAACCTCCATAAGACTATCAGTAGATTTTTCAGCAGAAACTTTGCAGGCTAAAGGGAGTGGCATAACATATTCAAAGTGTTGAAAGAGAAACAGTCTACCCAGATATGTTGTCCTTCAGAAATGAAAGGGAAACAATGAATTTTCCAGACAAGCAAACCTGAAGAGTTAATTACATGTAGATCACCGTTACAAGAAATGTTAAAGGGACATCATCAAGGAAAAATTAAAAGTCACTAATTAGTAACAGGAAAAGTAGAAAAGTATAAATCTCACTGCTAGGGTTAAATATAGTTAAATTCAGAATACTCTAATTGTAATCATTCTAGTATATCACTTACAAATATAGTATGAAGTTTAAAAGATAAAAGTAGAGGGCCCGGCCTGGTGACAGAAGCAGTTAAGTGCACACACTCTGTTGTGGCGTCCCAGGGTTCACTGGCTCGGATCCCAGACACGCACTGACACACAGCTTGTCAGGCCATGCTGTGGCAGCGTCCCATATAAAGTGGAGGAAGATGGGCATGGATGTTAGCCCAGAACCAGTCTTCCTCAGCAAAAAACGTGTAGGATTGGCAGATGTTAGCTCTGGGCCCATCTTCCTCACAAATAAATAAATAAATAAATAAAAGACAAAAGTAGAAAAAATAACTATAACTACAATAATTTGTCAATAGATACGCAAGATTGAAAGATATAAATTGTTACATCAAAAACATGAAATGTGAATGAGGAGTGTAAAAATGTAGCTTTAGTATGCATTTGAACTTAAGTTGTTACAAGCTTAAAATAGACTGCTATAACTGTAAGATCTTTTATGTAAGCCTCATAGTAAACACAAAGCCAAAGCCTATAGTAAATACACAAAAGATAGAGAGAAAGAAATCTAAGCATACCAAAACAGAAAATCATAAAATCACAAAGGAAGAGAGCAAGAGAAGAAGAAAGGAACAAAGGAATTACAAAAAAGCCAGAAAACAATGAACAATAGTTCATTGGCAATAGTATGTCCACAGCTATCAATAATGTTTTAAATGTAATAGGACTAAATTCTCCATTCAAACACATTGACTAGCTGAATGGTTATAAAAGAAGGCCTAACCCTCTTCTGCCTACAAGAGACTCTTTAAAGCTTTAAGTCACAAGGCCCGAAAGTGAAAGGATAGAAAAAGAAATTTCGTGTAAATGCAGACCAAAAGAAAGTGGGAGTAGCTATACTTATATCAGAAAAAAAAAAAGACTTTAAGAAAGAGTTTAATAAGAGAAAAAGAAGGTCATTATATAATGATAAAGGGGTCAATCCAACAAAAGGATATAACATTTGTAAATATTTATGCACCCATTAGAAACACCTAAATACCCAACAGTGGAATAGCTGGATCATATGGTAGTTCTATCGTTGATTTTTTGAGGAATCTCCATACAGGTGAACATGATGTAATCTATGCAGAAATAGAAGTACAATGATGTACACCTGAAATTTTTACAATGTTATAAACCAATGTTACTGCAATAAACAAAAAATTTAAAAAAAAAAAAAAAAAAAGAAACACCTAAATATATAAAGCAAATATTAACAAACTGGAAGGGAGAAAGAGACCATAATACAATAATAGTAGAAAATTTCACTATCAACAATGGATAGATCATCCAGACAGAATATCAATAATGAAACATTGGACTTAAACTACACGTTAGAACAGATGGACTTAAAAGATATTTATAGAACCTTCCATCCAAAAGAAGCAAAATACATGCTCTTCTAGAATGCATATGGAACTTCTTCTGGATAGATCATATGTTAGGCCACAAGCAAGTCTTAATAAATTTTAGAAGATTACAATCATATCGAGCATCTTTTCCAACCAAAACAATATGAAACTAGAAATCAAGTATAAGAAGAAAACTGGAAATTTCACATATAACTAGACATTAAAGAACATGCTAATGAACACCAATGGGTCAAGGAAAAAATCAAAATGAAAATAAAAAACAAATATCTTGAGACAAATGATATGGGAATACAACATACCCATCAGATGCAGCAAAAGCAGTTTTAAGAGGGAAGTTCATATCTAAGAATGTCTGCATTAAGAGAGAAGAAAGGTCTCTTGAGCAACCTAACTTTACAACTCAGGAACAAGTAAAAGAATAAACTAAGCCCAAAGTTAGTAGAAGGAAGGAAATAACAAAGATCAGATTGGAAATAAATGAAATAGAGCCTAAAAAGATAATAGAAAAGATCAATAAAATAAGAGCTGGGTTTTTTTTAACTGATAAAACTGACAAACATTTAGCTAGACTAACTAAGAAAAAGAGAGAGGATTGAAATAAATAAAATGAGAAATGAAAGAAGAGATGTTACAACTGATACCACAGAAATACAAAGGATCATAAGAGACTACTCTGAAAAATTATTGGCCAAAAAATTGGATGACCTAGAATAAATGAACAAGTTCCTAGAAACATACAACCTACCAAGACGGAATCACAAGTAAATAGAAAATCTGAGCAGACCAGTTAATAGTAAGGAGATTTAATCAATAATCAAAAACCTTGCAACAAACAAAAGTCCAGAAACAGTTGTCTTCACTGGAGAATTCTACCAAATATTTAAAGAAAAATTAATGCAAATCCTTCTCAAAATCTTCCAAAAAGTAGAAGAGGAAGGAATACTTCTAATCTCATTTTATGAGGGTAGCATTACCCCGACACCAAAAACAGACAAGGACACTAAAAGAAAGAAAAATTAGGTGCCAGCCCTGTGGTGTAGCTGTTAAGTGTGCACGCTCCACTGCTGGCAGCCCAGGTTCAGATCCTGGGCGTGCACCAATGCACCGCTTGTCAGGCCATGATGTGGCAACATTCCATATAAAGTAGAGGAAGATGGGCATGGATATTAGCTCAGGGCCAGTCTTCCTCAGCAAAAAGAGGAGTGTTGGCATGGATGTTAGCTCAGGGCTGATCTTCCTCACAAAAGAAAAGAAAAGAAAAGAAAATTAGATTCAAATATCCCTGATGAACATAGACGAAGCAATCCTAAAGAAAATATTAGCAAACTTAGTTCAGCAATACATGAAAAAGATCATGATCATGATCAAGTTGGATTTATTCCAGAGTTGCAAGGATGGCTCAACATCTGCAAATCAATCAATGTGACATACCACATTAACAAAATAAAGGATAAAATCCATATGATCATCTCAACAGATGCAGGAAAAGCATTTCACAAAATTCAACATCCAAACATGATAAAAATTCTCAACAAACTGGGTATAGAAGGCATGTACCTCAACATAATAAAAGCCATATAAAACAAGCCCACAGCTAACATCGTACTCAATGGTGAAAAGCGAAAAGCTTTTCCTCTAAAATCAGTAACAGGACAAGGTTGCCCACTCTTGCCATTTTATTCAACATAGTACTGGAAGTCCTAGCCAAAACAATTAGTCAAGAAAAAGAAATAAAATGCATCCAAGTGTGAAAGGATGATGTAAAACTGTCTCTCTTTGTAGATGACATGATATTTATGTATAGAAAACCCTCAAGAGTCTAGTCAAAAACTGTTATAACTAATAAATTAAGCAAAGTTGTAAGATAAAAATCAATATACAAAAATTTTTTGCATTTCCATATGAACTCATTTCTAATAATGAACTCTCAGAAAAAGAAATTAAGAAAACAATCCCATTTACAATTGCATTGAAAAGAATAAAATACCTAGGAATAAATTTAACCAAGAGGGTGAAAGATCTATACACTGAAAACTGTAAGACATTGATAAAGAAACTGAAGACACAAATAAATGGAAAGATATTTCATGCTCACAGATTGGCAGGTTAAATACTGTTAAAATGTCCAAACAACTGAAAACAAATGTGGTATGCCTATGCACAATGGAATAATATTCAGCCATAAAAAAGAAAGAAATCCTACCATTTGCAAGAATGTGGATGGACCTTGAGGGCATTATGATAAGTGATATGAGTCACAAAGAGAAAAACATGTACAGTATGATATTACTTACCTGTGGAATCTGAAAATATAAACTCAAAAACATTGAGAGTAGGGGCCATCCCGATGGTGTAGTAGTTAAGTTCATGCACTCTGCTTCAGCAACCTGGGGTTCACGGGTTTGGATCCCAGGCACAGACCTATGCACTGCTTATCAAGCTATGCTGTGGCAGTGTCCCATATAAAGTAGAGGAAGATGGGCACAGATGTTAGCCCAGGGCCAATCTTCCTCATCAAAAAGAGGAGAATTGGCAACAGATATTAGCTCAGAGCTAATCTTCCCCCCACACACAAAAATAATTGGTGGTGGAGGAACTGGGGAGATGCTACTTAAGAGCACAAACTTACAAGTAGTAGACAAATAAGTCCTGGAGACCTAATGTACAGTAGAGTGAGTATCGTCAGCAATGCTGTATTATAAACTTCAAAGTTGTTAAGAGATGAGATCTTAATTATTGTCACCACAAAAAAGAAATGATAATTGTGTGATGTGATAGAGGTGTTAGCTAATGCTTTAGTGGTTAAAAATTGCAACATATAAATGTTTCAAATCAACCCATACTACAGCTTAAATTTACATAATATTATATGTCAACTATATGTCAATAAAAATTATTTATAAAACATAGACATTGTGTTGCATGGGAAGGGTTAATAGCTTTCTGTATTCTTTTTTATTTATTTATTTATTTATTTATTTATTTATTTATTTATTTATTTACCTTGAGGATGATCGGCCCTGAGCTAACACTTGTTGCCAATTCTCCTCTTTTTGCTTGAGGAAGATGGACCCTGATCTAACATCTGTGCCAATCTTCCCTTATTTTGTATGTGGGTCAGTGCCACAGCATGGCTTGGTGAGTGGTGTAGTTCCATGCCCACGATGTGAACCTGTGTACCTGGGCTTTTGAAGAGGAGCACACAGAACTTAACCACTATCCTACAGAGCCAGCCCCTGTATTCTTTTTTAAAGTTTTTGATTGGTTTCAGTTTGACTTAGTTTAGTTTTAGTTTCACCAAAATCTTTTCATTAAATCTTTGTGTACCAGATTTCAATCAAACTATTGAATTTCAGTTTTGTGTGTGATACTCATTTCAGACACTTAAAATTCAGATGCCTAAAACAAATAGATAATATTCATTTGATCAAGCTGATAAGAAATCTATGAATTAAAAGCAGTTATAAACAAAACAAAACAAAATGGAAATAATGAGTGCATCTCTCACAACGCTGTTGGCTAAAGTAAAATGAGATAAAACACAAAATTATTTAGAAGAGCACCTGGAACATAGTACACACTCAATAAATATTAGCTATCTAATACGATGCCTTGTTTCAGGGACAAATTCCATTATATTAGAAGCAATAGAAAAAAAGCAAATCAAGTAGCTGGGGGTTTTAGGAAAAATTGGCCAGTGATAAGCTGAAGTCATCAGGACTTTCATAGAAATATTATTTGTAAAGGTGTTTCTGGTAATATGGTGAGCTATATGTTTAGAGAAACCAATAATTCTATATAAAATCTAAAACAGTTCTTTTCATGGCTGAGACAAAGAGAAGTCAAATGAATTTCTCAAGGTACAGAAATGACAAGAAAAAGCCCAAACCTTAGAGGGTAGTAGGTGGAAGCCAACATTTTCCCAGGAGGGTTTTACTGATTTCTAGTAGCCTAAGTCCTGAGTTTTAATAAGCATATATATGAGAGGTAGGGGAAAAGGACTGTATGTGAGATTGGACTAGAAGAAATCCCCCCCAGGCCACTAAAAACAAGGACGTGCAAAGGATGACATTCTCAAAAGGCAAACTAGAAAAAACCTGCGCCACAAAATGAGAAAGTGATACGCACTCCTCTTTCAGCTTTAGGTTAAGTAGAGGAAAAATAAGAAATTTCCCCTGATGATTTTTAATCACATACTTCTACTGTTATATACATGGAAACTATTGTTACCCCCCAAAACCCCAAGTAAAATTTTTGTTTAAAGGGATATTTGGTTAATATGGCCCCCAAAGCATCTGATGGAAGAAATAGAAATTATTTCTAAAGGAACACTTTTTAAAATCAAGCGTCAGTGATTCACACAGATAAGTTTTAAAAGAACATAAACTTAAGATAAAAAATCACTAAAACACAAATAAACAGGTCACCTAGAGCAAGAATCAGCAATTTAGAGAATTAGATTTGCAAAACTACGTATTTAAATTATTAAATAATTTATATAAATATGTTTAAATAAGGATACTATTGAAAGTATAATGAGAGAAAAAAGACTATCAAAACTGACCTTTGGGCATATAACTAAATGGGAACATTAGAATAGAAAACAAAAATTTTATTTTGAAATTTTAAACTCAATGGATGCTTATACAGCCAATTAGCACAACTTATGATAGAATGAATTTATTTGAAGGGACATCTGGAAAAATTAAATAGAACATAGTAAAGAAATACAAAAAAATGATGTTTCAGTGATGTGGAGGATAGAGCAAGAAGATTCAACACACATCTAATTGGGGTTCCAGAGACATATAATAGAAATATAGAGGCAATTTTCAGAATACTGTTTGTGTTTAGTAGAAAACATATCAGGCTTAAGGATATCATATGGAATAAATGGACATTAGAGGAAGCTGTGAATATCTTCATGAGTACAAGGAGGAAAACAGTATATACTGTAGCTGCACAATAAAACATTTTGCTTTCATGATTGTTAGTTATGATGATGAAGATGATGATGAAGAATGCAATTTTGTGCTCTCTTTTAAAAAGAATCTTCCTCCATTTGGTCTTACTGTGGACAGAACCACATCTAAGTGTGGAATGGTAAATACGTAGTCTGTCTGTGACAATTTCCCCTTCCATATTGATGGAAAATATCTTGATTTCTTTGGCAATTAATCACTTCATTCCTTCAGAATTCTTCTCAAAACAGTGCAGCGTGAATCAATGACTGATATGTTTTGGGGAAATGAACACTTCTACCTTACTTCTCAGGATATAGCCTTATGCTTCTAAGGGGATTTTCTCTTTTTATTCATTTATGGAACTAGGACTCTGGGAAATGGTTGGGGAGAAGAAAGACATTCTGGATGGCTAATGCTGAAAAATATTTATAGTTAATAGACATAGTTTATTCCTTTAATGTCACAGTCTTTCTCCAGGAAATCTCCAACTTCTACTTTTACCCACTTACAGAACTCCCAACCTACACTTGATGACTATTTTCTACCTTTCAAGTCTTCTCAGGTTTTTCTTTCTAGTTTGAGTTCATCTGAATAAAAATGTGTTTGTGTTGGGAGATGCTCTAATGACCATCTGGAGAGAATGACAGCTATAGACCATGAAGAGGGCATACAGCGCCTGATGCAAAAATATTCTTTTGGTTGTTTACTGTTTGGCCTGAAGACTGAATGCTTTCCTTTCCTGGACTGGCTCCAATGAGAAAAAGAGAAAAAATTTCCAGAAATCCTGCCTCAGTCTTCTAATCCCTGTGTCCATTGCCTAAGCATCCAAACCCTTACATGAGTTCAAGTCACTACTTTGTAGAAGTATTTAACCTGGGTACCATTAATAGACTCAAGGGTGATTGAGAATCCAATAAAACCATATGCAAAGGTGATAAGTGGTTACAATTTGATGGGTAAAGGGTCCAGGGTTTCCAACAGATTTTCAAAAGGATCACTGACCCAAAGAAGATCAAGAATCACTCTCCAAGATAATTAACTCATAAGTACTTCTGATTTGAGAAAAGAAAAAACAGCACCTGCAAGGAAGCTACCATAATGGCTCTTTCAACCTTGTCTTATCTAGCTTCTCAGGAGCCTTCCTAGAGTCATTAAGTTGCTTAAGTCACATCCCTTTCCAAGCTGCTTCTTGGTGTGTGACTCTTCCCACTATACTATTATATTATTCTTTTGTGTCTCCAGGCTTAATATAAACAGAAAGACAGCTAGAGAATTATCCACATTCCCTGATAATAGATTAATTGATTGTTAGTTCCTAAGGAGACTTTATTTTTTTATTTTTATTTTTTGTGGGGAAGATCAGCCCTGTGATAACATCTGCCAATCCTCCTCTTTTTTTTTTTTTTTTTTGCTGATGAAGATTGGCCCTGGGCTAACATCCATGCCCATCTTCCTCCACTTTATATGGGACGCCGCCACAGCATGGCTTGCCAAGTGGTACATCGGTGCACGCCCGGAATCTGAATCAGCGAACTCAGGGCCACTGCATTAGAGCGTGCGCACTTAACCGCTTGCGCCACCGGGCCAGCCCCCTAAGGAGACTTTAAAGAGAAGCTAATCTAACATTCTCATTTTAAAAGGAGGCCCAGCATGATTCAGAGGCTTCTCTAAGCATTGACTAAATATCAGAGCCAAGGCTGATCAGAATCATTCTGTTTCCGCATATAGAGAGATGACAGTTTACCTGAATTTGGTCTATTTCCAATTCTCATATATTTGTAAAATCTGGAATGGAAAAACATGAAGTGAAGACCTTGTAGGGGATAATGTATAATGATGCCTATTTACTGTCTTTCCCCCAAAGAGATAGTGACAATATTTATCCAAGACAATTTTTCAGTTAAGGTTGATGATTATACATAGAAGACACATATTAAGTCAACATTGATGATTCAATGCTGTATACTTAGTCATCGGCATGAGTGCAAAAAACATGAAGAGTACTTCCTTGCATTTTTTGAGAATGGAGCGATTTCCTTCTCATCTTTTTCTCAGCAAATGGTACCAAGCAGGTCCACGGAAGCAGAAAGAAATCACACCTCCATGGCCAAATTTGTTCCCCTAGGACACTCAGATGAAAAAGAGTTGCAGCTTATTTTCTTCCCAATTTTCCCAGGAATCTACCTTATGGCCCTAATTTGGAACCTGGGTCTCATCATCCTAATCAGGATGGACTCCCACCTGCACACACCTATGTACTTTTTTCTCAGTTTCCTGTCATTTGTAGACATCTGCTATTCTTCTCCCACCAGCCCAAAGCTGCTTTCAGACTTCTTAAAAGATGAAAAAATGATTTCCTTCATTGCTTGTGCCACCCAGTACTTTCTTGGGTCCTGGATGTTTCAGGCTGAGTGCTGCCTCTGGGCTGCCGTGGCCTATGACAGATATGTCGCTGTTGGTAGGCCTCTGCAGTACTCAGCCGTCATGGAGATTGGCGTCTGTCAGAAGATGGTTGCTGGGGCCTGTGGGAGTGGTTTCCTTAGCAGCTTAGCTCAGACAGTCCCTTGCTTTCATCTCTACTGCTGTGGGCCAAGTACCATTCAGCATACCTTCTGTGACAGAACCCATTTCATTTCCTTGTCTTACTCCAATCCCTTCATCAGCCAATGATTCTTTTTCCGGGAGCTATTTTTGTTGGGTTTGGTTCTTTCCTTGTTATCCTCTTATTTTATGGTTTCATTGCAGCTTCCATCCCGAAACTATCCTCCATCAAATGTAGTTCCAAGGCCTTCAATGCCTGTGCCTCCCACCTGGGAGTTGTGACAATCTTGTATGGCACAGGCCTCTCTGTGTACCTGCATATTAGCTCTAGCCACTCCAAGAAGTAGGACAAGGTGCTGTCAGTGTTCTATGTTATCTTTATCCCCATGTTAAACCCTCTTATCTACAGTCTGAGGAACAAGGAGATGAAAGAGGCCCTCAAGAGGGTGATAAAGAGGGTAACACGTTTACCTCAGTAATAGCAATATTAGTGCAGGTATTATTTCCCTTACATGGAAGACAGAGGTAAGACTATGGAAGTGACATTTTGTCACTCTAATTACAAGAGTAATTAGATAGAGAGAAGAAGTGAAAACCTGGCTCCTTGATTCCTGGTGCCATTATGGTTAGTTGCCACCACCAAGTGATCTGCCTGAAGGAGTTTCACCACCACTGAGCTCAGTTTAAAAGGCCTGTTTCCATTAGACCCAGACAGATAAAAACATATATTTTGAGAATAGAAGTTATGTTAGATATTATATGTAGAGAAATTACAAGAACCTAGGTGTTCTTGCCACACCAATTTTCTTTTCTTTTTTGCTTTTATTTATTTTTAATTGTTAAGCATGTACTTATATTACAATAAAAATAAAATAAATAATTACAAAATTAAATATATAAAATTTTTTTTAAAGAAACCCTTTATAACATTAATCTTGAACAGAGAGAGAGAGTGAGTTTGAGAGAGAGACACACAGAGAGAAGGAGATGGAAAGAGAGAGAGGAGAGGAGAGGACAGGAGAGGGAGAAAGAGATTTACCTGGGTTTATTCCTGAATGACCTTGTTCCCTCCATCTTACTCCTTGAGCCTCCTTGTGAAGTGAATTGTGAAAAAGAGAGGGGAGAAAAGAATGATAAAAAGAAGGGGCACTTATAAGGTCAAGAGTGCGGGAGATTCTCAGAGGCTAGAAAGAAATCAAAGTCATCAAATTCTGGTCACAGGTGGCCTGGAGCATGCTCCATGGTGCCTTCCCAGAGACCATGCAAGACCTCAGAATTGAAGGCTGTCGTGAGGTGTTTAGGGAGGTAGAGTCCAAGTCCCAGAGAATTGGGCCTCCCAGGGATTCCAGTGCCTTAAGTTTGGCCTAGATTTTATACTTTTGGTATTATATTTAAAACTATCTTAAGGATCTGTTCAGTTTAAAGGATTATTACAGTTTTTATCAGGGGGAATATGTAACTGCTACTCTAATAGCAAGAGTTAAATCAAACGCTTAACTCACTGCCCCATCTACCCTTTTCTCCCTAGAAGTAATATTAGCTGAAGTAGATCAAACCAAGAGTGAGACCTTCCTAAAATATTTCTGTATCCCTAGTAATGGCAGAGTAGATGAGCTCCACTTAAAAAGAAAAAAAGAAATGAAATGATGGTGGTGGGAATGATCTTAATTAGATATTTTTTATGAAGGATTAGAAATTCAGCATAATATTTTTAATGAAGGATTAGTAATGCAGCATGATATATTGAAAAGAACTCCAATTCAGAACACACAAATTACACCTACTATTAATAGAAGTCATGCTGTGCACTTCCTGTTCTGATAAGCGCTTTATAAGCATTATCTGATTTTGATTATCTCTATGAAGAGCAAGTCTATGAAGTAGCTATTACTGTCAGCCTCATTTTATAGGTGATCATATTGAAGCTTGGAGAGGTTAATTTGCTCAAGGTCACACAACCAGCAAGTGGAAAGCTGGAATTCAACCCAGATTGGCTGATACCAATGCCCATGGTTGTACCCATGATAAGTCATGGCCCTCTCGTGAATTAGTGTTATTATATTTCTTATTGCCTTAATTTCCTCACTTGTGTGTAGGAAATCATGCCATGTCTGCCTCACAGGGCTGCTGTGATGATTGATTCAGGTCAGGTATTTAAGAAAATGTATCTATCTAAAATGAAAGTACTTTGTAAACAGGGTAGTGTCCACATATCTAATTTATTATTATCAAGCTGTATTGTCAGCCAGCTGTGTCACCTTTGGCAAATCTCTTAGCTCCACTGGCTTCAGACTCTCACCTGGAAATTGATGGTATTGGACTAAATGATCTCTAGGTCCTCTCCAGCTCTAATAACTCCAAATTCATTAACAGAAAGGCTATAATCATGAGATCATCATAGGACCATGGGGAAGTGGGGAATTGAGTCAGAAAGGGCATGGCAAATCATGAAATTAGCAGGGAAAAATCTCCATGACAACCACAACTCCATAGAACAAGTACCTGGAGAGTTTTCTCCCTCTAATTGTCTTTTCTCCTTTCACCTCTGCCCTAATAACACATTTAAGAGGATCCCCAGTTGTGGGCATCTTCTGTCAGTGGATAGCCAATTTCATGGCCAAAAGCACTCATCTTGGAGTGCAACGGGGACCACCTGGAAATTTCCTTTGGAAAAGAAATAGGTAATTTCAACCTTTGACAAGAGCTCTGTTTTCCTGGGGAATCCGGGTCAAGGTCAGAGGGCAAGATTTATAGAGAACAGTGGATTCTTCCAGTAAGACCTATGTGGAGCAAGGTTATGGTTCTCAAGCTCTCCTATTTTTCAACTCCTCTCTCCCTCACTTCCACTTAGGGATCTTTCTCAGGTTCTCTTTCTCCTTACCCAAAATCTCTGAGCTTCAGTTAAAAGAATAGTCTCTAACCTAAAATGTGATGTATTACTCTGTGTTGGCTATGGATGTTAAACACTAGTTCTGCATTTTCTTAAGGATATGATCCTGAATTCTCTTAATTTCTGTATATACCTGTAAAATGGGGAGAATAATATTATCTAGAATCTAATGAGACACTGTCTATAAAGCATAATACTTTGTAGGAAATAATAATTGAGTGGTGAATCAAAAATAATAATTTGCTGAGTTTCAGAATAATTAACTAAAATCAAAACTTTTCTTTCATCTGAAGATGCCCACTCTTACCACTTTTAGTCAACATAGTATTGGAAGTCCTAGGCAGGGAAACTAACAAGAGGAAATAAAAGGTATCCACATTGGAAAGGAAGCAGTAAAACTGTCATTATTTGTGGATGACATGATTTTATATATAGAAAAACCTAAAGAATCCAGCAAGAAAATGATGAGAAATAATAATGAGTATAGTAAAGTTGCAGGGTACAAAATACAGCATACAAAAATCAGTTTCATTTCTATACACTAACAGTGAACTAGCAGAAAGAGAAATAAAAATATAATCCCATTTACATTTGTAACAAAAAGAATAAAATACCTAGGAATAAATTTGACCAGGAAGTGAAGGAACTGTACATTGAAAACTATAAGACATTGTTGAGTTGCTTCTGTGTCTTGGCTATTGTGAATAATGCTGCAATGAACAAAGGGCTGCATGAATCTCTGAATTGCTGATTTCAAGTTCTTTGGATAAACACCAAGTAGTGGGATAGCTGGATCATATGTTATTTCTATTTTTAATTTTTTGAGATATCTCCATACTGTTTTCCATAGTGGCTGCACCAGTTTGCATTCCCACCAGCAGTGTGTAAGGGTTCCCATTTCTCCACATCCTCTCCAACATTTGTTATTTTTTATCTTGGTAATTATAGCCGCTCTGACATGTGTAACGTGATATCTCATTGTAGTTTTGATTTGCATTTCCCTAATAATTAGTGATGTTAAACATCTTTTCACATGCCTGTTGTCCATGTGTATATCTTCTTTAGAAAAATGTCTTTTCATATCCTCTGCCCATTTTCTTTTTTTTTTTAATTGACAGCTTTTTCTTTAATGACAGAGTTTTTTTTTTTTTTGAGGAAGATTGTCCCTGAGCTATCATCTGTTGCCAATCTTCCACCTTTTTCCCCTTTTTCTCCCCAAAGCCCCAGTAGACAGTTGTATGTCATAGTTGCACATCCTTCTAGTTGCAACCTCTGCCCATTTTTTGATTGGTTGCTTTGGTTTTTTTGTTGTTGTTGAGTTACCTAAGTTCTTTATATATTTTGGAAAGTAAACCCTTGTTGGATATATGATTTGCAATTATTTTCTCTGAGTTGGTGGGTGGTCTTTTCATTTTGTTCATGGTTTCCTTTGCCTTGCAGAAGCTCTTTAGTCTGATGTATTCTCACTTGTTAATTTTTTTCTTTTGTTTCCCATGCCTGGGGAGATGTGGTACTGGAAAAGATTCTGCTAAGACCAATGTCAAAGAGTGTTGCCTACATTTTCTTCTAGGGGTTTTATGTTTCAGGTCTTACATTCAAGTCTTTAATCCATTTTGAGTTAATTTTTGTGTATGGTGTAAGATGATGGTCTACTTTCATTCTTTTGCACGAGGCTATCCAGTTTTCTCAACATCATTTATTGAAGAGACTTACCTTTCTCCATTGTATGTTCTTGGTTCCTTTGTTGAAATTTATCTGTCCATAGATGTGTGGTTTTACTTTTGGGCTTTCAATTCTGTTCCATCAATCTGTGTGTCTGTTTTTGTGCTGGTAACATGCTGTTTTGATTACTATAGCTTTGTAGTATATTTTGAAGTCAGGGATTGTGATGCTTCCAGCTTTATTTTTTTTTCTCTCAGGATTGCTTTAGCTATTTGAGGTCTTTTGTTGTTCCATATAAATTTTAGGATTCTCTGTTCTGTTTCCACAAAGAATGTCATTGGGATTCTGATTCAGATTGCATTGAATCTGCAGATTGCTTGAGGTAGTATGGCCATTTTAACTATGTTTCTTCTTCCAATCAATGAGCTTGGAATATTTTTCCAATTCTTTATGTCATCTTCGATTTCTTTCCTTAATGTCTTATAGATTTCAGTGTGTACGTCTTTCACCTCCTCTGTTAAATTTATTCCTAGATATTTTATTCTTTTTGTTGGGATTGTAAATGGGCTTGTATTCTCGAGTTCTCTTTCTGCTAGTTCATTATTAGTATATAGAAATGTAACTTATTTTTGTAAGTTGATTTTGTACCCTGCAACTTTGCTGTAGTTGCTGATTATTTCTAATAGTTTTCTGGTGGATTCTTTAGGGTTTTCTATATATAGGATCATGTTGTCTCAAACAGTGAGAGTTTCACTTCTTCCTTTCCAATTTGGGTACCTTTTATTTCTTTCTTGCCTAATTGATCTGAAAATTGATGAATGGATAAAGAAGAAGTGGTACAAATATACCATGGAATACTACTCATCCATAAAAAAGACAAAATCTTCCCATCTGCAATGACGTGGATGGACCTTGAGAGTATTAAGTTAAGTGAAATCATCCAGACAGAGACAGACAAACACCACATGATTTCACTCTTTAATGGAAGATAAACAAACATATAGATAAAGAGAACCAATTAGTGGTTACCACAGGGGAAGGGGGTTGGGATGTGGGCAAAAGGGGTAAAGGGGCACACACATATGGTGACAGATAAAATTTAGACTATTGGTGGTGAGCACAATGCAGTCTATACGGAAACTAATACATAATAATGTATACCATTACATTGTATACATTGTATACATTACAATGTATACATTACATTGTATACCATATACAATGTAAATTCATTGTATAATGAATTTACACAATGTTTTAAACCATTATGATCTCAATAAAATAATTTTTAAAACAACATAGAATTGCATATTTTAACTAGTAACAGTAAAAGACTTCAACCAATAAAAAAAAATGTTGAAAGAAATCAGACACAAAGAAATGGTAAGATATTTCATGCTCACGGATCACAACTGATTTCTGCATGTTGATTTTATATCCTGCAACTTCTCTGAATTCATTGATTACTTCCAAGACTCTTTTGGTTGAGTCTTTAAGATTTTCTATATTTAAGTTCATGTCATCTGCAAATAATGACAATTTTACATCTTTCTTCCCAATTTTGATGTCTTTTATTTCTTTATCTTGCCTCTTTGCTCTAAGTCTTCCAGTACTGTGTTGAATAAGAGTGGTGAGAGTGAGTACCCTTACCTTTTTCCTGATGTTAGAGGAGAAGCTTTCAAATTTTCACTGTTGGGTATAATGTTAGCTGTGGGTTTGTTTTATATGGCCTTTATTATGTTGAGGTATGTTCCTTCTATATCCAATTTTGAGAGTTTTAATCATGAAAGGATGTTGTACTTTGTCAAATGTTTTTTTTCTGCATCTATTGCGATGATCATATGCTCTTTACCTTTCCTTCCATTAATGTGGCGTATCACAGCTATTGGTTTGTGCATGGCGAACCATCCTTCCACCACAAGGATAAATCCCACTTGGTCATGGTGTATAATCCCTTTACTGTGTTGTTGAATTTGGTTTGCTAATATTTCATTGAGAATTTCTGCATCTATACTCATGATGGATATTGGTCTATAGTTTTCTTTTCTTGTAGGATCCTTATCTGGCTTTGGTATCAGGGTAACACTGGCCTTGTAAAATGAGCTTGGAAGTATTCCCTCTCGTTCAATTTTCCGGAAGAGTTTGAGAAGGATTGGCATTAATTCTTCTTTAAATGTTTTGTAGAATTTGCCAGAGAAGCCATCTGGTTCTGGAGTTTTCTGTGTTATGATGTTTTTGATTACTTATTCCATCTTTTTACTCACTTTCGTTCTATTCAGATTTTCTATTTCTTCCTGATTCAATCTTAGTAACATGTATATTTATAGGAAGTTATCCATTTCTCCTAGATTATTCAATTTGTTTGTATATAACGGTTCATGTTAATCTCACGTATTTCTATTGTATCACTTGTAATGTCTCCTCTTTCATTTTTGATTTTATTTATTTGAGTCTTCTGACTTTTTTGCATAGTCTAGCTAAATATCAGTTTTGTGTATTTTTTCAAAAAGCCGCTCTTAGCTATGGTGATTTTTTTCTATTGTTTTTCTGGTCTCTATTTCATTTATTTCTGCTCTGACCTTTTTTTATCCTTCCTTCTACTCACTTTGGGCTTAGTTTGTTCTTCTTTTCTAGTCCCTTTAAATGTAAAGTTAGGTTCTTATTTGAGATTCTTCTATATACTTAATATATGCATTTGTCACTATAAACTTCCCTCTCAGAACTACTTTTGTAACCTTACATTGTTTTTGCTGTATTATGCTTCTATTTTCATTTGTTTCATGGTGATTTTTAATTTCCCTTTTGATTTTTCCTTTGATCCATTTCTTGTTCCGGAGTGTGTTTTTTAGTTTCCACATATTTGTACATTTTCCAGCTTTCTCTTGTTGATTTCTAGTTTCATACCATTTTGCTAGGAAAAGATACTTGGTATGATTCCAATCTCCAATTTTCTAAGACTTGTTTTGTATCCTGTCATATGACCTATCCTGGAAATATTCTGTGTGCACTTGAAGGGAATATGTATTTTGCTGCTACTGGATGGACTATTCTACAGATTTCTGTTGAGTCCATTTGGTTTAATGTATGGTTCAAGTCCAACGTTTCATTGTTGATTTTCTGCCTGGATAATCTATTCATTGGTGATAGTGGGGTATCAAGGTCTCCTAATATGATTGTATCGTTGTCTATTTCTCCTTTCAGATCTGTTAGTATTTTCTTAAATATTTATGTGCTCTAATTTGGGATGCCTAGATATTTATGTATTTTATGTCTTCTTGATAAATTGACCCCTTTATCACTATATAATGACCTACTTTGTCTCTTGTTTCCATATTTGGCTTAATGTTTATTTTGTCAGATATAAATATAGCTATTCCTGCTTTCTTTTGGTTTCCACTTGCATGGAATATCTATTTCCATCCCTTCACTTTGAGCCTAGGTGTGTCTTAAAGCTGTAGTGAGTCTCTTGTAAGCAGTATATAGTTGGTTCTTATTTTTTTATCCAGGCAGTACTCTGCCTTTTGGTTAGTGAATTCAATGCATTTACATTTAGAGTGATTATTGATATGTGAAGACTTACTAATCTCATGTTATTAATTGCTTTCTGGTGTTTTTATTTCCACTGCTTCTTTTCCCTGTCTTTCTGCTTGCCTTTGTATATTGGTAATTTTTCATATTGGTATGCTCTATTTCTCCTTTCTTTGTGTTTTGTGAACCTGCTATAGATTTTTCTGTTGCAGTCACCACATGAGGCTTACATAAATACCTCATAGAGAAAACAATCTATTTTAAACTGATAGCAACTTAAGTTCAATTGTCTGCAAAAGCTGTACCCTTTTACTCTCTCCTTTTATATTTTATGCCATTATTTACCTCTTTTTATATTGAGTATTCTTTAACTAATTATAGTAGCTATAATTATTTGTAATAGTCTTTACTTTTAACGTTTAGACTATAGTTAAGTGAGTAACACACTGTCCTATTATAAAATTAGAGTTTTTTATGTCTGACTACGTATTTACCTTTATCACTGTGTTGTAAACTTTCATCTGTTTTCATGTCACTGGTTAGTGTCTTTTCACTTCAGCTTGAAAAACTCTTTTTAGCATTTTTTGCAAGGCAAGTCTATTGGTGATAAACAACCTCAGTTTTTATGTATCTGGGAAATTCTTAATTTCTCCTTCATAGTTGAAGTATAACTTTTGCAGAATAGAGTATTCTTGGCCGGCAGTGTTTTCTTTCAACACTGAATATGTCATTCCATTCTCTCCTGGCCTGTAGGATGTCTCCTGAGAAAACTGTTAATAGCTTAAGGGGGTTTTGTTTGTATGCCACAATCATTTCCTTTTTCTGATTGTTTTTAGAATATTCTCTTTAGCTTTGATTTTTCATAGTTTTGTTTTAATGTGTCTTTGAGAAAGTTTTTGGCATGAGATAAAAGGATAATCTGTCAGTTTTGTGAATTTAAATGTCCAAGTATCTCCCCAGGTTTTGGATGTTCTTGGTATTATTTCTTTATATTTCAGCCCCCTCTTTTCTCTTTTATCTTTGTGAACCCCATTTATTCTAATTTTGTTTTGATAGAATCCCATAGACCACATAGGGTTTCTTTGCTCTTTTTGAGTCTGTTTTTTGTTGTTGTTGTCATTCAGCTCTGACTGCATTATTTTAAACTCCCTGACCTCTAGCTTAGTTATCTGTCTTCCATTTGCTCTACTCTACTACAAATGGTTTCTACTGCATTTTTCATTTCCTTCATAGAATTCTTCAGCTCCAGAATTCTATTTGGTTCATTTTTATAATTTCTGTCTTTTTGGTAAATATCTCTTTTTCTCATATATTTTTTCCTGATCTCATTGAATTATCTTTCGGAGTTTTCTTATAGTTCATTGGCTTTCTTCAAAACAGCCATTTTGAATTCTTTATTAGCTAGATCACAAAATTCTGTGCCTTTGAGATTGGTTATTGGAGAATTATTATTTAGGTAGTGACATGTTTCCTTGATTTTTCATGTTTCTTGTAGGTTTTGGTTGCTGCTTCTGCATTTGAAGTAGCATACATCTCCTTAAATCTTTGGTAGCTGCCTTCATATGGGGTATACTGTCATTGGTTGTATTATATCTGAGGTTTTTCTCTGCCTTTGTATAGGTACACAGGCTCCACTCTTCTTGCTCTCTCTTGTGGCAGAATTCTCAAGGTACTGTGTCTTCTCTGGTTGTTACCACTCACCAGGCTGGCTACTGGAAACCTCGTTTTTGTTTTCCAGATGGTGGCATTACAGTTCATGTTTTTGGTTTCTCCCTTGCCCACAGACACAGGTCTGTTTTTCGGAGAGCACTCAGTTTACCAGATTTGCTTTCACTGTTGCCCTTGGAAATGTGCACAAGGAGCCAGCTGCAGAGTGAAAAGAGGTGTCAGTTTAGCACTGGGGGGTGGGGTTGGGGGTTCCATGGATCTAGTGGAAATATCCTTAAGTGAAGTACTCCTGCTGGCTAATGGGTTTATTTTCTGCTGAAATCCTGAATGCAGTCAGCAGGAGTTGTGCCCCTTTAAAGCCCTTAGATATTCTTATCTGCCTTTTTCCTGATCTTCCCTCTCCCTCCAGTCCTAGACTACCCATCTCAGTATACTAGGTACTTCTGAAGAGAAACATGTTTCTCCAGCTGTGTCAAGCACTACTGGGGTAGCTGGGCACTCACTCACTGCTTTTTCCTCTGCAGGATAGTTTGCCACTGCTGAATACTTCAGCTTGTGCAGTGTTGCCTTGAAGGGGGTGGTTCTGGGACAGCTCCTTTCACTGTCTCCACTGTGATCAAACTCATACATTTTTCCTGCTCCAGTAATGTGCTGGAATCCCCCATAGGGAAGGCTGGGCTTCACTAAGTCTGTCTCATTCATGGGTGTGTGTCCAAGTTAGTACTCTCCAGGCTTTACCCCACCGTGGCCAAGAGGGATTGGGGCAGGTCTGCTGGCTCTTGTTGGCTCTGCAGCCCATATTGAGGTATGTCTGCCTATTTCTGGATGTACAGGTGGGCAACATTCCTCCTGGGTCTCTTGGCTTATGGTGCTGAATACTACAACTCTCACAAAGGTGATTTTGTTCTTGGATGGATGTTCAATTAATTTTTTAAATGAGGGACACAAAGGAGGAAAGTCTCTTGTCACTATGATGGTTACATCAGTTTTACCCTGAATTTTTTAAATCTCATCCATCTACTTATGTAGATGTGCAGCCTAAATATTATCACTATTATTACCCCAAAAAACAGCTGGTTAAAAGTTTTGTTTAAAGTGATTCTGTGTTGGTGTTGTCCCAAAGGTACCTGACAGAAGTATTATAAATCATTTCTGAAGGAACGTATTTTAGACACAAGCATGAATGATTCCCACAGATAAATTTTAAGAGAACATGAACTTAAGATAAAGAAATCACTAAACACAGAAATAGGCCAGCCCTGGTGGCCTAGTGGTTAAGTTCAGTGCAATCCACTTCAGCAGCCTGGGTTCAGTTCCCGGGTGTGGACCTACACCACCATCAGTGGCTATGCTGTGGTGGCGACCCATTTACAAAATAGAGAAAGATTAGCAACAGATGTTAGCTCAGGGTGAATCATCCTCAGCAAAAAAAAAAACACAAATCACTAGACACACAAATAAACAAGGCACCTTGAGGAAAAGTCAGCACTAACATCAAACTATAGAATCAGACTTGCAAAACTGTGTATTTAAATTATTAGATAATAATTTATATAAATGTGTTTAATATGTGGGATATTATTGAATGTATGATGGAATAAGAGATTATCGAAACTGACTATTTGGGAACAAGGCAAAATGGAAACCTTAGAAGAGAAAATAATATTTTTGTAACTGAAATCTGAGACTCAATAGATAACTTAAATAGCTAGTTAGCACAACTTATGATAAAACAAATTTACTGGAAGATAGATCTTTAAAAACTAAACAAAACACTGTAGAGAAATACAAATAATGGATTTTTCAGTGATGTGGAAAGTAGAGTAAGACGATTTAACATACATCAAATTGGATTTCCAGAGGCATATAGCAAAAATATAGAGGCAATTTTCAGAGTACTATCTGTGTTTAGTAGACAGTACACCAGGCTCAAGCTTACCATAGTGAATGAACGGGCATTAGAGGAAGCTGTGAATATCTCCATTAGTAGAAGGAAAAGATTAGTATATAATGTAGCTGCTCAATAAATCTTTTTTTGGCATGATTGTTGGCGATGATGATGAAGAATGCAATTTTCTGCTCTCTTCTCACAAAATGCTCCCTCCATTCAGTCTTACTGTGGATAGAATCACACTGAAGTCTGGAATGGCAAATACATAGGCTGTCTGGGACAATTTCCCTTTCTATACTGGTGGTAAATATCTTGATGTCTTTTGCAACTAATCACTTCATTATTTCAGAATTCTTCTCAAATAGTGTACCATGAAGCAAAGAATGAACCGATTTTGAGAAATGAACCTTTCTATCTTACTTCTCAAGGTATAGCCATATGCTTTTATGGTGATTTTCCCTTTTTATTCATTTTTGGACTAGGAGGCTGGGAAATGGTTAGGGAGAAGCAAGACATTCTAGATGGCTAATGTTGACAAATATTTGTGGTTCATTGACATTGTTTATTCCAATAATGTCACAGTCTTTCTCCAAAGAAATCTCCAAGACTTCTACTTTTCCCTTATACACAACTCCCAGGCTACATGTGACCCCTATTCTCTACCTTTCGTAACTTCCCATGATTTTATTTCTAGTTTGAGTTCATTTGAATATAAATGTATTTGTGTTTGCAGATGTTCTATGACCATCTGGAGGGAATGACCCCCACAGCTTTTTGAAAAGGGCATGCAGTGTCTGATGCAAAAATATTCTTTTGGTTTTTTACCACTTGGCCTAAAGTCTTGGTGCTTGCCTACTCTGGACTGACCCCAACGAGAAAAAGAGAAAAAATCCTGCCTGAGTTTCCTAATCCCCGTGTCAATTGCCTAAGCATCTTCACCTTTACATGAGTTCAAGTCACTCTTCATTGTCGGAAGTCTTTAACCTGGGAGTCATGAATAAACTCATAAATATCTATGATTTGTGGAAAGAAAAATCTATACCTGCAAGGAAGGGAGCATAATGGCTGTTTCAACTTTGTCTTATCTAACTTCTCAGGAGCCTTCCTAGAGTCAGTATGTTGCTTAAGTCACATCCATTTCCAAGCTGCTTCTTCGTGTGTGTCTCTTCCCACTATCTTATTATATTATTTTTATATTTCTCCAGGCTTTATGAAAGCATAAAGGCAGTTACAGAATTGTCCACCCTCCCTGATCATAAATTAATTGAATATAAGTTCTCAAGGAGATTTTAAAGAGCACCTACTTCACCATCCTCATTTGACCTACGAGGCCCAGCATGATTCAGGGCCTTCTCCAAGCATTGATTTAATATCAGAGCCATGCTTGAGTAGAATCATTCTGTTTCACCATATAAAGAGATGGCAGATTATCCTAATTTGGTCTATTTCCAATTCTCATATATTGCTAAAATCTGGAGTGGAAAGACATGAAATTAAGACACTGTAGGGGACAATGTACTAATGGTGCCCATTTATTATCTTTTGTCCCCAAAGAGAGAGAGGCAATATTTATCCACGATTATTTTCAGTTAAAATTGGTGATTATACATGGAAAGCACAGATTAACTCAACACTGATGATTCAAGGTTGTATATTTAGTCAGCTATATGACTGGGAAAAAAATGAAGAGGATTTCTTTGTGTTTTTTGAGAATGAAATCATTCCTACTCTCATCTGTTTCTCAGCAGATGTCACCAATCAGGTCCATGGAAGGAGAAAGAAATCACACTTCTGTGGCCATGTTTGTTCTCCTGGGACTGTCAGATGAAAAGGAGTTGCAGCTTATCCTCTTCCCAATCTTTCTGGGGATCTACCTTCTCACCCTAGTCTGGAACGTGGGTCTCATCATCCTAATCAGGATGGACTCCCACCTGCACACACCCATGTACTTTTTTCTTGGTTTCCTGTCATTTATAGACATCTGCTATTCTTCTTCCACCAGCCCAAGGATGATTTCAGACTTCTTAAGAGATAAAAAAATGATTTCCTTCATTGCTTGTGCTACCCAGTACTTTGTTGGGTCCTGGATGGCTCAGGCTGAGTGCTGCCTCTTGGCCGCCATGGCCTATGACAGATATGTTGCTATTGGTAGGCCTCTGCAGTACTCAGCCGTCATGGGTCCTGGCCTCTGTCAGAAGATGGTTGCTGGGGCCTATGTGAGTGCTTTTATTGGTAGCTTAGTTCAAACTGTCCCTTGCTTTCATCTCTACTACTGTGGGCCCAATACCATTCACCATTTCTACTGTGACATATCCCATATCATTTCCTTATCTTGCTCCAATCCCTTCATCAGCCAAATGATTCTTTTTCTGGTAGCTTTTTTTATTGGGTTCGGTTCTTTTCTTGTTATCCTCTTATCCTATGGTTTCATTGTAGCTGCCATCCTGAAAATATCCTCTGTCAAATGTAGTGCCAAGGCCCTCAATACCTGTGCCTCCCACCTGGCAGTTGTGACAATATTTTATGGCACAGGCCTCTCAGTGTACCTGCATCCTAGCTCTAGCCACTCCAAGAAGCAGGACAAGGTCCTGGCAGTGTTCTATGTTATCTTTATCCCCATGTTAAACCCTCTTATCTACAGTCTGAGGAACAAGGAGATCAGAGAGGCCCTCAAGAGGGTAGTAAAGAGGCTAACACACTTACCTCAGTATGAATAATATTTGGGCAGGTATTATTTTCTTTGTGAGGAAGACAGGGGTAAGAATATGTAAGTGACCTCTTGTAAGTCACAAGAATATGTAGGTAGAGAGAAGAAGTGAAAACATGGCTCCATGATTCCTGGTGCCATTATGGTTCGCTGCCATCACCAAGTGATCTGTTTGAGGCAGTGTCACCAACATTGAATTCATTTTAAAAGCCTGTTTCCATTATTAGGCCCAGGTAGACAACATCCTCTGTTTTGAGAACAGAGGTTCTGATAGATATTATATGTAGATAAATGATAAGATCCTAGGAAGCCACACAGATGGTTCTTTTCTCATCAGTTTTGTATTGCTTTTATTCATTTTTGACAGTTAAGTATTAGTTTGTATTACAATAAATTAAAAAATAATTTATAAAATTAAATATGTAAAAAATAAAAATAATTTTTAATGAAACACTTTATAACCTTAATCTCAAATAGAGGGAGGGAGTGAGTTTGAGAGAGCGATAGAGAGTTAGAGAGAGTTATGGGAAGAGTCAGGAGAAGAGAGGGGAGGAGAGGAGGGGGGGAAAGAGATTCATCTGAGTTTATTCCTGAGTGACATTTTTTCCCTCCATCTTACTCTTTGAGCCTGCTTGTGAAATGATTTGTGAAAAAGAGATGGGAGAAAAGAATGGTAGAAGCAAGGGGCACTTTTAAGGTCAAGAGTGGGAGAGGTTCTCAGAGGCTGGAAAGAAATCAAAGTCATCAATTTCTGAGCATAGGTGGCCTGGCGCATGCTCCATGGTAGTTTCCCAGAGACCATGCAAGACTCAGAAATGAAGGCTGTCATGGTGTATCTAGGGAGACAGGGTTCAACTCCCAGAGATTTGAGCCTCCCAGAGATTCTAGAGCCTTAATTTTTACCAGGGAGCAGTAGAGCCACCAGATTTGGGGGTACCATGAAAACTCAGAGTCCAATCAAAAGAATTTAAATAAAATTTTAAAAAAGAGACATTGTTTTCTGACAAGAGTTAATGGACTACATTTCAAAACTATTACATTAATATTTATACAACACTTTACACTTCACATAGTTACATTGTATAGATATGATTTATTTCTATTACCATGTGAAGTTGGCAGATGAGAAATTATCCCTCTTTTAGAGATAGAACCTTTGGGCATATTGAGGTCTGCCATGTTCTTCCCAGTGTAGCAACAATCCGTCTTGAATCTCACAAAGTGTCATATGTGGAACGTAAATGGTTCTCACTGACCAGAACCATGTCCTCCATTGATTCGCCGATGGAGGGGCCCAGATTCTATACTTTTGTTGTTATATCTATGGATTGTAATTAGTTTTTGTGTGGTGAACATGATGTAAGCTATGCAGAAATAGTAGTATAATGATGTACACCTGAAATTTATACAATGTTTTAAACCAATGTTACCGCAATAAATAAAAAGAATCTGTTCAATTTAAAATGTTAAATTATTACAGTTTTTATATGGGTGAATATATCTCTACTAACCTATTAGCAAGAGTTAAATCAAATAAACTCATTGCCTCATTCATCCCTCTCTCCCAGAAGTAAGATTAGCTGAAGTAGATCAAACCAAGAATGAGACCTTCCTAAAACTTCTCTGTATCCCTAATAATGGCAGGGTAGATGAGCTCTATCAAAAAAAAAAAAAAAAAAAAAGAAAAGACAAAAAAGTTTTGTGGGCATGATTTAAGTAGATATTTTTAATTAAGGATTAGTGATTTGGCATAATATGTTGGAAAGAACTCCAATTCAGAAAACATAAATTACACCTTCTATTAATAGAAGGCATGATGTGTACCTCACTCTCTGAAGTGCTTTATAAGCATTATCTAATTTGATTCTCTCTATGAAGAGCTACTCTGTGAGGTAGCTACTGTTATCAGCCTCATTTTATAGGTGATAATATTGAGGTTTGGAGAGATTAATTTTCTCAAGGTCACACAACCAGCAAGTGGAAAGCTGGAATTCAACCCAGATTGGCTGATACCAATGCCCATAGTTGTAACCATGATAAGTCATGGCCCTGTCATGAATGAGTGTTATTGTCTTCCTTATTGCCTGTATTTCCTCATTTATGCATAGGAAATCATGCCATGTCTGCCTCACAGGGATGCTGTGATGATTGATTCAGGTCAGGGGGTTGAGAAAAATATATGTATGTATCTATCTAAAATGAAAGTACTTTGTAAACAGGGAAGTGTCCACGTATCTAATTTATTGTTATCAGGCTATATTACCAGCCAGGTACGTCACATTGGGCGAATCTCTTAGCTCCACTGGCTTCAGGTAGTCATCTGGAAGTTGATGGTATTGGACTAGATGATCTCTAGGTCCTTTCCAGCTCTAATGACCCCAACTTCATTAAAGGAAAAGCTATAATCATGAAATCATAATAGGACCATGGGGAAGAGGGGAATTGAATCAGAAAGGACATGGCAAAGTGGGGCATGAAATTAGCAGGGAAAAAAACTCCACGACAACCATGACTCCAGAGAGCAAGTACCTGGAGAGTTTTCTCCCTAATTCTCTTTTCTCCTTTCACCTCTCCTCTTATAACATACTTAAGAGGATCCCCAGTTGTGAACATCTCTCTGGCTGTGAGTGGACAGCAGTTTTGTGGCCAAAAGCTCTCATTTTGGAGGGTAATAGGCCCCACTTAGAAAATTTGGAGAGGAAAGAAATAAGCAATTTCAAACTCTGGAAGGAACTCTGTTTTCCTGGTGATCTGAGTCAAGGTGAGAGGGCAAGATTTATAGAGAACAGCGGATTCTGTGCGCTCATAGCCGTGTGATTCTTCCAGTAGGACCTAGGGGGAACAAGTTTTGTGGTCCTCAGTCTCTTTCATTCCTTGCCTCTTCTCATTCCTCACTTTTACCCTCCCCACTTAGGGCTTTTTTGAGTTCTCTTTCTCCTTACCCAAATTCTCTGACCTTCAGTGAAAAGATTAATCTCTAACCTAAAATGTCAAGCATTATTCTGGGATGAGGGGTGGATGTTGAGTTCTAGTTCTACAATTTCTTAAGGAAGTGATCCTGACCTGTGTTACCTTCTGTTTTTCACCTGTAAAATGGGGGTAATAGGATCATCTAGACACAAATCAGGTAATGTCTATAAGGCCTTAACACTGTAGAAGTTAATCATTGAATGCTGAATGCAAAGTAATAATTTGCTGAATTTTGGGGGAATTAACTAAGATCAAAACTTGCTTGTCTGTGTTTCTAATTTTATCCATCCCTAGAACCTTTTTGATTTAATATTTTCCTTGAGGATTCTGTTGTAAAATAATAATAATTAATTTGACCTCCATTTCAATATATAGCTTTGATTCATAATTTCTGAGTAGCAAATGCCAAGCTGGTCGCTTCATAATGATATGACAAAGTTCTTATGTACAATTCTATTGGCCTTTGTAATACTTAAAATCGCTCTCCATCGTCATCTCTGGAGACCCTGGGGGTCTGGAGATGCCAGCATGGGTGATACAGATGTCACAGATGCCCGACTCCAAGCACAGGAATCGTTGGTCTAACTGTCCCTTTTAACTTTCTTTTATTTACATTTTTCTTCTTCATTCAGCAACATCCTGGCTTTTTAAAACTGATTCTGTATCCTGCACAACCTGGCAAATTGACCATGTTTTAAGTAGATCAGAATTGGAAAAGGTTTTGATTAGCTAAAACCACATATTAAAATCTCTGATAAAATTTACATCAGTCACCTTTCCTTCTTCAAATTGTCTTGGGAGATGGTGAACACATGCAAAAAATTAATCAAAGAGACTGAGTATATTCAGAATTTTTTTCTTTTCCTCTAGCTTATCAAATTTTAACAACACAAATTTTCTCATGAATAAGTAAATGAATCCACAACTCCTCTCTCTTTTCTGGGAATGATGAGTTAGATAGAATACATTTAGTTGTGTTTGCCTTTGTTATCAGAATGTAATAAGAAAGTGTAGAATTTTAGTGCAATTAATTGATCAAAAGCTTGACTTATTTTCCCTGAATAGACCAATTAAGTTGGTGTTTCAGGGATGGTGTGCATGAGAGTTTATATTTTCAAAATATTTTCATTGGATGAAACACATTCTGGATAAAATATATGAGCAGCTCTCTATTCTAAGAGTAAACAGAAGATTTCGAAGTTCATAAAATCATAATTGGAATAAAACAAAAATATTTTTAGTTTCACGTCCAAAAATGGGTGAGAGAACCATTTATTAATATATTCAATATACTTGTTGTTATGTAAATAATAATATATGAAATGCTTAGCATTAAATAATAAAACATCTCCACTAGTCCATGTTTGTATATAGTGAGTATCGTCAGCTCACAAGGACCTGGTGGTGGTGGTGGAACATAAAATGTGGCATCGTGACTTTAAAACGTGGCCAGGTAGGAGAGAGAATAATACAAGAAAGGAATAAATACAATTATTTATTAATAATATTCTTGAGTCTAGGCTTAGAGACCACTTAGTTTAGGCAATAATTTTATGAAGAGCTCCTTGATACTCCAGTATTAGTTCTGCCTTATTTTTTCTTTCACAGAGAGAAATGATAATGAGAATAACTGTGAACACTGTTTTAAGCCTTTTATGCCATTTAATATCTGCAACAACTCTACTAGGTGGTATTATTAACCCCATTTATAGATGAGGCAACTGAGGCACAGAGAGGTTAATAACCAGGTAAAGGCAGACAGCCAGTAGGTAAAAGTCAGGAAAGTCTGAAAGTCTATTCTCCCTGTCATTCTCTCTCTGTCATTTTCTCTCTCCATTATTTTCTCTCTTCCTCTCTCGTCCCCTTTCAGTGCTAACTATTAAGGATTTCTATATCTTAATAACTTTTCCCTATTATAAATGTAGGAGCTGTAGAAATTAGAAAAAATACAGATAAACATAAAGAAGAAAATCAAAATCATACCACACGTTACTTTTGGCAATTGTAATTGACTCATGTGGGTGTGTGTGTGTGTGTGTGTGTGTGTGTGTGTGTGAGAGAGAGAGAGAGAGATTACATGAAGCAAATTTTTTCCTCCAGCAAGGTAAAACCATTTTGTGCAAACATCAGCAGTATATGTGAGTGCCTATCCCATATTGATTTATGCTTTTTATGTTAAAGGCATTACTACACTGTCCTTTTTATATTTTGTGGCTATTTTTCCCAGTTTATCAATTGTATTTCAAAAGTATTTTATATAAATGGGTTTTTCAACCCTAACCAAGTTTTATCTTGTTATATTTTTTTCTCTTATAGTTTCTCTCTTGGTATTATATTTCAGAATTTTCTTTTCCATCCCAAGATTATATAAATGCATGTGTATTTATCCCTCTGATGGTTTTACTTATAGTGAGCCAGGTCTCACAGACCATTTAGGGCAGAGTTTATCCTTTTTCTATCAATCTAAAACACTAACTTTATCATATATTAAATGCTTAGCAACATTTAAATTTATTTCTTAAATTCCTATTTGTTCTTTTGATACATGTCTAGTTTTATAAGAATAATGAATTAAGGTTTATAATACTTTTTAATATCTAAAAGTCCAAGTCATTTCTGATTATTAATTTTTTTCAAAATTTTCTTGACTATTATTTATTTACTCTTTCATCTCAAGAAAAGTCAATTTGGGTATAAAGCATAGACAGTAGATGTTATCTGTTATGAATCTGTTAATGAGCTCTAACATGCTGACTGTGTTGACTAATACATGAAATATACCTTGTTGTATTTGGAAATTGAAATAGTTACTTGACATCAGGCTCATCATAACTTGATGCTGATTGTCAGTTGACCCAAGAGTTCATGAACTGAAGCAAACTAAATAGAAAATCATTTATGTGGTTTGTGTCTTCATGGCCCCAGGTGGTTTGAATTGTCTGACACTAGATCCGCATCTATACCTGCCTAGAGGTAATGAAGCCTGACTGTCTACAGGGCTGATGATGTCTCAGGAATTTCCCCAAATTGACCCATAAAACTCTAGCACCTACGGCCTTCCTATTCACATACAGTTGTCATTCATGGTTATCTGTAAGCAATCAATGATAGTAATAGCCAACATCTATTGAACAATTAATGTGTACTGGATTGTGTGCTGAGCACTGGCATGAATTTCCTCATGTGACCCTCCCATTAACCTCATAGTACAAGGGCTCTCATTGTCCTCACTTTCTTATGAGTAAATCATACTTAGTGTGATTAAGCCATGGGGACAAGTTAATAGAATTAAACGACATCAGAACTAAAACTCTTTTCTTCCAGTTTTGAGATATAATTGACATACAACATAGTGTAAGTATAAGGTATACAACATAATGATTTGATATATGTATATATCGTAAAATGATTACCACAATAAGATTAGCTAACATCCCATCACCTCACTATTTTCTTCCTTGTGATGAGATTTTTTGAGATCTATTCTCTTAGCAGCTTTCAAATGAACCATACATTATTGTTAACCGTAGTCATCATGCTGTAGATTATATTCCCAGAACTTATTTATCTTATAATTGGAAATTTGCACCTTTTGACAACCTTCACCCAGTTCCTCCACCCCACTCCCCCACCTCTGGCAACCACAAATCTGATCTCTGTTTCTATGATTTTTTTTTAATTCCACATATAAGTGAGATACAATGTTTGCCTTTCTCTATCTGACTGATCTCACTTAGTGTAATGCCCTCAAGGTCTATTCAGGTTGTCACAAATGCTAGGATTTCCTTCCTTCTTATGCCTGAAAAATATTCATATGATATATATAATGATTTCTTTATCCATTCATTCTGTTGTTGGACACTTAGGTTGTTTCCATGTCTTACTTATTGTGAATAATGTTGAAATGAATATGGGAGTACAGATATCTCTTTGGGACTGTGATTTCAGTTTCTTTGGATATATATACATACCCCCGAGTGGAATTGCTGGATCATGTGGTAGGTCTATTTTTAATTTTTTGAGGAAAGTCCATTCTGTTTTGAATAGTGGCTGTACCAATTTATATTTCCACAACAATGCACAATATCTACATCCTCGCCAGCAGTTGTTATCTCTTGTCTTTTTGATAATAGCCATTTTAACTGGTATGAGTTCATAGCTCATGGTTGTTTTGATTTGCATGTCCCTGATGATTAGTGATGTTAAGCACCTTTTCATGTACCTGTTAGCCATTTGTATTTCTTCTTTGGAAAAATGTCTATTCAGGTCTTCTGCCTATTTTTTAATTGGATTATTGAGTTTTCATAGTTCCTGTGGATATTAACCCCTTATTAGATATGTGATTTGCAAATATTTTCTCCTGTTTCATGGGTTGCCTTTCATTTTGTTGATCATTTCTTTTGTTGTGCAGAAACTTTTTAGTTTGATATAATCTCACTTGTTTATTTTTGCTTTTGTTGCTTGTGCTTTAGGTGTGATATCCAAAAAAATCGTTGCCAAGACCCATGTCAAGGAGCACTTTCTCTATGTTTTATTCTAGGAATTATGGTTACAGGTCTTACATTTAAGTCTTTAATCCATTTTGAGTGAATTTTTATGAGGGGTGTAAGATAGGGGTCTAGTTCCTTATTTGCTTGTGAATATCCAATTTTCCCAGCACCGTTTATTGAAAAGGCTGTCTTTTCTCCATTGAGTATTTTTGGCTCCATTGTCAAATATTAGTCGATCTTATATGCATGGGTTTATTTCTGGGCTCTTGATTCTGTTCCGTTGGTTTGTGTGTCTGTTTTTATGCCAGTACCATATTGTTTTTATTACTATATCTTTGTAATATAGTTTGAAATCAGGAGTGTAGTGCCTCCAGCTTTGTTCTTCTTTCTCAGGATTGCTTTGGCTCTTTGGGGTCTTTTGGGTTCCATATTAATTTCAGGACTGTTTGTTCTATATTCTGCCATTAGAATATGACAGGGATTGCATTGAATCTATTAATGGTTTTGGATACTAGGGACACTTTAACAATATTAATTTTTCCAATCATAAGCACAGGATATCTTTCCATTTACTTGTGTCTTCTTCAATTTCTTTCATCGACGTCTTACAGTGTTCAGTGCGAGTTCTTTCACCTCCTTGGTTAAACCTATTCCTAAGTATTTTATTGTTTGTGATGCTATGTAAATGGGATTGTTTTCCTTATTTCTTTTTCAGATAATTCATTGTTATCGTATAGAAATGCCACTGGTTTTTGTATGTTGATTTTGTATCCTGTAACTTTACTAAATTTGTTGATTAGATATAATAGTTTTTTGGTGGACTTATTAGAACTTTCCATATATGAAATTATGTAATTTGCAAATACACACAATTTCAATTTTTTTTTTCAATTATGATGCCTTTTATTTTTTTTCTTGCCTGATTGTCCTGGCTAGGATCTAGCACTGTGTTGAATAGGAATGGTAAGAGTGGTCACCTTTGTCTTCTTCCTGATCCTTGAAAAGAAGCTTTCAAACTTTCACCTTTGAGTATGATGCTAGATGTAGGCTTGTTATATATGGCCTTTATCATGTTGAAGTAAGTTCCTTCTATACCTAATTTGTTGAGAATTTTTATCCTGAATGGATGTTGAATTTTGGCAAATACTTTTTTTGCATCTATTGAGATGATTATATGATTTTTATATTTCGTTCTATTAATGTGATGTATCACATTTATCAATTTGTATATTTTAAATTGTCCTTGCATTCCAGGAATGAACCCTGCTTGGTCATGATATATGATCCTTTTAATGTGCTTTTGAATTCTGTTTGCTAGTATTTTTTTGAGAATTATTTACCTGTATTCATAAGAGAAGTTGGTCTGTAGTTTTTTTTCTTATAGCGTCCTTTCTGGCTTTGGTATCAGGGTAACACTGGCCTTGTAAAATGAGTTTGGAATTGTTCTTTTCTCCTCAATTTTTGGAAAACTTTTGAGAAGGATTGGTATTAATTCTTCTTTAAATGTTTGGTAGAATTCACCAGTGAAGCCATTGGATCCTGGTCTTTTCCGTGTTGAGAGGTTTTTTTTTTTTTTTTTTTTTATTGCAGTAACATTGGTTTATAACATTGCAAAAATTTCAGGTGTACATCATTGTACTTCTATTTCTGCATGGACTACATCATGTTCACCACCAAAATACTAGAGGTTTTGATTACTGATTCAAGCTCCTTACATTGTACTAGTCTGTTCAGACTTTCTGTTTCTTCCTGGTTCAATTTTGGTAGGTTGTATGTTTCTAGGAATTTATCCAGTTCTATATTGTCCAGTTCGTTGTCATATAATTTTTCATAGTAGTCCCTTATAATCCTTTGTATTTCTGTGGTATCAGTTGTCTCCTCTTTCATTTCTGATTTTATTGATTTGGGTCTTCTTTTTTTCTTCATTAGTCTAGCCAGAGGTTTGTCAATTTTGTCTATCTTTTCAAAGAACAAACTCTAAGTTTTGTTAACCTTTTCTATTGTTTTCCTTTTCTCTACTTCATTTAATTCTGCTCCCTATCTTTATTATTTCCTTCCTTCTACTAACTCTGGGTTTAGTTTTTCTTCTTTATCTGCATCCTACAGGTGTAAAGTTAGGTTGTTTATTTGAGATCTTTTTATTTTCTTTATGTATTTATAGCTATAAATTTTCCTCTGAGAACTGCTTTTGCTTCATCCTATAAGTTTTGGTATGTTTTGTTTCCATTTTTATTTGTCCTAAGATACTTTTTAATTTCTCTTTTAATTTTTCTTCTGTACATTGGTAGTTCAGGAGTGTGTTGTTGAATTTCCACGTACTTGTGAATTTTCCAATTTTCCTCCTGTTGATTTCTAGTTTTATATAATTGTGGTCAGAAAATATACTTGGTATGACTTTAAACTTTTTAAATTTGTGAAGACTTGTTTTGTGGCCTAATATATGATCTATCCTAGAAAATGTTCTTGTCGCACTTCAGAAGTGTGTGTATTCTGCTGTTGTTGGATGGAATGTTATGTAATGTAGAACAGGCTCCAAAGCCAGCATATCTTGTCATTTGGGCTCCCAAATCAGGAAGAACTGTGCACCAAGTTCCCTGGTCAAATGGAGCTGGCAGCTCGGCTCTGCAGATGGGGAAAGCCACTGGCCAGGCTCCTTGAATGTTGCTGGGCTATGCAGCTTCCCAGGTGTTTCAGCCAGGTTTCCTTGTTGGGTGGGCCTGGGGAACACACTTAGCAGTAGGTAAGCCTATGAATTTTCTTCCCTGCCTGGGTGGGGTGGCAGAATAAGCTCCAAGGGCAGCAAAGTCAGAAAACCCTGATGTTAGGAGTTCTGAATCAGGCAGAACTATACACTGAATTCCCTGGACAAAGGAAGCCACTGTCCTGGCTCTGCAGATGGGTAATGCTGCTTACTGAGCTCTACATTCAAGTGCTGCTGGACTACACAGTTTTCCAGGTGTTCTTACCACCTTGTTGAGCCAGGCCGGGGGGTTACACTCAGCAGTAGATGGGGCTATAAATTTGTTCCCCTGCCTTAGTGGAGCATAAGGACAGGCTCCAAGACCAGAAAGTCTCACCATATGGGGCCCCAGGTTGGGTAGAACTGCACACGAAGTTACCTGGTCTGATGGGACTACCATCTAGGATCTGCAGATGGGCAAAGCCTCTGGTTGGGATTTCTACCTGGGTGTCACTGCAAAAAGGAACTCAGTCTGCAAAGATCTGAGAACTGGCGGCTCTAAGTCCTGCCCCCCTTCTCCATCACAATCTGATTCCCAAAGTTCAAACCCCATAGATTCCCTCATGATCTCTGGGAGGTGAGAGCAGGAAGAGCGTCCCAATAAGTGACCACAATTCTGAGGGAGCTCAATGTCCACCTTGGACTTTCTTTTACCCACTGGGGAAACCATTGGCCAAGAAGGGTTCTCTTAGTGTGGCACTGTGTCAGCAATGGGGAGGCAGAGTGTAGCTACTCCTCTACTGTTCTAATATGGTGTCTCTTGGTTGCTGTGATTCAGGATGGTGCTTCATCCTCAGCCCCGTGTTCTAGGATTTTCACAGTGGTGTCTTGTCTATGAATAGTTGCTAGTTGTTCTTCTGGTGAGGAGGACTAAAGTCAGGATGGACCTATGTTGCCATCCTGATGATGTCACAGAACTAAAACTCAAAGTCTGACCCTTAATCACAGTACTTTGCTGTGTCCTAAGACACAAAATATCCTAAAATTGAGACAATAGTTGAGGCCAATAGTGACTTGTACTAGCTTTTCTTTGGAATAGTTGTCAGTCAATCTTCAAATATCTATTTAATTTTCATGAGACCTCATGAAATAATTGAGAACCTGAAACACCAAGCAGGTATGTCTTGATATTCAAGATGAAAAACTGGGGTCTTTCTACCAAGACAGTGAAGTATTTCTCCTTTTCCAGTGCTGAAGGGAGGGAAAAAATGGCACATATGAGAATTGTAATGCTGTCACTTCACCTGAATCTTGTCTATTTTCTGATTTTAGGAGGACCAAGCCAATGATTGGGAGTGGAAATATTACAGACATCACCCATTTCATCCTCTTGGGATTCTCGGATTTCCCCAGAATCATAGCGGTGCTCTTTGTTGTCTTCCTGTTGATCTACATTATGACTCTGACGTGGAACCTGAGCCTCATCACCTTAATAAGGATAGATTCCCACCTCCACACGCCCATGTACTTCTTCCTCAGTAATCTGTCCTTCATGGATATTTGCTATGTGACCTCCACAGTCCCCAAGATGCTCTCCAACTTCTTCCAGGAGCAGCAAACTATCACCCTTACAGGTTGTGCTATTCAGTACTTCGTCTTTTCAACCACGGGACTGAGTGAGTCTTGTCTGATGACAGCCATGGCTTATGACCGATATGCTGCCATTTGTAATCCACTTCTCTATTCATCCATCATGTCACCCACCCTCTGTGTTCAGATGGTGCTGGGGTCCTATATGGCTGGACTCTCTGCTTCTATATCTCAATTGTGTGCCATGTTTCAGCTCCACTTCTGTGGGCCTGATGTCATCAACCACTTCTTCTGTGACATGCCCCAACTGTTAGTCCTGTCCTGCACTGACACTTTCTTTGTACAACTCATGACTGCTATATTAACAATGATTTTTGGGATAATAAATGTCTCAATCATCATGGTATCCTATGGCTATATTGTCATCTCCATTATGAAGATCACTTTAGCTAAAGGCAGGTCTAAGGCTTTCAACACCTGTGCTTCTCACCTGACCACAGTGACCCTCTTTTATACCTCAGGTATGTTTGTCTATTTAAGTTCCAGCTCTGGCAGTTCCTCCAGCTTTGACAGATTTGCATCGGTCTTCTACACTGTGGTGATTCCCATGTTGAATCCCTTGATTTACAGTCTGAGGAATAAGGAAATCAAAGATGCCTTGAAGAGGTTGCAAAAGAAGATAAAGTATTGCTGAGGTCACAAATTATGAGATTTCTGAGATTTGTCTTGTCAAAATCACCTCAACTGATGATAATATGCATGAGTGGACTATAACAAAATTCGTACTGACTTTGGACAAAGAAGGCTTAATTTGACACAGATAATATGCCAAAATGGACCAACAATTGACTCACTGCCACACAAACACTACATCTTTAAGTCCTGGAGGTTCATTACTTTCACCTTGTGAAAAGTGGCCTCATCATTTATTAATCTATCTGCAAGTATTTGTGAAACATCAAGGTTTAGAAACTTCTTTCTTTTCTTTGCTTCTGAGAAAAAGCCTTGTTTAATCTCAAGCCTAAAGAAGAGATACCTGACAGTGGCACATGGGAATATAGCAACCTTGTCTCCGAAATATTTTGATGCAGCATAGTCCAGACATGGTGGTGACCAATGTTTGTTCTGTGTTTCTGACTAGAATGGGAACGAACAGAGAGACAAGATTCTGTCTTTGGACAGAAAGAAAGCTATGCAATTGGCCTGGTTGTGCATCCTGGGAAGACCAGTCTGTGATAGCTAATGTTTGTCTAAGGCTTCTTTCAATGCTAATCATCTAATAAGTTTTTGGTTACATCCTAGTCTCCACCAGCTGTAGTCTAAGGAAAGAGGAGGTGATTTGAATCATAAAGAGGAATAAAATGATGTATGTGATCCCTTCCTTGTCATTTACTTATGAATCTGATAATTTAATTTCTTATGTCTAATGGCCAGTGATGATGTTCAAAATCCATGTCACACTCAATAGAAATTTTTGATACTGTGGGACTCAAACCTCCCTTTCTCCCCCATTAAATCTAGAAAATTTACCCTTGGTTGACATATCCAATGGGATCATACCACAAAAATTGTTTCTGATATTTTAAACATCTGTTCAAGTTTGGTGTGAGGATACTTGTGTGAGAAGTTATTGTAATAATAGAATCACTGAATATTCAATATTTCAGAGACTAAGAATGTGAAAAACTGGTATACATTTTTTCTATTATCGATATTCAATGTTTTATGTCCTAGAGATTTATGGTTGTATGGAGGATATAATGGTTGGAGTAGAATTAATAGAGTTACTTTAATGCTGATATTTTTCAGGTAGCCTTGAGGACCAGAAGAGGAAATAGAAAGTGAGATAGGCAGAGTTAAGAACTCTGCCCAGTTATCACTACTTGAAGGAGAAAATAAGCTTTGTGGCTCTAGTGGTCTGGTTAAAAAGGGGAACAAGATGTGTAACAACATTGATGTTGATTTGAGAGGTTGCCCAGACTTGAACAAACTGATGTAAAACAGATGTCATTAACTTGACATATTGTCCTTGGAGATTCATTGGATTCTTAATGAATATTTTCGGAGTCTCAATTTCAATGAGTCACTTGAATTATTCTTTTTAATTAAGGACTGTAAGTGAAGAGCTTTTTGATGCCTTTGCCAAATCTTTCATGAGTTTACATATAGACAGGATTGAGAGAAGGGCAATTGTTGAACCTCTGGGAGAGAGCAGGTGGCCTTACCCCACGCCAATGAAATGGTAATATGAGTAAAGGATGTTTGCTCACATCCAGGCATAGGTATGTTCTTTGAATCATTGCTCTTCACAAATGTTTAAGAATGTAGAAGTCTGTTTCTAAGTGGCCATGAGAGCTTCCTTATTAGACAGAACTCTGCTACATATTAGTGGAGGATTTTCCATAATATTTCACAGATGTACCTCTTTATGGGTTCAGATGAGCTCAGGGAGGTTATGAATAGCAGATGCTGATGATAATTGGAACTTAATCTTCTGGAAGCTGCTGTCGATGGGTGAGGTCTCTGGGAACTACTGTCTTCCAAGAACTGTCTCCATGGGCTGCTGTTGAGAACCATTAGCTAGAAGTACTGATGGGAAATGCCATTAAAGTATTATTTTAAAGAAAAAAATGGGGAAAATAAAACAATTATTCAGACTTGCCCCTGAAGAACATTTAGACCAATGATATATTCCAGATTCTACTCTTAGATGAACCACATATTCTAAATTAAGTCAGTCTATGGGACTAAAAAGATAGTTTAGCTTGCTCACAGTAATTGCACAGAGATTTCACCATATAATATCACAGAAGAACAGTCAATCTGCCAGCCTTCACAAGGGTTGCTAGACAAATACATCAAAGTGGGTGGTAAGGATGAAAAGAGCAATAAGAAAGATTTCTTGTGCTCATTATCTACATTTTAGATGTAGTTCAGTGGAAAATGATTGAAAGAGACCCACAGACCAAGAAGGGTGAAAAGAATAGAACTCACATGAATTATCAGTCGGTCAATGGAAGGTTCAGCCAAGAGGAGGAGCTTGACCTCATTTTGCAGGATTTATTTGACAAAAGAGAAGAGCATTCCTGGCAGGAGTAAATAGAAAAGTGGAGTGGGCTGAATGTACAGAGGGGTATCATTGAGATCCACAGACCATAAGGATGAAAAGTTGAACATGAGTTTTAGCATAAAGACTCTCAGAATTTCACTTTGTGTTTAGTCAAGTCAAAGAGCCTGAATCATTGAGATCCTAGGGGTTGATAGTGTTTCCTCATTCTCATAGCTGACTTCTTGGCCCAAATAATCTTCCTAAAACAATTCTAATAACCTTTCTAAGGTACTGAACACTTTCATCTTTTTCAAATGCTTTCAATGATGTTCTATTATTAATATTGTACAAAGTAAATATAAAACTCAATATTCGTTAGGATATTTTTTAAAAGACTACTTAGACCAAGAGATCATTTATGAAAATTAATAGAAATTTGAATCCCAAGAAGCTTTGGCGTCATCTGATTTTGAAAGTTCACATGCTCACACACACTGATAGGTCTAAATAATAGAGAAGGAAAATCAGAGCCCTGGAAGAGGGCAGGACTCATTTGAGACATACACATGGTTCGCTTAATAGATTCCAAGTCTCCAGACTTTTAGATCTCCCTGAAATATGTAGCTGAGTCTGTGCACAAGATGAGAATTTAGTTTTCAGCCCTCTGGGGGATGAATTATTAAAATTGTGATTCCTGATGCACAATCTAGGTGAATAAATTTTGAAAGTATTTGAATGAAGCTGTTGGTAGGATTAGAGTTAAGAAAGTACGTAACATTAATATCATTTTGAAATTTATTTATTTTATTTTAATAGTTAGCTTTAAATTTTTATTGGAAAATAATTGACATAAACGTCGTACGAGTTTAAGGTGTACAATATGCTGATTAAATACACTTATATGCTGCTATATGATAACCACCACAGCATTTGCTAACAATTCTATCACGTTATATAATTATCATTTCTATTTTGTGGTGAGAACATTTAAGATCTGGCCTCTACATACACTTTGAAGCATATAATACAGTATCGTTGACTATAATCACTATGCTGTGCATTATATCTCCAGAATTTATTCATCTTTTAATAACGTTTGTACACTTTACAAACATCTCCCCAATTTTGCTGTTCCCAGCCCCTGACAACCACCATTCTACTCTTTCTTTGTACAAGTTGGGCATTTTTAGATTCCACATATTGGTGATATCACACAGTATTTGCCTTTCCCTTTCTGGCTTATCTCTCTTAGCATAATGCCCTCAAGTTCCATCCATGCTGTCACAAATGGCAGGATTTCTTTCTTTCTCATAGCTTAATAATATTTTATTTTATATATATACACATCTTCATCCATTCATTCATTGATGGACACTTAGACTGTTTCTATATCTTGGCTTTGTGAATAATGCTGCAATAAACATGAGAGTGCACATATCTTTTTGATATTCTGCTTTCATTTCCTTTGGATAGCTACTCAGAAGTGGAATTGCTGGATCATATGGTAGATCTATTTTTAATTTTTTGAGGAGCCTCCATACTGTGTTTAATAGTGGCTAAACCAACTTACATTCCCATCAACAGTGCACCAGGGTTCACTTTTCTCCACATCCTCACTAACACTTGTTATCTCTTAACCTCTTGATGATAGCCATTCTAACAGGTGTGAATTAATATCTCATTGTGGGTTGAATTTGCATTGCCCTGATGTTTAGTGACATGGTGCATCTTTCATGTGTCTGTTGGCCATTTGGATGTCTTCTTTAGAAAATTATCTATTCAGTTCTTCTGCCCATTTTTTAATTGAATTGTTTGGTTTTTGTTATTGAGTTGTATGAATTCTTTATATATTTTGGATATTAACCCTTTACCTGATAAATAGTTTGCAAACATTTCTCCCATTCTATAGGTTGCCTTTTCATTTTGTTTGTGTATTCGTTAATAAATTGTAGTAGTTATAATTACTTTTAATACCCTTTTCCTTAACATTTATACTATAGTTGAGCTGCTAACACACCTCATATTACAGAATTAGAGTGTTGTAATTCTGACTGTATATTTACCTTTATCAGTGTCATATATTTTCATATGTTTTCATGTTACTCTTTAGCATATTTTCATTTCAGCTTGAGGAACTCCTATCATCATTTCTTGCAAGGCAGATCTAGAGGTGATAAGCTCCCTCAGCTCTTGTTTCTCTGGAAGAGTATTTCTCCTTCCTATCTGAAGGGTAACTTTTCTGGATATATTATCCGTGGCTGGCAATTTTTTCTGTCAACACTGAATATATCATTCCACTCTCTCCTGGCCTGTATGATTTCTGCTAATAAATACACCGAATGCCAAATGGGGGTTCCTTTGTAGGTTACAGTCTATTTTTTCTCTTGCTGCTTTTAGGATTCTCTCCTTGTCTTTCAGTTTTGACACTTTCATTATAACGTGTCTTGGAGGTCATTTTGCATTTGGACAATGGGAAGATCTATTAGCTTCATGAACTTGGATGTCCAAGTCTCTCCCCAGGGTTGAGAAGTTCTCAGCTACTATAACTTTAAATAGACTTTTGCCCCCTTCTCCATCTCTTCTCCTTCTGGAACTCCAATTATTCTAATATTTGTACATATCATGCTGTGCCATAGATTATATAAACTTTCTTTGATATTTTGCATTCTTTTTTCTTTATTCTCTTCTGACTGTGTTATTTCAAGGTTCCTATTCTGTAGCTCACTGATTCTATCTTTCATTTGGTGTAGTCTACCTTAGATCCTCAATGGCATTTTTCACTCATTCATTGAAATCTTCAGCTCTAGAATTTCTATGTGTTTTTTTTTTATGATTTCTATCTCTTTGTTAAATTTCTCATTCTGTTCATATATTGTTTTCTTGATTTTTTTGAATTGTCTGTCTTTGTTTTCTTGTAGCTCTTTGAGTTTCCTCTTTGTGTTTGGTTACTGGAGGATTATTGTTAACCTTTGGTGATGACATGTTTGCTTGATTTTTCATGTTACTTGGAGTTCTGAGTTGTTGCTTTTGTATATGAAGTAGCAGACACCTCCACATATCTTTACTAGTTGTCTTCACGTGGGAGATATTTTTCATTGGTGCTGTTTATATGTGGAATTTTATCCAACTTTGTGTGGATACACCTGCTTCACACTTCTTACTTCCTCTTGTGACTGATTTTTTAAGCTTGTATGTCTTCTCCGGTTCTTATAAATTACCAGGTTGCCTGTTGACAACATCTCTTTTATATTCCAGAATGTGGCACTATAATTCAAGTTTGTGTTTTTTCCCTTGCCTATAGACCCTGGACTGGTTTTCTGAGCATATTCTCTGCAGCTTGCTCTTCTGCTGCACTTGGGAATGCACACAAGGAGCTGGCACAGAGTGGAGAGAGGTGTGGATTTAGCACTCATGGCATTGGGTTCCCTGCAGGCCAAGTGCAGGGATCTTCAGATGAGGTTTTCACAGCAGCTTCCTGCTGGAGTTCTGGAAGCAGTCAGCAAGAACCCCTAGCAGCATTCAACAAAACTAAAGTAGACAGGCACTTACTCACTGCTCTCACTCTGCCCCATGGGAGAGGTCATTGCTGGTTAGTTCAGCCATGTGCTGTATTGCCTTGTGGGAGGGGTGGTGCTGCCATAGTTATTTTTACGCTCTCCAACGGATCCAGTTTTTTTTCCTCCAATCGAGTGCTGAAATCTCTCCTTGGGAATGTTGGCTTTCTGCAAAATCTCTCTTTTCCACGGGTGCCCACCTGAGTTAATCACTCTCATGGTTTTCTCTGACTATGGCCATGAGGGATTGGGGCTGGCCTGCCGACTTCTTATGGTTCTGCAGCCCAAATTGAAGTCTGCCTATTACCCCATGCACAGGTGGGAAAGACTCCTTCCATTCCCTTGACATATGGTTCTGGATCCCACAACTCCAATAAAGGTACTTTTCTTCATGGATAGGTGTTGATTTTTAACTGTTAAAAGGAGGGATAGGGCCGGCCCCATGGCATAGCAGTTAAATGTGTGCGCTCCGCTGCTGGCGGCCCGGGTTTGGATGCCAGGTGCACACCGATGCACCGCTTGTCAGGCCATGCTGTGGAGGCATCACACATAAAGTGGAGGAAGATGGGCACGGATGTTAGCTTAGGGCCAGTCTTCCTCAGCAAAAAAGAGGAGGATTGGCATGGATGTTAGCTCAGGGCTGATCTTCCTCACACACACACACACACACACACACACACACATACACACACACACACACACACTAAAATAAATAAATATTTAAAAAAAAAGAAGGGATAAGAAGGAGAAATGTTTCATGCCGCAATGATGCTGGTATCATTCCCCTAAGTCATTTTGTAATTTTTTAAAACTGAAAATGTGCTATATTTTCTAAAAAGCAACTGTTGGAACGTTCTGGACAAAATGGCAGGTTTTACCCTGATGTCTTGCTCATTTCCAGTTACAATACCACCAAAATGACTTGTAAAAGTTGCAAATAGTGAATCCTTTATTACCACTGGAAATGAGAGATAATGATGGTCCACATGCCAGGAAATTTGAGAAATTTCTAATGTCACTGTACTGATTATATTAGACTTGTATGAAAATAAGTGAGAGAGAAACCTTGATGATTCTCCATTGACCTCCTCTACTTAGAGATGGAATAGCACTAAATAAACATGAGCTGAGGAGAAATCAGAGAAACTTTGACAATAAAAAAAGAAAACAAAACAATTAACTAATGCCACCCACACAGAAAAAGGGTTTTAAAAACATGCAGTATGTATGTGTGTACATGGGTTAACCTCACTTTTTAGGAGGAAAAAAAACCTGAAAACACTACCAATTAAACAAACAAGAAAGCCAGTTGTCTCATTGGGTTAAAAGAAAATCCAACCACAATGATATTCTGCTTATTAAAGATGCTCCTAAAAGCTAACGACTCAAAATCGTTAAATACAAAGTGATGGGGGAAATACGTATAGCATACAGAAACAAAAACAAAATGGGTAGCAATATTAATATAGACAAAGAAGAATTTAAGGAAAAGACTGAACTGATCCAACTATTGACAAAAAAAAAAAAAACATACTGATGATGTAACGGTCATAAACCAACTGCATTCAATAACAGCAACAAAATGTGAGAAGCAAAATGTCAAAAATGCAAGAAGATATTTACCATACCACAATTAAAATTATGTGAATTTTACATCTAATCAATTTAAGACCATAAAGTTGACAAAAACTGAATTTTCCAGGTTTTGTAGAACTTTAAAAAATGAAACTAGAACCAGGTAACAGAAGAAAATCTCAATAAATTTCTGACAGTAGAAATCATGTAGGTAACCTTATCTGATTACAAGGTCATTAAACTAAATTAAATAATAAAAAGTAAAACAAACAAACAAAATCCAGTCACTTTGTGTGATAGATTGAACTGTTTGCCTCAATGTTCAAGGCTCCCTGCATCCACATTGCTGCTACAACCTTGTCAGGAGCAGAGTCACTCTTCACCTTGGGCTTGCCAAGTGATGTGCCTTTGGTTGGCAGAAGTGACAGAATGCCAGTTCTCAGTCCAGGCCTTAAAAGGCCCTGTGTGTTTCTACTTGTCCACTCGTACTTGTCATTGCCATGAGAAGAACATGTCCTGTTTGGCTACTGGTTCTAGGAGGAGGATGAGAGACACATGGATCAGAGCTGATTCAGTCAATCTCAGCCTAGACCAGGCAACCCACAATCAGTGACTAGACAACTTCGGAGCCAACTTCACCCATTCACGCCTAGTCTGGAGTGCCTGAATCCCAGCCAATCTCAGTCTAGATTGGCTGAATCCCAGCTGACCTCAAGCTGACCTTAAGATGCATAAGTAGCAATAAATGAATGTTACAGTAAGCACTGAATTTTAGCTTGATTTGTTATGCAGCAGTAGTTAAACAATAGGCTACATAATTGGAAATTAAAAATTTTCTCCTGAGCCAAATTGCCTGGTTTCAAATCTAGGCTCTGCTACTCACTAGCTGTGTAATGCCAAGTAAGCTACATAATCTTCCTGTGCCTCAGTTTTCTCATCTGTAAAATAGAGTTATTATATCTATCTTGTTAGGTTGTTTAGGATGATTAAGTGAGTTGATATTTGTCAAGAACTCAGAAAAGTGCCCTGGCACATAACAAACATTGTATATGTGTCGTATATTTTGATTTATTGAGTACTCACTATGTTCGAGGAATTTAAATTACTCAGATTGAGCTAAGTTCTGTTGTTATACCAACTTCACAGATAAAGAAACTGAGGCCAGATGATTTAAGTAACACAGCTAGTAAGTGAAGAGGTCAAGATTCCAACTCAGGACTGCAGATATCAAAGCCTCTCCTCTTAAATACCTCTTAATATACAAGCAAAGTATGAGTAAAATACAACAGGACTGAAGAGAGGCAGCCAACGTTACAGTCAGAGGTAATCTTATTTTGAAAAGAAATAAAATAACAAAGCTTTCAGTTGAAGAAATTGTAAGAAGAATGTCAATACAAATCTTAAGACAGGAAGAAAAAATATTAAGCAGCAATATGTTGGTAAAGAGAAGAATAAAACTTATAACTAAATTTGATAGATACGTTTTCAAGAATATAGATAAACATGTTTATGGCATATTTTGCAAGAAAACAAACAATATCCAAATTTAGCAAAAAGACTAAGTATGAAAGAAATTTAAAATTTTAAGAGGATGTATCCACGATGGTGATATGAACTGAATGTTTGTGTCCCTCCAAAATCCATATGTTGGAGCCTTAACCCTCGATGTGATGGTATTTGGAGATGGAGCCTTTGGAAGGTAATTGGGATTAGATTAGATCATGAGAATGGGGCCCTCATCATGGGATTAGTGCCCTTACAAGAAGAGTAAAAGAGAGAGATGTCTCTCTCTTCACATGCAGGAAAGGCCATGTGGGTACGCAGCGAGAAGGCATCCATCTGCAAGCCAGGAAGAGAGCTCTCACCAGAACCTATGTTGGCACCCTGATCTCAGACTTCCAGCCTGTGGACCTGTGAGAAAATAAATTTCTGTCATTAAGTTGCCCAGTGTATGGTATTTTGTTATGGCAGCCTGAGTTGATAATACTTATAGTATTATTATTATATAGTAATAGTAAGATAATATTTAAGATAAAAATGGAAGAAATTGATGATAATTTTCTGGAAAATCACATGTACCAAGATTACCTCAATTACTAGGAAACAAAAATGTACCAATAACCAGAAGATAAAATTGAAGTTACTAAATAACTTACTGCAAATAAGTTATTGGGCTGAATGGTTTTGTTGGTTTCAAGGATAGCTCATGCCAATGCTATGGGAAAATTTTCAGAACATTGAAAATAATTAAAAGCTACCAATGTATTTTAAAATTGGCTTTCTTTTATCCAGGAGGGTTGTCCTCTCTGACAGAGTATAGATTCTGGAGAAACAGTAAAGAGGTTGTTGGGGAAGAAGGGAAACACCTGACTGGTTAACTCAATAAGCCAAGTCAATCTTGGATATATTTTTTTAAAAAAGAATTCCCACTCAGTGAGTGGAGCTTGGAACAGTGAACCTGGTCATCCACTTAGTGTGAAAGAAGGGGCCTATGGTTAGAATATATACAGACATAAGGATAGTGGCAAATGGCCTGAATGTCTGATGAGGCATCTGAAAGAAGAAAACTTGGAAGATTGGGAAGATTGGGAAAAGGATGTCTGGAGTAGATGCATTTGGATGGACACATGGGAGTGAGAACGGGTGTGAAGATCTTCGTGTCATATATGAACACCCACCAGAGTAATTCACCACAGAAGAGACACTGAACAACCAAGTGGACAGACTAATTCAGCTAGTTGACTTGAGCCAGCCTTGACCATTGGCCATGTGATGGCCACATGATAGAAATGACCATGGCAGAAGAGATGGAGGTTATTCATGGACCCAATACCATAGATTTTCACATAGCCAGGCTGATTTGCTACCATTGCTGCTGAATGTCAGGGTTCAAAAAACTCAATATTGTGAAGGTTTTTATTCTTCCCAACTAATATATGTATTCAGTGAAATCCAGATCAAAATTCCAACATATTTGTTTGTAGAAACTGATAAGTTGATTGAAAAATGAATATGAAAACGCAAAGGGAAAAGCATATCCAAGATATTCTTGCCTTATGAGATACAAATTATTAAGAAGCTATTTTAATTACACAGAGTTGTATTGTTTCAGGGACAAACAAAGAGACCAATGGAACAGGAAAGAAAGTCTAAAACTGACTTACACATATATAGATGCTTGATTTATAGCAAAGTTGGCACTGTAAATCAGTGGGAGAAGGACAGACTTGTCAGTAAATGGTTTTCAGACAATTGGGTATCAAAGTAAAAGAAAATAACATTGGATCTTTACATGTATCATGCACAAAAATTGTTTCCAGGGAGATTAAAAATGTACAAGTTACAATAAAATAAAAACTTAAAAGAACACTAACCATAGGGAAAAGATTTACAAATTTGGCGACATTAAAATTAAGAATCAATTTCTACCAAAAGATATCACGTGAGAGTGAAAAAACAAACTAGAAGCTGGGAGAAGATATTTGAACACAAATACTTGACAAAGGACTCGTATCTAGAACGTATAAAGAAAAACTACAAACCAACAAGAAAATATAAGACAACCCAATAGAAAAATGAACAAATATCCTAACCAGGCGTGTCACACAATAAGTAATCCAATTCCGATTCTATCAACTTTTTAATATTTCTTTGATATCAATTTCTGATAGATTTTTCTTAAAAACTGTCTTATCAGGGGGCCATTCTTTGATAAATTATAAATCAGTCCAGGTCACCAGCTATGATACATTAAAATTAAATTTGTGAATAGTAAGTAACTTTTCTGTGCTGCTGGACAAATTGACCTAATTCTGTGCAAACATTTTGAATCATAGGCATTTTTTTCATCATTCCATTCTTACAACTACTCATGATTTGAACATCTACCCTGAATCTGGATCAGGATGCTGACAATTTCTGGTTATTATCAGATTGATAGTAACTGTTACACTCTTGAAAGTGCTTAAAAAGAACGTATGTGTAAGCAGGTCCTAAATACTCAACGATTAGACCTGGAAAAATGTTGAATTTAATTAAGTGTTAGGCCCACCTGCAGATGTGATCTTAAAGGATTTTAAGCAATAATGAAGACAGGTTGAGAAAGGAGAAGGCACTTGAAAGACATGAAACCTTACGTTACATGCACTTAGGTATTTTTTAATGTAATAAGCTAATTAGATTCAGGTATTTTTTCTCAAGTTTTTACAAATATGAATTTCTAGTTTGTTTGCATATCTAATTTTGTCAAAACTGAGAAAAGCTCCTAAGTTGAATTTTAAATTTCATTTGCAATCAAATGATTTATTTTTAAAAAGAAACTATGAAGTAACCAATATTGACTTATAGATAATGAAAATATGTGTGTGTATTTATATATATGTATTTTTTTTCCTTCTTGACACTATTTGGTCACCACATCAAGTGTATTTTTGTACATAATATATATTGGTGAGAAATGTAGATTGTCTATTCAAAGACTTCTATCTCTGTGATACACTATATTTATCCTAATCTGCTGATACCTCTGTTAATTTGTTTTAAGAGATAAAAATCTGTTTTTTAGAGTTTACAGACAATTGCATTCATGACTTCCAATTGTAAATATGCTAAATATAGTTTAATAAATCTTGGTTTCTTGTCAAAAATAAAGTGATGAGCAGTTTCTCCCTTTCAGGATGAATTTTACATTTGCTTTGCTTTGGGGACAGATTTTCTGTTTGTTTTGAGAAAGATCATATGATTAGACTGATATAAACCAAGTACCTATCCGGTGTTCTTGGGGAAACATGAATATTGTAAAGTAACACAATACATGCTTAAAATGAGATAATATTTTCCTTAAAATAACAGATTTGGTTCATCTTTCATCAGAACTATGTCACTGAAAATCATGTTGGCAAATTTCCCCCCTCATTTGCATTTAAACTCTACTTGAAATGCCATGTACTTGAAAATTCATATTTGTTCTTGGTAGATGTGTGTGTGTGTTCCATGCTCTTGCCTAAGCATTTGCACATGGAAGATTAGGAATGGAACTGAACAATGGCGAGAAAATTGGTGGTGGGGAAGGGGTTCATATCTTCTTCTTATCTTGGAAGAATTACTATGAAAATTAGCACACTGATAGATCTCAGATCTATGTAATCTAGAATAGGCTATCTCAGTCTGTAATAGAGACTGCTAGGTTAACCTCTGAAATTTGTTTTCCCCGTCTTCCTCATAAATAAATCCCCCTGACATTTAATCTAAATGAAAAATTATTACTGTTTTCCCCAGACACTCTTGCAGCTAGATGCAGCAATATGACTAGTTCTGTCCAGTGAAAAGTGAGCAAAAGTGGTGTGTATAACTTCTGAGAATCATTCTTAAAGGGAGTGTGTTTGCCTTCATTCTCGTTTTATCTTTCCTGCTGACTAGATGTAGCAAAATGGATTCAGCTGGAGGAACAAACTTGGACCTTGAGTGGAAGCCACATGTTAAGTATGGCGAAAGAAGAAGAAGACCGAGTCTCTAAGGATCAAGGGGCTGCCTTATTAATCTTCTGCTGCCTATGTATAAATTTGAAAAAAATCTATTTCTCTTTTTTTATTTTTGGTTGTCTGTCAGTTGTAGCTGAATGTACTCTTAACTAATACAATATATTCTACATATATTTTTCAAGACAGAATAGGCAATTCTGGTGATTATTGCACTTAACGTGGGGTTAGGAAGCAGAGTTTCCACTCAAGAGAATAAATGCTTCCTGTATCAGTCAAGGTCTTGGTAGTAAATAGATGACAATTCAAACAACATGACTGAAGAATGTTTAACAAAGGGATTATTTAAAATGATGTGGGAAGGATTTATAAAAAAGCAACAAAGGATAGTCCAGTATCCTGGGCCTAGTAACAGAGGAGAGTATTTACTACACCAAGGTATAGATGGTCAAGGGGAAGGAAGGATTACTGAAATCTTGAGAGAAAGCTCATAGAGGAAGCAGCCTTTGATAGAGGAACCAGGTCACCCCCATGAGGACAAAGCAAGATGGAAGCCATGAAAATAAATACCTCAACTTCACTCTACTCTCAATTTTCGTTTTGTCAGAGCCTCTCATCTCAAAGGCAAAAAAGGTCCAGAAATCCATTGAAGCAGTCCATATTTCAGCAGAATAGAGAAGGATGGAGAATGAATCTTGAAGACAATTGAGAAATATCCAGCATACTCTCATTGCCAATCACCATGGAGAGAAAACAATCTTAGCAGGTCTGGGACTAGGGATCCTCTACTTTCACAACCCCAAGAGTAAGTGTCTGCTTAAATTTTTCACAATCGGTGCTTCACTTACTTCACCCTAGTCTTGGCCTTGCATCCTTGAGCATAAATTAAAGATGCAATTGATAGTTTCAGATGTTGGGCAGTTGTGATAAAATGGTTACATTTGCCTGGATTTTAGGCATTTGTAACCTAAATCCTTGGCAGGAGAGTCATATTCCAGGCAGTTGCATTGGGGGGAGGTAATCTGGCATGTGCTACTGGGTAAGAGCCTGGAGGCCATGGGCAAAATGGCTGGTAGTAGACCCCTGTAGATGGGTATGGCCTATGGGAATGAGACCATTCATATCTCATCTCCAGTTTTTGGCTACTTTTCAAATCAACTTTTATTTTTGTTCTTTGCCAAGCTTTCAGTAAATTCTTAGTAATTATATTACAGGCTTAGTATCATCAATCATGCTGGGATTAAGGGACCGAAAAAATAAAAGAAGGGGAAAGGTTGAGAGAAGACTTGCTGAAAAGCAGAATCCAGTTTCTGACTGTGATGGCAGCAAAAACAATGAAGGACCTAGGGATCATGTAGGTCTTTCTTGGGGCTTCCCAGGGATACTTGGAGAGGGGAACCTAGGTAAATATTGGACCTATGCAGTTATGCAGAATGGAGGCTTGTGTTGTTAAATTTGGATATTAAAAGAAATTGCAACCATAGGCTAGTGAGATTAAGGACATATGGGTTCTATTCATAATACTTAAAATTTTAATACAAAACTGAATGTCTGATGGGAATAATACTGTGAAGTAAACCGTGATAGGACCATAAAATGGCATATTATGCAGCCACTAAAATAATGTTAATGAAGCCTTTGTAAATAAATTGGAACAAGTACATGATATATTATGTGAGGAAAGAGAATAGTTTGGATAGTATGACCTCAAATTTGTAAAAATATTCTCTAGCAAAAACTGGAGAAAAATAATGGTTAGTATTTACTGAATATTCACAACATGGCAGCAATACTTACTAAGTTCCAAGAGGTTTGTGGTTATTAGCTCAACCTTAACCATGAAAGTCACATTGAAAGTGTTGTTCCTGATAATCCTAAAGCTCCATTTACTGATTCTAAAGTTTCAAAAGAAAGGTTGGAGCTTGATTCAGTTGGGTGTTAGAGGCAGGAGAGCATACTGGGTTAAGAATCAGACTCTGGAGTCAAACTATTTGACTTTGAGCCCTGGCTCTGCCACTGATTGGTAAGGTGCCTTGGGCAAGCCACTCAGCCTCTCTTTGCCTCAGTTTTCACACCTATGAAATGAGCATAATAAAAATTTCCATCACTCAGGCTATTGTGAGCATTAAGGTAATATTTGTGAGTATTAAGTTATATACTCCAAGAGCTCATAGTAGTGTCTGCGTAGAGCAAACACTATAAAATGGTAACTCTTAATTGGATCACGAAGGGCTCATGAAAGGATCAAGAAATGGGACCAGCTGAGAAAATTTCCCAAGAGTTTCCTTCATCCAGCACTCTTGAGAACAATCAATGGAAAATGTTGTCTTCTGTGAATTGCCTTGTCTCCCTCCGCAATGGACCCTAAGGAAACATAAGCAAATCCCTAGTTGGAAGCACCTCTCTTGAAAGAACTCTATTCTTTCCTAAGGATGAAGGGCAGGGCTGCAATACAGGACCAAGGGAAAGCAGCAGTGTGGGCAGCGCTCTAGATTTCACCCAGGCACAGAATTGTGAAGACTCTCTAGGTACGAAACATTGGCAGGGACATCCTAGAATGATTTGTCTTCAGTGCCTCCAATTTACCATCACCACTTGCCTTATCCTGTTCTGCAGTTTTCCCCCTTCTCTCACTGTCTTGCTCTCTCCTAACCCCCCAATGGCTCCAAGTAATAATGTTTTTCTCCCCCCTCCATCATCATCTAACCTTCTTCCCTTCCCGAATACCTATCATTATTTTTCATTTTTTCTTATTACCTGCACTTCTCCCAATACAAGGTTACTTGTATTTTTACAGAAACCAAGATCTTTCAGCTAAAAGCAAAATGTCTTCTATGGAATGTTAAGTATTAGCAAGTTTGTGGAGTGGGGATGGAGGGTGATTTCCTGAGATCACGTCACGTGGGGCCATTGGTTCCAAATTCCACATTACCAATGATTCTTATTTTTGCTTTCATTAACCCCAGCTTTAAAAGATTTACATATCAAACTGCCTTTAAATTAATAATAATAATAATAGTAAAATAGTACACTTTTACTGTTATAACAACTATTGGTCAAGAGCCTACTATGTGGCAAGCACTGATTGTTCCATATCTCAACTCAGCTCTCACAACAACCCTACAGGTTGTGTATTATTACAACTTTACGCTGGATGAAAATGAAGCTCAGATGGATTAAGAAATTTAGCCAAAAGTTATACCATGGACAAGTGTTGAAGTTTAGCTCCCTCTTTTTTTTTTTTTAATTTTTTGTTTATTGCAGTAACATTGGTTTATAACATTGTATAAATTTCAGATGTACGTCATTAACTCCGTCTTAATAATTAATTTCTCCATTTTTATTAAAGACAAATCATCTTGACCTGAAATACAGTCATGTGTCGCTTAATGACAAGAATACATTCTGAGAAATGCATTGTTAGGCAATTTCGTCATTGTGTGAACATCATAGAGTGTACTTACACAAACCCATGGTATAGCCTACACACCTAGGCTATATGATACTAATCTTATGGGACCATCTCGCATACGCGGTCTATCTTTGAAACATTGCTAAGCGGTGCATGACTGTAGAGAAATCAGACAAAATTGCTACTATTCTCATACAAAGCAAAGAAATTTGGTGATTTAAAATCTCCGTGTGGTGTAAATTTAAAATGTACACATTTTTATCAGCTTTTGAAATACTGCTAATGGCTTTCTATTGACATTTTTTGTGGGCACTAGCAATTGATGAATGTTATGATTCTTGATGTAGGAAGTGACTCCCTAATAATTGATATTGAGCCTTCATGTCTCTGACCCCTTACATTATTTCTTAACTAAAGAGATCAACATCTCAGATATTATTTGATCTCAGACATGTCTAATATGTATATTTTTCCAGAAAAATATTGGACGGTGCTAATTTAAGTCTATTTAAAGATAAGAAGATGGGCAAAATGACATCTGAAAATTTCCACTTAGTACTAGGAATGTGATATTATTTTCCAGCAATAAGTAAACCCAACATTGTTGCATATGTTTAGGTTGGAAGGGTTCACTTTACTCTTAGGCTCTGACAGAAGCTGTTGATTCCTAGAAGAAACTCATGCCCTCTCCTCTGGAGTATGTGGACTATAGGCGGTGTTCATAGAAAGTAACAGAAGTGAATATGGTTTCATTTTGGAATGAATCGGGTTACTTTCCTCCATTCTGTTGGGATTTTTCAGTTTAAAAATAATTCTTTATACAATGAGGAAATTATGTTACTTAATCATTTATTCAAATTTTTTCTCATTTTTGCTTTTTATTGTAAAATTATTACACATGCAAAAAATACATGCAGCATAAAGTTACATTGTAATGGTATAGAAAGAACACTTGCGTAACCACAACTAACACCAAGAAATACAGCATCATCATCATCCCAGAAGCCATTAGTATGTCTGGGAATCAGAAAAGCCCCTGTCCCCCCCCAGATATAACAATTTCATTGCTTTACATTATAATTTTACTATTCATGTAGACATCACTAAACAATATAGTTTAGTTTTGCCTGTTCCTAAGCCTTTGATTTTTGGAATCTTATTGAGGTGTTATTTTGTGTCTTGCTTCTTTTACTTACTTACTAAAAAGTATTTGTAAATTTCTTCCATGTAATTGTGCAACTGTAGTTTATTTTCATTTTGATATAGCATTACAGTGTACAATTAGATCACAATGTACTTATCCAGTCCACATTGATGGGTATTTGGGTTGTTTCCAATTTGAGGCTAATATAATGTTGTTATAGGCAAATCCACATATGTGTCCAGTGCATATGTGAATCAATTTCTTTAGGATATAGATCCAGAAGTGGAATTATGGAGTCATAAGGAATTACTGTGCTGTTAAGTGTATCTTCAACTTTCCTGCTTTTAAAATGATTGTCTTAGGTTGAGATCCTTGGGAAACAAGCTGTGAGGCTGATTTGTCTATAAGAAGTTTACTGGGGAATGCTTTCAGGACCAATACTTGAAAGGACATGAAAGTAGAACTGGGCAAAAGGAGGAGTTCAATTGTGATGCAAAGACCTCAGTTGATCTTATGGAAACTCTTCAGATCTGGAGCCTCGAGGTATCCTGCCTTGAGATGGGGCTTGACTTTGAGGGAAATCTTAGAGAATTCCTGGAGAGGCACTCAGCTGAGAGTTATCAGCTATGAAAATCTGTCCAGATGGCAGGATGAATGCCTTAGTCCCGAAGGCGGACACTGGACAGCACACCACAGTATACTATACTTTTACACTCAGATGTACTTGCTTGTATAACTTTTGGGAACAGTTCCCCCAAATTCTGGTTGACCTCTTTTCCTGGAGAAAATTACAAGAAGATTACTGGGATAAACTATAGCCTCAACACTGTATCAGGTATTGAGTGTGTAACTGATACTCGTTATTTGTTCCTTTATTGTCCATTCTAGATTCCTCTAAATCTTAGCTCCCGCTGGGTTAGGTGGTTTACATGTTGAGTTGACCCAGACTCTCATCTCTGAGGATTCTGAGCCCCTGGTCACCACGCATTTCTCAGACCATGGCTGCTGCACTTGTCCATTTATTGTGAAATTTGGGCAAGGGAGTACCAAGAGATTCCCCAGTGTATCACTCAGGTATAAAACATATTTCTTGCCCTTATCATATAATAGCAGGTCAGTTACCTGGGCCTTGATGATGGCTCCTTTCCTTGCTTGCTTTGTCTTGGCAAGATGATCCAAATGTGAATGAGCAGAAGATGTTGTTTCAAGGTTACTCAGATTCTTGCTGTTTTCCTAGAGGAACTATTCCTCCTCAAGGAATCTGGACTTCTAAACCCACAGAACCCAGAAATATAGAGATTGGAAAAACAAAATCCCCAAATGGGTTACCCAAGTGGGAGTGATGGTAAGTAGGCTTGATTCCCAGACCCATGTAGTCTACCTGTGTAAGATAAGGAACTATAGAATGGTTGTTGATTTAGTGCATATATGACGGCATTCTGGAGGATACCCATCCTTGCATGATATCATCTTAGACTTGGCATTTTAGTTATCCCTTCAACAGCTCATTCCATCACTCTATCAGCCGAGCATCTTCTGGATAATGTGGTATGTGAGAACATTAAGTGGATTCCATAGTCGTGGGCTCACTGGTGCACTTCCTCTGCTATAACGTAGGTTGCTTGGGCTGGTGTGATGTTATGTGGTTGCCTTTGTGGTGGGAGATTAAAAGGAATGAAATCAAGGAATTTCAAAGATGAAATAATAGTACATTTTTAAAAGAGATGGTTGATATATGGATGTTCCCTTTATTGTGGATCTTTATGAATGATATTTTTTACATGTTAATTATTTTCTAAAACCATATCAAGGTAAAAATGTAGAACAACATGATTAGCTTGCACTAACTATGCAGATATACTTACCTTGTAGTGGAGTGCTAACATTTAAAAAAATTTCAAGTATATGCCACTGGCTGGTCCTTGAGCAATGGACAATCCAAGACTGAAGGCTGGAGAGCCATATTATGTTATGGGAATATCTGTGGTAAAATTATCACCTGTGATTGCTTGGAAGTCAGAACACATGCTCACTGAGCCCAAAGAGCTAAGTGAAGTGTTTGAAAAAAGTCAGAGTAACAGAGCTTGTTGACTACTACAGGATGCCTCTAGCATGAAAGAAATGAGTTCATGCAAATATTGTCTGGCTTTCAAGCAGAAATAAAAGACAATAAAGAGTATTTGAAGAAGAAATCAAAGAGAATAAAGTATCAATGGCATAGTGTCTGAAAAAACTGACTTCTTCTGGCCTCCAAATAACCATAGATTAGATTTAAAAAAAATATCGATTAATAAAATCTTAGTAAGAATTCTCAGTTGAACAAAATGACTCAGCCCTAAGTCAAAGATCAGCTTAAGGATTTGACTTTCCCACTTACTCTTTCAGACAGTCAAGGCAGCCACCATTGCTTTGAGAAATAGGGGCATGGTATGAGGAGGCAAAGAAATAGAGCAGGTTTGAAAATTATATCTGGGAAACAACTTGGGCTTAGTTATTGGCATATGAAATAGGCCAGAACCAGCAAGTTCAGAAGCTCACAAGAATTTCTGGTGAGTTGCCAATGAAAACACAAGCTAAGGCCAGAAGATCTTCACCTTTCTGAGCCTTAAAACCGCCTTCTGGGTCCCAAACTTCTGTGGTCAGAAAACAGGTTATAAGAGCTGTACATCTCACAAGAAGAGGACTCTGACTCTAAAGAGTAAATGAGCTTCTACTTCTAGTAATTACTGAGATGATGAAATAGCAGGATAACTGAAGAGAAATTGGTGCAGATAAGCTTTCTTTTTCTGTCTTATACTGAGTATAGAAAAACAAACAGCAAAGACCAGTTGGATGACCAGATGAGGCCTTATCAAGGGTTTCTCTCACTGCTTGACCTACTCTCCATATCGCTCTATCCTTCTTCCACATAATCACCATTGCTTTTGTGGTGATAACATTTAAGATCTACTCTTTCAGCACTTTCAATATATAATACAGTATTATTAACTAAAATCACCATGTGGTACATCACATCCCCAGAACTTATTCACCTTGCAACTGGAAGTTTGTATCCTTTGACCAGCATCTCTCCATTTTCCACACCCCCCTGTCCTGGCAACCACCATTCTACTCTCTGTTTTCAGGAGTTTGGCTTTTTTAGATTCCACATATAAGTGACATCATATCGGAATTTGTCTTTCTCCATCTTACTTATTTCAGTTAGCATAATGCCCTCAAGGTCCATGCAAATTGTCAAAAATGACAGAATTTCCTTCCTTTTATGGCTGAATAATGTTCCATTGTACATATTTGTGTGTGTGTATGTATACATATGTAATAAAATATTATACCACATTTTCTCTATCCATTCATCTGTCAATGGGCAATTGGGTTGTTTATACGTCTTGGCCATTGTGATTGATGCTACAATGAACATAGCAATGCAGATTTCTCTTCAATATAGTGATGCCTTTCCATGGATATATAGCATTGGGATTGTTGGATCGCATGGTAGTTCTATTTTCAATTTTTTGAGGAACCTCCATACTGCTTTTCTGTAGTGGCTGTTTTAACTTACATTCCCACCAACAGTGCACGTCCTTGCCAATACTTGTTATCTTTTGTCTTTTTGATAATAGCCATTCTAACACATGTGAGTTGATATCTCATTGTGGTTTCTATTTGCATTTCTCCGATGATTGGTGATGTTGAACGTCTTTTCATTTTTCTGTCGGCCATTTGTATGTCTTCTTTGTAAAAATGTCTGTTCAGGTTATCTGCCCATTTTTAATTGGATTATTTATTTATTTTCTATTGAATAGTATGAGTTTCTTATATATTTTGGATATTAACACCTTATCAGATATATGGTTTCTTTCATCAAATTCACAGTTTTTAGTGTACAAATCTCTTACGTCCTTGGTTAAATTTATTTGTAAATATTTTATAGGTTTTCATGCTATTGTGAATGGGATTGTTTTCCTTATTTCCTTTTCAGATAGTTTATTGTTAGTGTATAGAAAAATAGCCAATTTATGTATTTTGATTTTGTATCCTACAACTTTACGAAGTTTGTCAATTAGTTCTAAGAGTTTTTTGATGGAGTCTTCAGGGTTGTCTATATACAAGATCATGTTATCTGCAAAGAGAGACAACTTTACTTCTTTCTTTCTGATTTGGATGCATTTTATTTCTTTTCTTGCTTTGGCTAAGACTTCTGGTGCTATGGTGAAGAGGAATGATAAGAGTAGGCACCCTTGTCTTGTTGTTGATCTTAGAGGAAAACCTTTCAACCTTTTACCATTGAGTATGATGTTAGCTTTGGTCTTGTCATATATGGCCTTTATTGTGCTGAGATATGTTTCTTCTATAACCAATTTGTCAAGAGTTTTTGTCATAAAATGATGTTGCGTATTGTCAAATGGTTTTTCTACATCTATTGAGGTGATTGTATGATTTTTATCTTTTCTTCTATTAATGTGATGTATCACATTTATTGACTTGTGTGTGTTGAATAATTCTTGCATCCAGAGATGAATCCCATTTGATCATGGTGTGTGATCCTTTTCATGTGTTGCTGAATTCTGTTTGTTAGTATTTTGTTGAGGACGTTTAAATCTATATTCATCAGGAATATTGACCTGTAGTTTTGTTTTCTTGTCATGTCCTTATCTGGCTTTGGTATCAGCACTGGCCTTATAAAATGAGTTTTAACTTGCTTCTCCCTCTTCAACTTTTTGGAGAGTTTGAGGATTGGTGTTAATTCTTCAAATCTTCAGAGGATGACTTCCACTGGATCTTGGTGTATGACTATTTTAATGTGCTGTTGAATTCAGTTTGCTAGTATTTTGTTGAGAATTTTTGCATCTATATTCATTAGGGCTTTTAGCCTGTAGTTCTCTTTTCTTGTAATGCCCTTATCTGGCTTTGATTTAGGGTTAATACTGGTCATAAAATGAGTTCGGGTGTGTACTCTCTTGTATTTTTTGGAACAGTTTGAGAAGAATCGTATTAAACCTTTAAATGTTTGGTAAAATTCACCCATGAAATTATCTGATTCTGGTCTTTATTTTGTTGGAAGTTTATTTTTTTTAATTACTACTTCAATATCCTTAGCCATAACAATCTGTTCAGGTTTCCTATTTCTTCATGATTCACTCTTGGTATTTTGTATGTTCTAGGAATTTATCTATTTTTTCCTAGATTTATCAATTTTTTGGCATATAATTGTTCATAGTAGTCTCTTATTATTCTTTGCATTTCTATGTTACCAATTGTAATATCTCCTCTTTCATTTCTGATTTTATTTATTTCAGCCTTCTATTTTTCTGAGTTAATCTAGATAAAGATTTGTAAATGTTATCTTTTTGTAAAACCAGTTCTTGAATTTGTTGATATTATCTATTGTTTTTCTGGTCTCCATTTCATTTATTTCTTCTCTGATATTTGTTATTTCATTCCTTCTGCTAACTTAGAGCTTAGTTTGATCCTCTTTTAGTAGTTCCTTGTGGTGTAGAGTTAGATTGCTTATTTCAAATCTTTCTTTTTTCTTTTCTTTTTTTTTTTGTGAGGAAGATCAGCCCTGAGCTAACATCCGTGCTAATGCTCCTCTTTTTGCTGAGGAAGACAGGCTCTGAGCTAACATCTATTGCTAATCCTCCTCCGTTTTTTTCCCCAAAGCCCCAGCAGATAGTTGTATGTCATAGTTGCACATCCTTCTAGTTGCTGTATGTGGGACGCCACCTCAGCATGGCCGGACAAGTGGTGAGTCGATGCGCGCCCGGGATCTGAACCCGGGCTGCCAGTAGCAGAGCGCGCACACTTAACCACTAAGCCACAGGGCTGGCCCACTCTTTTTTCTTAATATAGGCATTTATCACTATAAACGCCCCTCTTAGAACTGCTTTTGCTGCATCCCATAAGTTTTGGTATGTTGTGTTTTCATTTTCATTGGTTTCAAGATTTTTTTTTAATTTCCCTTTGATTTCTTCTTTGGCCCATTGGTTGTTCAGGAGTGTGTTGCTTAATTTCCACATATTTATGAGTTTTCCAGTTTTCCTCCTGCTTTTGATTGCTAATTTTATATCACTGCAGTTGGCAATAAGCTTTATATGATTTCAATCCTCTTAAATGTGTTATGACTTGATTTGTGGCTTCATGTATGATCTACCCTGGAGAATGTTCCCTGTGCCCTTGAAAAGGATGTGTGCTCTCTTGCTGTTGGATGGAAAGTTCTGTATATAGTTGTGAGGTCCATTTGGTCTCAAGTATAGTTCAAATGCAATGTTTCCTTACAAATTTTCTGTCTGAATGATCTATACATTATTGAAAGTAGGGTATTGAAGTCCCCTACTATTATTGTCTATTTCTCCCTTTGGTTATGTTAGTATTTGCTTAACATCTTTAGGTTCTCCAATGGTGGGTGCCTATGTATTTATAATTGTTATATTCTCTTGAAGAAGTAACCCCTTATCATTATATAATGACCTTCATTGTTTCTTGTTACAGTTTTCCCTTAAAATCTATTTTGCCTGATATAAGTATAGCTACCTCTGCTCTCTTTTCATTTCTATTTGTATGAAATATATTTTTCCATCCATTCATTTTGAGTTTTTGTGTGTCTTTAAAGCTGAAGTGCAGGGAGAATATAGTTGGGTGTTGTTTTTTAATCCATTCAGCTACTCCACGCTTTTTGATTGGAGAATTTAATCCACTTACATTTAAAGTAATTATTGATATGTAAGGACTTACTAATGTCATATTATTAATTGTTTTCTGACTGTTTTATGGTTTCCTTGCTCCTTTCTTCCTCTCTTTCTGTTTCCTTTGTGAATTGATGATTTTCCACTGTGTTATGCTTTCATTCTGTTCTCTTTATCTTTTGTATATGTAGTGTAGACTTTTGCTTTGCGGTTACCATGTGGCTTACATAAAACCTATTATTGTTGTAACAGTCTATTTTATGCTAACAACAACTTTGGTCATGTATAAAAACTCTATCTCTCTACCCCCTCCCCACATCTTATGGTTTTGATGTCACAGTCTACCTCTTTTTATATTGTGTATTTATTATCAAATTATCATAGCTATAATTATTTTTGAAGACTTTCCTTTAACCTTTATACTAGCATTAAGTGATTAAGATACCACCATATTACAGTATTAGAGTATTCTGATTTTGGCTATATACTTACCTTTACCAATGTGTATTATATTTTCATTTGTTTTTATGTTACTAATTACTGTTTTTTATTTTAGCTTGAAGAACTCCTTTCAGCATTTCCTGTAGGCAAGGTCTACTTTGTGATGTACTCTCTCAGCTTTTGTTTGTTTTGGTAAGTTTTTATTTGTCTTTCAGTTCTGAAGGGCAGCTCTGCTGGTAAAGTATTCTTGGCTGGCATTTTTTTCTTTTATCACCTTGAATACATCATCTCAGTCTCTTCTGGCCTGCAAGGTTCTGCTGAGAAGTCTGCTGAACGCCTTATGAGAATTCCCTTGTATGTGAGGATTTTTTTTTCAATTGCCACTTTTAATTTTCTGTCTTTGTCTTTGATTAGACAATAAAATATAATATAATGTGTTTTAAAGATTTTATTTATTTATTTTTCCCCCCAAAGCCCCAGTAGATAGTTGTATGTCATAGCTGCACATCCTTCCAGTTGCTGCATGTGGGACGCGGCCCCAGCATGGCCAGAGAAGTGGTGCGTGCCGGGGATCCGAACCCAGGCCGCCAGCAGCGGAGTGCGCGCACTCAACCGCCAAGCCATGGGGCCGGCCCTAATGTGTTTTAATATAATTTAATATAATATGTCTTGGAGAAGTTTGCTTGGGTTTAAATTTGGGGGGAATCCAGAAGCTTCACGAACTTGGTTGTCCAAATCTCTCCCCAGATTTGGGAACTTCTCAGCCATTATTTCTTTAAATGAGCTTTCAGCTCCTTCCTCCCTCTCTTCTCCTCAGAGTCCAATAATGCACAGTTCGTTTCTCTTAATGGTATCTCATATTTCATGTAAGCTTTCTTCACTCTTTTTCATTCTGTCTTCTTTGTTCTCCTCTGACTGGATAATTTCAAAGGACTTATCTTCTACTTCACAGATGATTTGTCCTACTTGGTCTGGTCTGATGTTGATGGTCCCTATGACATTTTTAAATTGCATTCATCATATTCTTCAGCTTCAGAATTTGTTTGGTTCTTTTTATGATCTGTCTCTCCATTAAACTTCTCATTTTGTTCCTATATTTTCCTGATTTCATTGAGTTGTCTTTCTGTATTTTCTTGTAGCTCACTGAACTTCCTTTAACAACTATTTTAAATTCTTATCATGTAGATCACAGATCACCATTTCTTTGGGATCAGTTACTAGAAAATCGTTGTGTTCCTTTGATGGTGTCGTGTTTCCGTGATTTTTTGTGTTCCTTGAGAACTTGTATTGCTGTCTCCGCATTTGAAGAAGCAATCATCTCCTGGAGTCTTTACTAACTGGCTTTGGGAGAGAAATACCTTCATCACCCTTGTTAGGGATTCTGAGGTTTTCTCAGACTTTTCCCATGCATACTCCTTCTCCACACTTCTTTTTCCTTCTTGAAAAGTAATTCTTAAGACTATATGCCTTCTTTTCATCATTCAAAGCCATACTAGGTACTGACAGCCTCCCATTTTCTTCCCCAGAGCAGTGTTGAATGCTCAGATTTGTGATGTTTCTCCCAGGCTCACAGAATCAGATGGCTTTCTGTGCATTCTCACTAGCCATCTGCAAGCCTACTTGCTCTTTTCTGATATTTAAAGGTGTTCATATTTCTTAAAGTTTGTGCAACCTACTTATTTTTTACTCTGAGTCCAATAAGTTCAATTATCTGAAGTATTTTTGTACACTTCTGCTAATTGTTTTTCTGCTAGCTCTCAGTCAGTGTCGTAGTCCTTATGTGCTTATTGATCTTTGACTGTGAGCTGTTCATTTTCTTGGAATTCCATCTATGAAAATACTTTGAAGCTTGGAATGAAGGTGGGTTTCTCCAGAGAAGATATTATTCTTCTTCTGCCAGGTATCTAGAACAGTGTCATTCAAATTGTGATCCATGGACTGGTGCCAGTCTGTAAATGACAAAAATATAAGGAGATTGCCCCGGAATGTAAATCAGCTACAGCACTAAGCACACTGTTTATTTCAGCTATCATTTATTTTATAGCAATACTTTCTTGAATGAAGCTGTGAATTGATTTATAATGTGCCACAAGATCCTTGTCTCATGCCTGACTTGTAACAAGCAATTTATGGACTGGCAGTATTGAATTGCAATAGCCAAGAGTATTATCAACCCAGTATCTCTTTAAACTAAATTTTCATTTGAGGTTTATTAGGTATTTCAAGTAGTGTGAAATTGGACTTCTCTAGGCATGTCACGTAATGTTAAATGTCTAATAGTTACAAATTCCCTGGAGATCAAAACGGTGTCATCCTCCCTACTCAATGCCAATTTTTATATATACAAGTTTCTTTGCATTTCTTTGGGACAATGGTTATTTGAGCCTTCACTTTTGTATTAATGGTCTATGCTTTGGGGCCCCAGCTTTATATGAGAATCTCCTGTTATACTCTCAACCTTGATTGAGTCCTTATTCCAGATCCCCAAGTCCTGTGAAACTAAAAAATAACTATGCTAAGACATGTTAGTTTACAAATGTCTTCAATACCAAACCACGTTCACTGTTCTGCTACTTCACTAGGTTCTCATTTTCATATACTTACCTTTCCTTATAGTACCATGGACCACAATTCGAATGGCACCATTCTACTACAAGAATAGTACGTACCTTATCTTTTTTTTAAAACCAACTAATTGATGCATTTGAACAGATTTATAAAATATTTTATTCAGAATTTTTAGCTGTTAATTTAGGTAGCTAGTTCTCCATGTATGATCTCAACATAATGTTTAGTTTCTCTTTTATTTTAAAATGTTTGCATAGGTTTTATTGGCTCCACTACCCCCAACTCATTAATCATCAATGGGGTAGTTGTTTCCAGATGCATTATTTTTTTAAATGTAGATGAGGATCTAATTTGTATGGATTATCTTTTCTTTATATAGGTTATACTTTGATTAAAAGATTCCTTAAAAAATGAAGAAATAAACATGTACATAGGCAGCTTCTTTTTTCTCATGATATGGTTTACAGGGCAATTATTTAAGCTAGAGAGCTGATAGAAGGGTAACATTGTCTATTTAATTTTAATAGCCTGAGAATACTGGAATAAGAAGAGATTTTTTTGTTACTTCCCTTTAGATCTCAGAAGCACCTTGGCAATGGCTGAAGGAAGAAACAATGCTACAATTACCAGATTTCTTCTCTTGGGATTCTCTGAATTTCCAAAGCTCACCGTTGTCCTCTTTTTAATATTCCTAAGCATCTACTTCTTGACAGTGTCTTGGAACCTGGGTCTCATCACCCTGATCAAGATGGACTCTTACCTGCACACGCCCATGTATTTCTTCATCAATAAACTTGCCTTCTTAGATATTTGTTATGCTTCTTCCACAGCTCCCAAGATGCTGTCAGATTTCTTCAGGAAGCAGAAATTCATCTCCTTTACAGGATGTGCCATGCAATACTTCTTTTTCTCTAGCTTGGGTCTGACTGAGTGCTGTCTCTTGGCAGCCATGGCTTATGATCGATATGCTGCCATTTGTAATCCTCTGCTCTACACAACCAACATGTCCCCCACCCTCTGTATGCAGATGGTGGTAGGATCTTGTATAACTGGATTCTTTGGCTCATTGATCCAACTGTGTGCTTTACTTCAGCTCCATTTCTGTGGGCCAAATGTCATCAACCATTTCTTCTGTGACCTGCCCCAACTGTTGATCCTATCCTGTTCTGACACCTTTTTCTTTCAAATCATGATGTCCGTGCTCACAGTGATCTTTGGGCTCACATCTGTCCTTGTTATCATGATATCCTATGGTTATATTGTTGCCACCATTCTGAAGATCACTTCAGCTGAAGGCAGGTCCAAGGCTTTCAACACCTGTGCTTCTCACCTAACAGCAGTGACCCTCTACTGTGGCTCAGGCACCTTTGTCTATTTGTGCCCTAGCTCTGATGATTCTCTGAGCCAAAATAAGTTGGCCTCTGTTGTATACACTGTTATAATCCCCATGCTAAATCCATTGATTTACAGCCTAAGGAACAAAGAAATAAAAGATGCCCTAAAGAGGTGGAAGAAGAGAACATTCTCCTGGAATTATTGATTATGGGCTGTTTTTTAGGGCCCAGGACACAAAACCTACAAAACAGTGTGTGAAAAATGGCAATAATAGCTCTTATAAGCCATGTAATATATTGTGTAGCTTTTCATAACTATCTGCTTCCACTCTCCTCCCTGAGAGAGGACTGTAATTCTTTATCTCTTTGAACTCGGGTTTGGCCATATGACTTTTTCAGGCAAATAAAATGTGAGCAGATGTGATATAGCTCACTTCCAGGCAAAGGCTTTCTGTTTATGTGATTTTTCACATTCTCCTTTCCCAATGCCCCCATTAGTGGTTGACTCATATGGTATAAGATGATGATGCAGGAGAGGAGCATCCAGCTGACCCAAGATGTATATATAATGTTAGCAAGAAATAAATAAATTTTGGATTATTTGCTGCTGTAGCATACTCAGGCTATCATAACTGTTATAGAAATTTATACAGGTAGTTGTGTGCTGTTTAAAAAAAAAACAAAAATTAACAATTGTAAGTTTCTTTAGGATCAGGCAATAGGTGTCAAGGAATCTGTTATTGCCAACTGGAAGGAGAGCAATTTATGTTTGGCACAATAAAACATTTGGTACAACTGAAACTTTTGACAACTTGGAAGGGAGATTATGTGGGAAAATAGAATGCTTGTAGCATGAGTTGGTGGCTGTTAGAAGCATTTAACAAAGTTCTGAAAAATGAGACAAACGTACAAGACAACTGGTCAGAGGCAAACAAGAAGTAAAGAGAATATAGAAAGAGTCAAGATATTTGGGGATTTGCAGAGTTAGAAGAGAAAACTGATTTTCATCTCCAACCAGTAAAGATAAAAATTAGAAGGACTCAGAGAAAAAAAGGCCAATAAAACTCAGCCTTGCATCAAGGACCAAATCAAGGACGCGTCATCACACCCTGTTGTTATAAACTGTAAATGACTGAAGGTCATGCTCAGTAAATCTTTTAATTTGACAAAATGGATTATGTAAAAGAAATTTAGGGAGTTAGGGTGTGACTCTCACAGAGAAGCCTAATGGGCCTAAGATATTTTACATGTGTATACATGGAGAAAGAGAAAGAGAGATCTAAAAAAGAGTTGTAAATGTGGCTGTTGATCTGTAGGGCTTACCTGAGGTCAACTATTAGTCTGAACTAACAGAAATTTGACTATTTGAGAGTTAAAAGAGTCCTTGGACCATCAATCTTCAATGGCCAGGAAGCAGACTGAGACCACTGATCACACCCCGAATGATGAGACATTCTTCAATTTCCTTTTTAAATATGGCCAGGGAGGATAAATGTCAAGGTAAGGACTTTACAGAAGGTGGAACTAAGTATCACAGAAAATAATGGACGAGGGAGAATGAAAATAGTCAATAATCATGGAATAGGTCATATTCTCAATGTGAAGGTTCTTCATAAGATCTGCCTAGTATGATTTTGGGATTGTTATAACTATTGAGCACTATATGTCTTCTTTTGAATATTTGGTGTGTGGAAAACAGATAACTTGTCATTTAGTTCACGTTTCCAAACCAAGAAGAACAATAAAGACAATATTAAGAGACTTCTAGGAATTTTTCAGGGATCCAGTCCCAACTGGAGAAGATACTAACACAAATATGACTGATAAAAGATTAGTATCTAGGATATATAATGGACTTCTATAGACATCTGGGACAGCATCAAGCACACTAACATCCATGTTATAGGTGTCCCAGAAGGAGAAGAGCGAGACAAAGGAGCAGAGAATCTATTTCAAGAAATGATAGATGAAAACTTCCCTAACATAAGGGAAGCAGACATCCAGGTACAGGAAGCACAGAGAACCCCAAATAAAATAAACCCAAAGAGGCCCACGCCAAGACAGATCATAATCAAAATGTCCAGAATTAAAGATAAAGAGAGAATCCTAAAAGCCGCAAGAGAAAGTCAAGTTACATACAAAGGACACCCCATAAGGCTATCAGCTGACTTCTCAGCAGAAACCTTACAGGCTAGAAGAGAGTGGCACGATATATTTAAAGTGCTAAAAAGAAAAAACTTACAGCCAAGAATACTCTACCCAGCAAGGTTATCATTCAAAATGGAAGGAGAGATCAAAAATTTCCCAGACAAACAAAAATTAAAGGAGTTTGTCACCAAAAAACCACTGCTACAAGAAATGTTAAAGGGACTGATTTAAGGGAAAAGAGAAGACCACAAATAGGAAAAATTATCTATTCCCATGATAAGAGGATAATGGATACAAATGCACAAAAAAGAGGTTAGATATGATATCAAAAACATAAAAGGAGGGAGGAGGGGAGTTAAAGAGTAGAGCTTTCAGACAGAGGTCAAATTAAGAGACCATCAATTCTGTATAGAAGAAGAAAGGAACAGAGAAGGACTACTAAAACACTGAGAAAAATAAGTTAAAAAATGGCAGTAGGTACATACTTATCAATACCTACTTTAAACGTTAATGGACTAAATGCTTCAATTAAAAGGCATAGGGTGGCTGATTGAATAAAAAAACAAGACCCATATATGTGCTGCATACAAGAGACAGACTTCAGACCTAAAGACACTCACAACTGAAAGTGAAGGGATGGAAAAAGATACTCCACGCAAATGGCAATGAAAAGAAAGCTGGGGTAGCAGTACTCATATCAGACAAAATAGACTTTAAAACAAAAACTGTAAAAAGAGACAAAGAAGGGCATTACATAATGATCAAGAGAACAATCCAACAAGAGGATATAATACCTGTAAATATCTACGCACCCAATGTAGATGCACCTAAATATATAAAGCAATTATTAACAGACATAAAAAGAGAAATAGACAGTAACACAATAATAGTAGGGGACTTTAACACCCCACTTACACCAACGGATAGATCATCCAAACAGAAGATCAATAAGGAAACATTGGCCTTAAACGACACACTAGAACAGATGGACCTAGTAGATATATACAGAGCATTCCATCCAAAAACCGAAGAATACACGTTCTTTTCAAATGCACGTGGGACATTCTCCAGGATTGATCACATATTAGGCCACAAAACAAGTCTCCATAAATTTAAGAAGATTGAAATAATACCAAGCATCTTTTCTGACCACAACGGTAGGAAACTAGAAATCAACTATAGGAAGAAAATCAGAAAAGCCACAAATACGTGGAGATTAAACAAAATGCTACTGAACAACGACTGGGTCAAAAAAGAAATAAAAACATACCTGGAGACAAATGAAAATGAAAATACAACATGCCAGAATTTATGGGATACAGCAAAAGCCATTCTAAGAGGGAAGTTTAGTAATCCAAGCCTATCTCAAGAAACAAGAAAAATCTCGAATAAACAATCTAACAATGCACCTAAAGGAACTGGAAAAAGAAGAACAAACAAAGCCCAAAGTCAGTAGAAGAAGGGAAATAATAAAAATCGGAGCAGAAATAAATGAAATAGAGACCGAAAAAACAATAGAAAAAATTAATAAAACCAAGAGCTGGTTCTTTGGAAAGATCAACAAAATGGACAAACCTTTAGCTAGACTCACCAAGAAAAAAAGAGAGAAGGCACAAATAAGTAAAATCAGAAATGAAAGAGGAGAAATTACAACACACACCTCAGACATACAAAAGATTATAAGAGAATATTATGAAAAGCTATATGCCAACCAATTCGACAATCTGGAAGAAATGGATAAATTCTTAGAATCATACAACCTTCCAAAACTGGATCAAGAAGAAGTAGAGAATTTGAATAGACCAATCACCAGCAAGGAGATCGAAACAGTACTCAAAAACCTCCCCAAAAATAAAAGTCCAGGACCAGACGGCTTCCCTGGTGAATTCTACCAAACATTCAAAGAAGACTTAATACCTATCCTTCTCAAACTCTTCCAAAAAAATTGAGGGGGGGGGGGAAGCTCCCTAACTCATTCTACGAAGACAACATTTCCCTGATACCAAAACCAGACAAGGACAACACAGAAAAAGAAAATTACAGGCTAATATCACTGATGAACATCAATGCAAAAATCCTCAACAAAATACTAGCAAATCACATACAACAATACGTTAAAAAGATTATACACCATGGTCAATTGGGATTTATTCCAGGTATGCAGGGATGGATCAACATTTGCAAATCAATCAACGTAATACACCACATTAATAAAATGAAGAATAAAAATCACATGATCATCTCAATAGATGCAGAGAAAGCATTTGACAAGATACAGCATCCATTTATGATAAAAAACTCTGAATAAAATGGGTATAGAAGGAAAGTACCTCAACATAATAAAGTCCATATATGAGAAACCCACAGCTAATATCATCCTCAATGGTGAAAAACTGAAACCTATCCCTCTAAGAACAGGAACCAGACAAGGATGCCCACTGTCACTACTCCTATTTAACATAGTACTGGAAGTCCTAGACAGAGCAATCAGGCAAGAGAAAGAAATAAAAGGGATCCAAATTGGAAATGAAGAAGTGAAACTCTCACTATTGGCAGATGACATGATTTTATATATAGAAAACCTTAAAGAATCCACCAGAAAACTTTTAGAAGTAATAAACGAATATGGTAAGGTTGCAGGATACAAAATCAACATACAGAAATCAGTTGCATTTCTATACACTAACAACGAAGTAGCAGAAAGAGAAATTAAGAATACCATCCCATTTACAATTGCAACAAAAAGAATAATATACCTAGGAATAAACGTAACCAAAGAGGTGAAAGAGCTGTACACTGAAAACTATAAAACATTGCTGAAAGAAGTTGAAGAAGACACAAAGAAATGGAAAGATATTCCGTGCTCTTGGATTGGAAGAATTAACATAGTTAAGAAGTCCATACTTCCTAAAGCAATCTATAGATTCAGTGCAATCCCTATCAAAGTTCCAACAACATTTTTCACAGAAATAGAACAAATAATACTAAAATTTATATGGAACAGCAAAAGACCCCGAATAGCTAAAGGAATGCTGAGAAAAAAGAACAAAGCTGGAGGTATCACACTCCCTGATTTCAAAATATACTACAAAGCTATAGTAACCAAAATAGCATGGTACTGGCACAAAAACAGACACACAGGTCAATGGAATAGAATCGAAAGCCCAGAAATAAACCCACACATCTATGGACAGCTAATCTTTGACAAAGGAGCCAAGAACATACAATGGAGAAAAGAAAGTCTCTTCAACAAATGGTGTTGGGAAAACTGGATAGCCACATGCAAAAAAGTGAAAGTAGACCCTTACCTTACACCATACACAAAAATTAACTCCAAATGGATTAAAGACTTGAATGTAAGACCTGAAACTATGGAACTTCTAGAAGAAAACATAAGCAGTATGCTATTCGACATCAGTCTTAGCAACATATTTTCAGGCACCATGTCTGACCGGGCAAGAGAAACAATAGAAAAAATGAACAGATGGGACTACATCAAACTAAAAAGCTTCTGCACAGCAAAGGAAACCATCAACAAAACGAAAAGACAACCTAACAATTGGGAGAAGATATTTGCAAACCATACATCTGATAAGGGCTTAATCTCCAAAATATATAAAGAACTCATGCATCTCAACAACAAGAAAACTACCAACCCAATTAAAAAATGGGCAAAACACCTGAACAGACATTTCTCCAAAGAAGATATACAGATGGCCAACAGACACATGAAAAGATGTTCAAAATCACTAACTATCAGGGAAATGCAAATCAAAACTACAATGAGATATCACCTCACGCCCGTCAGAATGGCTATAATTAACAAGACAGGAAACAACATGTGTTGGAGAGGTTGTGGAGAGAAGGGAACTCTCATACACTGCTGGTGGGAGTGCAAACTGGTGCAGCCACTATGGAAAACAGTATGGAGATTCCTCAAAAAATCAACGATAGAACTACCATATGATCCAGCTATTCCACTGTTGGGTATTTATCCAAAGAACTTGAAAACACCAATTTGCAAAGGTACATGCACCCCTGTGTTCATTGCAGCCTTATTCACGATAGCCAAGACTTGGAAGCAACCTAAGTGCCCATCAAGGGACGAATGGATAAAAAAGCTGTGGTATATATACACAATGGAATACTACTCAGCCATAAGAAACGATGAAATCCAGCCATTTGTGACAACATGGATGGACATTGAGGGCATGATGCAAAGTGAAATAAGTCAGAGGGAGAAGGTCAAATACCGTATGATTTCCTTCATTAAGTAGTAGATAATAACAACAATAAACAAACACATAGGGACAGAGATTGGATTGGTGGTTACCAGAGGGGAAGGGGGAGGGAGGAGGGTGAAAGGGATAATTGGGTACATGTGTGTGGTGATGGGTTGTAATTAGTATTTTGGTGGTGAACATGATGTAATCTATGCAGAAATAGAAGTACAATGATGTACACCTGAAATTTTTACAATGTTATAAACCAATGTTACTGCAATAAACAAAAAATTAAAAAAAAAAAAAAAAAACAAAGTGAAATAAGTCAGAGGGAGAAGGTCAAATACCGTATGATTTCCTTTATTAAGTAGTAGATAATAACAACAATAAACAAACATAGAGACAGAGATTGGATTGGTGGTTACCAAAGGGTATGGGGGGAGGGAGGAGGGCAAAAGGGATAATTCGGTACATGTGTGTGGTGATGGGTTGTAATTAGTATTTGGGTGGTGAGCATGATGTAATCTATGCAGAAATAGAAGTATAATGATGTACACCTGAAATTTATACAATGTTATAAACTAATGTTACTGCAATAAACAAAAAATTATTAAAAAAAATAGAACATATAATGGAATCCTATGAATTAAAAAAAACAAATGTCTCGGTTAAAATGGGCTAAATAAATTACTTGGAATTTCATGAGGAAATACAAATAATCTTCAAACACATTAAAGGATGTTAAACCTCATTAAATTTAATAGAGCAATACAATTTCACACCCACAATTTAGGTAAAAACTAAGAAGTAGGACAACATCAAGTGTTGACTAGAGCATGCAGTCACAGTCCTCAACTTCTGCTGATGATAGTGTACACTGGTACACCTACTTTGGAAAGCAGTTTGTCACTCTCTAACCAAGGGGTCCTAAAGGACAGTAGTGAAGGGAAATCCTCTTTGTCGTCAGAGTTCCAAGAAGCCCACCTGGTTGTCCAATTTGCATTGAGGAGAAGGCACCTTAGTTAAGAATTTACATGGGCTCCTAAGCAGTTTCAGATAGCTTGACTGGTTGGTCAGAAGCCTGGAAGGAGTAAGACTGGAAGATTGGGGGACAAGAACATCCAGGGAAGAAGTATATGGATGGACCCGTGGAATTTGGCACAAAGCATACAGATTCTTTTGTTACATGTTAATGCCCACCTGAGAGCATCCTTTGCAGTGAAAGTTCTCAACACTTAGATGGACAGGTTGACGAATACGGTGAATACCATCCAGCCTCTCTCCTTGTATACTCCAATTCATGGCCACCATGAACAGAGAGTGACCACAGTGGAAAGGTTGAAGGCATTATTTGAGCTCCTTCTCATCAAGGCCAAACCACTGACACTAGTGAATGTCCAATGTGCTGGCAGATAAGCCAAACTTGAGCCCTCAATAGAATACCATGACTCAATTACACCAGCCCACCACTCGGTGGTGTGTGTATTATAATGAACTCTACCACCCTGGAGAGGAGAGTGATTTATCCTTGCTTGAATTGGCATGTACTATAAATATAGGTCTGCCTTCCATGCCTGCAGTATCTCTGCCAGTACCACCATCTCAGGGCTTACAGAACGTCAAATCTATCCCATATAACATTGCCTCAGCTCAAGGGACCCAGTTTACGGCAAAGGAGGTGAGCCAATGGGAATATGGCCATGAGATCTATTGATCTTGTATTGTCTGTCATTATGTAGAAGTTCTAGCTTAATAGCTAAATTAAAGTGTGAGATAGAGAAAAATAACTTGTAGTTAAGGCATTACCTTTCAGGAAGCTGTACACGCACTAAACAATATAGTAAGAAAACCAGTAACTCAATTAAAAACTTTAATAGTTTATTATACAACTATTAAAATACAATTTACAAAGTGTTAAAAACATATGAAAATAATATTGTGTAAAAAAAGCTGAATAGGGAACTGTACATATACTATAACCTCATTTTTTGTAAAAATATGAACAGAAAAAAAATGGAGAAATCACAATGATGATAATATTAGCAATAATTAAATTGCTAACATTTACTGAGTGCTTCCAAGCACTGGAGAGGTATTATTTCATTTAAGTTCACCACAATCCTTTTAGGTAGTTGTTCTATTATCACCTCCATTTTACTGATTTAGTAATCGAGGCACAGTGAGATTAAGTAAAAAGATCAAGGTCACAGAGCTCAAAAGTAGTTAAGTCAGGGTGACGTCAGCATCATGGCGGAGTGAGCTTTCCCGTGAACTCTTCCCCCGACAAGATACAACAAAAGCAACAGTCACAGACCAACAACGGAATCCCAGACAGTGAAAAGCTAGAGCGGAGGGATCCACAGTGCCGCACATCTGAGAGCGGAACGTGCTGGGCCACCGGAGGAAGTGGGGAGAGGTAAGGAGAACTCCTCTCCCTCCCCATCAGATCAGCGATCCCCGTCTACGAGGCTCCCAGAGAGGGGGGAGGGGCGGCCCTCGGCGGGGAAACCGTGGCTCTTTGGACTCTCTCAGCCAGTGGGAAACTCCCGCACAGAGGACTCAGAGGAGCCACAGGGCTACCATCAACATCTGAGCACCCCAGAGAGCAGATAAAGAGGGGCAAACGAGAAGCCTCCCACGTCAGGGACCCAGAGGGCAAAAGAGAGAGCTCCCCCCTCCCCGCAAACCGGACTCTGCAGCTCAACCGACCAGACCAGACCTAGCCATCCACGGCAGACCAGACCAAGTGATCCGCGACAGACCAGACCAAGCGATCTGCGGCAGACCTGATCAAACGACTGGACCCGTGGATCGCAGCGGGAAAAAAAAAACAAAACTGCGGATCGCAGCAGAAAAACCGGGGCAGAGCGCAGGGGGCTTAGACTACACAGCCCTTTACCACCAGACAGTGGCGGCAGGTGAAAATTGCAACCAGAGATTTCCAGGATGAGGAAAAACAAAACCAACACAGGAACCACAATGCAAAAATATATGAAATCACCAGACCAGAAACAAAATGACAAGCACCCAGAAATCAACCCCGAAGACACAGAAATCCATAAACTAAATGGCAGAGATTTCAAAATAGCTATCATAAAAACACTCAACGAAATATGAGACAACACAGACAAACAATTCAATGAGATTAGGAGTTTCTTCACAAAAGAGATTGAAATCATAAAGAAAAACCGATCAGTGCTGATGGAGATGAAAAACACAATGGAGGAGATAAAGGAGAATCTGGAATCTTTAAAGAACAGAGCTGACAATATGGAGGAAAGAATTAGTACTTTAGAGGATAGGAATACAGATATACTCCAGATGGAAGAGGAGAGAGAACTAAGACTAAAAAGAAATGAAGAAAGACTCCGAGAAATATCTGACTCTATTAGAAAATGTAACATAAGAATTATAGGTATTCCTGAGGGAGAGGAGAGGGAAAGAGGAACAGAGAGCCTATTCAAGGAAATAATAGCTGAGAATTTCCCAAATCTGGGGAAGGAGCAGGAAATACCAGTAAGCAAAGCCAACAGGACACCTATATATATTAACAGACAAAGGCCTTCACCACGACACCTAGTGGTAAGGCTAGCCAGGGTCAACGACAAAGAAACAATATTAAGGGCAGCTAGACAAAAACAAAAAATAACGTACAAAGGAACTTCCATCGGGCTCTCAGCAGATTTCTCAACAGAAACTTTACAGGCTAGAAGAGACAGGAATGATATATTCAAAATACTGAAAGACAAAAACTTTCAGCCAAGAATACTCTATCCAGCAAAAATATCCTTCAAATATGATGGAGAAATAGTAACTCTCCCAGATAAACAAAAGCTAAGGGAGTTCATGGCCACGAGACCCCCACTACAAGAAATACTCAAGAAGGCCCTCAGGCCTGAAAAAAAGAAGAGAAAGGGAACACAAAGCTTGGAGGAAAGAGAAAAGTAGGTAGACAAAATCAGGAAAATAGTAGATCTTTACCGGAATAGGTTAGCAACCACTTAAATACTAAATTCAAAGATCAAAGGAAGAAATTCACCAAAAATAAATTTAACCTCATCACTGTAAACACACAGCCACAACACAAGATAGAATAAGGTATAACAAGAACAACTTAGAAGGGGAAGAGGAAAGTGACTGAATTGACTTAGTATAAGGAAATAGGAGGCCATCAGATAATGGACTATCTCATACACAAGATTTTTTGCCCAAACCTCAAGGTAACCACTAAACAAATAATCAAAGCAAAACCACATATGATAAACAAAGAGAAAACTAGAAGAGTCATAAGACAGAACAACCAAACTGAATTGGCAGTCCAAAACAAATGGGACAAGAAACAAAGGAAATGCAAAAGAACCAGAAAATAAGTGACAAAACAGCAACATTAAGCCCTCATATATCAATAATTACCCTAAATGTAAATGGATTGAACTCTCCAATCAAAAGATACAGAGTGGCAGGATGGATTAAAAAGCAAGACCCAACAATATGCTGCCTTCAGGAAACACATCTTAGCACTAAAGACAAGCACAGGCTCAGAGTGAAAGGATGGAAGACAATACTCCACGCTAATGGCAAACAAAAGAAAGCAGGTGTTGCCATACTCATATCAGACAAAGTAGACTTCAAGATAAAACAGGTTAAGAAAGACAAAGAAGGGAAATATATAATGATAAAAGGGACACTACATCAAGAAGACATATCACTTATAAATATATATGCACCCAACATAGGAGCACCAATGTACATAAAGCAACTATTGAAAAACCTAAAAGGAGAAATCAACAACAACACAATAATAGTAGGGGATCTTAACACCCCACTTACATCAATGGATAGATCATCCAGACAAAAAGTTAATAAAGAAATAGTAGACTTAAATGAAAAACTGGACGAGATGGACCTAGTAGACATATACAGAGCACTCCATCCAAAAACAGCTGACTACACATTCTTCTCAAGTGCACATGGAACATTCTCTAGGATAGACCATATGTTGGGAAACAAAGCAAGCCTCAATAAATTTAAGAAGATTGAAATCATAACAAGCATCTTTTTAGACCATAATGCTATGAAACTGGAAATGAACCATGAAAAAAAAAATGAGAAAGTGACAAAAATGTGGAGATTAAACAACATGTTACTGAACAACCAATGGATCATTGATGAAATTAAAGGAGAAATCAAAAACTATCTGGAAACAAACGAAAATGATAACATGCCATATCAAACCATATGGGATGCAGCAAAAGCGGTCCTGAGAGGGAAACTCATAGCTATACAAGCCCACCTTAACAAACAAGTAAAAGCCCTAATAGGCAACCTTAAATTACACCTAACAGAACTAGAAAAAGAAGAACAAACAAAGCCCAAAGCCAGCAGAAGGAGACAAATAATAAAAATCAGAGCAGAAATAAATGAAATTGAGACAAAAAAACAGTAGAAAGGATTAATGAAACAAAGAGTTGGTTCTTCGAGAAGGTAAACAAAGTCGACAAACCCTTAGCCAGGCTTACTAAGAAAAAAAGAGAAAAGGCTCAAGTAAATAAAATTAGAAATGAAAGAGGAGAAATTACAACGGATACCACAGAAATACAGAGGATTATAAGAGAATACTATGAGAAATTATATGCCAACAAATTGGACAATCTAGAAGAAATGGATAAATTCTTAGACTTATACAACCTCCCAAAATTGAACCAAGAAGAAATGGAGAATCTGAATAGACCAATAACAAGTAAAGACATTGAAATAATAATCAAAAACCTCCCAAAAAATAAAAGTCCAGGACCAGATGGCTTCTCCAGTGAATTTTACCAAACATTCAAAGAAGATTTAATACCCATCCTTCTCAAACTATTCCAAAAAATAGAGGAAGATGGGACACTTCCTAAATCATTCTACGAGGCCAACATCACCCTAATACCAAAACCAGACAAAGACAATACAAAGAAAGAAAATTACAGGCCAATATCGCTGATGAACATTGATGCAAAAATCCTCAACAAAATTTTGGCAAACCAAATACAAGAACACATTAAAAAGATCATACACCATGATCAAATGGGATTTATACCAGGGACGCAGGGATGGTTCAACATCCGCAAATCAATCAACGTGATACATCACATCAACAAAACAAAGAATAAAAACCACATGATCGTCTCAATAGACGCAGAGAAGGCATTTGACAAGATACAACATCCATTTATGATAAAAACTCTCAATAAAATGGGAATAGAAGGAAAGTACCTCAACATAATAAAGGCCATATATGACAAACCCACAGCCAATATCATACTCAACGGGGAAAGACTGAAAGCCATTCCCCTGAGAACAGGAATGAGGCAGGGCTGCCCACTCTCACCACTCCTGTTCAACATAGTACTGGAGGTTTTGGCCAGAGCAATTAGGCAAGAAAAAGGAATAAAAGGAATCCAAATAGGTAACGAAGAAGTGAAACTCTCACCATTTGCAGATGACATGATTGTATATATAGAAAACCCTAAAGAATCTGTTGGAAAACTATTAGAAACAATCAACAACTACAGCAAAGTTGCAGGGTACAAAATCAATCTACAAAAATCAGCTGCATTTCTATATGCTAATGATGAACTAACAGAAAGAGAGTTCAAAAAGATAATACCATTTACAACTGCATCAAAAAGAATAAAATATCTAGGAATAAATCTTACCAAGGAGGTGAAGGACCTATACAATGAGAACTACAAGACATTATTGAAAGAAATCCATGATGACATAAAGAAATGGAAAGATATCCCATGCACGTGGATTGGAAGAATAAACATAGTTAAAATGTCTATATTGCCTAAAGCAATCTACAGATTCAATGCAATCCCAATCAGAATCCCAATGACATTCTTCACAGAAATAGAAAAAAGAATACTAAAATTTATATGGGGCAACAAAAGACCCCGAATAGCTAAAGAAATCCTAAAGAAAAAGAACAAAGCAGGAGGCATCACAATCCCTGACTTCAAAACATACTACAAAGCAATAGTAATCAAAACAGCATGGTACTGGTACAAAAACAGACACACAGATCAATGGAACAGAATTGAAAGCCCAGAAATAAAACCACACATATACGGACAGCTAATTTTTGACAAAGGTGCTAAGAACATGCAATGGAGAAAGGAAAGTCTCTTCAATAAATGGTGTTGGGAAAACTGGACAGCCACATGCAAAAGAATGAAAGTGGACCACGTGCTATCGCCATTCACAAAAATTAACTCAAAATGGATCAAAGACCTGAAGGTGAGACCTGAAACTATAAAACTCATAGAAGAAAATATAGGCAACACACTATTTGACATTGGTTTTAAAGGAATCTTTTTGGATGACATGCCTACCCAGACTAGGGAAACTAAAGAAAAAATAAACAAGTGGGACTTTATCAGATTAAAGAGCTTTTATAAGACAAATGAAACCAGAATCAAGATGAACAGACAACCAACCAGCTGGGAGAGAATATTTGCAAAACATACATCTGACAAGGCGTTGATCTCCATAATATATAAAGAACCCACACAATTGAACAACAAAAAAACAAACAACCCGATCAAAAAATGGGCAGAGGAAATGAACAGACACTTCTCCAAGGAAGATATACAGATGGCCAATAGGCACATGAAAAGATGCTCAACATCACTAATCATCAGGGAAATGCAAATCAAAACAACACTAAGATACCACCTCATGCCCGTTAGAATGGCTATAATCACCAAGACAAAAAACAACAAATGTTGGAGAGGATGTGGAGAAAAGGAACCCTCATACACAGCTGGTGGGAATGCAAATTGGTGCAGCCTCTATGGAAAACGGTATGGAGATTCCTCAAAGAATTAAAAATAGAGATGCCCTATGATCCAGCCATCCCACTACTGGGAATCTATCCAACGCACCTGAAATCAACAATCCAAAGAGGCTTGTGCACCCCTATGTTCATCGCAGCATTATTCACCATAGCCAAGAAGTGGAAGCAACCTAAGTGTCCCTTGACTGACGACTGGATTAAGAAAATGTGGTATATATGTACAATGGAATACTACTCAGCCATAAAAAAAGACAAAATCGTCCCATTTGCAACAACATGGATGGGCCTGGAGCGTATTATGTTAAGTGAAATAAGCCAGAAAGAGAAAGACAAACACTGTATGATCTCACTCATATGTGGAATATAAACCAACACATGGACAGAGAAAACTGGACTGTGGTTACCAGGGGCAGTGGGGGGGTGGGCACAAGGGGTGAAGGGAGTCATATATATGGTGATGGACAAACAAAAATGTACAACCCAAAATTTCACAATGTTAGAAACCATTAAAACATCAAAAAAAAAAAAAAAAGTAGTTAAGTCAGAAGTCAACCCAAGCAGGTTCATCCAGAGCCTGAGCATGTAATCACCAAAACCACAATGAATGACAATTCTGATAAAGACTTCAAATGTTGGCTGACCACACAACTTGGTTTGCCTGGGACAATCTTGGTTTATACTTGCCGTCCTGACATGATTATTAATAACTCTTCTTTTCATGACCCAATTTGTCCAGTTTGGATAATAAATAATATGATCACCCTGCCTTGAGATTCCCTCCCAGATCTCATGATTCTAAAAGTTTGGAAAGGAAAATTGGAACTTGATTCAATTAGGTCATGAGAGACACATGATAATGCAGAGAAATGGAACCAACTGGGAGCATTTCTCCATTTGTTTTCTCCATCCATCCCTCTAAAGAATAATTAACTGAAAATAGCACCTTTTGTTAATTGCCTTTCTGTCCACACTGGACCCTAAGGAAACATTAAGAGAATCTTTGGTTGCAAGCACGTCTCTTGCAGCAATAACTAGGCGGAGCCATGGCCAAAAGCACAGAGCCTAGGGGAAGTAAACATCTCCAGCCTGAATGCTTATATTATGATGCTTGTGTGCCATAATTCCTGAAAGAACCCCATGCATATCTGGCCATCTAGAGTGTGGTCAAGATACAGGCCCAGGAGAAGGCAGCTGTGGCAGCAACACCTCCCAGATTTCACCCAGACACACTTGTGAGGATATCTGCAAGAACATCTGGGTGGGTAAAATCAAAATAGGACAATTTGGCTTTCTTTCTTCTGCTTGCAACCCTGCTATCCTATACACTCAACCCAGAGACCCCAAGCATCCAGGTTCAACGATTATTTTTACTTTTTTATTTTCTCACAATAAACATGCTCCTTTTCCCCTATCCCAAAGGGATTGTTTGCATTTTAACAGAAACCAAGGTAGTTGAGCCAAAAGAAACATATAATGTGGAATTTCAGGCATTAGCAAGTAGGTAGAGTGAGGAATGGAGGATATGAAGGTTTTCAAATAATTTACCATCTGGGCCAAGCAGCCGCAAATTTTTACCACCAAATAATCCCATTTTTTCCCTGTAAAAGATTTTTTGTTAGCAAAATACCTTTAAGATATAATTTTTTTATTATTCATTATTAATATAACAACTCCCATTTTTGAGAGCTTACTATGTAAGCAGCACTCTATTACATACTTTATATACCATAATTAAACGGGTTTTCATGAAAACCCTATGAAGTAATGATCATTCTTCCATTACAGATGAAAAAATGGAGGCCCATAAAGATGAAGTGATTTGCCAAAAATCATAAAGTTGGTAAATGGTGGAGTCAAATATACTCTGCTTCTCAGTAATTAACATAATTTCCTATTTACAGTCGGCCCTTTGTATCCTCAGCTTCTACATCTGTGGATTCAACCAACTAGGGATCAAAAGGCCTATAACGAGTTGTCTCTGTACTGAATGTATACAGACTTTTTTTTCTTGTCATTATTCCATAAACAATACAATATAACAACTGTTTACATAGTGTTTACATTGTATTAGTTATCATGAGTAATCTAGAGATGATTGAAAGTACACAGGAGGATGTGCCCTGTGTTATATGCAAATACTACGCCATTTATATATAAGGGACTTGAGGATCCATGGAAGTTTGTATCTGAGGGGGTCCTGGAACCAATCCTCCAGACATACAGGGGGACAACTGAGTATATACATCAGAGATTGTTGAAACTCTTGCTTAGTCTGAAATAGAGCAGCTGGGGGAAGTTGATTTAATTTTTTCTCTAAAGCAATTTGATGGTATTATTTTGCATAAATACACAATTTTAATAGCTTTTTGAAATATTAAAAATTTTTTCAATTGCCATCTTTGCAGACCTGGGGGATACTAATCATAACAGTTGATGTCAGGGTGACTTACTTAAGCTACAATTGGTACTAGGCCAATGTGACCTTTTGACCCTACCTACTCTGATTTTGTTTATACAGTATTTTAAAAATGATCTTCACACTTAAAACAACTTATAAATCTAATTAAATGGTACAGTGCTAATGACTAGGAAAATAAAGATGAAAGAGATACAAACTTATAATGTAAACTTGCAGAGTAGTGTAATTGTTAAATGCCCAACCCTGGAGCCAGTCCACCTGGGTGGGTTCCCAAGTCTGCCACTTATTAGCATTGGAACTTTGGGTCAATTCCCTAACTTTATGTGCCTCATATTAAAATATGGTTGTTATGAGGATTAAATGAGTTAATATTTGTATTAGAAGAATGCCTAGGACATAAGTGTTCAATAAGGACTTTTAAATTATTATTATTAATGAAGACAGAAATAAACAAAATGGTAGACATTTAGAATGCTGTACTCTAAAAGTTACAGTTGATTTGTCTGTTTGATGTTCAAAGACTGTCAGTATGCAAGATCATTTCATGATAAAATTAGCATACCTCATTTCATAATGCCTAAGGATTTCAGTAAGACTCAATATTTATTTCACAGTTTGTAGCCTCATTTCTGATTAAATTAATTTAAGGGTCTGGTTGGTACTTAAAGGGTACAACACACAAGTAAACGAGCTCATCCCCTACCCCAAATCCTGAAATATGAAGAACTTCAAGGATCAATGAGCTAAATGTTCCCCTTTGTTGGTCTGCATGCCCTGCCTTCATAAGTGGGTCACTTTGTTCTTGGAATTTTCTAAATATGGACTTCTTTCCTTCTCTTTTTGGCTTTTCCTTCCTTCCTTCCTCCTTTCTTTCTTTCTTTCCTCTCTCTCTCCCTTCCCTCTTCCTTCTTTCCTTCATTCCTACTTACTTTCTTTCCTTCCCAACTTGCAAGGAGTAATAAAGAGAAAAAACTATTAAAGACAGTGTTATCTTACTATTTGTCTTAGTCAACTTAGGTTGCCATAACAAAATGCCATAGACTGGGTAGCTTAAATGACAGGAATTTATTTTCTCACAGTTCTACAGGCTGAAAGTCTGAGATCAGGGTGCCAACATGAGGGCCCGACACTCATGACCTCACCTAACCCTAATTACCTTCCAAAGGCTCCATTTCCAAATACCATCACATTGGGGGTTGGGGCTCCAACGTATGAATTTTGTAGGGACGTAAATATTCGGTCCATATCACCATTGTAAATACATTCTTTTAAAATTTTAAATTTCTTTCATACATAGTCCTTTCTCTAAATTTGGATGTTGTTTGTTTTCTTGCAAAATATGCCATAAGCCTGTCTATTTTATCTATACTCTTGAAGACCTATCTGTCAAATTTAGTTATAAATTATATTCTTCTCTTTCCCAGCATATTTCTGCTCATTATCTTTTCCTTAAGGTCTGTATTGATATTCTTCTTGCAATGCCTTCACTTGAGAGATTTGTTACTTTATTTCTTTTCAAAATAAGATGACCTTCGGCTTATCATTGACTGCATCTCTTGGAACAATCTGTCTGCCCTTTTTATGGCTTGTTTAACAAATCCCTTCCTGCCCTGAGGCCATAAAATATTCTCCTGTATTTGCTTCTAAAAGTTTCATACATTTCAATATTTAACTTTAACCCACCAGGAATAGATTTTTGTAAATGGTATGAGGGAAGGATGTGATTTCATTCTTTTCTTAAAAAAGAAATAGTTGTCCCAGTATAATTTATTGAAAATTCCATCCTTTATCCACCAACGGTCAGTGCCACTTCTGTGAACTATCAAGTGTCCACAATTGTTCCGTCTGTTTTTGGATACTCTATTATGTTCCATTGGTAAATTTGTCCTTCTTTGTGCCAATACAATAAAGAATGAAGCTATAGAGCTGTATAATAATTTTTGAGGTCTGGTAAGGCAACTCTACCTACCTTGTATTCATTTCTCAGGGTGTCTTCGCTCTTTTTTGTTCTTCTTGCCTCCATTTTTATTTTAAAATCACATTCCCAAGTTCCCCACATACCACACAAACCTTTTGGAATTTGCATTTGCATTAGGAAATTCCAAATTAGGAATTTGAAATTGCATTGGATCTACATTACTTTGGGAATAATTGATACTTTAAAAATATTGGGTCTTCCAAACCATGAACATGGTTTATTTTTCCGTTTATTTAAGTATTCTTTAACATTTTCATAGAGGTTTATAATTATGTCCATATGGATGTTTCTTATCTTTTGTCAAATTTATTCCTGGGTATCATTTAAAATAGTTTCTTTTTGTTCAAATTTCCAGCCATTTTTGCTGGAGTTTAAAATTTAAATTGATTCTGAATATTATTTTTTGTACGTGTTGATTTTGCTAAACTCTCATTAATTCTAAAGATTTATCTGTTCATTTCTTTGGCTTTTCAACATAGACATTCAGATCATCTGGAAATAATTATGAATTCTAATAATTGTTGTGTAATTTCTTTTGGGTTTTCTACAAAGGTAACTAAATCTCCTAGAGGTAATAAAAATATCAATTTCTTTCTTATCCTCAAAAGTTGAAATTCTCATGGTTGCTGATGGCAATGTAAAATGGTACAACTAGGCGAGTTGTATGGTTTTTGAATCATCTCAATAAAACTGCTTTAAAAATTGTACACTGAGGAAAGCAATTTCACAGTTTCTTTTAAAGTTAAATGCACACTTACCATATAACCTAGCGATTCAACTCCAAAGTATTTATCCAAAAAATGAAAACGTATATCTCTACAGTGATTTGCACACAGAAATTCATAAAAGATTTATTTATAATAGCTAAAAATTAGAAACAATCCAAATGTCCCTCAACAGATGAATGGATGAATACATTGTGGTATATATGTACAATGGAATATTACTCAGCCTTAAAAACGAACAAACTACTGATGAAACAACTACATGGATGAATCTCAGAAAGATTGTGTTAAACAAAAGGAACCAGACATAAAAGAGTACACACAATTTGATTACATTTACTTTGAAAATCTAGAGAAGGCAACCTGAATATAGAGTGATAGAAAGCAGATTGGTGGTTACCTAAGGCAAGGGGTTAGGCAACAGGACTGATTTTAAAAAAAAAAAGCACAGGGAATATTTTGGAGAAAATGTCCTATACCTTGATTGTGGTAGTATGCAAATGGGTCAACAAATTAGCCAACTATGCACTTAAAATTGATACATTTTATTGTATGTAAGTTATACTTCCCTAAAGTTTATTTTTAAATTTGATTGTTTTTCTGCTCTTGTTACACTAGCTAGAATCTTTAAAGCAAAGATTAATGAAATATGTGACAGTGAACTTTATATATATAAATATTTATCCTTGTTTTGACCCTTAGGCTAATTCTTTCAATATTTTGTCATTAAGGATGTAATTTACTGAGGTTGGTTGTAAGATATCCTTTACAAGGTTAAAATATTTTCCTTATTTGATAATTTTTAAAAATCATAAATGAATTTTTTCAGTTTTATCTATTTAGGTGATTATAGTGCTTTCTTCCTTAATCTCTTGATGTGATGAATTATATTAACTGATTTTCTAATATTAAACCAACCTTGATTTTCTGGAATAAACCCAATTTGTTTATGATATATTATTTTTATACACTGTTGGATTCAGTTTGCCAAAATTTTGTTTAAGATGGTTCTAATCTATGTTCCTAAGTGAGTATGGCTATTATATTACTTTATTATTCTATCTTTGTCAGGTTTTGGCATTAAGTTATGATAGTCCCACAAAATGAGATGGAAATTACTCCCAATTTCCATTCTTTGGAAAATTTTGTGTGTCACTGAAATTATTACTTTCCTTTAATCCTTGGTACAACTCGCTGATAAAATCATTTGGGCTTGGAGTTTTCTTCATGGAAAGATTTTTACTATTGATTCAATTTTTTAGTGTTTATAGAATATTCAGATTTTCTATGTCCACTTGAGTCAGTTTTGGCAAGTGACATTTTCCTAGGAATTTGTACATTTTATTTAAGTTTGAAAATTTATTGATATGAAATTGTTTAGGGTATCCTCTTATTACCTTTGTAACATCTCCAGGATCTAGTTATATCCCCTTTTCCATTATTTAAAAAAAAATTTTCTGCTTGGTGTCACCAGATATGTAAAGAATCAACTTTTGATTTTCTTATAGTATTTTGAAATTCTTTATACTTAATTTTCAAAATTTTGTGTTCTTTCCTAATTGTCTAAGAATTGCGTTCAGATAATTTAGTTTCAGTCTTTCATCTTTTGTATGCATTTAAGACAACTATATCTCTCTAAGTACATCTTTAGTTAAATCCACAAGAATTTTTTAGTCTCATCGCAAAAAAGAAATGTTAATTATGGGGTGTGATAGAGGTGTTATCTAAAGTTGTGATGGTAACCATATTGCAATGTATAAATGTACCAAATCAACAGATCATACACCTTAAACTTACACTAAATTACATGTCAGTCATATTTCCATAAAAAAATCCACAAGATTTGATAAACAGTATTTTTCATTATATTTAAGTTGCAAACATTTTCTATTGTAATTTATTATTTGACTTCTGAATAATTTAGAAATACATAATTTGTTTCCAATCATGATGTTTCTTTAATTGCCAATTTGTTATTGATTTCTCATTTAATCACACTGTAGTTAGAAAATGTTATCTGTATGACTAATCCTTTAAAATTTAAATTTTAAAAGTTTTTCCCAAACCAAAGGAGGGCTTAAAAACTATACTAGAAAGTTTTGTGACACCCCTGGTGACACCACTTCATACAGTACTTATTATAAGCATGGCAGGCACTATAAATAACTAAACTAAATGTTTTGTTTTTTTTTTTGTGAGGAAGATCAGCGCTGAGCTAACATCCATGCTAATCCTCCTCTTTTTGCTGAGGAAGACCAGCTCTGAGCTAACATCTATTGCCAATCCTCCTCCTTTTTATTCCCCAAAGCCCCAGTAGATAGTTGTATGTCATAATTGCACATTCTTCTAGTTGCTGTATGTGGGACGCGGCCTCAGCATGGCTGGAGAAGTGGTGCATCGGTACGTGCCCGGGATCAGAACCCAGGCCACCAGTAGCGGAGCGCACGCACTTAACCACTAAGCCACGGGGCCGGCCCTAACTGAACTAATTTAACCTCATATAAACCCTATGTCATAGGTTCTGCTATCCCTGTTTTATGGATGAAGTAATTTAGGCAGGAAGATAACAGACAAACTGTTGAGAGTCGTAAAGCTGACAGACAGCAAAGCCACAATCCAAAAAACAGCTACGTGACATCTAAGGCAATGCTCTTCATCACTAAGCTAATCCTATTAATAATATCCTAAAATTTCTAAAGCATCTTTTAAGAAGGGCTTTCCAAATGTTATTATACTTTCTTTTGTCCTTGTTAAAGCAGAAGATTAATAGTGAAAAGTGTAATTATCTTCTTTTACATGTGGGAAAATGGATGCCCAAAATCATTATAGCTATTTAGAGACAAAGTTAACCAGGGTTATTTCTTCTAAAACGACTCAATATTTCTCTTGGTTCTGTGTTCAGTGTGGGTAGAAGGTAGTTTATTTCAACAGAAATTGGGATAACAACTGACTTAGATGTTTATTCTCTTTTTGCCCTACAGATCCTAGGATCACCAAAGCAATGGCTGGGAAAAGGAACAGTACAATTACAAAATTCATTCTCTTGGGATTCTCTGAATTTCCAAAGCTCACCTTTGTCCTCTTTTTAATATTCCTAGGCATCTATCTCATGACAGTGTCCTGGAATGTGGGCCTCATCACTCTCATCAGGATGGACTCTCACCTGCACACACCTATGTACTTTTTCCTCAGTAACCTCTCTTTGCTGGACATCTGCTATGTTTCCACTATAGCTCCCAGGATGCTCTCAGACTTCTTCAAGAAGCAGAAATTCATCTCCTTTACGGGCTGCACCATGCAATACTTCTTCTTCTCTAGCCTGGGTCTGACTGAGTGCTGTCTCCTGGCAGCCATGGCTTATGATCGATATGCTGCCATTTGTAATCCTCTGCTCTACACAGCCATCATGTCCCCCAACCTCTGTATGCAGACGGTGGCAGGATCTTGTATAACTGGATTCTTTGGCTCATTGATCCAACTGTGTGCTTTACTTCGGCTCCATTTCTGTGGGCCAAATGTCATCAACCATTTCTTCTGTGACCTGCCCCAACTGTTGATCCTATCCTGCTCTGACACCTCTTTCTTTCAAATCATGACGTCTGTGCTCACAGTGATCTTTGGGCTCACCTCTGTCCTGGTTATCATGATATCCTATGGTTACATTGTTGCCACCATTCTGAAGATCACTTCAGCTGAAGGTAGGTCCAAGGCCTTCAACACCTGTGCTTCTCACCTAACAGCAGTGACCCTCTTCTTTGGCTCAGGTATCTTTGTTTATATGTATCCTAACTCTGGTGATTCCCTGAGCCAAAATAAGTTGGCGTCAGTCTTATACACTGTTATAATCCCCATGCTAAATCCATTGATCTACAGCCTGAGGAACAAGGAAATAAAAGACGCCCTAAACAGATGGAAGAAGAGAATATTTTCCTGGTGTTACTAATTATGGAATTTATTTCAGATGTATAGCGTAGGAAAAATGTCAACTAAAACATTGACCCACAATTCTCCTAATTGTAGGCTGAATTACAACAGCTATACTCTTCTAATGTAAACCCACGACTGGCACAAGGGCAGGAAAATGCCTAAGAATTATCTGGAAGCTCAATATCTCCATCCTTCATCAAGTCTGACCTAAAACACCAATAGGCCAAGCAATCTACAAGTATTTTTGTAGCTAGTTGTGGTGGTGTGACCCTTCATCTTCAATATTCCATCCTACCCAGCATGAACTACTTCAAGGACCAGAGATGCCAATAACGATCGAGGCTGCCGGGAGACCAGCAAGCCTTCTTATAGCATCTCATTTTAGGTAGGGCAGAGATTACTATTAGTACTGAGAGATCTTTTAAAAAAGTACTTCTTAACTAATTATATTAGTTCTCACATTGAATCTATTCTTTCACCTCTGGAAATTATGTATTAATGTCTTAATTTATGGATTTGTCCAAAGCAAAAATAACCATACCAGATCAAAGATTTGTTAACTTTACACAAAAAGAAATTTGTTATAATAGGAATGCTTAACATGTCCGTCGTATTTAAGGTTTGGTTGACCAGTTGGCTCATTAGAGATCCCTAGACAATTCTTTGTCTGTTATTACTATCGAGTCACTTTTGTTCTTCCATCTTCGCAGTGTAACCAGAAAAGGGAATCAGAAACTGGCACTCTGCTGATGAGGTGACCTAGTGCCTGATTTTGGCACCTCCAACAATGTCTTCATGCAACTTTTCTTATTTTTTGTTTTTTAAGTAAAACAAGTCTCCATTAGGAAGTTGTTTTTCCAATAATTAACAGATGGGAAGTATATGGTAAAATTAGCTTAAGAAGTTGAACTTCTGGTTCATACGAAAGTCTAGATTTGGCTATTTCCCTCATAACCTCAGTTGGCATTGCTACAGGGATAGAGAAATACTGTAGAGTTGAGGCTGGAACATAAAGCACATTTCTGTTGTTTATTTTCTGATAAGATTCTGATTTCCATAATCTTAGGATAGAAATAAAAGGTATATTCAAGAGATTGTTCCTTATAAAAGGCATTGTGTACATTTTTCTCTTTGTATTCAAAAGGGAAAATTCAAAATCTCCATGAGTGTTCAAAGAACTATAGATTTGAAGGTCCTGCTTCTAAGACATATTCCTCAGGTAAAATTTAACTTAGAGCTTGGAGGTAAAAGAGAAAGGTTTTTGGACAACAGCTGAGTTGTAGTTTTGGAATGCGAGTTTTGTGAAGGGAAGGTGGATATGGGGCTGTAGACCTAGCCTTCATCTAATGTCTCTTTCAGCACTAGCGTCTGTTAGCGATCCCAACAGACCTCCCTCCGCTTCAGCCTAATGACCAAGGACATCAGGTGAAGACTGGACTAAAGTTGAGAAAGAGAAATAACTCCCTAAGTATCATATGTTTTGCTTGGTTGGATATTTAATATGTTTATGGTCAAAGATAAGATCCTCAAAGAGAAGTACTCCTTTGAATCAATATCATAGCCAGCAGAAATGCTTTATTACGTAACTTTCAAAATCTCCTCAATTATGGAAAACATAATCCTCAGAAAAGAGTGATATGACCTTAAATCAAAGGGTCCTATTGCCACAGAAGACCTGAATCCCTTTTATTCTGATCTTTAAATCATCTATAAGTTTTTGGATGTATAAGACACATATCCCTGTGAGGAGTTTCTCATGAACAACGAATGTTGAGAGATTAATTATTCATACAGAGGCTCAGTAATTATTCATACAGAGGCTCAGTAATTAGACTGACTTATAGACAGTACTGTGTGTTTCTCTTTTTGTAACTACATGGGGTTGACATTTTTGTCTTGATGATCTTTTTAAAGAAACAAATGTAGTTTATATGATGTTGTACTAGGGGAAACATGATCTGCATCTATTAATTCTATCATACAATATTTTCTGGGTTTCTAGGCTGCTGCAGGAATTTAGCACCGTGACTGAGAAGAGAAGTGCTCTAAGATATGGAGCAGTAAATCCTACGTTCTAAGAAGTTATATTTTCCTTGCTGTGTTAACAGAAGAGGGTGGGATTTGGTAGCTTCTAGGACTGTGAGCATAGGCCAAGTGCTCCTAATTCAGCACTGACTGTTGATTGGTTGTTCTGTTCATCACTATACATCTCAATTATTTTATTCTAAATTTGGAAAATAATCTCACATATACCTGTATCCTTTTTTTCATAAGTGCTCTACCACTTTATTTTTGGTGAATGAAAGTAGATGTCTGCAAGTGAAGAAAAAAGTGGGGTTTGTAAAAGCTTCTTAAGTTTCCTAAGTTGAGATACATCCAGGGGAGTGGATCAATGGATTGCTACACGTGTGCAAGAGCAGCTTCAGGAAGGTTAACACGACCTACCTGTCATTAGACCTGTTTTCATCTGAGGGCAAGACCACAGCATGTTCTGTAATTCCAGAATTTAAAAAATGGTTGAACAGCAAGTGGGATGTTTCAGAAAACTAAACATCAAAATAGAGACCCTGAGATCTTTCCTAAGAATTCAGAGAAAAAGTATAAACAGATGAATATGGTGAATGAGATGATGAGGCATGAAGGATTGCTTCAGGAGATCCAATGTAATATAATAGGAAGTTCAAAAGGCAATAATTAAACAGATGGAGACGACAGGATTATTGAATTTTAAGAAAAGATAATTCTTTTGATCTGAAGAAAGAATATTGAAAACTTGCCTGTTTTAATCAAGTAATTTGTTCGTTAAAATTAATTCCAATCCAAATCCCTGCAGCATTTGGTGCAGGGTGGGGGTAATGGAAAGAACTTCGTAAAATGATACTAATGTTCAACTTATTAAAGAAATGTTGGCAATAACAAGAATATTTTGAAAAAATACTTAGTAAGTAGTGACTTGTCTCTACTTAAAAATTTATTTCAGGAAAAGATCCAGTTAGATGAAAAGTAAAATTTTTAATAGAGGAATCTTCTATAGCAACACAAATTATTGATAAAAATATTGAATTTATAATTCTGATGTTAGTTAAATATTTCAGAATATAAAAATAAATTTGTATTTATTTCACAGCACATAAAATATAGCTGCCATATGGATTGAAGAATAATGACTAAAACACATTTAAATCACAAGTAAACACTAGAAAAAAATATACGAGTAACATTGATGAATATATCTAAGAAAATACAAATGTGTGATTTATAAATGATAAAGAGTTTAAAAAGCTGAAAAATCAGTGAAAGAAATCACGAAGGAAAATAAGTTGGTACTCTAAAGACTTCAAATTTCTTTTCAACCAATGACACAAAATTCAAGGACGAGCAGCAATTTGAAGAAAATAAAGCAACAAATGATGATTTATAAAGGGTTAATATTTTGATGGAGGTTTCATCCACTCTACTGAAAAGTAATCATATTATTACAAACCCCATAAAGAGCTGAATTACAAAAGAGAAAATAAGTCTAAACAAATATATGAAAAATGGTTCAAACTCGAAGTAATCAGATACATGCAAATCACAACAACTAAGTGTGCCACATTTCACCTGTCAAATTAACAAAAGTAATTTAAACTATTGAATATAGTTTAATTATTCTGAAAGAGTCTTAGTCTAATATTCCATTTTTAGGCCTAGAGATCCCTAAAACTCACCATAAGAGGTAAAATTGACAATTGTGATTATTAAGTGAATTTTATCTTTGTGCTCATTTTTCAGATGATCTATTTCATCTCTTGTAACAAAATGACTGTGTGATATTTAAGAAATCTCTCTGTCAAAAAAACCATGATAGTAGAGATAAAGATGTCCACCATGGAGAATACCTGCTTACCTTCCAGGATAATAAAGATGTCTCTCTGGAGAGGAGGATGGGCAGGCTGCCAGCCGCCCTTTGTAAGATTTAGGTGTCTTAAGGTCAGTGTTCCTCAGCTGTGACACAGACTCACAGTGTGTGTGTGATCTTCCTGTGTCTGCCTCCACATTGCCCTCACGGGACGTGAGAGACTAGAGGAACTGTTGCAAACATAAAGTTCATGCTGCCTCCTTTCTAAATCCATTTGGGCTCATTGTCTTCTTACCAGCCAAAGCTATTAAGTGTGAAAAGCCAGCCACACAGCTGCCACCACACTGTTGTTTAGAAACTGCTTGATGGTTTGACACCAGATAAACATCAACCTGTCAGAATGAAAGACATCAATAAACTCCCAGTATGGCCATGCAGTGCATACTAATGAAATGCCAACCCTGATTGTTAGCAATAATGATAATCAATAATGCTCCTTGAGATTTTACTAAGTGCCAGGCACTGTTCGTGTGCTTTATATGTACTTACTCATTTAATCCTTACGATCCCGTGAGAGATGTGTTATTGTTGTGTACTCATTTTTAACATGAAAAAACTGGGACAAAAAGGTTTAAGTAACTGTCCCAATGTTTAATAGCTCATGAGAAGTACAGATAAGGTAGAAACCTGGGCAGTTTGACCAAGATTAACCATTCACTACAATGTGAGTTTCATGTTTGCATCTTTCTGTATGGTGGCAGGATAATATTTACCAGTGTATTTTTACCCCTTTGTGCTTCATTGAATTTCTTTGTTGGAATCTTGAAAGTCTTTTCCCCAAGCTGGGAAGTTAGAGGTTAGTCACTCATATAAGGGGAAAAGCTGCCACAGCAGAACTAGCGAATAAATGGTGAAAATTCTTGTTTTTTAAATTCAAAAGCTTTGGTTCAAGTGTAAGACCAGAAAGATTCAGAAGGTGACAAACCTAATAAAACGAAATAAGAGGTCCTCCTCACTGGTGAGGAGGGGAAGCCAAGTGATGAGTGCGAATCAGGAAAGTTTGGATGCGTTAGTTTGGGATCTTATCCCTTGCTCCCTGATTATTTGGGGTTAAGTTCAGCATCTAGAAAGATATAGAAGCTCTTTGAAGAATCCAAAGGAGAAGGCACTCATGGGTGCTCCTTCACTGGAGCATGGGAAAGCAACACATGTCCTAGAGTTCTCCTATTTACCACACAAATATAAGGTGGCAGCCTAGAGTATAAGGAGCAGAAAGAAAAGCCCAGGCTGAGAAAGGTCTTTAAAAAGTCACCCTGAGTTTTCTATGGCTGCAGAGAGGCATGGAAGAGGATCATAAAGTTTCTCGTGCACCCCAAGAGGGGTGGGAAAGTGTTGGTGAACCAAAAGAGCCAGATGGTCAGGAGGAGGAAAATGTAGAACATGGGGACCAATGACCAGACCATCAGGACCACATACCGCTCAAAGAGACCATCTAACTTGTGGCCAGCCTGTAATTGCCACATTTAAGCTTTCCAGTGACCATTGTGGCAGGAGGTTAACAAAGCAGTGCCAGACTCTATTCCCCAGTCCAAATTTAGAAATCGGGATTTAGTAGCTTCTTTGAGCTTGCCTACGTGTCTAATTCGTTGCTATTTATTCAGTCTTTCCAAGTAGGAAACAGAGCCTGGCATGAAGTTCCTCTGGACATAGTTTCACAGTATCCTCCTTTTCTTTTGACCAGATTCCTATCTTATCAGTGCAGAAAATCTGGAGGTTTGTGAGAATAAAACACACATCCATCTCAGATTTTTGGGATGTTGACGATGGCAGGATTTAAAATTTATGAGATTTAGGCCCTTATAGTCTCTCCTCAGTCCAGTACCTTAGGCGTGCGCTCCCTAAAGAGAGCCTTTCTGACCACTTTGTCCATCCCAGCAGCACTAAACAGCACTTCTCCTCTGTGAATAAGGTGCAAAGTCCCCACAGAGCCTTAGGGAATGAATAAGTGGGAGATAAGTCTTGAGCTCCCCTAGAGAGTCAACAATATTATTAATAGTTATTTCTGAGTGGCAAGATTATGGGTGATTGCTTTTTATTATATTGTTCTGTATTCTTCAGACTTCCCATGTATTCACTGTAAATTAAATTTTAAAGAATCAAGGACAGAGAAGAGCCTAGTGAAGTAGGGTAGAGTGAAGATGGTAAAACACACACCTGAAGTCCTGTCTACTCTCCAACTGTTGGGCTGTTATGGCTTCCTTACTCAGGCTGTTCAGATTCCTTTTGGCCATTCAAAAGTTACTAAGAACATCTCCTGAACATCTCTTATAAAATCACCAGTGAGATTTATATCTGGAGTTGATGACAATAACCACTGATGTACAGCTGGGTGAGGAAATGTCTCCAAACCATGCGATGCAGGGAACACAAACACTCATTCCATGAGTGAATGTGCCTTGTGATTGTAGTAACAGAGACACTCTCTTGCTTAGAGCATTCTCTCTGCTCTTACCGTTATGGAAGAGAGTTGTTGCCACGCAGAATGAATGGATGAGGGAATACGGGATTCAGTGACTTGGGTGTATTCACAGGCAAATAAAAGCAGGATTTGACAAGTAGCCTTGGAAAATGAATAATAGAAAGTGAATTGCTGAGGGAGCCAAGCCCCAATGGGACTACAGGTGAGCAGCTTTATCCTTGGAGGGGAGGAGAGCAATTCTTTGTTTGAAATAGGCATGAGTAATGTAAAGATGAACACTGGTGCTGATAAACTTAGGAGCTGAGCCAGAATAAGCCTGAGAGGCTCTATTGTCATGGCAAAATAAAGACAAAGGCATCTATTAAAAAGAAGTCATATGCTATCCTCTAATACTGCAGAATTAAAGACTCCACACATAATTTGCAGCCACACTTGGTTTTTCAGTTTTCCTTGATGTTACGTCTGTCTCCATAGGTATTTGGGGAAAAATAATACAAACCTGTAAACCTCATAGGCACATATCACTCTTCTTTATTCTCCATAGCTGTGACACTTGCATCTTTCTTTTGGGATCAAAGACTCACGCCATCCCAAATAGCAGATGAAAGGCTGAAGCCTAGACAAAATTACAGTGGGAATGCAAGTACACTGCCAGTGGGCAGGAGGGATCTTTTTTTGGGTGATGGAAACATTCTAAAATTAGATTGTGGTGGTAATTGCACAACTCTATAAATCTACTAAAAATCATTGTACACTTAAAGTGGGTGGATTTTATGATATGTAATTTATACTTCAATAAAACGCTTTAAAATAAAAATAACGTTAGAAGAACAAAAAATAAATCTCTCCAAGCAAGACCTGGCTAAAAGAGCATGAGATTGTCCTAGTAGACTCTGAACCACAGAAATGAACCACAGAAAATTCTTCAGTCATCAAACCTGACAGGTACTCACTCATTTTTTCACTTACATCAACATTTAGTGGGTACCTACTAGTAGGCCGAGTGTCGAGGGTGAAAGATTAATAACACAAATCCTTCCATAGGAACCTCCCAGCCTAGTAGGGGACATGATGTAAAAACAAATAATTTCAATGCAATGTGATAAAATGTAAAATTAAAACTATATGCAAAGTACATGACAGTTTTGAATCCTTACTATAATGTTCAAGGTAGATCATTATAATCAAATTGTCATAACCTTTAAATATGATATACGATTAAGGATTTACCACAAATCGTTGAAAAATCTAATTGTTTTTTTCAATTAAATGGCAAGGAACTTAAGAAAAAATTAACTCTTCACATCATAAATTAGATTCTGGATTGTTTAAGCAGGTTAAAAATGCTAAACCAAGAAAAAGTCAAAGAAAAATAGGTAAATACTTATCTGGATTCTGAACAGGGAAGAACATTACTTAAAATCAATGGAAGAAATTAGAGAAGTAAGATTCACTGTAAAAAAATGAAATTTTCTTAATGTTAGGAAATTATAAATAAAATTAGATGGAAATGGAAAACTAGGAAAATGCATTTGCAGCAATGCAATAATACTCCTTTCTAGAAATTTATTTTATAGAAATTATCCGAAGTGATGAAACTTTGGACATTGACTTCAGAATTACTTTTCATTGCAAAAACTTAGATTCCACTTAAAATCCAACATAGGAAAAAATCCTGCAGAGGTGAATTTTTTAAAGTGGAATATTATATAACCATTAATACTTAGGTTTATGATGATGTTTATGAATCATTTAAATATGTACTATAACCTGTTGAGTGAAACATACATTATAATATTCCACGTCTAACAGAAAAGACTGAAAAAATCAATCTGTAATGAAAGGTTTTAGATTACGATCATATACAAGATGCATTCCTATTCTAGTGATTTGTTGGTCTGAAATAATTTTCTAAATCTGAAGGATCCATAAAGTGAAAACAGAATCAGCAGGGGAAATCTCTCAGGCTTTTCTGCTGTCATTACACTAGAGAACAATTACCTGGACAGGTTAATCCCCTATCCTCTCTCCGCCTTGGATCCTAAGGAGGCATTAAAATGAACCCCAGGTGGACATGCCTCTCTTGTCGTGGCTGGCCAGGAGAGTGCATGGCCAAAGCAGAGTTTGGAGGAGGAAGGTCCTCCAATAGGAATGTGCCTTTAGAAGATTGTTGAAAGTAAGTGTTCAATGACTTTCCCAGGAAGCTGGAGCATGGCAAAATTCCAGACATGAGGTGGGCAGTGGATGCTGCTCGATTTCCCAGACTCCAATGGAGTAAACAACTATCAGTTGCTCACCTTCCTCACAAACATCTGGCTGAGATTTGTGGTCAATGGCAGCATGGGACAGCATAGTAACGGTATTCATGGACCCTGACTCCTGATTTCAGAGCCTCGGTCCTCCACATAGCCACGTCTTCCCACGGCCATCCTGTCTTCTCTCCACGCCTCAGAGCGTGGAGAGCTCTGACTCTTTTTACTGGGAAGCAATGTTTCCCTTTAGTGGAGAATTTTGACAGAAACATAAACATGTAATTAAGAGAATAATACCTTTAGTTTAGGAACTTGCTATTGTATCGTGAGTTCAGTGTGATTTTTTTCACTACTTCACAACCACCCCCTTACCCAGTGTCATGTTTTGAAAATATTGTGTTTATCAAGAGCTGAATTTATTAAGTAATAATTAATTCATTTAATATAATTAAAACAATATTTTAGTTTCCATTCCCTTAGCATTGTGCTCCGTAGCAAGAATTTGGGAATTTACAAAACCTGGTCCAAAATCTCATTACTACCATTTATTAGCTGCTTGACCTTGGACAAGTTACTTAGCCTCCCTGTGCCTCAGTTTCCTCATATGTATATTAAGGAAAACAAGGCCCATAGGGTTGTGTGAGAATAAATGAGATGTATGTGAATTGTTGAGAACTGTGCCCGGCACAATATATATGATTAGAAAACAGCAATGATTTAACTCAATAAAAGGTAAACTTTATTACCACACAATTAATTCTAACCCAAAACAATAATCTTGACATTTTAATGATCTTAATCTTATTCAGTATAAAATACTTCCTTATTTACTATTATAAATATTGAGAATAGCTGTGCACTCCTACTATCCAAGATCCCATAGCATTTCTGGTGTATTTGGAAAAAATTGCTGTAAGAAGTGGCTTTCTATATTCTTAACCATCCTTTTAGTTCTTACTTCTTCAGAACCCCTGCTTGGTATTTTAGTTGGAAAAATTCCTTTGCATTTCTAATTTTACAGTGTTAGCCACTCCACTCCATGCACTTACAAGTCTTGGGAAACTGATCACTTCGTGATCAATAACCATTTCTTAAGATACTTGCTTAGCAAGATCAACTTTCTTGTGTCTCAACCATTTACACATTTACATTATCTCTAAGTTCTTCTAATTGTTTAAAAAAATGAAAAACAATTAGGAAAATTGTTTAGATAACATTTATTGCTACTCTAAGATAAAATCTTTAAAAAAGAAATTTTTAAGTAATTTAATTATGATAACAATAATAACAAGAACCGAGCCCACAAGGTCAATTTTTAATAACAGTAACATATAATAACTTTTACAGTGACTCTCTAAATCACACTACAAAGCTTAGTTGAAAAATTAAGTAGCTTAGGCAATTAGAATTAGTCTACAATGATACCAAATACTGAATTTGCTTGATTTGTTTTTCCTCAATAGACCAATTGTCTTGAGTTTTTAGAAAAATGGCTTCAAATTTCCAAAATGTTTTCCTCAATCTTATTCAGCATTTGGAAAATGCTGGTAAATGTTTCTTGGAAGGATTTGACTCTGGGTGGCTGCCTAGAGAGAATAAGACTTCCAAACTCACCCACTGATAACAGAGGTGAGAGTAGAAATGAAATATTTGTTGACAGACATATAAGATTTTCACACTCAAAAAAAGATAATACCTAATCCATTCAAAATACCAACTAAACACATTTTGTGAGTTTAAAATGTATGTAACCATTATACCATAAAATAGTACAAAAATTCAACTGCATCAATTTCTGTGTGTTCAGTATTGTTGTCTAGGGACGAGTATTCAAGGTTAGGGAGCAGAGAGCTCATCAACCAGAGGTATATGAAAATGTCTCTAGCCTTCAGGAAATTAAAACCTAACTGGGGAAATCACTGTATATTATCTATTTGCCATAAAAACAATATAAGATAAAAATCCCCTGGAGTTTTAATATAAATTGAGTCATAGAGAGGAGGTAAATAATGGAACATTTATTGAAAGCCTATCCTGTCTCAGATTATTTCATAATAATATTAGTAACCATTATAGAGCAACCTACTACCCTGTGTCAGGAATTGTGTAAGGTCCTTTACACCTATGATCTCATGCTTTCCTTACCATGACCCTATAATCATGACATCCCTATTTCGTGAGCAAAGAAATTGAGGTCCAGAAAGATTAAAGTAACTTGGTCAAGGTCACACAATAAGTGCTGTTGATCCAAGATCCTAACACTCAAGTTCTTCCTCCTTTTCCAAGTCTATTCTGAGGTTCATATTTATTCAGGATCATTCTTAGAACCCCTTTTTGAAAAAGTCTTCAGTTCATTAAGAGCTCTTGATAACTGGTATTATCTCTCAGTGAACAAGTAGATTCTTGACATTGGCTTATCACTGAGGGTAAAGTTACTAATGTGTGATTGACATCTTTCTGTAATCAGGATAACCATGCAGAATATTAGAGTTACGTTTTTAAGTACACTGTTGTGAAATAATTATAGGAAATACATTTTGCAAACTTACAATGTGGTAAATAAAATAAAATGAGGACATTACTAGCATTGTGACCATTTTACAGATGAGGAAACTGAGACTTGAAGGAGTTAGGTAGCTTATTCAGGACCACACAGGTAGCAGAGCTGGGATTTGAAACCATATCTATCTGATTTGAATGTCATTAAGCTATACTGTCTATAAAATAGTCACCCCTCTCCTTTACTTCCACATCTATTAACAAACAATCTTGAATAGCGTGTACTTGGAGATCTTTAGATGAAAATTTTATTTTGATGTTCACACTATTAACACTTATCTCCCTTCATAGTAATTATTTGTTTAGGTGTCTGTCTTCCCTGATAGGCGGCAAGCTCTTTGATGATAAAGTTTATGTTATTCATTGCTATATTCTCAGTAGTTCAGTGTCTGCAAATACTGGACACTTACTAAGTGTTTGAGAAAAGAAGAGAGAAAGGGAGGAAGGGAAGGGACGAGCGAGGGAGAAAGACAAGTAAGTCAAATAGTGTCCACTGTGTTCCTCTCCATGATGTCATATAAAAGTGAGGGGCCCAGCTTATGCTGTTGGAGTTGGGTGTGCTTCAGATGCATTCCCCAAATTGTTTGTAGATAATCATTCACAGCAACCTTATGCCTGGTTTGGGACACTACATAGGAAACATGTATGATCAATCTGCCAGGGGATTCAGGAGAAATTTTCAACAGATGTACTCAGTGGATTTTTAAATGAGTCATGTTTAAACAAAAGGTTGAATTTTTACCTGAATATGTAAGGAATTCAAGAAGTTCATGTTTTAGCCTCAATTTTTATACTTTCATGTATATTCAGAAGCAAATGCCAAATTTTCCAACATCTTTAGCTACTTCATCTGAACTGTATTATTTTTATTAGTGTATTACTAAAATATAATGAATGACCACTTTTATATTTATCAGTAATAATAAAAATGACTTAAGTATAATTTGTTATACACTTACCAAGGCTTTATAGAGCACCAGACACTTCTCTATATGTTCACAATCATCCTTCAAGGTGAGAAACATTATTTACATTTAGCAATAAGAGAAGAGATGCTTAAAGGAAGTAAATAATTTGCCCAAAGCCACCCAATTAATGAGAGCAAACCTGAAATTTGAATACCACATCTGTCTGCCCTTAAAGCCTATACTTTGTGACCTTCTACTTCTTTTAATTCACTACAGTATTTTCAAGTTTAAAACCTAAACAAAGACTATGTCTTTTTGACATCTCTGGTAGGCTGAAAATGGCCCTCAAAAAATATCAGGTCCTAATCCCTGGAACCTGTAAATGTTACCTTATATGGCAAAATCTTTGCAGATGTGATTAAATGAAAATCTTGAGATGGCAGATTATCCTTGATAATCTGGGTAGGCCCTAAATGCAATCACATGTATCCCTATAAGAGAGAGGCAGAGGGAGATTCTGCACACACAGAGGAGAAGCACAGGAGGAGCACAGATGGAGATGAGATGGAGCACAGAGAGAACGAAGATGCTACCCTTGAAGATTGGAGACATGTGGCTACAAGCCAAGGAATTCCAGCAGCCATAAGAAGCTGGAAAAAGCAAGGAACAGATTCTCCCCTGGAGCCTCTGGAGGAAGTGTAGCTCTGCCAACATCTTAATTTAGGCCCAGTGATGCTGATTTTGGACTTCTGGACTCCAAAACTGTGAGAGAATAATTTTTTGTTGTTTTAAGCCACTAAGTTTGTGGTGATTTGTTACAGCAGCCTTAGGAAACTAATACAACATCAGAACATTTGGATACAAAGGGAAAATGCAGTTAAAGAAAGTTATTTATAATAGTTGTTGGTCTGTATCTTCATGTCTTTCCCCTCCCTTCCTCTCTCTCTCTCTTTTTCTTTCTTTTTCTTTCTTCTTTTGTACTATCTTTGTGTACTTTTGGTATCAGGATAATACTAGTTTTGTAAAACGAATTGGGAAGTGTTCCATCCTTTTCTATTTTCTGGAACAAATTGTGTAGAATTGGCATTAATTCTTCTGTAAACATTTGGTAGAATTTTCCAGTGAAACCATCTGGGCTTAGAGATTTTATTTTTGGATGTTATAAAATTACAAATTCAATTTCCTCAATTATTATAGGGCTTTTCAAATTATCTATTTTATATTGGATGAGTTATAGTAGTTTGTGTTTTTTAAGTCCGTTCATTTCATTTAAATTGTCAAATGTATGTGTATTGACTTGTTCATGGTATTCTTTTATATCCTTTTGATGTCTACTACTCTTATCATTATTATTTCTATCCTTCTGCTTGCTTGAGTTTTTTCTTTTTTCTTTTTTTGCTCTACATTCTCGACTGGGAGCTTAGTTTATTGATTCGAGATTTTTCATCTTTTCTAATGTAAGTATTTAGTGGTCACCACATGGTTTCCATTGACACCATGGTAGTGTGAGCCTTGTTACTGGCTAGTGAATGTGAAAGTCTTGGCTCCCTGATTTGTCTTCTCTGGCATCACCTCAGCAGGGGTATTGGAGTGCTGTGTTATAACCTTACATGTGTAGAAGTCTACACTCCCCACTTGGCCTTTGCTGGCTTGGGTGCCCACTTGGAGCCACACAGTGTTTCCCATGCTATTTGGCCAGAGTTGAGTGATTATTATCTAAATGTTTTCTGAGGACTAGACTTCCCCTTTACTGGACTTTTGGCTAGAGAGAACTCATGATAGGGTTATTTTTTCTGTGCTTGTTGGTGTTTCCAGGTTGCTGGCTTCTCCAACTCCAAGTCTAACATATACGAGGTAAAAAGAAAACCAGGGAACTCATTATTATGTCATTCCTTGAATCTCAAGTCCCCAGCTGGTCTGCCTTCTTCTCTCCATCTTACAGAGTCATCTTTTGTTTGTTCTGTATATAACGTCTAGGGTTCTACTTGTACCCAGTGGGATGAATAGGGATAAGTATGTTTAGCTCATCTTCTCAGAAGCAGAAGTCCTTCCTTAAGTTTTAACTGACTCGTTTTCATTTTCTCTCTATAGAGGTATTTGAAGGGATGTTAAATCTGATGAAAAATGAGACATAAAATGATTCAACTTGCTCATGAATTTAGGTAAAATTTTATATGTGTTAGACGTAAAATCTAATCAATAAGAGAATAAAATCATGTTTTTATTTCAACAATCTTAAAAAAAACTTCTCTTGATCCAATTTGCCCCGTCCACCATAGCCTCATTTCTCTGTTCTCCTTTCAGCAAAACTTGAAAGAGCTCCTATGCTATTACCAATTCTCTCCTATTTTACTTGAACCCACTCTAATCAAGCCCTCAGCCTACGATTTCACTGAAACTGCACTTGTCAAGATTCCCAGTGATGTCCGCATTGCTAAGTCTAATAATAAATCCTTTTTACATGACCCATCAGCCCCATTTGGCCCAGCTGACCACTCTCTCCTCTTTGAGACACTGTCCTCACTTGGATCCCAGGATACAACAATCTGCATCCATATCATCCCTGACCTCTAAACTTTGGAGTACTCTAGGTCTAGGCTCAATTCTTGGTTCTCTTTTCTTCTCTCTCTACACTCATTTGCTCAATAATCCCATAGAGCTTTCAGCATCATCTGGATGCTAACATTTCTCAGTGTAAATATTTAGCATAAATTCCTGTACTAAACTCCAAATTTCTATGTCAAACCGCCTGGTCAATATTTCTATTTAGATGTCTATAAAGATTTGTTATACATGTCTAAAACTGAATTGTTGATTCTCCTCTACTACCGTCTAAATCTGTTCCCCCTACCCTTCTCCCCACTTTAGTCAAGGGCAACTCTATTCTTCTAGTAGCTCAGGCCAAAAGCCTTGAGACAGTTCTTCACTCCCTTCCTTTCGTCATAATCTGAATCGAACCTATGTAGAAATCCTTCAGAATCAATCACTAAAATACATCCAGAATCTGACCACCTCTCACCACTTCTGCTACTAGCTAGAGATAAGCCATCATCAGTTCTCATCTGGATTTCAGTAATAGCCTTTAAGTTGGTCTCTGTCTCCTATTCAATCTATCCCAGCCATACTTACAATCTTTGAACATATCAGCCTTAGGGCATTTGCATAGGCTGCTCCCTTTTCTTGGAATACTCTTCCACCAGCTGTACATCTCCCTCAGCAGCTTCAAGTTTTTACTCAACAGTGACTTCTCACTGAAACCTACTCTGTCCACCTACTTAAACTGCAACCTGCTTCCCTACCCCGCAATACGCCTCATTCCACTTAACCTGCTTGACTCTCTGCCATAACACTTAATAATCTTCAAACTATAGAACTTATTTATATTTATTATTTATCATCCATTCCTCCTATTTTGATGTATGAATTAAATAAGTTAGTTTATACATGAAATCTTTTAATAGTTCTTAGTACATAGTAGGTGCTAAGTAAATGTTAGCTCTTGTCATTATTATCTGACGTTATACAGCAGAGCATTTTCAAAGATCTCACATTAAAATTTCTTCTCCATTTACTCACCAGAATAAAGTAAGTTAATCAGGACTAGATTAATACCTGGCACATCCCAAGATATATATAAGTGTTTTCTATAATGATCATGATGATGATGATCGTTATCTAAGCAGACAGAACAAGCAATTGTGGAGTGAGAAAACCCAGAACTCGGAACATTTTCAGGAAGATGAGAATTATGATCACTTTGTAGGATGGAGCTAGTGGATGGGCAATTAGTAAAATACCAGGAATTACATTACAATACATGAATTTGTGCTTAAAATTATTTTTTTAAATAATATTCTTAAAATATTTTAGAATATTTCCTAAAAAGACATTTCTAAAAAAGTTATTGCATCAAAAGATAAGAACATTTTTATGACTCGGTTTACTTGTTGCCAAAAAGAGACGTAAATCTTCTCAAAATAATGTTTTAAAATATTTTAAGTATTGGAGAAATACATTGTCGTTTCTATTTGATGGACATCTAGGATTAGGCATAATTTTTATGTTTAAGATCTGTTATGAGTCTTTAGATAATTGCTCTCATGAAGTTTATTATGGTAGGAGCACTCATGTATTACAATTCACTTGTTAACTAGCATGGTGTTATTGATATAATTTAATTTGAAACAAAACAAATGTAGACATGTAAAATGGAGATTGTAGTGTGTTTGCCTTTTTGCTGACTGATTTAGATGGTAAACGATGGCTTAGACCTATTTCACACAAAAGTGAATGTGAAAATCCCACTGACAATATCTACTCAAACATGAACAGTTGTTAATGCATTATCAACTAACTACTGCTTCTTGGTGTATTCAACCTCCCTTCAGACCTTCTAAATGGTAGGATATGTTGGATTCTCCCATTTCAGGAGCCAAGAATTGGGCTCTCAGAGACATTGCCTCATTCCCTTTCTGACTGAAGGTACATCTTAGCTTTTTGTTTGGAGAATATAATTTTATTTTCAGAGAGTTAGTACTTTCTCTACACTGATCCCGATGAGATAATTGAATACATTACAATTCCAGAAATATTTATTGCATATCTACATTGTTTGGTTCAGCCACTGAACTAAACCTTGGTGTGGTACATTGTTACATTAATGTACACCAATGAATCACATCTCCCTATACCCATGTCCTTATATAGTCCCCTTCCACATTGATTCTTTGCTTGGCTATGTGACTTGCTTTAGCCAATGAGACATCAGCACATGTGATGCAAGCAGGAGCCTGATGAGCACCTGTCATTGGGGCTGGCTCTTTGGAATCCTGAGATCACACTTAGAAGAATCTAGGATGAAAGGCCATGTGGAGAGAGAATCTCAGCCATCCTAACCATTTCAGCCATCCCAGATGAGGCTCAAAACAAATGAGTGAGGTCATCTTAGACCATCCAGTCCCAGCCAAGCCACCAGAAGAAGCAGCCACGTCCAGGTTCTAAGTGAGGTCAGCAGGTGAACTATCCAGTCAACAAAGAAAAACATGAGAAATGATAAACTGTCCGTGTTTTAAGCCAATAAGTTTGAACTGATTTGTTACACAGCAATATATAACTGATATATTACATGTTAAAAAATATTAAAAATATATTTACTCTTGGCTAAAGGCATAGGTTAATGGGAAAACTCATAAAAGTAAAATAAGAAAAGTGAGATTCTTACTGTAAAAAACTATATATACAGGGGCAATGGGAGCATGGAAAAGGGAGCTCCAAATTCATGATAGGGGAAGCTTTCCAGGGTAGGCAGGAAAATACACCTACCTTTATACGTTGTGTATTTTCCTCTTCATATTAAATCCCCTATTTTCTTTGCCTTCCTTTCTGAAAATGTATAAATAGCAATAAAGAGTTGTCCCGGGAGCCATTTGAAATACTTCTTTAACTTTCTTTCTACTGCTTCCCAAATGAGAGCAGATGTCAGATATTGAACAACATCAAATTATTTGCTGAACAACAGAGGAACATTTTCTGTGACACATAATAGTGATTTAATTTGGGCTTTATTATCAAAGAGAAATAAATGTAAACCATTTATATCATGGGATATGAAATTTTATTTAGGAAATAAAACATTTTATTGTATTAAGAGAAGAAGATAGAAATCAAGAGTAGAAGAATGATTCTTTGTTTCTTAACCGAGTGTTAAACTACTCTTGATACCTTGCACTGCTGTAAGCATAAGAATAATTTATTACTGCTGTTTGATCTCCAAAAGCTTAGATACTTTGTTTCCATGATCAGCAACTGCTCACCTGCTTTCATTTTCAAACTTCTAAATCTATTTTCACATAAATTTTATTTTTATAGGGGATTCTGAAAACGTTGTGTCTGCAGTGAATTTCCATAATAAAAAATTCTAGAAGAATGGTAAGTTTGCCCCTTAAAATGTTCAGTCTGTTTACTGCTGTTGATGTTATCCCCTTTGCCATCACAGGTGGCAGGATTGCACTACTGCTGCTGGGCCAGCCCACCCATTTCACAGGCCTGAGGGAAAGTGAGGAAGCAGTATGTATTCTACTATTCTGGTCCTCTTATTTTTAATCACAGACAATGATTTTGATTGTTACGTGTTTGGTCTTGAATGGACAATGGGAAGTAAAAACAGATAACAAGAAGAAATGAAGTAAAAATAACTTTAGGAATCTATGTGAAATATTCTATTTTTCTAGCTATATAATCTTTCTCTACTACTGGGAGTTTTAATCATCATCATCATTAAACACTTTATTTCATTTTCTCTTATCAGCAAATTAGAAAAAGTATATGATAATGTATATTTTACCATTTCTACCTTGTCATTAAAAATTTTTTTTCATTTAAAATATCAGTGATATAAGGATCAAAAACAAATCAGCTTCAATGAAAACATTTTCTAAAACTTCAAAAACGATCTTATTACCTCAGGATCTTCAGAGCACACATATCCTCATGACAGACATGACATGAATATACCATAGATACACCATGGCAACTAGTGTTTCCAAAGAAACCTTTATTTAATTTCTTGAAATACAAATTCATTATAAATTCAACTGATGGAATCTCTATCTCTATTGAAGATGTTCTAAGCATATAAACATATGATTCAGATCTTACTGTAGAAACATAGTGTGGATCTTGTCGCCTCATTGGGGACAATGATGGATGGAATTGAGTCAGTACAATTTTCCCTGTCCAAGTAGTTAAGTAATTCTCTTTTTTGAGTGTTAAAAGAATGCGTTACAATATTAGATCACTCTTCTTTCAGTGTGTTTTTCTACCATGATTACTGCTCCCTTAAGTGTAAAAAAGTCCCTGCGATACAAGGAGAATAACTACAATTATCTCATTTTACAGACAAGGAAACTGAAGACACAGAGAAGTTAGAACAACATAGGGACAGAGCTTGGAATCTAGGGTATATGTCACTAGACCCAGGTGCCTCGATCAAGTTTGGTAGTTTTAATAGTAAAATATTTTTTAAAAAATTAGTGTTAACTCTTTAACATCATATAGCAACTTAGCAAATTATCAGTCATTTTTCCCCAAATTAATGTAAGAATGAAATGCAATAAAAATGCTATTTTATTTATCTGAGTTTATCATAAAGATCTTCTGAAGACATAAATATGAGAACTATCAAAACAATCTCAGAGTGAAAAAATAATTTATTAATAAGATATAATTATAAGTAATTATAAAATATTGTGCAGAACTGGATAGATGATACAGGGACTGGTAGGTTAAAAATTGAGCAGAATGAGAAGTCCAAAATCAACTTCATCATAGAAATGATTTTAATAAGTGGAGAAATCATTCAATAATTGTGTTGGGACAAGTGGCAATCAATTTGGAAAAACAAAACCAAAATAATCTCAGATTTATACCTCACACTATGCACTAAAATGTTCCATAAATTTTAGATGTAAAGGTAAAAATACAAATGAACTAAAAGAAAATACAGAAAAGAGTTTTCTTGGATTGTGTAAGGAAATCTTTTTCAGTATAATACCAAGGACAGGAACTATAAATATCACAAAAAATTGAGCACTTAAAAATAAAAGAAATCTGTTGCCCGGTCAGACATGGTGCTTGAAAATATGTTGCTAAGACCAATGTCAAAGAGCGTACTGCCTATGTTTTCTTCTAGAAGTTTCATAGTTTCAGATCTTACATTCAAGTCTTTAATCCATTTTGAGTTAATTTTTGTGTATGGTGTAAGGTAAGGGTCTACTTTCATTTTTTTGCATGTGGTTATCCAGTTTTCCCAACACCATTTGTTGAAGAGACTTTCTTTTCTCCATTGTATGTTCTTGGCTCCTTTGTCAAAGATTAGCTGTCCATAGATGTGTGGGTTTATTTCTGGGCTTTTGATTCTATTCCATTGATCTGTGTGTCTGTTTTTGTGCCAGTACCATGCTGTTTTGCAAGGTCAAATACCATATGATTTCCTTCATTAAGTAGTAAATAATAACAACAATAAACAAGCACATAGAGACAGAGATTGGATTGGTGGTTACCAGAAGGGAAGGGGGAAGGGAAGAGGGCGAAAGGGATAATTCGGCACATGTGTGTGGTGATGGGTTGTAATTAGTATTTGGGTGGTGAACATGATGTAATCCATGCGGAAATAGAAGTATAATGATGTACACCTGAAATTTGTACAATGTTATAAACCAATGTTATTGCAATAGACAAAAAATTTAAAATAAATAAATAAATAAAATCTGTATCACAAAGTACAACATAAATAATATTGATAATAAATGATAAACTTGGAAAAGATTTAGCAAAATGTATGAGGGAGAAAGAGTTATCTTCCTTGATATATAAAGAGCTCCTACAAATCAATAATAAACAGCCTACTAGACAGATGGGCAAAAAGGTATGTGAGCATATCAGTAAAGTAAATGTAAATAAAAAGCAATAAAATGTATTTTTTTACCTGTAAGATTGTCAAAGATTAAAGCTAAATAATTATGGGCAGTATTGATAATGGGATGGCAAGGTATATTGTCATAAGATCTTGATACTTGTGTAAATTGGCAGCAATTTTTAGGCAACAATTTGGCAACATCTGTGTGCATATGTGTGCATGTGTATGTGTAAGAAAACTTGCAAGAATATATCGCAAACTATTGAGTAGTTGGGAAATGGGATTCCCAAATTTTTAAGATAATTTCTGTAATTTTTTATATTGTTAAAAAAGTTATTTCGACTATGGATAATTTTTTATCCAAAAACATGAAACTATACTCAAAACAAGTACGTTTCATAATATTAAAATAGTCAATCATTAAGCCAAGCATCTTTCTGCAGATTGAAGTAATTTCAAGACAATGGCCAGAGAAAGGAACAATACAACAGTTACCAAATTCATCCTTTTGGGATTCTCAGATTTTCCCAAGCTCAAGATTGTTCTCTTTACAGTATTCTTGGGGACTTACCTCTTAACAGTGGCCTGGAACCTGAGCCTCATCATCCTGATTAGGATGGACTCCTACCTACATACACCCATGTACTTCTTCCTCAGCAACTTATCCTTTATAGATTTCTGCTATGTTACCTCCACAACCCCCAAAATGCTCTCAGACTTCTTCCAGAAGCCTAAATTCATCTCCTTTATGGGGTGTGCCATGCAATACTTCTTCTTCTCTAGCCTGGGTCTGACTGAGTGCTGTCTCCTGGCAGCCATGGCTTATGATCGTTATGCTGCCATTTGTAATCCTCTGCTCTACACAGCCATCATGTTCCCCACCCTCTGTGAGCAGATGGTGGTTGGAGCCTATATAACTGGTATCTTTGGCTCATTGATCCAACTGTGTGCTTTACTTCAGCTCGATTTCTGTGGACCAAATATTATCAACCACTTCTTCTGTGATTTGCCTCAATTATTAGTCCTATCCTGCTCTGAAACCTTTTTCCTACAACTCATAAAGTTTGTGATAGCGGTGATTTTTGGTGTGACATCCGTCATAATCATCATGATATCTTACAGTTATATCGTTGCCACCATCCTGAAGATCAGCTCACTTGAAGGCAGATCCAAGGCCTTCAACACCTGTGCTTCTCATCTGACATCAGTGACTTTTTTTTTTGGATCAGGACTCTTTGTCTATATGCACCCAAGCGCTGATAATTCTCTGAGCTATGACAAGATGGCAGCAGTCTTCTATACTGTGGTGATCCCCATGTTGAATCCTTTGATTTACAGCCTGAGGAACAAGGAAATCAAAGATGCCTTTATGAGATATAAGAAGAAGAGAGTATTTTCCCATTGTCACAGTTAATTAAAGGTGTGGTAGGTTAGTGACCCAGGTGACTGGAAGTTTCCAGACTATCAACCTCATTGGTGTTCTGGCAGGATTGCAAGTGAATCAACCATCTAAATCCAGGACTGGCTCAATGCCATGCAAATCCTGTGGCTTCTTTGAGTCTTGAACAGTTGACTCTCCTCTCTTACATCAGCAGTGACCTCACAGAGCAGTTAATATATTAATTTTTATGTTTCAGTTTCTTGGTGTTTCACCCTTACATACTCTTTCAGAACTTCAGATTGCAGGCTGGAGAGAATGGGACTAAACACAAGACCAGTGATCTTTCTCATACACGACATTGCCAGCAGAATAACGACTGCTTTGTCCTGGACTTCAAACTCTCTGGGCACCTAGGCAAATTCCAGTCGATTGAAGTGGAGATGTGGAGAGCAGCATAACTTTAGACTTTGAACTAACTTCCCTGCCAAGGACATCTGCCATAGGGAGTTTGGTCTGGGATGTGTTTTCTAGGTTATTTTTAGAACTCAACATTAATAGTTTGTAAGTGAATGAACAAGGGGATTTCTATTATACTATCCTGACTTGAAAGAGCTAAAATACAAAGGAAAGAAGTGATCATTTGGATTCTAAAACATTGGAAAGACTACTTTTCTGTTATGGGGGACTGTATAGCATAGATGTACCCAACAATGCAAAACAACTAAAGACGTTGGACAAAATATTTTTTAGAAAATATCTTTAAATACATTTCTGAGAAGGCAAGGAAAGAAAGGAAATCTCCAGCATCCAAATATGAAGTAAAATAAAGAATCCTAAGAGTGAAGGCAGCTCTGAAGATGACTGACATTCACATTGGGGGAATCTGCTGAACTCTGGTAACATTGGGCCCATATTTTGACAGGCACATGACACTTGGGGAAATGGAGACCAAGCCTAAGGCTGCCTGAGAGTTTAATGGGAGATCCAGACGTATATTTGAGAGTCCAGTGGACTATACTTCAGTGTGAGAGGAAATTAAGGAAAAAAACTCGTATCTCACAAAAGGGAAATCTTGACTCTCTCAGGCTTCGTACTGGGTACAGGGAAACATAAACTGAGAATTTGTAACCATATGGTCTAATGGAGGTTTGTGGTCTGAATTCATACTAACTATGCAGTTCAAGGAATCTTTAGCTGAGAATTTATTTTCAAGTAGCCCCAGGTTATTAGTACCATCAGGTACCAATCAGAAGCAAATGCAAATCCTTTCTTAAGATTCTTAAGAGAGAATCTTAAATAGGCTCAAATAATTCTCCCAAATAACTTTCTTTCTTTTTTTTTTTATTGAAGTAACATTGGTTTAAACATCATATAAATTTTAGGTGTACCTCATTATATTTCGACTTCTGTGTAGACTACATTGTGTTCGCCACCAAAAGTCTAGTTTCCACCCATCAAATACACATGTGCCTTTTTACCCCTTTCACCCTCCTCCACCCGTTTCCCCTCTGGTAACTATCAATCTGTTCTCTGTATCTATGTGTAAAATAACTTCCTAGAGAAAATCAGCTTACACAAATCTCGAAATACAGAGGGGAACAAGATCTTATAGGTGAAAGCCAAGAAGACATGGCCATGTCAAACCTATAAAGATGTCAGGAATGGCAATTGTCTCAATTCAAATACAAAATAGGTGTGACTGATATGTTCAAAAATAAGAAGAGGAATGGTAAATATCTTTAAAGACCAGGAGAATGAAGTTTACTGAGGATTTCTGCATCTGGCAGTATGGTGAATTATATATACCTAAATGACTCTCCTAACTGAAATACTGTATTTGAAATAAAATCACTGTTTAAATGAAGTTCGATTTAACTTAAAGCAAAGGAGGAAAAAACTAAGCCCCAAAATGAAGTGAAACCGGGAAGGCAGGGAAGTAAACAAGGGCTGAACATGGCTTTCGCCTTCGAGAGTCCTGCTGAACACTGGAGACCCTGAGCTTCTACTATGTGACCTGCATCAGTGGTGAAGGCTCAGAAGACAAAACTCAGGGCATGACCCAGGTGGTCTTGATAAATAAATGAAAAGCAATAGGATATATTGGAGTATATGAGGCAACCGTTTGGTTTAAAACTAATCCGGCCTGGCCTTGTTTTTCCAAAAAGGCCTGATGTGGCCTGTTGAGCATGCATTGTACATCTGCTTTAAATATTTACAATGTCTCAAAGACAAGAATGATGGTCTTAAAGATAGGGCTATGGCTTCTCCCCATATAGGCATTTCTTTGAGGATAAGTATCTCTTCCTAGAAAGTAAGGATTAATTACTGACCCGCTGTGCTTACCTCGTGACCACTGACCTGCTGTGCTGGCTAAGCACCTCGTGACAGTAGTAAAAAAAATATTCCTGTCATATGTGATGTATGCTATTTGTTCCAAGATAGTATATAACAACTCTGTACACCCCACTTCTTTGATGTGCTTCCTTCCTTGGGGAAGGAAGCCCCTGGGCTATAGTCCTCAGATCTGGCTCATATAATAAACTCACCCCAATTTTGATTTACAGATTGATTACAGATTATTTGCCTTGACAGTCTGGAAGGTGATGTGCACATAAAGCCCAGAGGGCTTACCCTCAGGGTAAACAAGCAAGAATTCCCACATATCATGTTTAAGAATTTGAAAAAGCAGTTTATAGTAAAAAATAAAATAAAAGCACCAACCTCTATACCAAGTCAGTCCCCCATAATTGAGAACCAACAGGGAAAAAGTAGTCCTTGTAAACAGACCTGTAAAATCTTCAGATATTGGAATTATCAGTAAAGAGGACAAGGCAGGTAGGACTAGCTATTGTGAAACACAGATTAAATTCCCCCGGAAAAGAGATACTCCCCCCTCAGAGGGAGAAATACTGAGAATAGGTCAGAGTCTTGGCAAGTCAGAGCATTGAAAACTGGAGAATCAAAAGGAAGAGGCTTTGTCATTTACAACAATATGGATGGACGTTATGGACATTATACTAAGTAAGATAAGTCAGACAGAGAAAGATTAGTACTGTATGATCTCACTTATATGTCAAATCTAAAAACAAACAAACAAAGTCTCAGATACAGAGAACAGATTGGTGGTTGTCAGAGGTGAGAGGTGGGGTGTGGGCAAAATGGGTGAAAGTGGTCAAAATGTACAGAATCTCAGTTATAAAATAAATAAGCCATGGGGATGTAATGTACAGCATGGTAACTATAGTTAATAATACTGTATTTTGTGTTTGAAAGTTACAAAGCGAGTAAATATTAAAAGGTCTCATCACAAGAAAAAAATCTGTAAATATGAATGGTAATGGATGTTAACTAGACTTATTGTGGTGAGTATTCTGCAATATATACAAATGTTGAATAGTGTTGGATACCTGAAACTAATATAATGTTGTATGTCAATTATATCTCAACAAAAAAAGCAAAAGGAAGAAGCTTGCTATATCCATACAGTGGAATATTATTCAGCCTTAAAAAGGAATGAAGTACTGATACTTGCTACAACATGGATGAACCTTGAAAGTATCATGCTAAGTGACAAAGCCAGTCATAAAGGACCACATATGGCAGGATTCCATTTTAATGAAATCTTCCAAATAGGCAGGTAAATAAAGACAGAAAGTAGATTAGTGGTTGCCTAGGGATGAGGGGGTGGAGAGGAATGGATATTGAGTTTCTTTTGATGAAAATATTATAAAATTAGACTGTGGTAATGGATGCAAAACTCTGTGAATATACTAAAAACCACTGAATTGCACAATTTAAATGGATACATTTTATAATATGTGAAGTATATCTCAAAAAAGCTGTTTAAAAAAGAGTAGGCTGAAAAGTGCACAGGACCAAAGGCAATGTTCTTGGGAAGGTACCATTTCTGTGGTGGGTATTCCTTAGAGATCTGATAATGAAACAGAAAAAGGAAGTAAGCCATGGAAAGTAAAGATCCTAAGAAAATAAAAAATTGAGTGAAACACTAACCCATCTCTGTTCCTGAGTAAAATGACCATTTACAAAAGAAACTGCCCTTCCCTATACCAACAGAAAAGGACACACTTAAACTAAGAAACCTGGTAAACTTATGTCCTTGTTTGATTCCTACATAGCCCTGCACAGTCTCAGACCTCAGGTTCTGGTAGAACCATGATTGACCAATACTGCCAGGATTCTAGCAATTCTCTCACCTGTGGTGCTGTGACATGATCCAGATATATCTTTCACCAGTAAGACATATAGTCGACAATTCGACATTCTTGGGACAGAACTGAGCTAAATGAGGAATTAAGGAGAAGGAGGAGGGCAGCCCCTTTGGTCACAAGTAGAAATGAAGAGATTCACCATATGTTTCCTTGAAATAGCTCTTTCTCCTTATGCAATTAAAATATGGCTTGACTTCTATTGATTAGAGTTACAGATGGATTGTCAGGAATATATTTTATGGCTGTGAAGACAACCAAACTACCCAATGAATATGAAGAGGCAAGTAAGATGGAACAGTCTTAAATATATATATATGATAAATCTATTACAATGAGACACCAAAATGTGAAATCCTGTTAGACTTTTATTAGCCAGTAGAGGGAGATCCATCACAAGACTCTCTAGTAACTGAGAAGTGAACACAGACAAGGGGGACAGTGGGCAGGTCTGACTAGTGATAGTGATGATACTGACTTTAGTGTGTAACTCTCTGCAGTTTTTATCCACAAACATTTGGTCTTAATGGCAGCTTGACTATGAGCTGCCTTATATTCCTTATAGATGAGGAAGCAGAACCTCAGCTCACTCTTGCTGAGGTGATCTAGCAAATGAGCAGCAGATGAGGGACAAGGCATTCAACCATTCTAGCATCACCCAAGGGGACAGATGTTCACAACTCTCGCACAGTGGTCCAAATAGGATAATCTTTTTCCCAAATCATGGCCCCTCTAGCTGAGATTATCCCTTCAAATATCTTGGCATGCATGTCTGAGAGTGGTTGAATACCTCCACCTCTGCTTTGTGCCCAGGAGATATGAATACTTCTCTTCATCCCAAGGATTCACAACCTCTTAACCCCTTTTATCTTCAGATACAGATAAGAAAATTCTGACTATAAGAAAATTCCTCCTTGAACTAAGCAACAAGATCTATTCAACTTCAATCTATTACTTCCCATCTGCAAAGAGGGCATTAAAATATCCTCCCTCCTCACTTCATAAGATGCAAAAAGAAGTGACCTTCTGCTTGAAGAGATGGGTGTTGCTAAACAAGCCCAGTATCTTCGCTAACACTGTTCAGGGGAAAGCCAGTAAAAAAAAAACCCAGCTACAGGCTTCTGACCTACAGAGTTGTGAGATATTATATGTCTATTGTTTTAAGCTGCTAAATATGTGTTAATTTATTATGCAGCAATAGGAAACTAATATCCCCATTGCACATTTTAGTCTCCTTCTCTGTAAAACTACCCTCTCCAAACTTTGCAGTTGATATTCTGATGAAGTTTTTTGCTTTTTAGTTCCTTTGTAAAAAAGTTGACCTATTCAATTCAAGAAACAGTCACCAAGCATTTTTTTGATGACAGGCAGTGGAATACAAAAATGATTAAGAAGTTAAAACCCTAAAAGACCTCAAAGAGAAAAAATACAAGTAGACACGTAAGTCTTGTGAGTCAGAAAGTGGTGGAAGTCACAAGGAATAAGAAGTACAAGCTATGAGATTTCAGAAAAGGGAGAAATCATATCCAGTTGAGGGTGTCAAGAAAGGTTATCTTGGGACAGCTTTGGGGAATATGATTGGGCATCAATCAGCAAGAAGCTCAGGAAGGATTTTATGCAGCAGTGAGAATTTTTGTGGGGTTGGAGGCAACATTTAAATAGTTGACCCCATCAGCAACCTTAGTCTGGGAATAGTACTGGAAAAAGAAGAAAATGGTGAAGGATGGTAATAGAAACCACTAGATCCAGGGTGATGGACTCATGAACTTAGGAGGGTCGGAGGAGCAAGAAGTCATGAAAACCAAGAGTAGATTCACTGAGAGTTGCAGAGTAGAAAAACAGAAAGTTTTCATAAAGGGAAATATTAGAGTTTCAAATTTTAGAATTAAGCAGTTTCTCATGATGGTGAGGTCTAGGATGGGGCTGCCAAAGCACGTGACTGAGGTGGCATAGAGTTTGAAGTTGGTGGAGGTATACAAGTCAAGACAGTGTGCAGCTAGGCAATTTGGAGAAGCAACAACCTTAAAACCATCTTATTTGTCTTCTAGTTGCCCTTAAACATAGAGGGCTAAATAAGTGTTGGCTTGAGAAGTACACAGAAGAATGAAATGATCACGGTGAGGTGAAATCAATCCAGAAATATTTCCTACATTATTGAGTTTGAAATTCAGTCATACAGAGAATCAATAAATGGATAAGCAATAGGTCATCCTTTGCCATTCCTAGCTATGTGTGGTTGCTCACTAGCTGATTACCCAAACCCAGTGTTGATCAGCTTGAGAAGAGTGATGTCTTGAGATCTCAATCAAAGATATAATATACGCAGTGCATAGAGGGAAGCTGTTGGGTTTTATTTTTTCCCCTGTCTTTCTGTCTGCAACAACTGACAGAATTTCAAAACCAATTTTAGATTTTTAAGACTACTTAATGATTCAGTAAAATACATAGATAATTGATAACCCATTGCTGTCTTCTCATCTCATCCTCTTTTACCTCCCCAAACCGTCAACATCCACGTAGACTGAAGTGTCCCCTATTCATCTGGCTTTTTATGGCCTCTTGTAGACAAGGCTTTTCTTACCATCTGGGATCCAGCTGGATAGCCCTCTCTAGTGAACATCCATCGACCCAACTGCCTGTCCCCAATCACAGCTGCCTCTCCTTGAAGTTGAGCCCTATTGACAAAATGCTACTTTTAGGATCAAGCAAGTTCAGGTTGGTTGTACATTTCCCAAGTCACATCAGCTCTGGATCATTTTCAGGTCTATTTTAGAGGACAACTCAGTGGTGCATTGCATAACAGTTAATTGGATGCATGATTCCCAATGGCTCCATGCTTGTTCGTGTTCCTGGTCTCAGAAAGGCTTCTTTAGGAAAGACTTGCGGTGGGCTCTCTCAGCAGGAGGTACCACAGCAATGTGGCTTCCCAGAAGAGGCTCTACCCTTCCCATGACTCCGTACAAGACTGAAGGATCAGAGTCTCTTTAAAGAATAGACAATAGACACTGTGTGTGGAGGGTCACATCTGCCTAGCACATGTGGTTGGGCAAATATTTTCTAGATTCTACCATGCTAGCTTATAGATCTAAGCCTGAAAATAGATTTCAGAGAAGAACTTCTTCATTTACCCTGGATCCAGAGAAATAAATAAACTTTTAGGTGATTTTCAATGAGCTAAAAGAACTATTTACAAAGGCAGATGAGACCAGCTTCCTATAACTTTGTCCTCTGTGTCAACCCTTGCTATTTGAAACCCCTCCCTTCCTGATTCTGGCTTCCTTGTCCTTCCCATTACCACTTGGCTCTGTGTTCTCATGCAGCCTTCCATCATCTCTCACAATTGGTGCAAGCTTAAATTCTGGCTCTCCCAATGACTATAATCTGTTGAGCACCCGTGACTGAGAACCACTGTTGCAGAGTACCCCTCTTCATGACCTTTCCTTCAGTCTCCAAACCTGTTCCAGTTTCCCCAATCTTAAGAATTAATTCACTTGACATTGCCAGCCGCTGTACCTACTTTTCCATTTCATTCTCCTCTTTCACTGCTAAACTAGCATCTCAGTTTCTTCAGCACCTGGCTGTACTCAAATCCCCTCTAAGCCCCATTCCAGATACCCCATCTGGGATTGATGGGCCTCTATTGAAAAGGAAGATCATCTTCCTTCCTTCTTGCCACATCCAATAGCCATTTGTTCCTGTTTTTTCCTCTTTGACTTCCATGCCATGTTCACTAAGCATTACTGGGTGGTAAGGGCTTTGAGGGTCAGGATAAGGAATTTGGATGTCATGGGGCTATTAAGGAACAACAACTAACTAACAAATATTCTTAAGCAAGGAATGATATGACTGGATCTGTGCTTTAGGGAAGTCCATCTGCAGGTTAAGGAGGAAAGATTAAATTGAAGAGAGTATAAAGGCAAAAAGACCAATTAGAAGATAGTAGCAGATCATGAACAATAGGTTAAAACTGCCTGCCAAATAGGGACTGGGATGGCTATGTCACAAAAGGAGGCCTTGATTCTATTGTTGACATTTTCATTCTGCAAATATCAAAGAAAGAGAATCCTTTCTGAAATTTTGCCTTACGGAGGAAGGAAGGAGGTGGGGAAGAAGAGAGACAGAAAATTGAAAAAACACCACAGTCTCTCAGCACCCTATCCTTACACCCTTCACTTAGCAAAAGGGAGTAAGAAACAAGAGGTTTTTGTTTTTATTATTATTTTTTTAATCTAGAAAATGTTCATTACATACAAACTAGTGCATTGGCCACAGTGATCCTTTCCCCAATATCAAGCCTTAAAGAGACCCCAAGAATGTAGGCATAAGGCCAAGAGCTGGGAATTCAAAGAAGGAGTATAATTTTTTTAGCTTCACAGTAGGAGACTATGGCCCTGGTAGAAAAGAAATGGGTGGGGTTTTGGAGTGGAGTGGGGAAACTGCAGCAGATTTTTCTCATCTGGATGCAAGTTGAAGAACTGCCAACATAAACAGGGTGTGGCCACCATCTTTCACAAATCCTTGAAAGAAGCCACAGTACCCTGTGGGTTTGTACAATGCCCACTTCCTCCTGCTTCTTATAAGGGCCTCCCCAAGACACACAAATAGGCTTCAAGTCTTTTCAGGTGGGATATTTGATAAATTCTAAACAAAACATGTACCCGAGGGAAATCCGGCCCTAGTCAAACAGCAAAAGTTATTTTTTTTAAACTTCTTGCACATAGATCTTTTGAAAAATGAGATCTATCAAGTTATTTTTCCCCTATTGCCATCCATTTTGCATGTCCTTATGGGGGGCAATGGGGTGTAGAGGACTGAGTGTGGACTTTAGATTCTGGAAGACCTGAGTGCAAATTCCAGCTTTGCCACACTCTCTCTGTGTGACCTTTGGCAAGCACTTCCCCAAAATTCCATTTCCTCATCTGAAAATGCACTTAAGAATACTTTCCTTTGGGAACTATTCTCCTTTGTGAGGATACTATCAAATACAATATGAAAAAGGCCCAATTCACACAACCAAAAATGTAGTGCCTGTCTATCTTCTTTCTTTCCTCTTTATTTCACAGAATCATAGAATCTTATAATTTTAAGGAACCCATAAGGTCAACTAATTGAGCCTCTTTTTTTGTTTTGTTTTTTGCTGAGGAAGATTCACCTTGAGCCAACATCCATGCCAATCTTCCTCTATTTTTTAGAATGTGGGCCGCCAACACAGCATGGCCGCTAACAGGGCAATGTAAATCTGCGCCTGGGAACCGAACCTGGGCTGCCGAAGTGGAGCGTGCTGAACCTAACCACTAGGCAACCATGGCTGGCCCTTTTTTTTTTTTGATAGCCTATTTCTTTTATTTTTTTCCAATTTTATTGAGATATAATTGACATATAACATTGTATTTGTTTAAGGTGCACAACACAATGATTTGATATATATATTTTATGAAATGATTACCACAGTTAACATCCATCACCTCACAGAGTTACAAATTTTTTTTCTTATGATGAGAACTTTTAAGATCTACTTTCTTAGCAACTTGAAAATATTCAGTATAGTTTTGTTAGCTATAGTCACTATGCTGTACATTACATCCCCAGAACTTTTTATCTTATAACTAGAAGTTTGTACCTTTTGACCATCTTCACCTATTTCCCCCACTTCCTATCCCCTGCCCCTGTCAACCACCAATCTGTTCTCTGTTTCTATGGGTTTGTTTGTTTCTTTGCTTTTTAGATTCCTCATATAAGTGAGATCACCACTGTCAAGTATACTATCTTCTTACTCACTTCCAGTGATGGAGAATTTACTCCTTTCCAGGACATCCATTCTACTTTTGGACTATCCTATTTTCTCTGTCTCTCTCTCTTTTACTCATTTAGTCCTAGTTCCAACTCTTGGAGTTATCCCAAAAGATAGTCTTACATTGGACAAGTTTTGTGAAATATCCAGTGCTTTACAGAGGTAACTGCTGTTGATGAAATAGTCACATATTTTGGAGCCAAAGTCACTCTTGATTTTCACTGCCTCTAGGAATATCTTATTGGAACCAGACCAGGGACTAGGAATATAATAGAAGCAGTGCCAATAGAAATCAACTCCACCCAATCAAAGCTGGCACCCTCTTTACTCCTGAGCCCAGACAGCCAGCCAAGCTGCCAATAGGTACTCTCTGGGACACACCATATGCCACAACCTAGAAAGATCCAACGATACCTAGGAGAGAACTGGCCTTCTTTAAAGCCTCATCAAGTCTGTTGCTGGTGGCCAATTTAAAGTATCTATTCCAAATTTTATTTATTTATTTGGCCAACACCAGTGTTCCAGATGCAGCAGAGATGGGTTTTGTTCTTCCTCCAAGCGCCTGGTTTTAGCCATCTGACTGAAACCCAGATTTTAAGGAGGTATAGGTGAGTCTGTGCTTTGCTTTTCCTTAGGAACAGTTACTGGTGAATCCTAGAATCCTAGAATGGGAGAATTGGGAAGACTCTTGAAGGAGGGGAAGATGGAGGATCAAGATGCTGGAATCCTGTCTCCCTACTGCTCTAACTTTAACCAGAAGAGCTGGTCTTGACTGATTTTATATTCTGGGGCTCTGCAGAAGATTTTTTTTTTTAAACGTTTAGCTATTTACAGATGGAAATAATGGAGGAAAGAAAGAAGGAAGGAAAGTGGACTGGAAAACCTGGTCTAAACTAATCTCTTTATTCTATAGACAGGAGATGAGATGATTAAGATTCAGAAAGGCAAATAATTTTTCCCAAGGTCATACAGCAAAAAGGTAGGAGGAACAGGAAGGAAATCTGCATTCTTTTTAGTTTTCAGGCTAGTGTTTTTTATGCTATTCTAGACTCATGAGTTTGTGTATGTGTGAGTGTGTCTGCAATAAAAAACAAATCATCTAGTTTCCTTAGATCTTTAGTTACCATTGAGACTCCAGGTCTGAGGATAAGGTAAGCAGAAATGGCTACTCCTGGGGAATGAGATACGGGTCCTAATTTCACCTCTCCCACCAACCAACTGTACAGACATTCACTTTCTCTCTCTTGGCCTTAATTTTATTGTCTATAACGGGGAAAAGTCTAGGCTAACTGGTTTCTACCTATGATATTCTATTATTTTATCATTTTAGGTATATCTCCAGAATTTTTTGGACATCCATGCAGTATTTAAAATAGAACAGGTCCAGTTGTCTTGGGTTTAGGGCAAGTTTACAGTGTTTATATAGTGAGTATTTTATAACCCTTTATTGAGCCAGTCAACAAATATTCATTGGGCATCTATAATGTGCCAAGCACTGTAACAGATGAGAAGAAAAAATTGATGAAAGTAGAAAACACATTCGTTTTCTTAAATGCTAGTCTTTCTAGATTTTCTTCATCAGACCCTACAAAGTCATCTGAACTGCAAGTACCCTCTGCACCTCAAATAGAGCATTCATTTCGGAATTATCACATTAGCACTTCATTCCTGGGGCCGGCCCCGTGACTTAGCGGTTAAGTGCGCGTGGTCCGCTGCTGGTGGCCCAGGTTCGGATCCGGGCGTGCACTGACACACCGCTTGTCCGGCCATGCTGAGGCGGCATCCCACATACAGCAACTAGAAGGTTATGCAACTACGACACACAACTGTCTACTAGGGCTTTGGGGAGAACAAGGAGGAGGACTGGCAATAGATGTTAGCTCAGGGCCAGTCTTCCTCAGCAAAAGAAGGAGGATTGCCATGGATGTTAGTTCAGGGCTGATCTTCCTCATAAAAAGGAAAAAAAAAAACTTCATTCCCCTTTATCTTGGTATGTAGCTTTGACTTTGTTAAAATGTAAATGGACCTGCCCAGGTTGAGAAGAAAACTTTAGAATGATTTTCAGAATTCAGGTTCCACATAACCAGTCTTGTCCAGTCAGCTGGGATGGGGAAAGGATCATATCTATTGCAGTTATACTTATAATATGGTCCTACAAGTTGCCCAGACCCATGGCCAGTTTCTTTTATAGAATTCAAGAAGGAGAATATGCTCTGGAGTCAAATAATTGGGGGTTTAAATCTTGGCTCAGTCACTTAATAACTCCTTGAGCTGTCGTAACCTCAATTAGCTTCTGGTCTATAATATGTGTCTTTTGGAATTGCGGTAAATTGAACTCGTTCAGTAAATATTATTTTATGTCTACCATGTGCCAGGCACTGTACAAGGCACTGAGATTATAATGCCTTCCCAGACTTTATAGTTAAGGAGACAGAACAAATAAGCAAACAAAAGTAAATATGAAGTGTGCTAAGTGTTATGAAATAAGCCAATATGTTGCTATAAATATTGGCATTAACATAAGCAAAGGGCATGTGGTCAATGTAGCCATTATTATCATGCACAAGTATGTGCACCTGGGTTGAGGCAGCAGGTGCTGTGGAAAGCAGAACCTGGATGAAGGATGAAGAGACCTGGGTTCAAATCCTGATAGTGCTGATCATTTGTTAAGTAATAAAAATTATTTCTTTTTCTCTCTAAAATTTGATGTAAGGCATTTAATTTAATTTTTACAATCTATGAGGTAGTCCTTTTACTGCCTCCATTTTACAGTTGAGGAAAATCAAGAGGAGATTTAAGAGTGATGTGTCAGCTTGACCAAGGCCACAGCTAGGGAGTAGTGATGTAATGATTAGAGACCAGCTCTGTCTGACATCAAAGCTCTGCTCTGGATGACCACAAATAACATGACGTGAACACACTGCACAAATTCAAAAACACTGTAAAAGTAAGTAGTGGTGGTTCTCAGACCATGCAAACTAATATATGTATGTATATATGTGTATGTGTAGATGTGTACGTATATATGTATATATACTATAAAACATATTAATACAATATATTATATATAGTTATTATTATAAGAAAATTTAACATATGTCATACTCTATTTCTATGTATTTAACTCCAGATAATTTAGGTCAAACTAAACAGGTTACCAATATAGTAATCATATAAAATAATTGGCGATTAGCTTTTATTACACTCCAAAAAATGTAATAGACTATACATAGTAGACTCTTGGGGTTGAAATAGAAAAGAATCATGATGAACCTTGCTAAAATATACCTTTGATGACTACCGTAAATGTGAGAAAGAAGAGGGACAGGGACTGATTGTCTGGCCTTGTATGGTTTCTCTTCCCTGCTGCACTGCAGAATGAATGGTGCTCTTGCATCTCAAGGGAGCATTTGTTTCTAAATCTGTTTCAATTCAAATCATCAATAGCTTTCTTCCTGGCTTCCGAAGCAACTATCTAGTCTTCTTTCTCAATCTCTTTTCACTCCCATCCATCTTTTACACTGCTTCTACACTTCTACACTGCTCTCAGTTATATTGTTAAACACATATCTGAAAACTAGTTCCCTGTTTACAAAGAAACAGGTAAAATTTTAAAAAAAACTAAACTTTAATGTTTTCCCTCTTGCCTGTAAGAGAAAGGTCAAACTCCTTAACATGATATTTATTCAGCAAACATTTACTGAGCACCTATGATGTGCCATGCACAGGTCTAGGTGCTTGCGATGCTTCAATGAACAAAAGAGACAAAAATTCCTAAAAGTCCTGGCCTTCGTTAAGCTTACATTCTAGTGGAGGGAGATGGACAATCAGCAATTAACAAACAAATCAATTCTATTCAATGGTAGAGGTGATAAGGACTACCAAGAGAATAGAACAAAGGAGGACAGAAGTCCAGAAGTTCAGAGAAGGTTGAAATTAAATATGAATATGCACACGTGTATGTGCAATTATGTATATATCATATGCAATTACATATACAGTATATGTGTATGTAATATATATATTATATATATGTGTGTGTGTGTGTATATATATATATATATATGAAACAAATGTCCTTGCCATCTTTGCTTTTGAAGGCCTTTCACAATTTGTCCACCTCCCACTGTCTCTCAAAACTAGACTTCTATAAGCTTCTCTTAACCCTGTTGACCCTGTGCTCCTGCCATGCTGACCTTTTTAAGGTTCCTCAAACCCTGTGCTCTTGTGTTTTTCTCATCTTTAACATAAATCTCTCTGAGCCAACTGCCTCCCAACCCCCTCACACACCAATTTTCATCCTGGTAGGCTTTTATTCATTGTTGGAATCCTCCTCAAACACATATCTTCTTGGAAGCCTCCACCTGCTATGTCCAGGATTCAGGGAACTGTATAAATAATTCTCTTGGAGCACCTGTCACACTGCACTGTGATTTATCTGTTTCCTATCTGTCTTATGGGTTACATCGAATCTTTGAATCTGATAATAATGTTTTATTACTTTCTATATCATCTTCTTTTAGCTCTATCAAACACATGGTGCAAGGTGTTTGATCAGTTGATAATATTTGTGCAAAATGAGCATTAGCATTTCACAGTGATAAACCTTTTTTTTTTACTCCTTTCTTTAATATCTAAAGGGGATGCCAGTTTTTCACATCTCTACTTCACTCCACTGCTTCAAAGAGAAAGGACACCTTGACCCCATAAAACCTGGTCAGAGCAAACTATGTTGATAAGAAACACAAAATTTCCTCTCTGGGCATTTGAACTTTTGACATATTTATTTTCCTAAAGAAAGAAAAAAGTATCTAGTATAAATTAGAGTGGCTCAATAGTCCAACCACAATGCATGGAGCATCTGAAAAAAAAGGAGTACTTAGTCCAAGTACTATTAATAGTTACCTCCAGTAAAGTGGTGACATTGACAGTAAAAGTGATGATTCAGCTAATGCAAAAATTCCAGTCAATTCTGAGACATATCACTTTTGCATAAACAAATGCATCAGATCAAGGTGACAATGATCTCATAAAAGACCCAATAAATGCTGTAGAAGGAAATTCTGCATCGGATACAGGTAAAACATTTGTCTTCCAGTGTCTCTTCTGACTCTAGGAGTCTATGATTCCATGACAGAACAAAATAGTTTCTTCAACTGGATTTTCTTTGCCCCAGGAATCTCCCTTTGGGGCTCTGAAGGCAGCAGAGGGAAAATATACGGCCATGGGAAGGAATATCAGCATGATGACCAAGTTCATCCTTTTGGGATTTTCAGAGCCTCCAGAGCTGCAGGTTATCCTCTTTGTGTTGTATCTGGGGATCTATTTCATGACACTGGCTTGGAACCTAGGCCTCATTGTCCTGATCAGGTTGGAGTCACACCTCCACTCCCCCATGTATTTCTTCCTCGGTAACTTGTCCTTTGTTGACATCTCATATACCTCCTCCATCGCCCCTAAGATGCTCTGCGACTTCTTCAAGCAGCAGAAGACCATCTCCTTTGTGGGCTGTATGGCTCAGTTTTTCTTCTTCATTGGGATGGGAGGCACTGAGTGCTGTCTCCTGGCAGCCATGGCATATGACCGGTATGCTGCCATCTCCAACCCTCTGCTCTACACAGCCCTCATATCACCAACCATCTGTGTGAGGATGACCACGACAGCGTACGCTGGAGGATTCCTCACTGGATTGGTCCAAACCAGGTCCATGTTCTGGCTCCATTTCTGTGGGCCTCAAGTCATTAACCACTTTTTCTGTGACCTACAGCCTCTGCTGAACTTGTCTTGTTCTAGTACATTCCTCAGCCAGGTAGTGAACTTTCTTGTTGTGTGTGCAGTTGGTGGGATGTCAGCTCTTGTTGTCCTGGTTTCCTCTGGCTACATCATTGCTGTTGTCATGAAGATCCATTCAACCCAAGGACGGACGAAGCCTTTCAACACCTGTGCCTCTCATCTGACCACAGTGATTCTCTTCTATGGCTCTGGTCTCTTCTCATATCTCCATTCTAGTGCTGGCTCCTCACAGGACCAAGATAAGGTGGTGTCCGTGTTCTATGGAGCTGTGATTCCCATGCTGAACTCCATCACATATAGTCTGCAAAACAAGGAGATCAAAGATGCATTGAAAAAACTCAGGGAGAGAAAGAAGCAGATGTCTTCTCCGTGTCTTAGAGTTCCTTAAGTTAAGAAAATTTTAAGTTTTGCTATATGTAAACAGGCATAATAATAAGCAGCTCACAGAATCTGAGTAATAAATTAAAGAAGTTATTTCAAATTAGATCCCCAACCTACATGTCTACTGCACATTTAGGCTCAACAAAGGCTTGTTTTCTTCCCTTCACTTTTTTTGTCATAGACTGATAGAGTTTCAATTTTGGTCATTTGCAGTAGAAAATAAATGTGCTTTTCCGTGGCATTCCTTAGCTTTATGGTATCCAGTGCTGTGTCCAGGTTACCATGCCTCAGAGCCAGCTGGGGCATGGCCCCAGTACCATGAGCATCCAATAGAGACCTTTCTACAATAACACAGCTCATACCAATCCATTCACTCCTTGGGACAAATTTTCTGCTCCTCTTGTGTTGGGTTCCTACGTATCCAAGCTTTGATACTGACCAGGAAGGCTGACTGAATTAGGGACATGAGAGCCGTAACTGAGCTGCGTTCAGCAATGGTTACTCAGAGCCAGGAGAGCAATAAGCTACCTGTAAACCATGTGTTAGAAGAGCCAAGAGTCACATATGTGGGGTCATGAGGGCCAGAAATAGGGACCTAAATCAACAAATCCAAAGCTGTGAAGTCACAGTGAGCAAAGAGCAGGGATAAGCGTAGTTGAGAAGCCCTAAAGGAGAGTCGAGTGCCATATGGTTAATTTTCATGGCTGAAACTTCCTAGTGACGGGGAGGAACCACCTGTTTTAAGGAGTGGGGTCATGGGAGAGAGGCTTCCCCTGGAAGCTCTGATTCCATATCTGCTCCCTAGACCAGTTCTCACTCTTGGCCTTGTGTGGATATTTGAGTCACTCTCTGTCCTCATCTCATCCCTGATTTATTCCTACTTCATGTATTAGAGTTGTATCCTGTCCACTGTCTTCCTGGAATTTGACCTCAGCCTGTCCCATGATTCTGACATCCTTGCTTTCATTTTCATGCATTATCTTAGAAGGGACCCCGTTCCATAACATGATCTGAGATAGGACAACCAAGTCAGTGAGTTGCAGCAGAAATGAATTTGGATTTTAAATGGTCTTTGATCCTATATTACAAGATGGTTCTTGAGCAAAGGACAAACATTTCTGAAGTCTTGCGTCTTTGCTGGTTGCGTATATAAGTCATGGTGAATCATGACTGCCATCCCTAAGTCGCATCAACTCTGGCTATAACTATTCTGCCTCAATCCTTCTTTCAATTCATGCTGTTATTTGATCCACTCTCTGACTACTTGTACAATTGGCAGTTTATGTATAGGAGGGGCTATGACTTAGACTGAAGTTTCCTTTGTAAAGCATTCCTTGATCCTTGACTCCTCCAGACCAGGTTAAGCATTACTGCACGTGTTCCCATAGCATCCTCTATTTCATCTATCAGCACCTATCAGACTTGATTATTTTTTCTTGTTTAGTTATCTGTCTTCTCCCCAAGTTGTTAATGTCTTTGTCTAAAGTGCTCTCTGTTGTTTCCTCAAAGCATAGGTTATGACTGGGACAAACTCTGTACTTAATAAATATTTGTTTAATGAATGAATTAATCCAAATTCACTTGCAGGTAATTTAGAGATTTTATGTCAAAGGAAGGAATTAAGACTTATTAGATGCTTATTATATGCCAGGCATTGTTCCCAGAAGCTTTTAAAAATTGTATTCCAATTCTATAACATACAGAGATTCCTTGTTAAAAAGAAAAATTAAAACACTATAGGTAAGAAAATGTCTCCTTTAAGCTATAACCCTCAATTTGAATTCCTTTCTGCACTCCCCAAGAAGTAACAACTATTTATATCGGTATGTAACTTTACACTTTTTCTGCGTATTAACATTCATGTGTGTACCAATAAAAAACATGTAATACTGCTTTATGTAGCTCTATGTGTATTTACATAAATGGAATCATACTGAATGATCATTCTATACCTTGATCTTTTTTTTTTTTTTTGTGAGGAAGATCAGCCCTGAGCTAACATCCCTGCCAATGTTCCTCTCTTTTTTGCTGAGGAAGACTGGCCAAGCTAACATCCGTGCTGATCTTCCTCCACTTTTATATGGGACGCCACCACAGCATGGCCTGGCAAGCGGTGTGTCGGTGTGCGCCCAGGATCCGAACCCAGGTTGCCAGCAGCAGAGCGCATGCACTTAACTGCTACGCCATGGGGCAGGCCCCTACCTTGATTTTTTTTAATTCAATCATTATTTCTCGGAACTCTTTCCATGTTATACATATAAATCTACCTCAGTCTTTTTAATTGTTTTATAGAATTGATATACCAAAGTTTATGTTCCTATTCCTCCATTGATGGACATTTAGGTAGTTTCCAGTTTTTGCTAGTTTATTACAAACTGCGTTGCAACATACAGGTTTGTACATACTTCTTCGTGCTAATATGCATTTGTTATGGTAAAAATTGAGAAGTGGAATTGCTGCTTGTAGAGCATGTATATTTTTAAATTCTAATAGACACTGCCAAATTCTCTCTAGAGTGACTACCAATGGGTGCTCCTGTCAGCAATGTAATAGTGCACCTTTCTCCCATACCCTTGACAAAGGATGGTATTATCAAACAATTTTTTTTCCTTAATTCCACTTGATGGCCTCTCAATATGTATTCTTTTAATACTTGAAATGACCCTGTTAGGTAGGATTGTTTATTGTCCTCATTTATATACAATGTACCACATACTACAGAAAGTCTATATACACTATTTTTTTTGGTTCTTACAACCACACTATGAGCTAGAGGTTTTTTTTTTTTTTTTTTTTTTTGGTGAGGGAGATCAGCCCTGAGCTAACATCCGTGCTAATCCTCCTCTTTTTGCTGAGGAAGACCGGCCCTGAGCTAACATCTATTGCCAATCCTCCTCCTTTTTTTTTTCTTCCCCAGAGCCCCAATAGATAGTTGTATGTCACAGTTGCACATCCTTCTAGTTGCTGTATGTGGGACGCGGGCTCAGCATGGCTGGAGAAGCGGTGCGTCGGTGCACGCCCAGGGCCGAACCCGGGCCGCCAGTAGCGGAGTGCGCGCACTTAACCTCTAAGCCACGGGGCTGACCCTGAGATAGAGGTTTTAACTGTTTTTATCTAAGAGATGAGATGTGTAAGGCTTAGGAAGGAGGTTAAGTAACCTATACAAAGGCACACACTAACAAGTTAGGGAAACCCAAAGCGCATATCTACACAACACCAAGACCATTAATTGAAAATACATATACTCACCTGTATGCTTGGCATCATCCAGAGATGAAGGGGAAAATATTAAAGCAAATTCTGTCAAAAACTATTTTCTCCTGTCAGGCATGATTTAAATGCAGAAAGAGAAAGGAGAACTGACTTCTGTTAAATAGTTAAGGTTAGCTTCAATAAGATCATCACTTAAGTTATATATCAGGAGTGATGAGCTTTATTTAAAACACTGTTATTCAAAAATTAAGATAGTATATTTGATGTTGTGTGTATTTTACCACAATAAACAAAACTTGAAAAAAAAAAATGGATTTCTCAATGGAACAAGTTTATAAAAGATTTTATTCCCAAATGACCATAAAACAAAGAAGAAATCAAAATGTTAAAATAAAAATAGAATTGAATAAATAATGCTCTCCAAAGGTAACAAAAGTAATGAGGCTCCATCCTAGCTATGGCATCTGCATCTATATGCAGATTAAAGAAATGATCAGTTGTGACATAGGCTCTGTTGAGGGAAAACAGTCTTGAATGGCAATGCATCAAGATATCGGGGTTGGGGGATAATAACGGAGGGCGACTCGTGTGTTAAAGTCTACCCCTGGCTTAAGCCAGATACGAAGAGTGTTTAGCAGACAACATTGTATCAGCATCCACAATGAATTGTTTATATTGAAGGACTGTAGAAGAAATCCACTGTCTAACAACTGCCTTCTTACGAACACTTTTTCTGTATTCATCCTATCAACACTGTGAATTGTTTCACTGAACATGGAAACATGAACACTTTCTACATTGGCTGCTGAGAAGTTTTGAGTAGAATTTGTGACCCATGTGTAGCAAGAATTCAGATCACTCTGGCCTGTGCTTTTATTCCTATTCCTGGCTCTACTCTGTATCCTACTTTTTTTCTGTCACCATTTTTTAATCTATTATCATCTTGTATGTTTTATATATCTTTGCAAGTTGCTGGCTCAAACATTTTGGAGCAAAACAGAATAGAAAAATCACCAAGAGTTTGCTTTACCCATCAGGTTGGTGCATTAGAAAGTGAATTAGTCACGGTCCCTTTGGTCACTGATACCTCTAACCTCTGTTCAAATCACACCCATTTCCCCAATCTGTAGTTATCCTAGACTCCTTCCCCATTATTCTCCCCATTATCTCTCAGTCTCTCTCTCTCCCTCTGTCTCTGTTTCTCTTCTCTGTCTCTGTCTCTCTCTGTGTCTCTGTGTGCCTCTCTCTCTGTCTCTCTCTCTCTGTCTTGGAGGACCACACTGACCCTCTGGTCCAAGTTGAGATCCTCTATGTTCCTTTTCTATGAGCACCCTGTACTTTCCTTTCCATATAACGCATCATTGTTTAATGTCTATCTTCCCATTAGACTATAATCTCCGTAACAAAGTGATGCCTGACACATAGTATTTGCACAATAAATATTCCTGAGTAAATAATATGACTATATCTCAGAACATTTTTAGAGCTATAAGTGACCTCCTACTGACTAGTCTATTTCACTCCCCTCTTTTCACAAATAAAGAATTGAGGCTCTGAGTGGTGAAATAATTTGCTAATGACTCACAGCTGGTTACGAAAGCATTCCTTTCTAGCCTGGCAATCTTTCCATGTACAACACAACAGCTGGCTGTTGCCTGTCAACAATGAAGCTAAAAGGAGGTGAAAGGTTCTATAAGGAAGAATGCAGTATGATCTAAAAATGCTTGCTTCACAGTTTGGCAGCCCTGATTTCCTGTTTTTGGAGAAATTATGCTACTTCAGCTCTGTTTCGTGAATTTTACAACTAAGGAAACTTTTGTCCTCCTCGTCATAATTATAACGTCTCAACTAGAAGAAACTGTAGAAAATACATGGGGACTGGCAGTTTTCAAATGGTGTTCTGCGGATCCTAGGGATCTGCCTCCTCCAAGATGTGAAGAGGAAAGGAAGCCACTGGGCTTTGGGGCTGTGGGTCCTGTTCAACCGAGGCAGCTCCTCTTTTACATATTTTATAGACTAGTTTCCATGTAAGCTTGCATTTGAAAATAAAGGTTCTGCTGCTAAGATCATGTGTATAATCTACAAATTTAATACAATCCTCTAATTTTGTGAATGTGGAAATGAAAGCCTAAAGAAGAGAAAGAACTTGCAAGCGAGTGAGGAGGCTGGTACTCAAACTGAGTTCTCCCAGTGAATTGACCATGCACTTTTCTCTACACACACAGTCACACATACACTCACACACATACACACACTCACCCACTTGCACACACTGACTCACATACACACACACACACCCATTCACATATACACATACTCAGGCACACACATACATGCATACACACACTCACACACGCACCAACTCATATACGCAAACTCACACATACAGACAGTCACACACATACTCACACATTCACTGACACATACCATGGAAGTGAAGGGGAAGGGAGAAAGAACTGGTTCTTATTTATGACCTACTGCCGGTAAGGTTAGTCTCAGACCTTTCTCTATCCCAGGACCTCGGCTTTCTTCATCTTTCCCTCTCTCCATCTCACTTGTGCAGTACCTAGCTGCTCTCTTTCCCTCTCCCTACCCTCAGGAAATGTTCCATTCTTGTCACTTTTTGAAATAACAGATCTCCTTCTTTTTCCTACGGGTGCAGGGAGAGGAAAAGGCAGACCACATTTGAAGCTTGAGCTCTCCCTGTGAAAAGAGAGTTGTTACCTCTGGAGAAAGGGCTTCAGGCTTCAGTGAAGGTGTTCTTTTATTGGGAGGAAGGGATGTGATAGCAGCAAAGTCTGTTTTGCAAAGCCCTGATACCACAATATATATATGGCCACCCATAATATCTATGAACAAGTTAACTGTACAAAATAACCATAACAAGAGAGAATTTGGCTCACTGAGCCAACCCATGGAAAACTCCCCTCTCCCACTTAAACACACAGGCAAGGCACATTTCTCCAAACACAATGAGTCAAGCTCAAAACCAAGAAAGGGAAATTTTGGGGTAATAGAAAGAGAGAACTCAAAATCAGAGCAGAGAGTGGGAGCTGAAGCCCTGTCACTAAGGGGCTTTCTAAGCCACATGTAGACCTCATAGCAGGGTACTGGTGCTTTAAGGGCTGTGGTCAAGGCCACTAGTTCTGTGCACAATGTTCAAGGGGGGCTGGAACCGTCCTCAAGTCAAGAAGGGCTGCCTCAGCCACCACCTGCAGGTGAGAAAAACTCCACCCACTTGCCTGTGCAAAATGGCCAGGATACTTGCCACCTTCCAAGAGACCTTGGAACCCCAGGCCTGTGTTCACACAGATATGAGGTCTCAGTTCACATTGACGTCAAACCAAGAAATTAACATAAACACTGATCCAGTGGGTGTATAAAGCCTCAGCAGAGAAAAAGTTAAAACCACCTTGAAGGGACAGCTGCATGAACCAGAGCAAACCAGCCTCCGCCAGCAAACCCCAGTGGAAAAGGAAATCAAGCGTCATAAGTGATAAACCACACAAGGAATCAAGTCATCAGGAGGAAGTATCAGCAGGAACAAGTGGGAAAATGTGCATGCCATGACCTGTATGGAACAGAATAGTCTCAAAATGTTTTAGTAGAAGATCACAGCCATAACAGGTTGTAATTGGATTGCAGATTCACGGACCATGCATCATCATACAGACACCGGAAACGATCTCAAAGGCCCTTCTTATTTTACAGATGGGGAAACAGAGACTCAGAGAGGGGAAGTGACTTGTCTAAAGTCGCCAACAGATTAGTGGCAGAATGAGGAATAGAATCCAAGTCTTCAGAATTCTAGCTTGTGCTACTTTTGCTGTCCCATGATGCCCTCATTTCCCAAAGTAGAAATAAAAAACCTAGGTTTAAGAGAGGAACAGGAGAAAAGAGGGACAGAAAGGTCTACCCAGGACCCAGGAACACCCAGAAACAGGGCTCTGGTTCTTCTTAGCAGAGCTCAGATTTGGCTCTCTAATAACTAGAATTTTTAAATAAACTCCTTCTATCCTCTTTTTTGCATTATGCTGATCTGTTTCTCTTTTCTATTCTTCCTCTACTTTCCTCACTCCTGCTGCTGACTGTCAGCATGATGGAAATGTCATCAGAATTGGGCAGGTTAGTCCTGTGATAGTTTCTTCTTCCTCTCCAACCTCCACCCCACCCTCCAAGCAAGGCTTGTTTGCACACTGTGTGGGAGGATGAGGAAGAGGGAAAGGGGAAGGGAAAGGGTGAGACCAGGTAATTTTACGTCAGCCTCACTAGCTGCAGATACTTTGCAAGATAGGGACCAAGATGAATACAGAAGTGGATATAGGTTCAGTCCTGCAGAGCCAGAGCCTTAAATACCAAATCAGACACAGATAAAGCAGAAGATCTTGGCACATAGGAGAGCTTCCTCTGGGCTCTTATAATCCATTTATTATGTAAACACTAGGCTCACACCATTCCAAATTCACCAATAATACAATTATAGATCAGAAAACCAAATTACTTCACCGTAAGAAATACAAACAGCGCAAGCTAGACCCAGAGTAAGTGCTCAAAAATAATGAAGTAAATTGAAACAAAAATCCTGCAATAATGTTGCTTTGGCTTGAACATTTATTCCCAATCAGTCATGGCTTGATTTTCCAGGGAAATGTTTGAGAAATATCGTCAGCTTTGTCAGCTTTATTCAGTTGTTTATTCATTCGATAGTAACAAATATTGATTGGGCATCTGCTATGTACCAGATACGGCACTAAACTCTGGTAATACGATGATGAACCAAAAAGACACAGTCTTTCCCCATAAGGAGTTTACAGTTCACTAGAGAAGAGAGTTAAACAAAAAGTCCATTAAAGTATAGATGAATAAATGTAAGGGGTGCTGTGGACACATAAGAGGGACATGATAATATTAATTAATGTTCTACATTGTACCTCCCAGAGGTACAATCTCAGATCAGCAAATGTAAGAGGTAAAGGGAGATAAGGCAGGGAAGGAGACAAAGCAAATCTAAGGGGATATATTACTGAGCTGATGACAGCTTAAGGAAAGACTCAGACAGTTGTTTAGTCACGCAGATGTCTTCGAACAGACCACAAGAAAACACCGGTCCTCACAACAGTCCATTGGAGGGAGAAAGGCAAGACAAATTATTTTCCAGATCCCTCCTATCTCTTGTCTCTAATTCATCAATGTTCGTTGACACATGGAATTAAGTCCTCTGTGCTTCTAGTGCACAGCATCACTGTCAAGATGGCCACAGCACAGAAGTGTGATCTCAGTCACCAGAGGACCAAACAGACAATTTGGGCTCAGTTGAAGCAAAAGTTTTCTAAGAATCAGAGCTGTCCACAGACAGCAGGTAGGGAGCCAACCTGCCCTGGAGGCATCCAAGCAGAGGCTGGATGACCACTTTATAAGAGCGTATTGGAGGAGGCTCAAGTGTCGGCTAGGAGGGCATGTCCTTTCCAATCATGGGATTCTATAATTCTATAATTCTAAATTGAGGATCAGTAAACTACAAACCCCACACCAAATCCAGCCCCCAACTGTTTTTGCAAATAAAGACTTATTGGAACACAGCCATGCCCGTGCATTTACGTATCACCCATGTTTGCACTACAATGGCAGAGTTGAGTAGTTACCACAGAGACCATTTGGTTGCAAAACCTAAAATATTTACTAGCTGGCCATTTACAGAAAAAAATTTGTCAACTCCATTCTAAAAGATTCCTAGGATGAATTCTTTGATAAAGCAACCAATCACTTCTAATTTATCTATGTCATTAATCCAGATGACATGGCTACTAGATTATTTTCCTTAAAGAAATGCATGTCATTGTTTGGGATATTAATAAAAAATATCAGGTGATCCCTCTGAGTCAATATGGTTTCCTATGTTTTCAAATGGATGACCAGAGGAAAATCAAGCTCCTGAGGTGCTCTAAAATGTCTTTTCTTCCATTCCTATCCTGAAAGGATTGGACCATAGAGTCAAACTGAAGACTGCAGCAACAGGTTCAGGAAAGCTGAACTTGATATTTGTTGAGCTCCTACCTGAGTCATATAGAGTGTTACATGGATGATTTCAGTCAATCCTCTTAACAACTTCATTTACTGCTATTGTTTGTGTTTCACAGTTGAGGAGATGGAGGCTTAGGGAGACTCCAGAACTTTTGCCCAAAGTCAGCTATGGAGCCCAGATATTGCCTGTACTTCAATTCTGAAACCTCTATTTCACATCAGTCTAGCATTGAGATATTTGGAGTGACTAAACAAAGAAGAACAAAGTCTAGAGACTGAAGAGAACCACAACCCAACCCACACTCTTAATCCCATATTTAGATCACCAAAAAAATAGTAGAGACAATAAAAATATTTCAATGGAAGACTCAAAGCTCCTAATTCCACATAATTCTGTGATGGAGAAACCACATCACCTAACTCACGTGTTTTCAACTTAACCTATTCATGGTTATTTCAGGTAGAAAGAAAAGTGTTGGTAATGTTTATTTTGTCTTAGCCCAAAATCCTTCTGAAGATCCTGTGGTAAAAGAGGGAAAGATTGAAGGTTAGACTGGCTTTGTCTTACCCAACAGTGGAACACATATAGAAATATGAACTCTGCCAACGGTTAACCCAGAAAAGCTGTGGGGGATCAGAATCAGCCACTCCAAAATGTGTCTCTTTGGCATGAGGATTATTTTGGGGTGGTTACTTTTAAAAACTGCAGGGATGGGAAAAGCTCTGAAAAGTAGAATTTACTCTTTGTAAGAGACATATACATTTGTAAGGGAAATCTCCATCTGTAAATGTATCTGCTTCTCTGTACCAGGAAGAAGTGGGGATGACCTTATCTCTAAAAACTCTCACCAGTGCAGAAGGCAAGGACTTAAATCTGCATAATAACCTTACTCTTGTTTACTGTGTTTTTCTGGTAATCTCCCATAACTGACTCTTCCCACCCCCAACATCCTCCTTTGTCTTTAGCTGAAGCTGGTATTTAAGAGGAAAGCCTCTGCCATTTTGGCGAGTTGCTCTGTTTTCCTGAGTGTTTCCCATGTATACATGTTTTAAAGCTTTGATTTTCTCCTGTTATTCTGTCTCGTGAATTTAATTTGTAGCCCAGCCAGAAGGACCCAGAGGGTAGAGGATTGGTCTTCCTCCCCTAAGAAGCCCAAAGCCACTCAGTCACCTCCTTGCTCAAATCTTCCTCAAAGAGGAAGTTACATGATAGGAAAGATGTAGGGACTGAGAAACAAGGATATAAGAGAAATTCACTGTTTCCAGTCCCATTGTAAGCAAAGCCCTCCACGTTAAGCTGTTTTCAGCTGAAGGAGAATACAAAAGGCACGCTTCATATTAGGCTGGTGTCATTGGGAAACCTAAAGGCTTATGGGGATGAGGAATAGGTTGATCCTAGCTGCTCAGGCTCTATGGAGCTTAGCTTGGAGAGTAAATGAAAAGGGATGGGTAACTCCGAGGGCTCACTCAGTCTCCTAGACTCTTAAAAGAGCATTAAATTTGACATTGGGTGCTCTAAAATGGCACTTACAATGGGTGCCTGACAAATAACATTGTTTTAAGTATTTATTTAATGGGTAGATGAAACAGATTTCCATTAGAATGTCCTGGAGAACTGTGCTGAGGATGGTACTGAGGTAGCCTCGGAGCTCAGTGGCAACGGATGGTGTGACTGCCTTGACAAGGAAAAAGGCAGTGGCAGCCTCAAGACTAAGTCTTTGCCACATCAAGATTTTCTCCTTCTTTAGTGCAGTGGAAGTATCACCTTAAATCACAGACTTGTGTCCTCCAAACCTAGATATGGAAATTGCAAAGGGAAAAAAGAGCAGAAAGAGAATAGCTAATGAAGATAAAAAGAATTAGAAAAATTGGGAGGGAAAAGTGTTAACAGAGAAAAGACATAAAATGGCTTAGGCTGCCAACTTCTGGCCTAGTTTTTAATAGGAATATGCAGAATTTCACATGGGTCTTCTGTTTTTACCCACAAGATGAAAAGGAATCAAGAAATCACTATGTTCTTATTTTTGTGGTCAGGATACAAATAATCCTGATGGAAAGAAGAGTCTCTGAGAAGAAGGAGCTGACAAAGCAACTCTCAAAACATCAGGTTAGGAATCAACTGTTCAGAAAAGAAAATATTGTCACTTTGTCAACTGATACCTCCTAGATTTTCCAGAACTAAATTTATTCCAGAGTCCATAAAAATCATAGTTCTCTGATCCATTTAGCGACTATTTGTCAGTTTCCAGACAAATTCCTGCTAAAATTCCTGCTAAATTCCTGCTAAAAATAAGAAAGGTAGTGGTGCCTGCAAATGCAGCCAGACTCCTGCCCATTTCAGACCTCAGGTGAAATGCAGAAGTGAGAAACACTAGGACTGGCTCCAAGCCGACACAGAACTGAACCTAAGACATGAATCATGGTTTGGCCCTGCACGAAATGGTGTCAGAAGGTTGCACGTGCTCAAATTGAGAAAGAAAGCAGACACGGGACTTCCCTTTTGCCTCTTTTTAGAGGAAGTGAAATCACTCTTCTGCAACACAGATGCATATCTTTTGTAGAAAAGTTGGTTTTTTCTTTTAAAGAATAAGTTCAATTTTTAGACACAGGCCCTTGAGTGCGGCCATCTGGAGAGTTTATGCGACTGCATATGCATTTTAGTACAAGAAAAAGTAGAGGAAATTGCTGGTGGGCAGATTAAAGCGAGAAAGGAGTGAGTGAAATGCTCTGGTCAAACTCTTGCAGGCAGCTTCCTCACACCTGACCATTGTGACCAGCCTGGTGGCATGCAAATTCAAGTTGAGCCAAAATTCCCACCATTTGCACTTCTCCTTTCCTTGTTTCCCCATGAACTGAAAAGGAACTTCCTTGAGCGCAGTACTTGCAGAGTCATAGGCTTTGGATCATTTCAGGTAAATGGAAATTCCAGACATAACTTATTTCTTTTGTTTTTTTGTTGTATAATTGTTGTTTATTTTCCTGAGTACTAATGGGATGATTACCCAGTACCCATCCCTGAGTTTGGCACTTAGCAGCTTCTCAATAAAAAGTTGTCAAGTGAGTAAAGACATTCTCATTGCTGAAAACTCAAAAAATACAGAAAATAAGAGGAAAAGTTTTAAATAATTCATAAAACCTACCGACCAGATATAATTACTGTCAATGAGTTGGTGTCTATCCCTCTAGTTATAAATATTTGTATGCAGTGGAGGTCATGCTGAATATCTATCACGATTTTTTCATGTAACAATATGGTAGAAGAATTTCTTATGTTATTAAAATTGTTTGAAAATATAATTATGATGGCTGTAAAATATTTTGTCTATGGATGAGATATAATTTCACTCTTGTTGGGTCTTTTAGTTATTTTAAATTTTTTGCTCTGGTAAAAATGAAGAGTAAGGCTCTCCAAAGAAATGACAATGACTGGGTGTTTCAAGATACGGGAACACCTGAATACAGAATTATCTACATTCCTCTTGCTTGTACTCTCATTGGAAAAGAGTGAGGTCTCAACAAGACCTATTAAAAGGAAAACGAAGAGTAAGAAATTGTCAGCATGTGTCCAAAACAGTGTGAGCAAGTTTTCTGATTTCTGATGAACTAGCCCTGAAACACATTGAAGAGAAGTCTGTGGCTATTTCAACAGACATATTCGAAGTACTCAAGGGCGTTCAACTCTAATTTTTCTAATTCTAGGATCACTCTACTGGGCTATAAATTTATAACTAACTGATTTATAAATTAACCAGGACATCCTGTGCAAAGGCTTGCTTCTCCAGCCGAGTATAAACTGAATACTCGTTCATAAATTAATCTCTCTTGAATGTAAGTGAATTCCCTGAAGCAGGATAACTGAGGCAGGGACAGATACAGAATGTGATATTTCTGGGTTTATAGAGCACCATTGAGGTTTTAATAATAACTAGTGAAGCTCAGCCTGTGAAGCTAGGCAACTGGCCTCATTATTTCTGAAAACGTTTGTCAGCTGCATCTGTGACCATCCAAGGTAATTCTATTCTTGAAACCTTCTTTCCAGGATATATACAGGTGATAATTTGTGATACTTGTGAAATGAAACATGACTTCTCTCAGTCTCAGCACTGCATCTGGCTCATGGTATGATTTTGGGAGCCATGAAGGTACAATTGGGAGCTTCATTAACTCCTCTGGATTCCCTGGTTACCAGTAAATGGACTAAGATGCACCCTGGCTGTCCCAAAGAATTGACAGAGCTGGGCTTCAATTCATCCTGGTACTAGACCAACGGGCCTGGAAGCACTGTTCTAAATTACGGGGTCCAATAGACCTAGCATTAGCACATTAAAGGAAACACATGAACGTATGTTCTCCCAATGATATAGCAAATGAATTGTTGCTTTTTTTAAATAGAGTAATGAAGAGCCACATTCTTTTTTATGCATTTATACTGATTACATACACTAAATAATGGAATGAAAAATTAAAGGTATAATAGCAGGTACCAACTTATTGCCAACTACACACACACACACACACACACACACACATAAGATGTATAAATGTGTATACACATACACATATATTTTGGCTACTGTCTGCTTTTGATAAATCAACATCTAGATTATAGTGTGGATTTTTCTCTTTGCTTAAACATTTTTATCTGAAAGGAAATGACAGTGTGGGGGTCCCTTGTCTTCACTCTGAATGCTGAGGGCAATGCAGACTGAGGTTCCCAGCATATAGCAAATGGAATCCTCTTTAGACCCCTTCAGCTCTGCCCTAGATAACACCATCTCCAAAGCAAGGACTATCAGGGCTTATAACAATAAAACGCCACAGGACTTGTGTCCAAGATTTTCACTCCTTTCTTCTGTGTGAACGTCTTTCACCCTCAGGTGAACGGGAAACCCAGGCCTTGGCCTTGGGCTACAGCTAGCCGAGGTACAGCAGAGACAGGGTGTCTCAGCAAGGGTGATATGGCCATTCACTTCTGCATTTACAGTAAAAGGAAACTGGTACTGGAGTCCCAAGAGAGAGCAGTCAGGGAAAATTTGAAACATCAACAGAGTGAACAAAAAAGCAAAACCAAAGCTTTCTTTCAAAGCCGGAAAAGCTCCTGGGGAGGAAGCAGCGAGGCATGTGGTTACACTTTTTCCGAGTGTCCACTACTGCTGCTGAGTAACTAGCCTGGGGCTGGGGGAAGGTGGAGGATTGTCCGGGCAGTTAACTGTTGAAGATATAGCTGTATTTGCAAATCTAGCACAACGTAAGTTTTTCAAAGTGCTAATGGACCTTAGTAAATCAACTCTCATTTCCCCATTTTGCAATTAGGTTAGCCTAAAGAGGAACTGGTGGTTTTAAGAGATTTTTTTTGTTTCAGCAACTGCTTTCTTTCCTTTTGGTTCAGTTTGCACCAAGCTCGCTGGCCTGCTGCTTAGGGGTGGCGTGGGGCTGGGGCTGTCTGAGCCATGAACAGCATCAGGGGTGCCATCCTCTTCTGGGCAGTGGCAGCATGGGCTAAAACGGACCAGCCTTTGGGAAAGACAGATGAGGCTGGATTTCAAAAATGCAAGGATGCCTTGAAACTACCTGTTCTGGAAGTCTTACCTGGAGGGGGCTGGGATAATTTGCGGAATGTGGACATGGGACTGGTGATGAACTTGACTTACACCAACTGCAGGACCACAGAGGATGGGCAGTACATCATCCCCGATGAAATCTTCACCATTGCCCAGAAAGAGAGCAACCTGGAGATGAACTCAGAAATCCTGGATTCCTGGGTGAATTACCAGAGTAGCACCTCCTACTCCATCAACCTGGAACTCTCCCTTTTTTCCAAAGTCAATGGCAAGTTCTCCTCTGAGTTCCAGAGGATGAAGACCCTTCAAGTGAAGGACCAAGCTGTCACTACCCGGGTTCAGGTAAGAAACCTGGTCTACACAGTCAAAATCAACCCAGCTTCAGAACTAAGCAGGGGGTTTAAGAAGGAGCTCATGGACATCTCTGACCGTCTGGAGAACAACCAGACACGGATGGCCACCTACTTGGCAGAACTCCTGGTTCTCAATTATGGCACCCATGTCATCACCAGTGTGGATGCTGGGGCTGCTCTCATTCAGGAGGACCACATCAGAGCCTCCTTCCTGCAGGATAGCGAGAGTGGCCAGAGTGCAATGACTGCATCTGCTGGTGCTGCCTTCCTAGACATTGTGAACTTCAAACTTGAGGAGAACTACACCTCAAAGAATGCCTTCAGCAAGAGCTACTTCTCAAACCGAACGAACTCCAGGGTGCAAAGCATTGGAGGGATTCCTTTTTACCCAGGCATCACCCTCCAGGTTTGGCAACAGGGCATTACCAACCACCTGGTGGCCGTAGACCGCACTGGCCTGCCTCTGTATTTCTTCATCAACCCCAACACTCTGCCTGACTTGCCAGGGCCCTTGGTGAAGAAGTTGTCTAAGACGGTGGAAGCAGCTGTGAAACGCTATTACACATTCAACACCTACCCTGGATGCACAGATTTCAATTCACCCAACTTCAACTTTCAGGCCAACACTGATGATGGCTCTTGTGAGGGGAAAATGACCAATTTCTCCTTTGGCGGAGTTTATCAGGAATGCACCCAGTTCTCAGGAAATGATGTTGTCCAACTCTGCCAAAACTTGGAGCAGAAGAATCCACTCACTGGTGATTTTTCCTGCCCTTCTGGCTACTCCCCAGTCCACCTGCTATCCCAGATCCATGAAGAGGGTTACAACCACCTGGAGTGTCAACGGAAGTGCACCCTTGTCATCTTCTGCAAGACGGTGTGTGAAGATGTGTTCCGGGTGGCAAAGGCCAAATTTAGGGCTTTTTGGTGTGCGGCCACTGGCCAAGTACCAGAAAACTCAGGACTACTTTTCGGGGGCCTCTTCAGCGGTAAGAGCATAAACCCTTTGACAAATGCACAGTCATGCCCAGCTGGCTATATTCCATTGAGCCTTTTTGAAAACCTCAAGGTGTGTGCCTCTCAGGACTTTGAGTTGGGATATAGGTTTTCAGTCCCCTTTGGTGGGTTCTTTAGCTGTGCAGCCGGGAACCCCTTGGTGGATTCTGCCACATCCAGAGATGTAGGGGCACCTTCTCTAAAAAAGTGTCCTGGGGGCTTCAGCCAACACCTAGCCGTCATCAGTGATGGGTGCCAAGTGTCCTACTGTGTCAAGTCCGGGCTTTTTACGGGAGGGTCTCTGCCCCCTGCCAGGCTCCCACCTTACACCCGGCCACCCCTCATGAGTCAGGCTGCCACCAACACTGTCATAGTGACTAATACTGAGACCGCAAGTTCCTGGATTAAAGATTCCCAGACCCACCAGTGGAGGCTGGGAGAGCCATTAGAGCTGCGCAAGGCCATGAAGGTCATCCATGAGGACGGTAGTGGCCTGTCAGGAGGAGCAGCAGCTGGGGTCACAGTGGGTGTCACTGCTGTCCTGGCAGCTGTCATCGCCCTGGCCATCTACGGCAACCGCAAGTATAAGAAGAGGGAATACCAGGCATTAGAAGGTGAGAGGCAGAGTTTGGCTCCCGGTGCTACAGAAACTAGCGATACCCCTGACCAAGACCACGAGCAGAGCCCAGCCTAAATCTCTCCCAAAAAACTGTTTCTCATCTCCAGCCAGAGCTTCAAGCGTGAATTTCATTCCTTCTCTCTCCATTTCTGCCGTCCTAACTATTGAAGTGGCAAGTGCAACAAAAAGCAGGTATAATTTTGTGACATCCTTGGGTCTCTGGGCCAGGAAATTAATAGAGCTACATGAACAAGTTTGGGGCTGGGGTTGGGGAGCAGTTGTGACTTTTTAAGCAAAAGTCATTCTGGAGACTAAAGCGAGAAGGGGTTGTCTTTTCTCTAAGTGTGTCATTAATTATCTTCACCTGAATGCATCCTTGTGAAAAGAGAGAAGGGTGAATGCTGACATTGGACTTGGACGCTATGCATTTAATCTGAGGTCAGCTGGGTTTCCAATTCATGAGCTGCAAGAATTTCTGTCTATAAGTGTTACCCTCCCACTATTTTGTTTTTTTAAAAAAGCTGTCTGAATTTCATGCTCCTGGAGGCTGACAAGACCCCCAGAAGACCCTGGAAGTCCTGCTTGGCCACTGCTTTTCACCTTTGAGGGCTGATACTGATGGACTGTGTCATCTCAACATCATCTGAACAGAAAGATGTTGCCTGTACCCAGCCCATTTATTCCAACTTCCCAGCAGTCAAGACTTACTTAGACCAGGCCACTCTTGGACTGCAGACTAGTGTCATAAAGTTTTCAGAAAATATTTTAACTTATAAACTTCCATTAGGAGGTCAAGGGGGAGAGAATGGTTTAGAGACAAGGAGTGAGTGAAGAAAGGGTAAAAACTGGAAAAGACTCTGGTGCTCAGGGGAAATTGGAATTCTTACCCACAACCAACTACCTGGTTTCTTCCTCATCATAATTGGGGCAAAGAAAGAAGCCACAGATTTGGATAGAACAAGCATTTCAGTTTCCTGGTCTATGTTCCCAAAGTATAACCCCTTCCTCTTCCATGAGTGGCCGTTAGCCTTCCCGTCTTCCCATCACATGCACACATCCCCCCAAACACACACACACACACACACACACACACCACATTCCAACAGGAAGTCTGCATTTTTCTGGGGGTGGGAGACAAGGAAAAATGTAAAAAGTCAAAGTAAGCCCACACCTAAGTATTACTTCCTCCCTACAACCAAAACAGAGTAAAAAGCACCAATTATGTACCCTACCGTTATTTCTTCCAGCAGAAAGGGGGCTGATGTGATCAGATCCATGTTTTTAAATGAAACAAAAAAGACATCAACAACATTTGTGACACATTTATTTTCAGTTCCAGGCTGACTTCCCCGGGGCACCTAGCAGGATGCATAATTGTGACCTGGCATTTGGGGCTTTGCCCGATTTTAATACGAATCTCACCTAATTGTAATTACCGGGGTGAATCTGTTAATGTTCCGCCACAACATTTCTTCACCAAATCACACGTCATTAGTGAGTTATCGTCTATGAAGGATAATTTGTCCTCTCCCAGTTAACATTCACAATCAAGAGTTTAGGTTTACAATAGGTCCTTCTCCTGAGGAGCTTGAAGCACCTCAGCCTGTGGGAAGATGGGAGGATACTCATTCATCTCCCACTATGATACGGAGAAGAGAAGTGAATCACAGAATTTGAGGTCTGTTCTCCTGCCTACTCAGCCAGCGACACCGATTTCTACAACCTCTTCACTTGACCCTGCCTCTTAAGCATTAAAATGTTCTCCTAAACCTCTGGGTGTTTTGTGGGTAAGTTTCAGCCAAGCTAACCACTTTTCTGCAAATACTAACTTTGCCATGAATTCTTTGAAGATTACTGAGTCAGAGAGATGAAGTACAGTCTATAGGTTTCTAGATTTTTAATGCACTAACTGACCGTTGAAATAAAAAGCTCTTCACAAACTTGTATTTCTAATAACAAAATTGCACATAAATATGCATTAAAATATGTATTTAAGGAACACTCTGTCTGACTGTGCTTCCATAGGAAATCAGAATGTGGGAGTTTGCAGTTTACATTCAAGTCATTTTACAAAGTTAGAACCCTGATGGGAGGGTGGTGGTTCGTGGGCTGTGTTTTCCTGACTGGGAGCGCAGGCTGGGGTCTGTGGAAAGATGAATCCTAGCTTCCAAGAAAACCACTCCGGACTATCAGAAATAGACACACATTTGGGTGACAAAGGCAGCTTTGCAATTGCATTTTATTTTTGTGTTCTCGTTAGTATCAGGATGATTAATACTAAACATTTATTTGAAAAACAACAGCCTGTAAACTATTGACACATACACTGTATTGTGGTCAGGTGAAGGGAACTTTAAGAAGCTAATATTGGCAGTTTTTGAGAGGGTCTTTCCCCCAAAAGGTTCACTTGTTTATTTCCCCTGCCGTGTGGTCTGTGGCTTTAGAGGAACAAGAAGTCAAGCCTGGTCCCTTCGTCAAATGTGTGGGTGGAAAAGACGTGAAAAAAAAAATAGAGAAAAGGGACCTTCCCCTCCATCCAAGGCAAGCGTTTGTGGTTCCTTACAGACTTAGGGAGGTACCCCAAATGCCTCACAGATAGGTGCCCTGATGTACAGAAAGCAGAAGGTTAAACAGCAATTTGTGATTGTTCATTTACCATTTATTGTTCTGTACATACATCTCATGAGCACCAGGTGGCAATGTCCTCCCACAGAGCAACACCACAGACTTCAAAACACACCAGTTACAAACAACAGGACATTCACCTGCCCTCTCCCCGAAATCCCCCACTCAAATGCTAGTACCCACAGACAAGGAAAGGGGACAAGCCCCTTTCTTGTATGCCACGGGGCTTTCCCCCATCCTCTCATGTGCATGATGGTGCAATACCAGGACGAGTACTTTTGACCAAGTAGAAAACCGCAGAGAAGTCCAAGTTTTACAAAAGGTGGAGGGAGGGGGATGAAAACACAAAGGCACACACAATCACATATACACATTTATGTTTAAAGGATGAGCATCTGACAGGGTTTGTCTCCAATCACATTTGTCATCCCTGGAGACTCAGGAAGGGAGAAACTAGGCTGCTGGTGCTAAGACGATGAAAGGAAAGGCATGGAATTCCCTGTATGGGCCAGGGAACACAGCAGGGCTTCTGGTGGGAAAACGTCCTGTGTCAAAGTGGTGAATGCACAGGGCCTCTGCTGGCAGGGTTCTTGCTGAACCCAAGACTGTGCCTTTCCAGGTTGGCACAAGAGAAAGGGCAGAGGAAGGCGCCCTGCCTTGTATGGCACAGTGTTAGAAAGGGAATTCAACATCCCTTCTGCCCAGAGAGTCCCACAAGAAGAGCATCCTCAGAGAGGAAGAGGCACAGACATAGTCAACATCCTAGAGGAAAAGGCTTGAAGGTATGAAGACTTACTCTCAAAGCGGTATTGCCCCTGTCGTGCTGCCTGCCTTATACACTGTGTATCTCTTTCTTCTGCTCTTGGCCGTCCACTTCCCCACCAATACCTTCTTCTGCCTGATTCAGGGAAATCAGTCTCTCCCCACTGCCCACTGCCAGTTGTCAAAGCATGTCTTCTTTCCTTTCTTACCTCCTACTGCACAGCTGTGTGTTTCCACCCACTGACCCTAAGTCTATTTCCTCATCCCTGTGGGTGAGAATCCTAGCAGATACTTGACCACGGCACTGAAGGTAGAGATGCTACTAGGCCTACAATGAGGCTCTCTGATGATCTCGGGTACATGGTAGCCTGGCAAGGGGCATGGGGCATGACATTAAACCCTGCAGGGATGTCTCTTCATTGAGTTCAGATGTTTCCTTCCTAACTGTGGCAGGAAACTGCCCCATGGTGCAGTGAACTCAGGACCAATCTCATGGTCGGCTGGTAAGATAAAATGGCTGCTAACTGATGAGAGAGACTGGAACTAAAATGGCAGGAACAATTCCTCCTATCAGAGCTCCCTCTGCTGGAGCCGATTAACATTTCTGTAGCCATTTGAGAAATGAGGAAAGGCTTAGCACCGGCGTGTCCAGAAAAATTAGGTGACACACAGGTGAATCCACTGGCCACACTAACATCAAAATGGCTACAGGCCTAACAGCAAGCAGCTCCAGAGCTGGCTCTCAGGAAAGCTTGGCTTCCAGTTCTAACTTAAGTACCATTTTTGAAGGTTCTTTTGTTTCAATTTTTCTAGCATCAAAAACCTTCCAAATATTATGAAATACATATGCATATATATACGTCAAACCCCCAAAACATGAGGTATATAAATTCAAATTAGTAAGTATCCAGAGGAATTTCCCCCAAACACACAGTTCAAAGAACCCACTTTCAAAGGGGGAATTGGGTTTCCCTTCTTAATCTGCCTTCTCTCCTCCCTGACTCCCAATTCATTCCTTAATGGGAGCCAAAGGCAAGAGGAATGTTGGGGAGGGGATAGACAGGGTCTATCTTGGAACACAACCCAGACGCAGGTTGGACTGGATCATAACGTGGTCCTAACCCTATTAGGAATGAGCTAAAGAAGCTCCCTCCATGCTCTAGGTCAATCTGTAATAGATGAGGGAGTTGAAGGGCCCAGCACCATCTCTGGGCTCTGATTAGCAAATTTGTATGGAGACAGATTGAAGCCCTCATAGAAACAAGACTGGATGGAGATTGGCTCAGATCTAATCTCGAAAGAGATATAAAAAGGGATCAGTCCAGGTATCATCTTACACATCTCCCAAAGCACAGTTCTGTCTCCATCAGGGTCCAAGTATACTATGGGGTAGGTTGGCAGATGATGAGGGAAGTCAAAGGACCACAGCCTGGCTGTTTGATCCCCATCATAACTGGGGTTTGACATCTTGCAAAACAGTGTGGGAACATGATGGGACTCTCTACCAACATGGCCCAGTGGTGTGCACACACACCGCACACACACACACATATATATGCACATACACAGATGGCACAGAGCCCAGCGTGAGCTCTACTCACAGTGACTTGATGAAACTCATGGAGTCTTTGAGCTGGTCTGGGATGAGTTGGGAAGAAGGCTATGGGCTCCTCTCCCTGAGGACAGTTCAGATGCTAAGTGGGATGCAGGCTCTGGTCTGATCAGAAAAGGGCTGGAAACATCATGAGATGCTGCCCCAAAGAGGAATCCCAGAGTGCATCCATCCACACAAGAGAACCAGATGCCTCTTTGGACGATCAAAGGTGTGAGGAGGAGGGAGGGCCCGGGGAACCCAAGGACTATCATGAGAGCTAAGAGTGCTCCCAGAAGCCTTTGCCTCCCTGACCCTCTTGGCAAGAAGTGCTTCCTCGCTGTACAACTAGGCATAGATTTCTGATGTCACAGCAGTTTAGCAGTTCACCCCTTTGCCCCTCAACCTTGCACAGTGAGAGCTCCTCACCTCCAGCGGAGGAGAGAAAAGCAGAAACTCCGCTCTCAAAGCAGAGTGGAAGCAGCAAGAAGCCAGCTGAGGCACTGAACCTCAGGCTTCACAAGGCCAGGGTATGGAGTGCCCATGCACTGTCCACACCCTAAGTGTGCTGACCATGTCCCCACTTAAGGGGGTGAGGGGGGTTCTTGCCTACCCAGCACCGAAAACTCCATGGGAATAGACCAAGGATGGCCCTCATCCCATGTCCCCTTTGTGATGGATGAGATTTATGAATGACATCACCTTGTTCAATCTGGCTCCCCCCTGTGGTTGGGAGGATAGGGGATGGAGACAGGACAGGAGGGGAGATGAAGGAGTCGGGAGGGCAGGGCACCAACTTCTACCTTGACTCTTCCCACTTCCTGCCCTGTGGTCCCCATGGCCCTCCCCACCAAAGCCCCTCCAGCTCAGTCCTTCTCCTGGGCAGTGCTGTCCTCAGAAATGCCCTGGGCAGCCAGTTCAGCCAGCACATTATCCAGGTAATTAGCATCTGGGTAGCCATGGCCAGTGAGATTAGAGCCAAACTCTGTCTTGTGGTGGACTTCATTCCAGATGACGGTATCTGACTCGCCCGTGGTGCTGGAGGTACCAATGGCAAAGATGAGGCGGCGATCCCAGGCCACAAGCAGCAGCTTCAGAACCTAAGACAGTAAAGGTAGAAGACTGAAGGCAGATAGTTAGTGTTGGTCAAAGACTATCCCTTGGAATATAGAGAGTCTCCTAAGGGTCCTGCTCTTCCTACATCATGATGCCCTAAGCAGCACAGTGACTAGAAAGAGATTTGAGTGTGGAGTTAGGGACCTGTAGGTTAAGTCTTTGCTCTGTCACCAACTAACTGTGTGACCTTGGACAAGTTATATCACCTCTCTGAGCTTTAATTTCCTTACTTATAAAGTGGCAATGGTACAATCTGCCTCCAAAGGTTGTGAGCATTTTAGGGGGCTGTGCCTGGCACATACTACTCAACAACTGTTAGCTGCCAACATCATAGCTGCGTTTTAAAAGATAGGATCTAGGAATTCAAGGCACTTATGATCTGAGATCTTCTGAAGTTCTCCTCTACCATCCCCACCTGAATGTGGTATTAATTTACCCACAGCTAAAGTTGTAGACTATTTCTCCAGTGACATTGTGGAAGTGCCTTGACTTCTTCCAGGCTATTTCATATTTAGTTGTTCATCTGGTCCCCACAACCACACTTTGGGGCAGGTCTGGCAGGCACTATTGTTGTCTCTACTTTATAGGTGAAACCCAGAGAGGTTTTAGGGCTTGCAGAATGTTCTAATTTAGCTAAATTAAAAAAAGAAAATCTTTGTTGAACAAGACAAATGACTAACACCCTGCCCAGCATGAAGAAGGCACCCAATAAAAATGTATTAGATTCAGAACTGAACTACTGTAAACATGGCATAATAGTAGTAGTAATCATAAAAGCAGACTTTAAAACTATGAGCTACCATTTCCTGAGTGTTTACTAACCAGGCGCAAAGCACTGGGTCATGTAATGGTTACAACAATTAGATAAGATGGGTATTCTCATTACCCTCTTTCTGCAGACAGGGAAACAGGCTCAGAGATAAAAGACTTGTCTTGGTCATTCAGCTAGTAAGTGGCAGAAGGGGGCCTTGACTTCAGGACTGCCTGACTTTACAGTCCATGGTCTGAATCATTACTTTGTTGACTCTCAGATGGGAATCAGTATAGGTTTCATTAGAGGTGGCTGCTTCTGAGCTGAGTCTCAGAGGGAGGAGAGGATTTAAGGTATAGTAATAGAGAAGGATGTGTAGACATAGTGAATAAATATGAGCCAAGGCATGTATAATTACAATAGCTGCCACCACGTTGGGCATTTTACAAATACTACTCTCAGTTAATTCTCACATCCTCCACCCAGATAGAAATTATCACAGCTATTTTATAGGAAACAGAGACTTGAGGATGTTAAACTTTATGCCTGTCCCCACATCTGGTAAATGGTGGAACTAGGGCTCAAACCCAGGCTGGTCTGGCTCCAAGGCACATGCTCTTATTACCTCGCTCAGCAACAGGGCCCAAAGTTAGGGTCCCGGAACAGCAGACATGAAGGATAAGGATGAGGAATTAGGGAGAGGGGAAGGTTGACACCCACACTGGAGTAGGTCTTGTGAGTCAAGCTGAGAAAATTGTACTTTGTAAAGAAGGAAGGGAAAACCATCAAAACAATTTTTTTTTTACTTTATTTTAAACAGAGGAGATTAATGCTAGAAACTGTGCTTTAGGATAACTAATCTGGTGGCAGATAAAAGATGAAAGCATTAAGGAGGTTGGCAGTGGCAGGATTAGAAAAGGAGCCGAGTGGTTTGGAGGGCAGCACAGGGAAAAATGGGCTGAATGGATGTAGTGGATCAGAGCGAGAGTCCAAGATGGTTAATGTGTCCAATGTGGGTCCCAGGGTATGACATCTGGGTATGTCATTAACACAAAGAGGGAGGCCTGGAAGAGGAGCAGCTCTTGGCAAGAGGATTCAAGTTTTAGCAGCAGGACTTTATAGCAGAGACGTTTAGCCAGCAAGTGGGACTGGAGATCTAGGGCTCAGGCACAGAAATGTGGCTGTTAAGGGCAAAGAGGTATCAGGACTGGTCCTGACTCTTAATGTGAGGACACTGCACTGGGCACATCTTCATGATGGGGTTGATTTTCTCATTGTTCTGAACTACCTGCTTCCTCCCCTGTAACAGGAGAACATATCCACACCCTTTGTTGTGAAACCTGAAGGGCCTCCCTGTGGGCAGTTCATGACTCCATTCCTTGTCTCACTTGCCCATGACTTGCTGGGGTCTGTGAAATGTGAATGGAAGCAACAAGTTTCCAGGAGCAGCTCTCGTGGGATTGCACAATTACCCTTGGATTCTCTCTTGGTCCTCTGCCCGCTTCCATGGGAAGGGCATGAACCACAGAAGGGCTGCTCCTTTGACCTGGATTCTGTAACCAGAAGCCACATGGGGCAGACTGAGCTGCCCTACAGCAGCAACCAAGCCACAGCCACTGAGATGCCAAGTACATGAGAAATAAACAGTTTTTGAAGTAAGCTGCTGAGACTCAGAGGTTGTTTGTTACACAGCACAACCCAGAGAAAGCCAGTGGAAACACACCTCATCCAACATTTTCTCCAGCATCCCCACAAGAAAGGGTACAACACTCACTTAGATCAATGCTTCTTATCCCTTTTGAGATAAGAGAAGGTTTTGAAAACCCAATGACTTTCTGGCCTTATCCACAGAAAAATGAACATAAAATTTTTATTCTATTTTTTAGAATTCATTAAACCACTATGCCTGACCATGAATCACTAGGAATCCAGAAACCCACTGATTTTTCCCTCTGCCCCTTTGGGAAAAGTCAAAGAATACTAAAGTACATGAAAATAAAATAATCTCCCACAAATTAAGATCCCTGCCCCAGAGCAATGCTTCTCAAGCTTTAATGTGCTATCAGATCACCCAGGATCTTGTGAAAATGAAGTAGGTTCTGAGATTCTGCGTTTCTATCAAGTTTCTAGGTGTTGCCACTGGTGCTGTTCCCAGGACCAGCTGTTAAGCAGCAAACCTCTAGAGAAAGGATCCTAAAATAGGTGAATTATTGCCAGTAATATCCAGGACAGGAAAAAGCCAAAGGCTCTGCCTCTGCCACCCTGCAAAAAAAGTCCTAATCACATCCACCCTTACCTACAGTTGACTCAAATATGACCTTGTTACCATGTGCATCTAGAGTTAAAAGAGAACTAGTTCTCTTTAGCTTGTGCACTGTGGGAAGCACAACTTGGAGCCCTAACAGAGAAGTAAATTCCCTGGCTCTACCCTGAACCACCCAGCCCCCACCACCCCCCACCCCACACCGCCCCAGCAACTCTTACTTTTCTCCCTTTCTCGCTGTCCGGAAGGTAACAGTGTCGTGGGAAGCCACGGGCACTGAAACTCTTCCCAGGATTTGGGTGTTCTGGCCCCTGAAAGCAAAAAGAAAGAAAGTGAAGGACATTTTTTCAAAATATTTCTAATGAGAGCCAGCCCTGACAGCCTAGCAGTTAAAGTTTGGTGTGCTTCACTTTGGCAGCTTGGGTTTGGATCCTGGGCATAGAACCACACCACTCGTCTGTCAGTAGCCATGCTGTGGCAGCGGCTCACATAGAAGAACCAGAAGAACTTACAATTATACACAACTATGTACTGGGGCTTTGGCAGGGGAGAAAAAAGGATGAAGATTGGCAACAGATGTTAGCTTAAGGCAAATCTTCCCCTGCCAAAAAAAAATAAAAATTTCTAATGAAGGAAGTGCAGGCTGTGACTAATTCAAATAATGATGACAATAATAATGGCCATAGAGGCTAGACAGAGAACAGACCCAAACAGCAGTGGGAGTAGGTATTTAATACACACTTCAGAGTCCTAACTCCTAGATTTGGACCAGAGCTGCCGCCTCCCAGCTATGTTAGCTGGAGCCCGTCGTGGGGCATTGGTTCCCCAAGTTAAATAGGGAGGATGTGAATTCTCACCTTGTGGGACTGTTATGAATGTTAAGTGAGCATGGAACCTGGTACACAGTAAGAGCTCAGTAAATGTTTATCATCATCATCATCATCATCTATTCTGCCTCTTTTGTTTAATAAACTAGGAAAACTTGCAGCCCTGAGAGGTTAGATGACTTTCATAATGCTAAGGGCTTTGCCAAAACTTAAGCCCAGCCTTCTGGGGCATACTCTGGACTTTTTAACCTCTAAACTACTCAGAATAACAAAGGTGCCTCTGAGCTAGGAGCCACGCAATGAGAATTTTCTGAATAATTCTTGTGGGTTTTCTTTTTTGTCCTAACGGGTTTTTGTTTGTTTTCTTGTTTAATAATATGGATTGGGATATTCACGACTAAAAATCTTCTCATAACTTTTCAACTGTTATCGCCCAATACCCCTATTAAAAAGCAGTCTCAGAAAGAAACTGAAGCAGATTTTAGCCAGAAACCAGGCTTCCTGATTAGGGTCCAGAATGGGTCCACGGACCCCTTTGAGAACTTCATGAAAAGTGAGCGATTTTCTCCCAGTAACAACGCACATATTTCACACACAGACAAATGTTTGTCTAAAATTTCTGAACACCACTGACCCCCTCAGGGTCTGTGGAACTCTCTTTTAAATTCTCTTCTAGATGAAACCAATATAATATTGATAATTCCATGCAGCTCCTGGCACAAGCTCTCACAGAGATGATCAGTAAATATATCCTGGCTGAATAAATGAATGAGTGAGTGAATAAATAAATAACAAAACTACAAGAAAACACAGATTTTTCACTCTCTTTTATTATGGACAGTGGCTCCAAAATGATTTTAAAATTCTGTGATATTAATTTTTTTAATAGCATGCTTCAAGATCACCTATGATTTGGCAGATTGAGCACTACGATAATTGCATTGGGGTCTCAGAGAAGGAAAAGATGATTGTGAGCTGAAAGAGGCAACAATGTCTTCTTGGAGATGCAAGACTTGATGGTTCTGAATTTCACATTCATATGAAATCACTCTACATTTACAACAGTCCCATGGCCATGGCTGTTTCTAAGCCAGGCTTCCAGACTGAAAGGCCAATTCCGACCACAGCTCTGTCTGCTCCTCTCCTGCCTAGGACTGCCAGCTGTGTGGCCAACTCAGATGCCTGCCTGGCACTGACCCAGCAAGGCTGTGTGCTCCCAGCACGTCACTAAGCTGAGCAGTCACAACTCCGCCCAGCTCAGTTTCTCCCCCAAGAAATCATTCTCTTCAGTGAAGGTAGAGCTTAAACATCTTGACTCCTCATGGAAGCCAAAGCCCTTGTGGTCCCTGGAATCTCCAGAGATGGATGTGGCACTGAGAGTCTAGCTATTGACTCTCAGGGATGGGTCTACATAATGGCTGTAACGACGGCAGAGAGATGCATTTGCCTTGACACAAGCCTGGGTTTTCTTGGAGGAGCTGGGGCAGCTATAAAGGCAGCATGCAGGCACCTCTATACTCTTCAGGCTCTCTGTTCGTCAGTCCTGGAGGCTGGGATAAAGAACATCCTCCGAAATGGTGGCCCTATCCCGACCTTTGCCCACTTCAGTCTGTTCTACTTCCCACCAAAGCCATCGGCTTTTTCTCCTGACTTCCAAATTTTTATTCATGTCCCTATCATCCCAACTAGCTGCCTCAGAATCATTCCAGAAGTCTCACCTGCCCCCACATCCAACCACATCTTGCTCTCTTTTGCCCCTGTCCCCTCCCTTGTTCAAGTGCCATTACTGGAGCCTGGACTATCGCAGTGGTCTCCTAATTGGTCTGTCAGGTCATCCCTCACTCTTTCGCCAGATGAACCTTCCTAAAGCATAATCTCAACACATGACTTTCCATAATCCTAATCACAAGCCCAACAACCTTCAGGGACTCCCCACAGCCTGAGAAGGAAAGTCCACAGCCCTCACTCTAGTGTTCAAGACCTTCCTCTACCTGGCCACAATTGTTCTTCACTGCCTAGTCTTCTAAATCCTTCATGCTCACTCCTCTCCTCCCCCACTTTCACAAGTCTTGGACCCTTTAAAAATCTTCCTTATGGGCTTTCAACACCCCCACTTTGTCTCCTCTACAATTTTCCTGCATCCTCCAACTAAAAACGCTCTCCTCCATTTCGTCATGTCCTTCAAGGCCCTATTAGTGAGTGCCCTGCACCAGAAAGTCTCCTCTGACCCTCCTAGTCAGACAGACATAAGCCATCCTCCTTATTCTGATAAGCAGGATACTCAAATGATGATGGTGACCAGGTATTGAGCATCTTAGTACTGTTCTCGGTACCACAATACGCACATACAAACGTTATCTCCAGCTTTATAAAATCCCTGCTCATTAGGTTTCTGTCCACACAGATAAATAAACCAAGCTCAGAAAGGTCAAGTGGCTCTCCAAAGTCCTCATCTAATAAAGAGGCAGCCAGGAATTGGAATCCAGGTCCGCCAGACTTGGAAGGCCTTGTGTTGCCTTTGTCCACAGTGCCTCCCACAGCTTTTATCAATGGGGTACACCATTTTTTGCTCTACAGCTTAGTGATGTATGTTTATTTTTCCCTGACTGGATGGTTAGTCCTTCAAAGAAGAATCGTGCTTTTTATTCAATTCTTTTGCAGGCTATCACATCTCCCTGTTTTATTTCTTCCACATCCCTTATGACTATTTGGAAATACCTTGTTTTTCATTTGTTTACTTTATTGTCTTCTTCATCCTATTAGAATGGGGGCTTCAAGGACAGCAGGGTTTTGCTCACGATTGTTTCTCCAGCACTTAGAACACACCTGGCCCCTAATCCACCCTCAAATGTTTGTTAAATAAGAGAGAAAATAGAAGAAGACAAGGAAGAGGGAGGAAAGAAGGGTGAACCAATAAATATTTGCTAAATAAATGAACCCAGTAAGCACCCCAGACCCTTTAGAAAAAGCTTCAATGTGTGAAGGAAGGGGCACATTTGTATTCACTGTCAGGAAAACTGTTCAATTTGTTCCTTAGGATTGTCTTTCATAGATTCAAAAGAGGAAAGAAGTGCCCACAAAAATCAGAGCCAAGGACTATCTATCAAATTACAAATGCAAACACCATTTGACAAAGAAGTTCTACTTCTAGAAAATATTCTACAGATATACTCACATACGTACAAGGTTATTCATTACAGCATTATTTGTTGTAGCAAAAGATTGGAAACAATCCATATGCCCATCAAATGGAGACTGCTGAATATAAATCATGGTGCACTTATACAATGGATTATTCTGCAGAGCTAAGAAAGAATGAGGAAGCTCTCTCTATACTGACATGGAAAGATCTATAGACTATACTGTTAATTGCAAAATGCAGGGTGCAGAACAATATGTCTAATATGTCATCCTTCGTGTAAAAATGGGAGGAGTAGATGCCCTCTTTGTTCCATATGCACAAAGAAGCCCAGAAGGAGACCTAAGAAAGTAAGAACAATGGTGGAGAGTGGGGGAGGGTGAAACCGGATAGATGGGTACAAGAGTAGGAAGGTGACTTTTCATGGTATAATATCATCTTAGTCAGTTTGGGCTACTGTAAGAAAATACCATAAACTGGTTGGCTTTATGGTAGAAACAGAAATCCATTTCTCACAGTTCTGGAGGCTGGGAAGTCCAAGATCAAGGTGCCAGCGGATTCAGTGTCCGGTGAGGCTCCACCACATAACTAGTTTGGTTTCAAAGGTTCACAGTTGGAGGGGAATTTGCCTCAGGATGAATCGTACCTTGAGTCTCACCCATATCTGATTTAGTTAATATTTAGATAAGACTTTGGACTTAGACTTGAAAGTTGATGCTGGAATAAGTTAAGACTTTTGGGATTGTTGAAATGGAATGAATGTATTTTGCATGCAAGAGGGACATTGATTTTGGGGATCCAGGGGTGGAATGCTATGGAGTGAAAGTTTGTGTCCCCCAAAATTAATATGTTGAAACCTAATCCCAAATATGATGGTATTAGAAGGTGGGGCCTTTGGTAGGTTATTAGGTCATGAGGGTGAAGCCATCATGAATGGGATTAGCACCCTTAAAAAAGAGACCTCAGAGAGCTCCCTCACCCCTTCTGCCATGTGAGGACACAGCGAGAAGACAGTCTAGGAACCAGGAAGCAGGCTCTCGCCAGACACTGAATCTGCCAGCACCTTCACCTGGGACTTACTAGCCTCCAGGATGTGAGATCTAAATTTCTGTTGTTTAAAAGCCACCCAGTCTGTGGTATTTTGTTACAGCAACGTGAATGGACTAAGGTAAACACTTATCTGCAAACATTTAAACTTAAAACAATAAATGTCGATGGCTGAGGGTGAGCTCACCTGAATGCCAGGGGGGATACTGTAGATGATCCGGATGGTTTTGCAGTCTGGGTGGCCAGGCAAGGAGTGTGGGATGAGGTGGTACTCCATCTTCCCCGGAGGCTGGGTGCCTGTCTTCACCCCATAGATGGTCTTGCATGTTGGACACTGCAAACTCCCATCCTGAGGAGACAAGGCCAGAACAACCAGACTGGGAAACAGTTTTGGTAATGACCTCTCCACTCTAGCTTAGGGTCAGGGAGTCAAAATGCACTGAAATGAGGACTAGACCTTACGGCCCCCCTGCCCAGTTACCAAGGCCGTTTCTGCTTTCTCCAAAGTAAGAGGAGGTCAAGTCCCCACAGACAGCCCCAGGCTCCATGTGCGAAGAGGCAGGTAAGAGAGACTCTGTCCTTGAGGAGACCAGCTCATGAGGGCAGGGACCATACAGAGGGAATCATTATTTAACTGCTAAGCACCAAAAGAGTGGAACCGACAGCAAGCACTAGAGAGCAGCACATCAGAATCACCTCGGGAGCTTGTGAAAAACTAAAGACGCCTGGACCCACACCAGGTCCACTGAATCAGAGTTGGGAGGCTACAGAGCCATAGTGGTTAAGAGTATGAACTCTGAAGTCAAACTTCCTGGATTTGATTCCCAGCTCTGCCATCTACCCACTGTGTGACTTGGACAAATAAGTCTCAGATTCCTTATAGAACAAGGAAAACAGAAGTATCTATCTCACTGAGTTGTTGGGAGGATTCAATGAGATAATCCATAGGAAATGTTTAGCATGAGGCGTATCTAAATGTTATTAGTATTTTTATGATTTCTGTGGGGAGACTAATGCTCATACAGGTTTGGAAACCACTGCGATTGAAGAGAAATTGGGCACCATGTGCTGAAGCAAATGAAGATGCCTTTAAGAAAATGGTCCTTAAAGAATAGTTATGAATTGGTTTAGAAGGATGGAGGGTGAGGTCTACATAAATAACTAGAGGATGGAATGATGTCCTTACTTATAGAATTTTAAATCTTACAACAGAGTTTACATCTCTTGTTTTGCTTAGATTTCACCTTCTGACATCAGCTGAGAAGGAATATTAGCCTTATTATTATTAGCCTTAAAAATTATTCCATTTTACAGAGAAGGGAACTGAGGCACAGCAAAATTAAAGGACTTGCTACTAGTTAGGGCTGGGAGCCCAGCAAGTCTGTGTAAACCTCACAAGCTTTGCATTGTACCTCAGTGGCTCTGTTAGGGGGCAGAGGGGGACTCTGGATGCAGTGATGTAAGGAGTCATGGTCTCGCAGCAGGACCTGGTGAAGGGCCCCCTGGAGGGGTGGGAGGAGAGCCAGGATGACAGCCTGGACAGTAAATCATATTCCAGGCTCGCAAGAAAAAGCAGATGAGGAGAAGGAAGGCATGCATGGGCAGAGAACAACATGTATAAAAAGCACTGTCCCACAGCTGGGACCAAAGCTCTCCAGGACATCCATCTCCTTGGGAAGGCAGGACTCTTCTGTGGACATATTTAGAGACATTTCAATTCAAGCTCTACTCATTTGAAGGAATAGCTTGTATTCAGAGCAGCAGAGGTTACTCCATGTGACAAAAGGATGGGAACCCAAGGCTTGGGGTCAAGAAACCCAGGTCCCATTCTCTGCTCTGGCCTTAATTTTCTTCATGACCTTGGGTGAATCACTCTGTTTCTCTGCGGGCCCTTTTCTCCCCTCTTCTGTGCCAAGAAAATGAAAAATGCATGCTTCAATGTGTTAGTACAAAAGAGAATAAAGGATAGTGTCTTGAGAAACATTTTTGAAGCACCATCGAGATAAATGCAAGGAGGTACTAGATTCTTCTTGAATATAGTCATCAAAAAGGTAATGAATGTGCTAAGAAACCCCTTTAAACTCAAAATAACCTCTTAAAATGCGAAGTCCCAAAGAAATCTTTTAGCTTAGTGTCAGGAAAGTGAGCAGGGGATCCAGATATGCATCGTCCATCAACGATTGAGCATACACTCTCTGAAACACTGAGAAAGATTACAAGCACTTCGGGAAGTTCAATGAGAGGGCTACATAAAGATGAATGAAAAAATTATAGCCATAATACAAAGGAGATATCAATTTGAATAATAATAGTAATAAAACCCTTTAAAGTAGATATTGTTTTATCTCCATTTTCCAGACGGAAAATGAAACCTCCAAGTGGCTGAAAATCTTGCCCAACGTCACTTGGCTAATAAGCCACGCTTCAAGTTTGCCTCTCCTCTTTCCCACAGCAAGAAAGGTACAGAGCACTCCCCAAAAGGCAGTCATTTTTTTGGGTGAGTAAGAGGTTGGAGGATATCAGGGAAATCTCAGACTCGGATGCAATCCAAGCTGGGCCTGGAGAAATGAGTAGGATTCAAACTCATGGAGATGGAGCGTGAAGGTTATCCCAGGCACAGAAAAGAACACAAGAGAAGTCAATGACTTAAAAAAAGTTCAGACAGTATGAGGAGAGAGTTATCATCGAAGGACCCTCCTAGATTCCTGGAAACTAGCTCTCATGGGGGAATCTTACTCCACTGTCGTTAATGGACAAGATGAGCATCACAAACAGTCTTCCCCCCTCCAACAGTGGGATGCTAAGGGACTACCAGGTATACTTTGGCAATAGTCTCTAATTCTTTGAAGGAGTGGGAAATCACGAGTGTTCTGAAATTGTCCAGAGCCAGCCCTGATGGCCTCGTGGTTGAAGTTTGGCGCACTCTGCTTCAGCGGCCAGGGGTTCAGTTGCTAGGCATGGAACCATACCACTCATCTGTCAGTAACCATGCTGTGGTGGCAGCTCACACAGAAGAACTAGAATAAGTGTAACAACTATACACAACTATGTACTGGGGCTTGGTAGGGCGGGGTGGGGGAAGAAAAAGGAAGATTGGCAACAGATGTTAGCTCAGTGCGAATCTTTCCCAGAAAAATAAATAAATAAGTAAAAAGAAATTGTCCCAAGAAAATGAATTATAACTGAAAATTACTAGCTCTGGAGAAGGAAGGATGACTGGGAAATCCATTTATGCCACTATGAATGAACACTTACCATGGGCCCATTGTGATTCCCCTCAGAACCCTCAGGGACAGAAGTCTCCACCTCTCAGACCACCACACCCAGTGTGGGGACTGGGGGGAGTTGGGTAGCATAGCCCACAAGGAAGATAAAGGCAGGTTTTGCCAACATTATAATTTGTGGATTACTGATCCTGCTGAGAACAGCCAAGATCATCATCCCTGCTGCCCTGGGGTGCCTCTAAGACTCCCCAAATCACCTGGGCACAACCCCAATAGGGGCCCCCACACACTTGCTCCTCTAGGACCTAGCATGGGAGGTGGCAGCAGCCCCATAGACTGGCACTAACCTTGTTGCCATTGTTGTACATGGCAACCAGGCAGTAGATGTGATAGATGTGGCCGCATCTGGACAGCTTTCCCACCAGGTCAGGCTTGACTGTCGGCTGTGGGCCCTTGTAGCCCGATGGGGCTGTGAGGCGCTCCATACAGATGGTGCAGTCCTGGGGGTGGGAGGCGACAGAGCAGAGACGTCGTCAGCTTTCACCCAGCCTGGAGGCCAGAGCATCTCCAGTGGTTCCCACAAGATCTCAGAGGTCAGGTGAGCTGTTACTGCTTCTTTTCTAGAAAACCCACAAACCAGGGTATATGTGCCTTTGGGAATCTAACTATAGTTTTGTCTTGCTTTACACAACAGAGAAATTCCTGAAATAATTCCTGGTGGAAGTACATGTGAACTTGGGCTGGCCAACAAGATAATCTTGAGAGCCGCGACAATGCACCGCCTCCCTTGGTGTCCTCCAAGGGCTTGTGGAGGAAACAAACGCTTGCTGATAGACTCACCGACGAGCTTTATTTAAGCTGAACTTTTGTAAAGGAATTATATTTTGAGTGTAGTGGAGGGGCGGCTATTTAAAAAATCTACAGCAGGATTTCTCAACCTTGGCACTATTGACATTTGAGGCGGGATAATTCTTTGCTGCAAGGTCTGTCCCGGGCATCGTACAGTGTTTAGCAGCATCTCTGGCCTCTTCCAACTAGATGCCTGTAGCATCGCCACTCCCACCAAAGTTGTGCAAAATGGCCTCTGTTTGGGAACCACTGTTTTACATCAAGCCCATTTTAAAGTCAGTCTCCATAGCTTATCATACTGTTTTTCTTAAATTCAGGTGGTCATGCTAATGTAATTTAGAGTCAATTGGCACTTTGCTGAACAGGGAGGTGGAGGAGGTTAAGCTGCAGCTCAGGACCACGAACCTGGAGCCTGGGCTTCTGCTCTGACCAGCTCTGTACAGTCAGCACTTAGAAGCAGCTCCTCCCGCATCCTGCGGAAACTCTGGCAGAGGAAATGCTAGTGGGCGGTGGAGAAGGTGAGCCCTGCCCTGCCTCCCCTGCACTCACCTCATCTGGTGGGTGCCGGACTTTTTGCAGATACTTCTTTAGCACTTCTTCCGGGGTTTTACCTGTGAGGACAGGATGATCAGTAGGCCACCAAGACAGAGATAAGGGATCAAACAGCCTTGTCAAGCCGGGCATGCCAGAGAGGGGAGTTATTAGCCAGGCTCAGAGTAGGAAAGGAGAGGAATTCATTCTGAAACTGTACGTAAGCATTTGAAGGGGAGCACGGCATAGAAGGAGAGAGGTGGTTTGAGGAGGTGGGAGGTGTTCATGCCTGCCTTTACCTCTTGCAGTCACGTCCCTCACATCCCCTGCCTATTTTCAACAAACCCACTTTTGTGTGTGTGTGAGGAAGATTAGCCCTGAGCTAACATCCGATGCCAATCATCCTCTTTTTGCTGAGGAAGACTGGCCCTGAGCTAACATCTGTGCCCATCTTCCTCTGCTTTATATGGGACGTCGCCACAGCATGGCTTGCCAAGTGGGGCGTCAGTCCGCACCCGCGATCTGAACCTGTGAACCCCAGGCCGCCGAAGTGGAGCGCACGAACTTAACCGCTATGCCACTGGGCCAGCCCTCAACAAACCCACTTTTTAACTGAAATCGAAAAGCCTGGAAGAGCCTGGACCTGCCCAAATGACCTGATGACACAGAAATGAACGCACTCTGTAAACTGTTACACATTAAAAAATATTAGGTAGGCTTATTGCATTGATTTTACAGTGTGCTAAGTACTATCTTGATCTACAATGTGGCATCAGAGTGATATTATTTTTACAGGAAACCAGGAAGTTATGACCAGAGCTTCAGGATGGTCTTCCTTGGCCCCAAGTTGACAGTGTGGTCACTGCCAGCAGATGTGGCCCAGCAGCAGGGAAAAGGTGATGCTCCGGAAAGCATCCTGACAGGTATAATGATTCTGGAATTTCTTTGGGGACTGGACCCATAAGAGGCAGCCCAGCCTAAATGCAGGGGATGGGATGATACGGCCTCACAAGGAGGCATCGAAGGAAAAAAGGGGTCAGTGTCTGCTTGGTTGACTCTCTTAACGTCTCTAAACTTATGTTTTCTCACCTATAAAACGGGGAAGAGCACTAGCACCTACACCTTACGGTTACTTTGACAATTAAATGAGCCAATGGACGTGCAGCCTCTTAGCACTTTGCCAGCTAATGGTCCAATATGTGCTATTATAATAACAGGAAGAGTGGGAAAGTGCAAAATCCTGTCATTTCCTATGAGACTATGAGTAAGGCAATAAAATTCATTTAATCAGAGAAATTTTGATAGACTGGAAATGTAGCACAAGGGTTTGAGGAAGTGGCTCATGCAACAGCCAAAAGCTGGCATGCAGGCCCTTCCTTCCCAGTAGCCTGCTTCTCTTGAAAGAATTAAGCTTCTATTAATTGGGGCCCTATTGCTTGCTAGGCCGTAGGCTAAATGCAACATATGATCCCATTGAAATTTCACAAGTTTGTAAGGTGGGGGTTTAGGGGCAATGGTCAAAACATTTAACAACCAATACCAGTGACCAGACAGAGCAGCCACAGAGCTGAGGCAGGGTCCTTTGGTACCAAAGTAGGCTCAGGTATGTAGCGACCCCTTAGTTGTGGGCAGGTAGGAAGGAGCTCCTGAAGGACGGTTCAAGTGGCCAGAGCGTCTAGAGGCTCTAGAGGGACACAAGAGAGTGGCTACTTCCCAACTGTCATGGATGCATTCCAGGGCACACCTGTTGGACACTGGTTGTGAGTATTTTTACTCCACTGTAAAGGGGAGAAAATAGGGGCTCTCTATGATCACACGACTTGCAAGTGACAAAGTGGAGATCTGAATCCGCCTGTTTTGGTTCCAATGCCAAAGTCATCTTTCCAACATATTTTACTGGCGTCACACTTTATATTTTTATGTTTCTATATTTTTGCACTGCATTTTTATATTTCTCAAGGGGTCTCCATCTGATCCATACACACATCTGATCCACTTGGGTATAATCATCAGAGCAGGTACTAGTTAGGCCCACTTAGCAGATACAGAAATTAAGGCACAGGGGGTTAAGTCATGGGTACAACCTTCAGCGATGGAGGCAGAGCCAAGGCTGGGAGCCAAGGCTTTGACCCCCAGGATCCCTTAACGAGGCTGATACCTTTCTTGGCTTGTTTTTTGGTGGTCTTGCGGCTTGTGTTGGAAACCCCTGGGATGGATTTTATTTCGCTCTTGCTGACGGGGGGTGGGTGGAGGACCAGCTTGGGTGGCCTAGTGAGGCACACAGGCAGCCCCGCTGCACTCATGAGGATCCCAGTGATTCCTGGAAGGGCAAGGTGGGAGTGAGGAAGGACTGAGGTGTTAGGTCCCCAATACCCGCTAAATCCCTCCCTCCCCATTAACCTCCTCTCTCCCTTTCTAGCAGAGTTCTCATAACTCGCAAATTCTCTACTTACCCTCTACTTGTATTCATTCACGCATCTGCAACAGCATGCTTTGCTTTTAGCAGTCTAATTCTCCCCAAGCTCTTCCTGCCCTTCCAACCCAACTCCTAAAATCCCCGTTTAAGTAATATCCAAATTCTCTCTGTTTTACAAATGGTCACTACCTATTTCATTGTTTTCATTTTTCTACTTTAAGCAAGACCAGCCCAGGGTTTCTCTTACCTGCCAGGGCAGGATTGACAGGACTGGACCCATTTAGGTTTTTCACTGGGACGGTGGGGACCCTATAGAAGGAAAGAGCAGATACATTATGGTTTTGACAGATGGGACAAATTGGGCCAGTGTTGGGACCCCAAATTTCCCTCACTGAGGGGTTCCCTTTTCTGACAGAAACTACTTATCCCTACTAGAGATGCACTAAGTTTTTAGCACTACAGCCGGAGGTGATACCTTCAAAAACTAAGTCAGACCATGTCACTCCTCCACTCAGAACCTCAGAACTCAGAATGGCTCCTCAGTTCATTCAGAGTCAAAGTACCAGCACACCCCAATCCCCCCATCTCTCTCATACTACTCACCACTTTACTCTATTCTAGCTGTTCCTCCTACATGCCAGGCACGCTCCTGCCTCAGAGCCTTTCCGTATGTGGTTCCCTCTGCCTGAAACACTCTTCCACCAGACATCTGCTTAGCTCCCTCCTACTAAACCTTCAGTCTTGGCTCAAATCTTACCTTCTTAATGAGGTTCCTGAGACTATCTTATTTAATACTGCTGCCCACCCCTCCATCCCACCCCCTTACCCTGCTCTTTTTTTTTTTTTCCCCATGGAAATTATACTTTTTAAAATAAGTCGTTGCTTATTATCTCCCCTTCCAAAATATAAGCTCTACGAGGACAAATATCTCTGTCTGTTTCGTTCAGAGTCTGGCACTAGTAGGCATTCAATGAAGATTTGTTGAAGGGATGAAAAAATAAAGAAGTGAGTCCAAACCTAAGGGTCCATAAGAGCCCCCTAAGAAGCTTTTAAAAAGACAGAGCTCCAGGCCTGAATAAGAGTCTCCACCTGTGAGGCACAAGAATCTACTTTTACAAGCTTCCACTGAGAGAATGCAGATGCAGCCAATCCCAGTGCAACATTTGGAAACCATTGCTCTAACAGCTGTCGCTTCTCCTTTTTCCTGAGAAATCATAAATATCAGGCAAAGCCTCCTCTTCTTTCTGTCTTTCTCCCCAGCAACTCAAGCCAAGCTGGAGAGGAGATGGCACAGCTGGCTGGGAGAGACCAGGCCTCCCACGGCGCCAGCTAGAAAAACACGGGACATGTGGGGCTGGCTCTTGCGTCATCCACCCTGCCACCCAGGCTTCCACAGCTGGGCTTGGAGGGGGGAAGTGGGTTTGGAGAGGCCAATGGACTGGGTTACAGATGATTCCAGGAGCCAGGCCGCCTGAGAAGCCAGCAGTTCTGCTATGGGGGTAGGGTGGTCTGGGAAAACAGGAAGAGGGTGAAAGAGTATGTTTATTTGTTTATTTATTTTCTTTATTATTTGTTTATTTGTCCATTCACATTGAGCCATATTTTGTGCTGGACCACCTGCTAGATGCTGGAGACACAGCAATGAACAAGACAGTCCATGGCCCTTCATCCACACATGATAATCGCTAACATGCATAGAGCCCACCTTGTGCCAGCCAGAGTTCTAACTGCTCACAATATATAAATCCATCTAGTCCTTCCAACGACCTGTGCAGGAGGTATTAGTATTATTAAACCCATTTTAATAGGCAAGGAAGTTGAGGCACAGAGAGGTTAAGCCAACCTGACAAAGATCACACAGCTCAGGAAACCAGGAAATCTGGATCCAGAGCCCAGTTTTAGCTACTCACCAGGCTGTGCTCTTGCATCTATATATCCTTATAACACCCCACGCTGCAGAGACAGCAGGACGCTCAGAGAGTGTAAGGAATAAACCCACAACTAAGAGAAGGGAGAGCTGGAATGAGACCTCAAGGCTGAGCTTTGGGTCAGTCTGTCCCCACATGCCCACAAGGATGGGTGCTGCCCGGGCTATGCTGAGTTTTCCCAGGCCTCTGTCTCTTCCCAGGAATGATGATACATGCACCAGAGTTGTGAGAAGGATGTGAAATAACAGATGTGGGAGTGTCTGCATCTCCACAAGCCTCCAAAGGCTGCTTTTACTCAGAAACCGTCCCCAGGATAAATCAAACCCCGATGGGGGGAGGGTGATTCAAAACAACGGAAAATCGGCCAAGAAGAGAGGCACGGACTTGATTCTGGACTCTGTGACCTGCCGCACCAGGCGTGGTATGGTGGACGGGGAGTCAGGAAAACCAGGTTCGAGTCCCCATCCTGCCAGTAACTCCTCACAACGTCCCTTGACTTAACTGAGCCTCAATTTCCTTATCTGTAAACCTGTGAGGATCTCGGGTTAAAAGAGGCCAGGGAGACTTTCTGACGATTTCCCACCCTAGTAACTAAGAACAAGATGGCAGCCTAAGCCCTGGGTCCCCCACCTATGGCTGTTTCTCTTCCTCACCAGGCTGTACCTGGAGAGGCTGGGAGCGAAGACGCATCCTCCTGTGCCTGTTCCCCGGCTCCCCACCAGGGGGCAGTGCGCTGCCCAGCCCAGCACCTGCCTTTCCCCCTCAACACTTCCAGGGCCCCCACTCCAGCTGATAAGTAGCTGTGATCTGGGTCACAAAAGCCTCCTTTGTTCCTACAAACTGGACTGGCAGGTTTCCACACCCAATCTGGTTAACCAGGAAATAGGCCAATTCTCTGAGCGCACACCCCAGGCAGCCCAAGAACTCTGGGTGGGGGCAAGGTCTGAAGAAAGGGAGGGTCTGCACTGGGGCCTGTGGGAGAATGAATACTGTGGGAGAGGTGGGTGTCCCTGCCATGCCAGGAAAGGGACAACATGGTGGAAGGGCTTGTCACTAGGCTCTGGACAGCGGCAGCAAGGGTTGGGGAGGAGGGGGATTTTTGCTTGTGAAATACGGAAGGGTATGGTGGAAGGAGCCCCACACAGGGGTCAGAAATCTGCCTTCTAGCCCAGCTGTGCATTGACTTTGTGCCTTTGGGAGAGCCACACAGCCTCTCTTCACTTCGTTGACCATATCCAAGTTACCACAGCTGTAACAGGGCACCCTAAATCTCCGTCTGTGGGGTTCCTATGAGGATTTAGGATCTAGGTCAAATACTTTGTAAATAGCCAAGCCCTGTGCAAATTTGGGTGATAGTTTACATTTTTTTTTCCCAATGGTAAGAGGAAGTGGGGCTTGATAAAGTCTTTTGTTGCTTTAATATTCCAATTTTCTCAGGTTCTTGAGGACATCAAGCATAAAGTTGAGTGCTGGGCAGTACTTAGGACTGTTGAGTTGCCAATACCTGATCACCCCTCCCCCACTTTTACTGGTTAAAATGAAAACTGTGGAGACCTGCCCATGCAGTCCACACCAGTCACACCCCGTTGAGGCCCCAGGTAAATATACCTGAGCCATGCTTCTAGAAATCAGCAATCCAATGGCAGACCTGCTTCTCACATCCTCCAGGCAACTCCATTTGGCCAAAGCTGTCTGACCGAACCACTTGTCTGTCAATCAGCAGACACTCCACTGCCCCCATTTTGTTGGGCTGTTCCCAGTTACGGAGGGGCCAAGTTTTAATTTCTGTCCCTAAAATATAAAACTAAGAAAAGAGAAGAGCTGACAAGGTGGTGGGGGATGGGGGTCAATGGCGGGAGAATAGCTCTGCAGATACCATGGTGAGCAGCAGTGTTTTTCTTGGAGTTAGGAGCCAAACCAGGAATCCTCAAGCAGAACAATGATCTTGTCTCTCCAGCAACCAAGGTCTCGCTGGAGATACAGAAGCCTCAATTCTGGAGGAGAGGGCCAGAGGGGCGACTCCCACCCTCCGCTGCAGGGCCCCCTCTCTCTTCTCTTTAGAAACCCCCTGCTTGTGTCTCTGAATAATTCACAGGATCTTTTGTTCCCCCCAAACCCTTCTCTCCATCCCACCTCTCCCGCCCTCCCTGGTCTTCCTTTCTTCCGTGGGAAAGTTGCTTGAAGAGGTCATGGGCTGAGAGAGGAGGGGGAAGGGGCCATTCCACGACAGAAGGTCGATGGCAATACCAGACAAAGGGAATAAACACGCTAATTAAATGGCCAAGAAAGGCTGGAGGAGAAGATGGTAGTGGGGGTTAGGGAGGTGGGAAGAGGTGAAAAGGAAAGGGCTGGAAGATAGAGAGGGGTGGGGAGGTGCCTCCCTTGTCAGGAAAACAGAGCTGAGAAAAAAACAACTTGTTTCCATAGCCCTTTTGAAACTAGGCTGCTGGGACCTCCACCTCCACCTCCACCCTATTCTCTGGCTCCAATTCTATTGGCAGAGGGAATAAAGCAGAGAGATAAAGAGCTGCCGACTCCCTCATTGAGATTTAAAGCGATCTGGGGCTCCTTTCTCTCAGTTATGGCATGGAGTCATTTGGCATTTGTCAAGGGCCCCAGAAATGAGGTGGGGTGTTCGACTCTGCTCAGCTTTGACTTCAATTCAATAACTACACACTGCATATTCACTAGAAACCTGCTGATAATAATAAAAATAGCAGCTAATACTGACCGAACTCTTATTAAGTGCCAAACATGCTGCTAAATCTATACACTATTCATTTAATCCTCATGACAAACCCTATTATAAGGAAGGTACTATTACTATCTCCATTTTACAGATGAGCAAACTGAAGACAGGATGCAAAACTTGCCTAAAGTTACACACCAAGGAGCTTGGGTTCGAGCCCAGGCAGTCAGGTTCTGGAGGCTGTGTTCTTGCCCACCATGCGAGTCTCCTTCTGCCACACCAGTAATCCCCCTGGAGCTGTGTTAGGGGCCCCCAGATACTGCTGTGCGACAGTGTGGAGAAATTGAGAAGCGGCGCGGTTTACATACACATTCCCTCTCCCAAATACTTCTGCCGGCTCAGGGGAAGTCATATGAAAATCCCGTGTGTATCTGACTAGCATCTGACCATTTATAAATTGCCTTCACATAAAATGAGGAGCTGGGCTTTAGCCAAAAGAGCAGTGGACGAGGAGACTAAAACCTAGGTTCCAGCCCCCACTCTGGAACACGAGCTGTGTGGCTCTCCTTGGAGAGTTAATTCTGAGCTAAGTGCCCATGCCTGACACTTGTAGCACAGGGTCAGGGAATGGGATAATGCCAATGTGTGCAGGCAAGTGCATTGGGTAAACTGTTAAGGGGTGAGATCCCTTAGTGGAGGTTTGCACAATGGCTCCGTGAGGTATGATAAATAAATGAAAAGCACTAGAATATATTGGGGTATAAGAGGAAGCCATTTGGTGTAAAACTAATTCATTCTGACCAAAAGGGCCTGACGTGGCCTATTGAGCATGCATTATACATCTGCTTCAAATATTTACTATGTCCCAAAGACAAGAATATTTAAGGTGTAGTCCCCCCATATCAGCATTTCTTTAAGGACAAGCATCTCTTTCTGGAAGCTAAGGATGAATTACTGACCTGCTGTGCTCACCTTGTGACCACTGACCTGCTGACCAGCAACCTGCTGTGCCAGCTAAGCATCTCGTGACAATTGCAAACAGGACATTCCTATCATATGTGATGTAGGCTCTTTGTTCCAAGATGGTATATAACCACTCTGTACATCTCACTTGGGGAAGCAAGGCCCTGGGCTGGCCCTCAGATCCGACTCATAATAAAGTCAACCCAATTTTGATTTATCAACTGATTATGGATTGTGTGTCAACAGGTAGGTGAGGCAGGCATGACGATCCTCATTTCACACACAAGGAAACTGGACCTTGCAAAGATCCCATGGCTTATCCAAGTGGCAGAGGCAGGAATAAAGGCCGGGCCTCTCACCCTGCAGTATACCCTCCATCCTGTCTCCTCCCAGCACTGACCTCTATGTGCAGAGCTCCTCCAGGCAGCCTGAATTTCACACTCAGGTGTCCAACCTAACTAACCCATCCCAACCTGGGCAAAGGGAAGTTTGGACAGGTGCGAGAGGTCAATCTCACAAGAAATCAGGGGCTGGCAGGCCAAGGCTGTGGGCACCGCAAGGACCTCTCAGCCTCTCCCATTTTATGATCAGGAAGACAAGGAAGATCATAAAAAGCAATAATAACAGAACCTACATCACCAGGTTGTTATAGGAATAACTGAGACAATGGATGGACAGTGCCTGGCACATAGTAAGTACTCACTAAATATGCGCTGTTATTCCAATCTGGGGTCACCCCTCCAGCTTCCAGAGAGACCAGAGGAAAGGGACTAACCCTCATTTGGCACTGACTGTATGCCGAGCACTGTGGTACGTGCTCCACAGGGAAGCAGCACAGCAGGGTCGGAGAGAGTCTGGGATCTGACTTCCTAAAGTTTGAATCCTGGTCTCAGCAGATGACTAGCTACATGCTCTTGAGCAAGTCAACTTCTGCCTTGTTCATGTGTATAATGGGATCAACATGCCTATTTCCCAGAGTAGCTGTAAGGATTAAATGAAGTGATGATAAAGCTCAAACTAGAACATGGTGAGAGCTCAGTTAATGCCCCCTGTTATAACGTAGTTATATGCATAACCTTCTTTAACCCTCATAGCAACACTGACATGAGTATTATTGCTGGCATTTATACAGGAGGAAGTTAGGACTCTATGATATTAGGGATCTGCCCCAAATCACACGGCTAGTAGGAGGGAGAGTCTCAATTAGAATCCAGATCTGTCGGACCCCAAACGCCAAACCCTCCCTTATCCACCATGCTGCCTTCCACTTGCAGCCAGAGGGTCAGGACAAGATGATGAGGAGCTGAGGTCTTGGCTGTCCCTCCTTCATCTCTGACCCAGAAGACCAGTCATGTCCTATGCCTGTGAGGAGTAAATGCTCAGAGGCCACCAGGGAAGCACCTACCCAGAGGCGATCAGCACCCGGGACTGGGCGATGGCCAGTCGCTGCAGGTTGGTACGATTTAAGGTAGCCAGGGCCACCCTTCCGGTCTTGCCGTTGCCTCCCGGGGGGCTGGCAGGGGAGCCCACAGCCGCCCCTGCCGGCGTGCTAGAGGCTTGTCGCCGGATGGCCTGCGATGGGGCAGTCTTTACCGGGCCTCGAATGGTGCCTGTGCTGTCCAGTGGCTTGGCCCCAGGGCCTGATGGTGGGGGCAGCTTGACCGCTCCAGATGGGGGCATGTTCTTACGGGCTGCTGGGGCCTGCAGGGGCCCGGTGCTCCCATTGACCACGGCCGCCTTGACGCTCATCACCAGGATGCACTGTGGGCAGGAGCAGGGCGGTGCAGGGGGTGAGGCGGCCGAGCTGGGGCTGGCTGGCCAGGACTGGGCCTTAGGCAAGGTACCAGTGACCAGAGGGTAGATGAGATCGAGACGCCGACGGACGCGGCGTTGGCGCTGGGTCTGCCGGTTGATCTGGCCCATGGTGCTGAAGTCAATGATGTAGCTGAAGCCGATGGAAGTGAGGTCGATCCAGGGGTGCTGCTTCTCATAGGCATGCTGGATGGTGATGCCCACCTCCATGTCGTACGGCGTCCAAGAACCATTGTCATTCTCCCATTCCCACACCACGCCCTTCCCAGGGGCCGAGGATGGGTCGTAGTAGTTACGGCGAACTGGGCGGAGGGTCCCTGCCGGATGGAGACAGAGGAGAGGGTCAGGGTCAGTAACAATGAAACCTAATTGCATTACATTAAGAGGCAGACATTAAAGGAGTCCTACCATGTGCCGGGCCCTAGGCTGCCTATTGAGGTATCAGCTTTGAATGAGACTCATTCCTGACTTTTAGGAGTCTACAGTCTCACAAGGGTGGGAGCAGACGAGTTACAAGGGGAAGGAGGTGGAGGCAGTGCCACATACCAGAAAGAGCACCTCCTGGTTTGGAGTCTGGAGACCTTAGTCTGCAGCCAAGTCCATTCACTTACTAATATAGAACCCCTCAGCCTCTTTTTTCCCCCTGATAAATAGGATAATAACTCCTTCGCAGGCTTTTTGTGAAAATTAAATGTGACTCACTTCTTCATTTAACAAACACGTATTTCTATATGCCAGGTCCTGGATTTCTCGTGCACCCTGTAATTTGCACTAAGTCATATAAAGCCTTGGACACCTAGTGGGTGCTCATAAATATCATATCCCTTCTCCTCTGTACCTCTAAATAGTCCTGCCCTGAGGGCTATGGGGGAAAAAGAATACAGGGTCACGGAAGCCTAGAGGACAGAGGAAGACTCTGCCCTCACCAGGAAGGTTGCCCAGAGGAGGAGGCGATTGAGCTAGCTCTCTGTACCTTTATGGGTGTGGCAAAAAATGGAAAATCAGATTGAGAGAACTCTCATATTTCCCAGCATTAAATCTTATATCAACAGCAATAATAACGGTCATAAGAATAATTTTATACTTATCTAATGTCTTTCTTGCAAGAAACTCAAACCCTCCTAAAGATAGGATCATCTCAATTTTCACAGTCTCACTGAGGGGCAGGGAAGAGGTTGGGGGAATAAAACAGCAGAAATGAACCTGCGGGATCAGAAGGGAAAACTAACCCTGTAACTGTTGCTTCTTTCTCCCCTACCCACCCCAAATCTGAATTCAGACCCATCCCCAACCAAGGCTCCTTTCATGGGTATCAACATCAAGGCTGAAGGTGCTTGGCTCAAAGCAGGGTGGGGAGGCCGGGAAGAGCTCCAAGGATGCTAGAATCTCTGCATCTGTCAGCTTAAGCCCTATCCATCAAAGTGGTGGGAAAAGGGTCCCTTTCCCCGGCCTCTGACCCACCCCTCCTCCAACCCAGAGGGAGACACCAAGACTGGGGACAGAATCCCATTCAAGGGGGGAAGAAAAGGAACAATGGCTATTCAGGCCTTTGCCAGGGTCATAACTCGCCCCCCACCCCATCTCCAGGCCCCTTAATGACCCAAAACATCAACATTCAGAGGCAAGAGAGAGAAGCAGAACAATCCCCTATTCAGCACCATGAGCTCTGCTGGAGCACATGGGGATAGCGGGATGGGAGGACAGAGGAGGAAGAAGGGGGGTGGGCCACAGTTCCCTGGTTGGCCTCCATTTCCTTCCTGAGTAGCCTGCTCACTGGGGAACAAAGAGCACACGCTTTGGGCCCAACAGTGGAGGTTTCCTCCCTTCCAGCTGTGTGATGAAGCCTCAGTTTCCTCATCTGTTTGGGTCCAGGCTAGCTACTTCAAAGGGTGGACTTGAGGATGAAATGAAGGAATGAATATATTGGGCTAAAATAACACCTGCCACATGGCAGAGCTCAGTCAAAGTTGGTGACTATTATTGTAATTTATTTTCTATTATATGTCTAAGCAGGATGGACACATAATAGAAAATATGGGGCAAGTTTAGTTCAGGGGATGCAATGTGTGCTGGAGACAGAGAGAAAGGAGGAGGAGGAGACGGAAGAGAGAGAGTGTTTATATATAACTTGTATTTGTATAATCTTTATCATTTAGAAAGCACTTTCACCCACCCCACCCCATATGATCTTCACGACAGTCCTATGACACACCTTTTAGAGATGAAGAAATTAAGTTTAGAGAGCTTAAATGACACTATTTCATATTCTGTTCAGGGTAGCAGGGACAATACACTTGACCAATTCTCACAAATGTGCTCAAAAGGCATCTTTTATGATAGTGTTATCAATCCCGGAGATGCCTCAGAGTTGCCCCAGAACTTCTGGGAACTATGCCCTAGCTCTCACATACATTTCCAGGCTTATCTTCCTCTCTGCCTGTATCTTCCTCCACTCCTGACAAACAGATGCCCCTTTTATCCTCACACATTCCATCAGATTCCCTGGCCACGCCCCCTACTATTCGATGGGTTGCTTCTACTGGAACGCCTTCCTTTGCTTTTTCTCTGTTGAAATTCTCCTAATTATTCAGGTCCTATGCCATTTGCCATCCATTTTTTGAAATGATCTCCCAGCCCAGGCCTCTCCCTCAGGAAGTCTGAGGCGCATATCTGCTTGTGCCCTGATGTGTACCAGTATCTCGGCACTTTTTACGGTGACTTAAGTGGAGGCAGGGATACCACTGTACAACTCTTTGCACTCTAGAGCCTAATGCAGTGTCTGGCAGTGACGAGGGCCCCATAAACGTGCTGTGATTGAATGAAGACTTATGGCTTCTTTGGCACTTAATCATGTTATCACATATTGCTGGGTACCCACTAGCTGCTATGAGGGATGCAAAGATTCAGACTCTCCTCAAGTGGCTTACAGTCTAAAACAAGATAAGTGTGCAAATGACTATTATGAGGCAGAATATGCCACAAGAAGTGTGCCAACAAAATGCATGTTGGCAGAAAAATCTGACCACATCTCACCATGCTTAAACCTGTTCCATGACTTCCCCTTAGATCAGGACCAAAATCCCCCCCACCCACCAGCTTCTGCAGCCCCCCCACACCCTTATGCACTCTGCCCACATTTCTGCCACACTGGCCTCCTTTAGTCTTGCCCCACTGCCATGCTTATCCGATTTTAGGCCTTTTCACAATGTTGGTCCCTCCTCCAAAACACTCTGGCATCCTCTTTGCTGCTCATCCTTCAGATTTCTGCTCATTTCCTCAAGGAAACCTCTCTGGGCTGCCCTGAACAGGTCAAATTCCCATTCCTGCTTTTTTATAGCACTTATCTTGATGTGCATTTACACATTTATTTGTGTGATTAATTTGATGAATGTCTGTCTCCCTCACTGGATTCCCAATCCCACAAGTGGGCATCTAGGTGTTTGCTCATGGCTGTCTCCCCCATGCCTGGCATGTCCTAGGGCCTCAATAAATATCAACTTAATAAATGAAGTAATGATGGTTTGGAGAACATTTCATGAAATGGATGACAAATAGCATAGGACCTGAATGATGGGAGAATTTCAATACATAAAAGTGGCAAAGGAGGGCATTTCGGTAGAAGAGACTCTGAAGAGTTTTAGGGGGTGATCAGAGAGCTCTGAGAGAACGCATGAGGATAAAAGGGACATCTGTTGGGCAGAAGTACAGGAAAATATAAGGCATAGAGGAAGATAACTCTGGAAAGCTATGTGAGAGCCAGGGGATAGACAGTCTATAACACCAGGTTGTGATGGGTTTTATCTGTAAGCAATGAGAAGCTAGTGAGGTTTGTGACACAGAGAAGTGACAAGACCAGAGCTGCTCTGTTAATTGGTTCCAAGTGAGAAGTAACGAGGGTGTTGGCAGTGAAAATGAAAAGAAGGTGACAGACTGGAGGGACCCCACAGAGAGGAAATTCGAGGACTTGACCATGAGTAACTAAATGCTTTCATTCAGAGAGAAGGAGAGGTTCCAGGATCACCTCCTTCAGAATCTCCTGCAGTATGGATCAGCAATGCCCCCTAGTCCTAAGGGTCAGACTCTCCAGGGACTGGGCCTGGGACTCTGTATGTGAACAACCACCGAGCATTCGTGATGTACACTCAAGTTTCAACTGCTGGGCCACATGGTTTATGTGTTCATATTGGGCGCCCAAATAACAGAACGAGTCAAAGAATCCCGAGGTTTTGACCAAGGGCAAGTGGTAAAATGGTAGCACCATTAATAGGCAGAGGGGTGTCAAGAAGAAGAGCCAGTTTTTGGCCAGTTGAGTTCAGTTCAGCCCTAGAGGGTTAGTTAGAGATGACAGGCAGACCTCAGAAACAACATTTAGGGAAAAGACAGATGGTAGGATTTCATTCTCTGATTATTTTCAGAGACCACTCTATCTGGAATGGGCTAGCCCTGGATTTTTCGATAATCAAGACCATGAACTAGATCATCTGAGGAAATCTATTTGGTCCTAACATGCAGTGACTCAAGGAAAAGGCTTCTAATGGGACAAGGATAAAGGATGTTCACAGACTGACGAGGAATAAAAAGAAAATCAGTTTTTCCTAGCAACTCAGACACTATACCTCAAAGCACCCAAGATGTTTTGGCTCCTAGGAAATGGGAGACAACAACTTCCGGGCATGACCCTAGATCTCTAGGACATTTCTTTTCACCCATACCTATGCAACACTGTGTTAGAACATATGCTGCACCCAAGAAATCCCAAACCTCTCTTACCAGCACCTCTCACCCCCACTAGAACGTTCCACGAGGGCAAAGACTTGGAAGTTTATTATTGTTGTGTCCCACATGCCTGGCACAGTGCCTGCAGGAAGCAGGTGCTCCATAAGTGTTCATCAAATGAAGGAGTAAAGCATGGGACACTTGATTTGGAATCTCAGCTCTGCCTTGTAAAACTTTGTGCAACTTAATCTCTTTCAACTTGTTTCCTTTCCTATAAAATAGGAACACTAGTTCCTTCATAAGATCACTGTGAAGATTAAACAAGGTAATGTGTGCAATGTGCTTGGCCCATGCCCCATACGGTAACTACCTTGTGGTCATCATGACACTTGTCTCCTCCACTCCTGGGCTCACACAAAGTGGGGCATATAGTGGGGGGGGGTGCCTAAAAATCAGCTTCTGTCAAATCCTTTAAGGTCTCTCTGTCTGACCCTCCTCACCACATTAAAGACATAAAAGAGACAAAAGTTGCACAGAAAACTCTAAGCTGGAAAGAACCCTCCCTCACGTCATCATCACTGGTGTGGGGGCCAAATCATTCACCTGCTGATCTGTACGATGGGAGAAAAGGAGCCAGAAGAAATCTTAAGGCTGCTTTTCATTCTACAGAGGAGAATGAGATCTGAGCAGTTAAGGGACTTGCTCAAGGTTACACAGTAAGCCAATGAGTCTGGGATGAGAGCCCGAGTCATGTCTGCCCACTCCCAGCCCAGGTCTTCCCCCATCCTGCTGCTGGAGCCCTGGAGATGGCAGTGATCAGGTGTGTTGGAAGAGACAGTGATGCTGAAGTAAAGCATTCCAGTCACTGCCCTACAACAGAAAAAGGTCAGCCTAGTCAAGGTAAATGACCACAGACGGAGAGGACCCAACCAAGGCTTTTGGAAGCAGCCAAAGCCCCATCTCCTCCCTTCTTCCAGATTCTCTAGCTTAAAATGTCTAGAGGAGACAAGCACAGAATGCAAATAACCTCAGACTTGGAGGAGGTCTGGGGAAAGAGAAGGGCCCAGGGCAAACAGAGGCGGACAGAGGGTGTCTGCAACCTCCTGGCCATCTCCCTGGAGACAGGCTGGATGAAGTCAGAGCCCAGGGAAGCAGCGAGTCCAAGGACTCACTCAGCAGCAGGACATGCAACTTCTGAAAAAACAAAGCTCCCATGTCAGGAAATGTCCCCACATAGAGGAGGTAACAAAAAAGAGAGGAATCGCCTCTGGGCAGGGGACTTCCAGCTCTCCTTTGTTTGTGGGGATGTTTTTGGTTCCCAGCTTCAAACTATGGCTTGGGGATGGTGGGTAATTTAATTAAACATTGCCAGGGCTTGGCTGAAGTTGCCTGGGAGCCCGTGGTTTAAAGTTCCTACCCTGTCACGGCCTCATCAATGAGCTATGTTGAGAGGAACTGTGTGTCTATTGGCGGAGAAGGGAGAGGAGGGGGCTCCGAGCCCAGAAACCCAGAGATTCTATTCTACTTTGACAAGCTCCCTGACAGACCCAGCATTCCTGGGAATTCAGCCCAGCACCTTCAGCACCCAGCGCAGGGCCTGGGACTGAGGAGGGAAGCGCTCAGCACACGTCGACCAACTGACCATTAGAATGAGTGGATGTAACCTAAGCAGTCTGAATCCTGTGCCTCAAAGACAGGCAAGAACGTAAAACATACCCTAAGGCAGTCTTTAAAATGACCCAGGGCCAGCTCTCTGCCTCCAGGCTAAAATCTGAGGAGCCCTAGCCTCGGACTAAACTAACCACCAGATAGCGGTCAGCTCGTCCTCAAAGAGTGGTCAGACCTGGGGGAGGTCCGTTAACTCAGTTTTCTCCAGAACTTCACTTCTGTAAAAAGGACCCGTCAGGCTATGACCCTTCCTAGGTACTATGGCCATCTTAGATACCTCTAAACAGTGATTAAACTTTCTCCCTTCCCAAATGTGGGACATGGGGCTGGGAGCTTTATGTCACCAGGGAGGTTCTCTATATGCTGCAGAGACTTAGTCTGAAATAGAAAAGCTAACACCTGTCCGTTTATTTTGAGCAGGACTGGAATTCCCTGTCAGGTGTCTTAACTGCTGGTCTCCCTGGTCCCACCTCCATGGCTCAGCTCCCCACCTCTCCAGACATACTCCCTCACCTCCACAACCTCTATCCAAATCCTACAATTATATTCTCTCCCTCCCCCTCAGCCACACTCTATCTTCTTTCTCAATCTGCTCACATTCCTCCTTATGCCCTCCTCCTCCCAGTCTCTCCCTTTCTCACCAAGTTTCAAGCCCCTCCAGATGATAACCCTTCTGAAATCCTTTCCGCAGAAAGCTTTACTCATTCCGCCAGTGTCTGCAAAGTCCTTGGCAAAGAGGTTGTTGGGAGTTATGACTCAAGATGGGGGCATGAAGGTGGAAAGATAACCCTTTCCCATGACAATCCTAATTAGTGCACAGGATGCGGGGGCTTTCCAGGGAAGCTGAGGTCTGCTCAAACAGCTGTTCTCTGACCCTCTGGGACTCTCCCAGTCATCCTCTCTAGTCCCTCCCCTCCACACCTGCCCCTCCAGGCTCCTGGGTCACAGGCTCGGGAAAGTCCAGCCAGAATTCCAGAAACAACTCCCCATTCCCATGAGGGAGACAGAGACTTGTCCCAGGTCCTCAGTGAAGCCTGGACACACTGGGCCAAGCAGAGGTGCAGCTCTGCCCTGCCCCTTCCGCCAATGACCCGCCACCCTGACCTTCTCCCTGCAGGCTCCTCTCCTTGCTCTAACCTGGACAGGCTGGTCAGCTGGGAAGTGGGATTGTGGTGGCCACAGTGCCAACTTGATTCTTATGAAAAAACAGTTTAGTGTTCTGGGAGGCCAGAGTGTCCCTCATAGGCGGCTGTTTCAGGAGGAAGCTTGGGGATAGTTTCTCCTTAGGAATCTGCCTCCTCCTCCTCCTCCTCCTCCTCCATGGACAAAGGGAGTGGCTTCCCTGCCAGGCATTCCGGAATCCGGTGCCTCCCCCTCCTCTCTCCATCTGCTAAGGCCTGTTGCTTCAGCCCCCGGAGTGCACCAGCAGCGGCACAGCATCCAGGGCATTTCATGCCCTAGAATCCCCCCAACTCCCGTCTCTCCTCCCAGGGAGGCCCGGCCCTTCCCATACTAGACTACTGGGAGGGAGCCAGAGCCTGCGGGGAATCCCTTCTTCCTGCCCCAGCTGTGGGAAGGCATCTCACACAGGAGGGGCAGAGGCAGTCAGGTGGGCGATGAGGGTGATGTGTGGCAGGCCCAGGGGTGCCTGAGGCAAAGCAGGGTCAGCTGATGTGTGAGGGATGAAAGCAGGAAGCCTGTGCTAGAGGCAGGGATTGCTTGCGGCAGGGGCAGCCCCAGAATTTCTTTATGGGGTGATTTGGGGCCATCAAGCGCTTAAAACGGGGTGTAAAAGAGAGGTTCTTAGGAGCTAGGTTGAAGATCGATTTGCATAACCAGAACATTGATGCTACTAGCATGGACGTTTATTGCAGCGGGGATCTTAATAGGATCATGGGGAGTAAAATGCCTCGCGCACGACTACCTTTTGGTGACGCCACCGCACGGAGGTGCGGCCTGGGTGGGCTGTCCCCGGGGGCTTGCGAGGCGGGAGATCTCAGGGCAGGGAGGGGAGGGGGGGCGGGCGCGGGCGGGGCAGGGACGGCCGGCTCACCCGTGTCCTGGCGGAACTGGTTCATGGACTGCAGGTCGATGATGTAGGGCGCGAGACGGCTGTCCACCTGGCCCAGCACCACGCTGCCCCCGGCGCGGGGGCCGGCGCGGACCACCGCCTCGATGTGGTGGCTCACGGCCGGGCTGTAGGGGCGCCAGCGGCCGTGCTCGTTCAGCCATTCCCAGACCACCACGGCCGAGGCCAGGAGCATGGCGAGCCCGGGGCTGCGGCGGCGGCGGCTCTGCGCTGCCTGCCTCCGGGGCCCGGAGCGCCCGCCCTCCGCTTCCTCCTGCGCCGCCGCCTCCGGGCCTCGACCGCGCCCCCCGCCGCGCGCCCCGACGCCCCTGGCAGCCTCAGCTCCGGCCCATGGGCCGCTCGCCAGCAGCGCATCCACCGGGGCCAGGAGACCGGGGCCGCCTGGCTCCGACTGCGCGCCGCCGCCGGGGTCCGCCGCTGCCGCCGCTGCTGCCGCTGCTCCGTGGGGTCGAGTCGCTTCATGCAAATGCCCGGCTCTCTGCAAACAGGCCCCCGCCTTGCAAAGCCACCCGGCGGGCGCGCGGCCAGAGCCTGGCGGCCGCGAACTGGAACTAACAGTGAGGCGAGGACCGAGCCCTCGCACCAGTTGCGCCTCGGGCTCTGCGGACGCCGGGGTGGGATCTCGCCTCGCGACCGCGCTCGGAATGGCACGCCGTGTTTCCCTCCCCTCTGCCCACCCTCCCCCCGCTTTCGCCGCACGAAATGCTGTCGCCGCCTTGGCGAGAGCTCCCCCTCCCTGTGGCTCTGCTCAGTCGCTTCCAGAATGAATCGCCCCTCCCAAGCGGGGCGCTAGGGCAAACCCGCGCCCGCGGGGGTTTCCCCAGGCCCTGGACGCCGAAGAGCTACCCGCCATGACACGGCCCCGGGACCGCAGCTGTCGCCCGGCTGCAAATTTGCAGCCTTCCTCCCAGAAATGGAATTTCTTTTTATTTAATGCAGTGTGGTCAGTGTCTGCAGCGCCAGCTCGGAGACACGCAGTGTCTTTGGCTCGCGCACGCACTCACACATTCACACTCGCACACACACGCACCCACACCCCCACGCCCTCATTGCTCCGGCTCGTATTACCTCATCTTCACCCGCATCTTTAGCTGTCCGTCAAGGATGCAGAGCCACGCCCCTTGACTACGCGGGCTGGTGCCCTGGACCTCGCGCGCCCCCTGCTGTCCCGAAGCGACGCGTGACGGCGAATGGCCACATGCTTTAGTTACTGCTCAGCTCCTACTTCTGCTGATGGGACCCAGTCCAAAGGGACGCAGCAATTTGGGGAATGACGGATTTATATCGTCTATGTAGGGAGCAAATGCGTTTTTTCTGGCCTGCTTCAACGTTACAGTAGTCAAGAAGACATGTGCTAAATTGATTTATTCTGCAGGGTTTCTGTGACCAAAATAACGAGACGCTAGGACATACACAAGCTAGACCTGGTTATTTTGGTCATCAAATGTGGAAAATTATCTAAAAGGGCAGATTGACATCAGGATTACATGTTAATCTTACCAGAGAAGACAAACTTTGTTTTGCTGAGGTTGCAACCACATAAAACAATGGATTTATATGATCAAGATCCAGGATAGGAGATGGAAAAATAAAAATAGGTTATGTGTTAGGGACTAGGATTATGAATCCTTTTGAAATAATCGTTTTCTTTCATGATCTCATATGGTCCTTTTTTGTTTTGGAAGATTTATTTTCCCTCTCTCTTTCTTGCTTTCTCTTGTATTACAGCTGTCTTTTCTCCCATCTCTCCCATTGTTAGTATTTTCCGTATCTTTTTCATCCCTCTACACTTACCTCTCTCCTCACAGTTCTAAATACAAAGCAAAAGGAAAAATATCAGATGTGCTTTTCTTTAGGGCTCCAAAAGCACCAAGCTTAAGGCTACCTTTGAGCTTAGTTCTTTCTGGTGCCCTTGTCCAGAAATCTCCCTGTGTGACCTCCAGAATCTCCAGTCAGCCACTGCCTTAAGGCCAGTCTCCCAATCCAACTCAATCAACACCATTCATCAAAATATCACATTTCAGGGTTTGAAGGACAAAAGGAAAAGGAGTAAAGGAGACTTCGATTAATCCTACCAAGAGCCATTATTATTCCCATTTTACAAATGACGAGGTTTAGGGAATGTGAGTGATTTGTCCCAGGGTATATTTAGCCAGAGGGGAAATTGGTATTCGAAATTTAGTTGGGCACCGAAAAAAAAAAAAAAATTACTGGTTCCGTAGCACAAGTTATATGACAGGGAGGCAGTGCAATAAGAGGCAAGGCATATGGCAATGTAAAAGTGTCTCAGTGTGAAAAAAGAAAAGGGAGAAAATGAGGAGAGATTGCTCTGGAAGGACAAAAGTAGTACTGAAGAAAATGTAATGTGAAGCTTTATTGAGCTACTTTTACCTTCACCCATGAGACCAAGAGTACGAAGACTTTTCATTCCAAGCATAAGAGTATGGAAACTTGTGGTCTCAGTAGGTATAGATCCAGAAACTATCAGTAATGATGAAGGGGATGTTGGAAGGACCAGAGAGAAAACAGCGTCTGACCAGCTAAACCAGAAATTCCCAGGTGAAAAAAAGCCTGAACCGGATAAGAGGACTATTAACAAATGTTAGACAGGCTGTTTGAAAGAATAATGGAAAGCAGGAAAAAAAAATGGCTCTTACCTATGTGCAGCCTGATTTTGTATCTGGTCTTCTTGTATCTGCCAACTACAGCAGAACCAAAATGCCCAATGACAGGTGAAAAGGTTTGTATCTAGCCTGATTCATTAGCAAGAAGAAGTGAATATATAGATGACTTGACATTAGTAATCATTTACAGTGGTAAGATGTGTATTTTTGGTAAGCTATGATAGTTTGTAATTCATAACAACCCACTTGGCAATAATAATTTATAATTATAAATTCTTAGATCTTCCAAGATAATCCTAATTTCAAATAATCTGTACCATAAACTCCTGAAAACCTCAGACATTTCATTTTAGTATCCAAACTATAATAATCTTTAACCAAATGATGTGCCCAATTTGTAATTTGGAATATGGTAGCTATAATATAACCTCACTAATTAAGGCTGATTGGAATGAAGCTAGTCTGAATTGTCCAAAGGTATAATTTGATACTTCAAAAAATGCCATCATTGCTTAACATCAAGGTTCAATGAAAAAGCCATTCTCTTCTTTTTCTGTGGGATGTTCATAGACAAAAGTCACTCTTTTTTCCAATTACCTATTGCTATGAAACAAACCATCCTAAAATTAGTGGCTGAAAACAGCAACAAGCTGGGTGTTTTTTGCACAAGAATGTGTAGTTTGGAGAAGGCTTGATGAGGACAGTTAGTCTCTGCTCCACATGGGGCTCAAGGCAGCTTGAAGGACGGCTGGGGGCTGGAATCATCTGCAGGCTTGCTCATTCACATGTCTGGTGCTTGATGCTGGCTGTCACCTGGAAACTTAGCTAGGGCTGTCAGCCCAAGCCTCTACACTTGGCCTATGTTGCTGATTAGCTTCTTCACAGCATAGAGGTTGGGTTCCAAATGAGTGTGACCCAATAGAAAGAAACAGACAGAAGCTGCGTTGCCTTTTTTTTTAATTAAGTTTTTTATCTTGGAATAATTGTAAATTGACATGCAGTTGTGAGAAATAAGATAGAGAGATCCTATGTACCCTCTTCCCCCATGTTACCCAACGGTAACATCTTACAAAACTACACTTACAAAACTATAGTACAATATCACTACTGATATTGACACAGTCAAGATACAGAGTAGTTACAATTCTGCTCCTTTATTGATACAATATCATTGTATCATACATTACACATTATACACTTTGTATACAAATGTATATAATATACATTTCCATCATCACATTGGAAGTTGCTGTTTTATAGCCACATCTAATCCTCCCCCCACCACCTGTCCTTAATCCCTGGAAATCACTAATATGTTCTCCATACCTATAATTTTGTCAATTCAAGAATGTTATGTAAATAGCATCGTATAGTATGTAACCTTTTGGGACTGGGTTTTTTCCACTCGACATAATTCTCTGAAGATTCATCCATATTGTTGTGTTTATCAAGAGCTTGTTCTTTTTTATTGCTAACTAGTATAGTTTGTCTTCTTGTTACCCATTAAGGACCCAGAGTTGTTTCTAGTTTGGCATCTTATGAATAAAGCTGCTGTGAACATTCATATATAGGTTTTTGTGTGAACATAAAGTTTCCATTTCTTTGTGATAAATGCCCAGGAATACAATTGCAAGGTCACGTTTAGTTTTTTTTAAAGAAACTGCCAAACAGTTTTCCAGTGTGGTTGTACCATTTTACATTTTCACCGGCAACATGTGAGTGACGTAGCGTCTACCTCCTCATCAGAATTTGGTGTTGTCACTATATTTTTATTTTAGCCATTCTGATAAGTGTAAAGTGATGTTTCACTGTGCTTTTAATTGGCGTTTCTCTAACAGCTAATGATGTTGAACATCTCTCCCTATAATAATTTGCCATCTGTATATCCTCTTTGAGGAAATATTTGTTCATGATCTTTGCCATTTAAAAAATTTTTTTTACTATTGAGGTTTAAAGGTTATTTATATATTCTAGATAATAACCCTTTAACAGATATGTGGTTTGCAAATATTTTCTCTCAATCTATAGTTTTCCTTTCAGCCTTTTCATGGGGTCTTTCACAAAGCAAGCATTTTAAATTTTGATGAAATCCAACTTATCAAATTTTACTTTTATAGTTTCTATTTTCCATGTCAATTCTAAGAACTTTTGGCTAGCTCTAGGATTTGAATATTTTCTCCTAAAAGTTTTATGAATTTACAATTTACATTTAAAATCTATCATCCATTTTGACTTAATTTTTATGTAAGAAATGAGGTTTGAGTTTTTTCTTTCTCTCTCTCTTTTTTTTTTTGCCTATAGATGTTCTATTTCTCCAGCACCATTTGTTGAAAAGGTCATTCCCCCTCCTTTGAATTGTTCCTGCATTTTAATCAAAAATCAATCAGGCATATTTAACTGAGTCTATTTCTATTTTCTCTATTCTGTTCCATTGATCTGTGTGTCCATCCTTCCACCAGTGCCACATAGTGTTGATTAATAAGCTAAATAATATCTTGTTATAAATTGGGTAGACTGGTTCCTCCCACTTTATTCTTCTTTTTCAAAATTGTTTTAGCTATTCTAGGTCCTTTGATTTCCATAGAAATATTATAATAATCTTGTCTATATGTGCAAAAATACTAGCTGGAATTTTTATAGGAATTGCATTGAAGCTGTATATCAATTTAGGGAGAACTGACATCTTTTTACTATGCTGAGTCTTCAAATCCATGAACACAATATGCTTATCCATTTAGATCTTTGAGTTGTTTTATCAATGTTTTGTAGCTTTCAGCATACATGTCCAGTACATGTTTTGTTAAATTTATACCTAAACATTTCAATTTTTTGGAGTGAATGTAAATAGAATTGTATTTTTCATTTTACTGTCCATATGTCTATTGCTATATAGAAATACAATAGATTTTTGTGTGTTTACCTAGTATCTTGTGACCTGACGTAACTCCAAGTGTAGCTCTGTGAATTGTTTTGTGGATTTTATTTCTTCCCTCCTGATCTTTATGCTTTTTATTTTCTTTTCTTGCCCTATTGCAATTCTTAGAATTTCCAGTACTGTGTTGAATACATTGGTGAGAGTGGGCATTCTTGCCTTGTTCCTGATCTTAAGGAGATAGCATTCAGTCTTTCATCATTAAGTATCATATTAGCCATAGGTGTTTATTTTAAATGTTCTTTATCCAGTTGAAGAAGTTCTCCTCTATTCCTAGTTTTCTGTGAGTTTTTTTTTTTCCTTTCATGAACAGATATTGAGTTTTATCAAATGCTTTTTTCTGCATCAACTGATAAGAGCCTGTGAGTTTTCTTCTTTATTCTGTTAATATGGTGGGTTGCATTGATTGATTTTCAAATATGGAACCAGATTTGCATCCCTGGAATAAATCCCACTTAGTCGTGGTGTGTTATCCTTTTAAAACATTGCTTGCTGCTGAGTCAAAAACAAACAAAAGAAGTTGCTAAATTCTATTTTCTAATATCTTGTTAAGAATTTTAGGGTCTATATTTATGAAAGATATTGGTCTGTAGTTTTCTCTGTCTCTCTCTCTCTCTATCTCTCTCTCCCTGTCTCTCTCTGTCTCTGTACTGTCATTGTGTGGTTTTGGTATCAGGATAATAGTAGCTTCATAAAATGATTTGGGAAGTGTTCCACCCTATTCTATTTTCTGGAAGAGATTATATGGAATTGGTGTTAATTTGTCTTTAAAAGTTTAGTAGAATTCCCTGGGAAAATTATCTGAGTCTGCAGATTTCTTTGCCAGCAGATTTTAGGTTACAAAATCAATTTCCTGAACAGTTGCAGGACTATTCAAGTTATCTATTTCAAATTGGATGGGTTGTGATCATTTGTGCTTTCCAAGGAATTGGTCTATTTCACATAAGTTGTTAAATTTGTATGTGTAAAGTTGTTTATAGTATTCCCTTACACTTTTGATGTCTTCAAGGTCTATAATGATATCATCTGTTTCATATTTTATATTGATATTGGTAATTTGTGTTCTCTCTTTCTCTCTGCCACATTTGCTAGAGGCTTGTCAATTTTATTGACCTTATCAAAGAACTAGCTCTTTGTTTATTTCTGCTCTTATCTTTATTATTTTCTTCCTTCAGTCATGTATTTTCCTTTTCTTTTTTTCTAGATTCTTGAGGTGGAAGCTTAGATTATTGATTTCAGACTTTTCCTCTATTCTAATATAAGCATTTAGTGCTATCAATTTCCCTCTTAGCACTGCTTATCTGTGTCACACAAAAATTGATGTTTTATTTTCACTTTCATTCAGTTCAATATATTTTTAAATTTCTCTTGAGATTTCCGCTTTGGCCCATGCATTATTTAAATGTGTGTTGTTTCGTTTCCAAATGTTTGGAGATTTGCCTGTTATCTTTCTGTTATTGATTTAGTTTGATTCTACTGTGGTCAGAGAACACACTTGGTATGTCTTCAACTCTTAAATTGTTGAGGTTTGTTTTATAGCCCAGGATATGGTCTATCTTTGTATATGTTCTATTGGTGCTTGAAAGGAATGTGTATTCTGTTGTTGTTGGATGAAGTGTTCTATAAATTTTCATTGATGACTTTGGTTCTTCTATACTCAGGCTGATTTTTCTGTATAGTTGTTCTATAAATTGTTGAGAGCAGTGTGTTAAAGTCTCTAATTATAATTGTGGATTTGTCTATTTTGCCACTTTGCTGTTTTGTGCTTGCACATTTAGGATTTCTATATTTCTCGGTGGATTAACCCCTTTATCATTGTATAATACCCCTCTCTTTTCTAATTTTCTTTTATCTAAAATCTACTTTAATATTAATATAGGCACTTAGGCTTTCCTTTTATTAATGTCTGCATGATGTATATTTTTCCATCCTTTTACTTTCAATCTGCCTATAATATTATATTTGAACTAAGTTTCTTGTAGACAGTTTATAGTTGGGTCATGTTTTAATCTCCTCTGCCAATCTCTGCCCTTTAATTGGTATATTTAAACCATTTACATTTAATGTAATTATTGATATGTTAGGGCTCATATCTGCCATTTTATTTTTTGTCTTCTGTTTGTTCTCTGTTTTCTTTCTTCTGCGGGTTACTTGCACATTTTTAAGATTCCATTTTGATTTATAAATAGTGTTTTTTAATCTGTCTCTTTGAATAGCTTTTTTAGTGATTGCTCTAGCTATTACACTATATATTCATAACTTATCACAATCTACTGGGTAGTTATTTTAACAGTGTCTCTTGTAGTTTACATCCAAAGTAATGGTAAGTTTCTCCTTTTAGGGAGTCGTCTGGCCTTTGGGATTTTCCTCAGATGAATGTAATCCTTGAAACTTGGTGTCAGCTCTCTTTCTTGAACTTTTCCTAAAACACCTCTGACCAGAAAAATATTTCTTTCTCAGAGTATCTAAATTAACCTAATTGTCTTTGGGATCCTAAAAATAAATAATTTACAGATTAAAAAATTCCTAAATCAACTTAAAACTTTTCCTTTTCCTTTTGTACACAGTGTGTGATTTTTCTGTGGAAAGTTCAGAATAAATCTCAAAACCTGGTGAATAAAATCTGATCCGAGTTGGGCTTGGGACCTAAACTACAGACCAAATGTCCCATCACTTCAGCTGTTGCAGGTAGGGTTCTCCAGAAAGCCAACTCTGAGACAAAGCTTAGTGGGCAGAGTGTTTACAAAGGAGCATACTTTGGCTCATCACCTAGGAAGGAAGGAAGGAGACAAAAGCAGGATTGGGCAAAGGGAGAAGTTGTGTTGCAATGCAGGCCCTGTGGGCAACAGAGGATTAATCTCACCCGAAGAAAGGTTTGGCCCTTTGCCCCTGACTCTTGGGAGACAAGCTTTAAGCTTTTGGAATGTCCTGCCTGACAAGAGTGTTTTTGTTTACCTGGGGCCTTGCGCCATGCCAGATAGTTAATTCTAACAATGTGAAACATGGTAGAGGCCTTGGGACATAGAGTATCAGCTTGACCTCTGGAGGGGCTGGAGACTAAGGTCAGCTTCATGGGTGGTCAACCATGTCTACATGACCAACCCCTAATGAAAACTCTGGACTCAAAAGCTTGGGTGAGTTTCCCTGGTTGGCAATACTCCATGTATGTTGTCATACATCATTGCTGGGAGAAATAAGGGCCAGCCACACAACTCCACTGGGAAGGGGCAACTAGAAGCTCCACACCTGGTCTCTCCTGGGTCCTGTTCTACTGTGTCTCCCTCTGCTGATCTTTTTTTTAAATTATGCAGTTTATTTTGGGTGGCAGTTTTAGGTTTACAAAAAAATTTAGCAGAAAATACATAGAGTTCCCCCAGTGCCCCACTGCCTCAGTTTCCTCTATTATTATTATTTTTTATTTATTTTTTTTAATTTTTTGTTTATTGCGGTAACGTTGGTTTATAATTAATGTCTTGTGTTACTGTGGCACATTTGCTACAATTATGAGCCAATATTGATACATTATTATCAACTAAAGTCATATTTTACGTTAGGGCTCACTCTTGGTGTTGTACATTCTATGGGTTTTTACACAGAACCCACAGAACATAAGCAATAGTATCTCATCACTCTTTTAAGTTGTAATCTTCTAATGGCATGTGACATTAAGCATCTTTGCACCTGCTTGTTTGCCACCTATCTTTTTGATAAGACGTCTGTTAAGGTCTTTGGCACATCTCTTTAATCCAGTTGTTTGTTTTCTTATTGTTGAGTTTTAAAAGTTCTTTGTATATTTTAGATAACAGTCCTTTATCAGATGTGTTTTTCACAAATATTTTATCTTAATCTGTGGCTTGTCTTTTCATTCTTTCTCTCTCTCTCTTTTTTAATAACAGGTGTTTGCCCCATGTGAACTGCTGCAGGTGCCCCAAGGCCCAGGAGTAGCAGGAAGTGCCTTGGTGTCCCAGTGCTCAGGCTCATGTGGACTTTCTCTGAACTCATCAGCACTTACCTCTGTATCTCACAGCAGTAGGGATGAGGTGGCCTTCATTCTGTTAACAATGTCTTTCACAGAGCAGAATTTTTTCATTTTAATGAAATCCAACATAATTTTTTCTTTCATGGATCATGTTTTAGTGTTGTGTCTAAGAAGACATCACCAAATCCAAGATCACCTAGATTTTTCTATGTCGTCTTCTAGGAATTTCATAGTTTTGTGTTTTACATTTAAGTCTATGATCCATTTTGAGTTAACTTTTGTGAAAAGTGTAAAGTCTGTATCTAAATTCATATATATATATATTTTTGCATGGGGATGTCCAGTTGTTCTTGCTCCATTTGTGGAAAAGACTATGTTTGCTCCATTGTATTGCTTTTGCTCCTTTGTCAAAGATCAGTTGACTATATTTATGTGGGTCTATTTCTGAGTTCTCTGTTCTGTTCCATTCATCTATTTGTCTCTTCTTTCACCAATACCACACTGTCTCAATTACTGCTATTTTATAGTAAGTCTTAAGTCGGGTAGTGTCAGTCTTCCAACTTTGTTCTTCTCTTTCATATTGTGTTGGCTATTCTGGGTCTTTTGCCTTTTCTCATAAACTTCAGTATCAGTTTGTCAATATCCACAAAATAACTTGCTGAGATTTTAATTGGGATTACACTGATTATAGATCAAGTTGGGAAGAACTGACAGCTTGACAATATTGAGTCTTCCTATCCACGTACATGGAACATCTCTCCCTTTATTTAGATTTTCTTTGATGTCTTTCACCAGACTTCTCGTATTGATCTTGTACATATTTTGTAAGATTTATGCCTAAGTATTCCTCTTTTGGGGGTGGTAAAGAAAATGGTATTATGTTTTAAATTTCAAATTCCAATTGTTCATTGCAGGTATATAAGAAAGCAATTGAATTTTGTATGTTAACTGTGTGTCTTGCAACCTTGTTATAATCACTTATTAGTTCCAACAGGTTATTTTTTGTTGATTCTTTGGGATTTTATATATAGTACATAGACAATCATGTCATCTGTGAACAGACAGTTTTATTTCTTCTTGGTATACTTTTTACTTCTTTTCCTTGTCGTGTTTTATCAGCTAGGACTTCCAGTATGATATCGAATAAGAGTGGTGAGAGTGGACATCCTTGCCTTTTTTCTGATCTTAGCAGAAAAGCATCTAATTTCTCACCATGAAGTATAATATTAGCTGTAGGTTTTTTGTAGATGTTCTTTATCAACTTGAGAAAGTTCTCCTCTGTTCTTGATTTGCTGAGAGTTTTTATAAATGAGTGTTGGATTTTGTCAAATGCTTTTCCGGCATCTATTGATATGCTCACATGGTTTTTCTTCTTTAGCCTGTTGATGTGATGGATTGCATCAATAAATTTTTGGATGATGAACCAGCCTTGCACGCCTGGAATAAATCCTACTCCTTTGCTGATTTTATCTGTATCCTTTCACTGTAATAGACCGTAACCATGAGTATAACAGTTTCCTCAATTCTATGAATCTTTTACCAAATTATTGAACCTGAAGGCCTTTGGGACCTCCTGAACTTGTACCCTGGAATAGTCTTGGCCAATAGGAAGCTCAGGAGCTAAAACGGCCAATCAGAGATGCCCTACACTTGCCCTTTGCCGTGTAACCTAACATACTCACAAGTTCTAGGAATTAGGATGTGGATGTCTTTGCAGGGATGCTCCCCACATTGCCCGTGCAATTGACTTGTGATCTTTTGTCCTGCTCATACTCAGTCCTGGGTGTACCACTTCCATCTCATGTGAGACAGTTTTGGGCCACACCTGACATGACTATTTGGTAAATCTGATAGAACTCACCACATAATGGGCAATTCTGGATGCATAGTCACTTGATCTCTCAAGATCAGGCGTTCCATCTTTATCAAGACCAAGTAGCACACTAGGAGTTGTTATTCGAAAGGCATATAATTCTCCACTGCAAATGGCATGGCTTTACTCCAGAACACCAGAAATCTGCATTGTGGTTCTCCCACTTGGACTTTCCATATACTCCACATGGTATCTTTTCCCTCATCTGATACTTCTAATACCATAGGGTCAGCTAGTCTGCATCATCGAAGTAGCAGTACTGTTTTCATCACAGCCAGGGTCTTCTGCAGGACCCTTTCCTCATCTAAACCCCATTTAAAGCTGGCAACCTATTGTGTCACCCTGTCAATGGTGTGGAATATGCTACCATCAGAAACCAAGGAGGTGGTGTACTTCCTTCTTCACAGTAGGGTATGCAAGATTCAATAATTTATCTTTCACTCTGGATGAGATGTCCTGGCATATCCCTGATTTAGTGCACTTCTAATTCTTCATAGGGTTTCTCTCCCATCATCTGAAATGCATGTGTATCATGATCTCTAATATGTTGGCTCCTTCTTGCTCATCTGGTCTGATTAGCATGATGTCATTGATAAAGTGGATTGATGTGATAGTTTGCAGGAAGTACAAATAGTCCGGATGTTTTAATCTGTATTATAACAATAGAAGAGAATGATAATATAGTTCTGGGGCAAAACTAAAAAATATATACTATTGTCTATTCCATGTGAATCCAGCTGCTTGTGGCCACCTCTTCTGATAGTGACAGAATGGAACACATCCATCCAATCAATGGCCACATATCATGTTCCTGAGGCCATGTTAATTTGCTCTAGCAAAGATACCACATCTGGCACAGTGGCTAAAATTGAGCTTACCATGTGGTTTGACTTTGTGGTAGTCAACTGTTGTTCTTCAAGACTTCCTAGGTTTCTGCAGGGCCAGACTGATAAATTAAATGCATATCTGACAGAGACTATTATTCCTATATTTTTTAGATCTTAAGGATTACACTAATTTTCATCCCTGCCCACCCACTCAGGTAAGTGTTTTGAAAAGTGGGGCAGAGTTTCCTAAAGACTTCTAGTGCTGATGAGATAAAAATTGGACTTCAGAATTTAATAAGAGAGAGGGTCCTATATACATCCCAAGCTCTTGGCTGGGACCCCTAGAGAGGTAAACTCTAGAAGTGGAGCAGACCAGAAGTAGACAGAGCCTTAACATTCTGTAACTCTGTCTCAAGTCAGTTTCGTCCCTAACTGAATAAGATGATCTGATTTCAGTCTGTCTATCAGAAGATACGGTAACCCCTCCCTGGAGGAAAACAACAAAATCCAGGTGATGAAGTAGGGGATAAAATTTCCCCCAGAAAGGCAACTGCCACTTTTTCATGTAAAAATCCAAGATGATGCCAAAGCCAGGCTGGCTGAGCTACTGGATACGCATACCATTTGTATTTGACTACCAAGGCCTTTTGGACCCTTCCTTTGTTCAAGGAGTCTGAGTTGAACAACTCCAAAAAAAGGAGGCCAGATGGAAGAGACGTCCTTGGCTCCAGCCATCAGTTTCCGCCTGAGCGTATCCACGGGTTAATGGCTGCCTTTGTTTAGAAGGTGTGCACAGGTGGCTGCATCCAGCAGGTGGTAGTGTTGTACCAGGAAATGGCATCTCTGGGTGTTCTGGTGCCTTTCAGTCTTCAAGCTGGGATTTTCCTATCTTCTTTGGGATTCTATATTATTTTTGCTGGAATATCCAGAGGGGACAGGGCAGTGTTTTGGGGGACAATCTACATGTTCCACATGAAGCAGTTCCTGAACAGGAGAATCCCCTCTAGCACTTATGAGATGGGAAGAGCAGGAATACAGCACATGATTCCACAACAACAGCACGTCAAATCCACCCAAAAGGCTCCACATACAATGTCACTCCAGCTTTCTTTCCCCACCTCAAATCTTGCCTAAACCCCATTGACTGAGTTAGGGTGGCTTTCCTCCTATAGGAGCACAGGGGCTCCACCCAGGAGCCCAGGCAGCTTCAGGGAGGTGGGCAAGGGAGGAAGGTGGAGGAGAGAAAACTTGATTGTCAGTCTCTTTCCCTCCCTCATTTGATGTCTTATTCCAGGGTCAGCACCTAAGCGCCAGTGCTGGTTCTTCTCCCACGTACCTCTCAGTGTCTGCTGAGCATCCAAGTTCAGGGACCCCTTTTCCACCCCCACACACGCTGCCTCAGCTCCATCTGTCAGTCCTTGGCGCCTTTGACCACTCCTGTGCCCAGAATCTTTTCCTCTTCTGGGACAGGGTAGGATGGTGATTTGGGCACCTGAATTCCTCAGAGCCATAAGTTTGAATCCCCCTCTCCCATAGTCACATGAGTGTATGGCCTTCAGTTCCCCTAGAAGACAGGGAGATCTCAGCTACATCTCTGATTATCTTTCTCCAAAAGCAGACAAGGTTTTGATAGAGGGGAAGGGAGGGATCAAGGGGTGAGGAGGGAGACGAGAGTGACTACATGCTTTCATTCTTGATTTTGAGCGGCTGGTGGTGGTTTGGGTTCAACCAAATGAACTTCTAATGTTTTAGTTCACCCAAAGCTGATCAATAGCAATTGCTGTCATATAGCAAGATCATTATGGTGCTCCATTATCATAACATCTCTTCCTGTTCCTGCCAAGAGGAAAGTAACATGAGTAACAACCAAGGAACCATTTGGGTGGCTTGTTTCAACTCTATGAGTCAATCAGACTCGTTAACAGGTATGTCAGTGGGGGACCCTTAATTCCACCCCTCCTGACTGCACCCATCACTTAGTGAAAGCATTTGCTAAGAACTTCTCATATCCCTGAACCTATCCCATAGTAATCTTGTCCTTCTTCTTCCAACAGTTACTTTGAAAAATTATTTAGCTAGCCATCTAAGCATAATATCATGTTATTGCTAATAATAGACAACTTGGCATTTTTCAATCCAATAATTCCATGACAGATGAGAGACAAATGTTGTTTCTAATAATTGAAGGGGAAATTGAGGCACAGGAAAAGTTTTTTTTTTTGTCCTGAAGTCACTTATCGCCAATGAATGAAGTGAGAATCAAAACCCAAATGCTTTGTTTATTACTTTTCCTATTAGATTATGTGATTTCCTATGTGAATTTTGTGTTATCATTCACATTTGTAAGAGATTGGCTTTAGAAAAAAATGAATTAAAAGAGCAAGTTTAGATGATAGAAACTAAATGAAAACAGAGCATCTGATCCCTCAGTCTTGAAGGTATATTTTCCCAAGTCATACTCATTGTGGTATGTGGGGTAGGCTAAATAAGTACTTGTGGAGTGGGTGTGTAAATGCAATTGCTGGTGAGTCCATCTCCTGCTATCCACCTTTCCCCATCGTCTCTTCCACTCCTTCTCCCTTCTCTCAATTTCTCTGGCAGTTCAGCTTGTACTCTTCTGGCTGTCACTCAATGAAAAATTACTCCCTGATCCATTACTATTTTGCTTGCATGATTGCTTCTTGACCACACATCCTTCCTTCTTCCTCAATGAAGGCAGGCTCCCGAGGGTCATGGGCTACGCTAGGTTTTGTTCAACTCTGCCCCCCCCCATAGCCCTCTAAGTAGACACAGTCCACCTTCCCAGCTTGGCCTTGGTGACACCTTACATCTTGGGCTCCCAGGTGCCTACACCACGCAGTAGAGAGAGGATACCTTTCCCTGATCATTGATGACTGCATCTTTCCTTGCAGTGAGTGTTTTGGACAGAGTCCAGAAGTTTAGTGGAGAAAATGAAGGGATCCAGAGGGTTAGTGGAGGCAATAAAGGGACTGGAGAGATCTGGAAGCTGACAAACAAGTGACAAAGGTTGGCTCCTGCTGAGCGAGAAGGGAGGGAGAGGTGGATCCAAATGAGGCTCTGGCTTTGAAATGGGTTCCAGCTTGGAGGGAAACTGACGGGCTTCCTAGTCTTCTTTCTCCTCACCCCTTTGGCCTACCACCCCAACTTTCCGGTTTCAGGCTTTTTCAGATCTTCATGTCTTCCTCCCATTTTTTTTTTTTTCCACAAGGTCTTTGTCCTGGTGTGTGTCAAATCTCACTCTTCTTTTCCTTATAAGGACACCAATCATTGGATTTAGGGCCCACCCTAAATCTAGGATGAACTCATCTAGACATAACTTAATTACACCTGTAAAGACTCAATTTCTAAAAAAGTCATGTCCACAATCACAAGTACTAATGGCTAAGACTTGGACATATCTTTTTGAGGGACACAGTTCAACCCACCACAACCTCTGTAATTGTTTCTGTTATAACCAAAATATTAATACATTTCCCCCCCATAAAAGAGCTCTGGTTAATATTTCCCCTAAGTCTGTGGTCTCCTCTCTCAATTTCAGAAGTTCAGGGCTCAAAAGTACTGTAAAGATAATTCAGTTCAACATGTTAAAATAAGATTTGGGGTGAGTGGGGCGGAAGTAGGGGTGGCTGATCTTGCCCAGTTCCTTCAGCAGTTTGCATGGCAAGGGAAGGAAGGAAGACCCCAGGTCTTTACATCTTCTGACACTTTATCCCCAAGGAAGCCAGGAGACAGAATTGGGTCCCTGGTGATCTAGAATGGATATCCAGGCTCCAGCTGTGGTCCAAAACCTGCTGCACTGCTCTGGATGACCTTCTACCTTAGATGCCTTATTTTCTCACATATAAAATTGAGATGATGACAATATCTACCTCCTAAGGTTGTGGCAACGCTTAAATGTGATATTGTGTTTAAAATTTTAGCATGGCCCTAACTATTAAGCGCTGCATAAAATGTTAGTTACCATGATAATATTATTGATGGAAGAGATGAAAGAGAATGGAAAGAAATGAAATGGAGAGGAGGGGTCGTGTTTGAGGAGAGCCATAGATGCAACAAGACTTATTGACAATGTAGATGTGGGAGATGAGGGGAAATGAGTGACCAAAAGTACTTCCAAAGATTTTAGTCTGGAAGGCTATGTGGATGGTGAGGCTGTGAACAGAACAGAGACAATAGGAAAAGGCAGATTAGGGAGGTGCAGGATAGGGGATCTCCATGGCTTGGCTTTTAACAAGTTGGGTTTGAGGGGACTGTGTCCAGGACTTTGACCTGCATATTTGTGCTCCTAAGAGATATCAGGTCTAGAAATAATAATCACGGAATCATCCAGAGAGAGGTACTAGGGAAGCTGACCCATGACTGCAAATGCCAAGTGGAGAATAAGGGAGTGAAGAGGACAGAAGATGGGATTCCAAGGGAATATTTGGATAGTATGAAGAGAAAGAGGGAGGAGTGAGGAATGGTTTGAAAGGTGGAAAGAAAATCAAGTGCCATAAAAAGCTAAGAATAAAAAGACCCTATAAGACAGAGGACAAAGAGTTGTCAGGGACTAGGGGAGGGGCAAGTGTCAGATTACAACAGGGTAACACAGGGGGATTCTTTGGGGTGCTGGAGTTGTTTTGCATCCTGATAGCGGTGGTGATAACAAGAATCTTTGCATGTGTTTAAACTCATAGGACTGTAAGACAAAAATAAAAGAGTGCATATTACTGTATATAAATTAAGAAATAAAAAGGAGAGCCTGTAGAAAAGTTGATAAAAGGCCAATGGATTTGGTCAGAGGTCAGACATTCCAAAGAACAACTGTCCTTTCTCCCATCTTTGGGCTTTCCCATCCATTTCCCTTCCTCACTCTTTCTCCCATACCCATGCAGAACTCTAAAAAGTATTAGATCTGTTTCTCTTCAGAACTTAAAACAAATCTCCTAAGCCAACTCAAATCAAGATAATTCATAAAATCACCACTTTGAAAGTTTGAAGGACAAGGGGAAAAGGAATTAGGCTTTCTCATTTAATCCTCCCAAGGATCATTATTATTTCCACCTTACATTTTGAGAGACTGTGTAGAAGAGTTAGGAGCATGGACTCTGAAGCCAGACTCTCTGGGATTCATACTCTGGTTCTCAGGAGCTATATAAACTTAGCCAAGCTGCTTAACCTCTTTGTGCCTCAGTTTCCTCATCAGTAAAATGGGGATAAGGAAAGTACCTACGTCATAGGGCTTATGTGAGGATTTAGTGTTAACAAATATAAAGTACTTAAGACAGTGCTTAGCCCATAAACATACCATGTAATTTTCTTTTTTTAAATTACAGATAAGAAACCAAAGCTTAGGGATTTTAAGTAATTTTCCCAAGGCATATTGGTGTATATATTGGGGAGGCCAGTTTTCAAAATATGAAATTCATAATTCTTTCTGGATGTCTTCAAAGGGTGTTAACAGAGGGGGAGAGTGACAGAGAAACAACTCTGTGTTTCAGTGTGAATGAGGAGATGGGAAGAAATACGGAAATGAATGTTTTGGAAAAGAAACCAAGGTAGAAATGAGAAATGAAAGGCTGTGTTTAAAGCTTTTGTGAGCTCACCTGGAATTCCCATGTGGAAAATAAGCAAAAAGAGAAAAGAGGTGGGCTGTATGAAAGATCAAAAGGAGACAGAAAGAAGTGAGTTTTTTTCCTCGCTGTGTCCAATTTTAGTCTGATTTTTTACTTGACAATTCTCTGGGATGACATCAGATATTAAACTTGGCAGAATATTTCAGCTGAACAAAAACACCTGGTGATAGGATTTGTTTATATCATAATTTATTTACAGGACACGATGAATAATCAGATGACCTGCAGTTACTAATCGAAGTTGTAACATACACTTCATGATAAACACTGCATTACAACCTCGCTAACAATGATAATTTATGATTGTATATATGTGCATGTGTTGTATGCATGTGTGTGCTGGTTACCTATTGCCAGTTTAGCAGCACCACCACTTCCTGATAAAGCTGAGAACTATTTTCCTCAAATCCCTGTATGTTCTGGGTTGCATTGTTCTGTAAGAAAAACTCGTAAGAAACTTGGGAGGTGGAAATGAAGTGGAAGTCACTACTGGAAGATCGTGGCAGTCAGGCAGGACTTTGTAATATCTCCACAAGTTCTCACTCATAGGTTGTGACCGATGCTGCAACTTTGCACACTCTTTGTAAGTTACCACTATACCATTATGGTGACAAGACACGGCAACTCTTCAGACTTCCCCACGTCAATTAGCACCTTCTCTCCCCCTTCCAATGGTTTAGGCTGACATCCTCTGGCTGCAGTCTTACAGATTTTTCTCTTTCCCTGCTCCTTCCATACTCATATAATCCCAATTCCTAGTTAAATACCTTACTCTTGCTGTGTTTGTAGTGACTTTATTCTCCTGACAGAATCCAGACTGATACTAAAACTATGTGTATATATGCTAGATCATCCAAGACAGCCCCAATTTCCTGAATAAATTTCATAATTCCCTGAAGAATATCAGGTATTCCAACAGTATTAATATGCCTAAAATCCAAAAAACTGACAATACGGAATGCTGGTGAGGATGTGAAGCAATATGAACTCTCATTCATTGCTGGTGGGAATGCAAAATGGTACAGCCACATTGGCAGATAGCTCGGCAGATTCTTACAAAATTAAACATAATCTTACCATACAGTCCAGTAACCACACTCCTAGGTATTTACCCAATTGAGTTGACAATTTATGTTCACACAAAAATTTGTACACAGACGCTTATAGCAGTTTTATTTATAATCACCAACAACTGGAAGCAACCGAGTTATCTTTCAAAAAGAGAATGAATAAGCAAACTGTGGTATATCCATTCAATGGAATATTATTCAGCAATAAAAAGAAATGAGTTTTCAATCCATGAAAAGACACAGAGGAACTTTAATTGCACATTGCTGAGTGAAAGAAATCAACCTGAAAAGGCTACTTAGTATATGATTCCACGTCTATGACATTCTGGAAAAGGCAAAAGTATAAGGGCAGTAAAAAGATCAGTGGTCACCAGGGGTTCAGGGGAGAGAGGAGGGATGAGTGGGCAAAGCACAGGGGAATTTTAGGGTGGTGCAATGATTCTGGATAATATTGTAATGATGGAGACATGACATTATGCACTTGTCAAAACCCAAAGAATTTACAGCATGAAGAGTGAATCTTAATGTATGCAAATTTAAAAAATCATTTAGGAGGTCAAGGGATCAAAGGAAAGAATGCTGGCTGTGACAAGAAAATCTTAACAGTACTAAAAAATATATGAAATAACCTCACGGAAGGAGGTGAGGGAAAGGAGGTTGATCTAAGTAACTTTGGGAACAAGTCTGTAGGATGAACGGCAAAAGAAACTGCTCATAAACACAGTACTCTAGGTGATAAAGTTATTTCCTATCCCGGTACAAATGAACAATTATGATTTTATTTGAGATCATTTCTAACCGAGGATTTAGTTCCTCAGTGAAGATTAATCGTATCCTTAAGTTTTGCAAGTCATGACCCACACATTTTCTAAACATGTACTTTCCATGTGTCAGACATTGGGAATAATGAGATGAATTATTGAATAATGAAGAAATCATCTCATTCAGATCCTGCCTTCAAGCAATGGAACTTACGGGAAGATATGGAAGATGAGAAAAAATCAATGGTTACACTATTTTTAGTATCATAAAACTTATTATTACTTAATCTTATCATTCTTCACATTGCTTGACTTTAAAATAGAGACAACAGTCCACCTCATAGAGCTGTTAGGACTAGTTTCTTCATGTGCTTAGAAAAATGCTTGGCACCTAGGAAGTGACCAAGAATTATTATCATTTTTGAGGAAACTGACCATTTGGAATTTAGAAAACTGTCATCATTGCCTATGGAATAACAATGCCATAGGTAATTCTCTTAAAGCTAGTAAACAGACTGAATTCCCACTGTCCTCAATCCTCATCACTCACCATTTCTACATCTTGCTGATTTATACATACTTTTTCATACCATGCTCCATGATTTCGCTTAATATCAAGGAGGATGGATTCCAGAGTAGAGGCAAACTCAATCACACTGGAAAACTTGCTTTGATATGCATAAGCAAAGCCAGCAGTATGCATGGCCACCAGCGAACCTTTTGAATCAAACACTGGGGAGCCAGAAGCCCCAAAGAAAAAAGTGGTGTTATAGGTAATCACATCAGGGTTGTGAAGTACTTCCTGGAAACTTCTTTGAGTGAACATATGGATATACTGCATAATATAATCGCAACCCTCTGCTTCTCTAGCCTGAAAATGTTCTCGACATTTTTCTTCTCGCTGACCCTGAGAGATCACAGCACAGGCATCAGTAGACTTTGCATCTCCATTTGGATGGCCAATAATATATACCAACCCACTAAGTGGTACAGGAGCAATTCCATTGTATAGTCCCAAAGGTACCTGTTGTCCATTTTCCTTCAGTTTCAGAATAGCATAATCAAGAGTTACATCAGATATCTTAAACCAGGGTTCAACGAAAAAGCAAATACCTTCTTTTTCTTGCAGGTCTTCATAAGCAAATGTCACTCTCACACATTGACCAATTATGTCTGCCCACTTACTTTCATCTATCCCCTTTCCCACAATGTCATTTATTACATGCCGACAAGTGAAAATGAACAACCCTTGAAAAACAAAGCACGTGGCAGAACCTGCATTTCCATTGTTGTCCCAGGATACGTACCCAACTGAGTCACTGAGCCGAGAAAGAAATTTGTGTACTTTAACCAGAGTGGAGTTTTTTGTCAGTTTTCCAAAGTTTGTTTCATGCCATTTAAATAATGAAGTTTTCTTTTTGTTCTTTCTTTTTTTTATTTCTTTCTCAAAGTTTTCTCTGATTTTTTCACTTTCTCTTCTCAAACTGGGGTACTGGTCCACAATTTCTTCATTCAACAGACGAGTGTTTCTTTTCTCTGACTCAGGCCTCTGAGCAGCTGCTGCCCTGGAGCCCATTCCCTTCTCAACCTCGACCTGAAAGAGCTGGCCCTCTAGATCATCAACAGGCTGTGTGTTTTCTAAAACAGAGTCCAGGTTTTTAATGAGTTTCCAATCATCATTCTCCAGAAAGGAAAGAAATCTGCCATCCTTGCATAGAGCATCCTTAATGGTTTCTCCTTTGAAAGCATAGACACAGAGTTTGTACCCTTCTTTGTGAAGTTCCCTGCGTTTGACAATTGTTTTTTTCCTCTTCCCAATTGCATGAATATAAAATTTGACACAGTCAGCAGATGCCTCGTCATGGCGTCCAAATACCTGGTTCCCTTCTTCCTCCTTACTTTTACTTTGGGCAAATGTAATTACCACGTGACAGTTTTCAGGAAAACAACTGAGAGGCATTCCAAGGTTTATATATCCTTCAATTCCTTCTATGCCATGCACCAGCACTTCTTTGCCTTGATGAGTTTCTATCTCTTCTTTGACAGCCTTAAGAGTGTTGAGTGCCGAGTATAAGCTATCCTTCTCATTATGTATGAGCACGAGTTTCCTTTTTTGGTTTTTCTTGTGATTTACACCCAAGGTAACTTTAATTGTCTTATTTAGGGGTGTAGTCTGGTCTTTGGGTTCTTGAGCCTGGGTGTTAGTTATATCTTTTGGACCTTTTCTAGAGCCTGTCTTTGTTTGAGACATACTGGAATTATTCTGTTCTTTTTTATTTACCTAAAAACAAATGTTAAATACTTTAAAATTCTGAATGCAACTCTAGTCTTTTGTATCTCTTTTTAGTACATAATTCACAAAATTTCTATAGGAAACTCAGAACCAATCTCGAAAGGCCAGTGAATACAATTAAATCCGAATTTGAGTTGGGATTCAAAATACAAGCTGAGTTTCCTGTCTCATCAGTCGGATAAACTCTTACTACTGCCACACTGGTGCATTTTTCTGGGAAATATGAGGAAAGAAATAACTTTTTTCCAGGTGCATCAAATACAGAGATGTTTAAAAGTCTGCCAGCTCTCTTACAGTGTTATTTCAGGTATTGCTTACTATTCTCAACTATACAGTTTTTATTTTTTCCGAGTATAGTGATGGATCACACCAAAATTTGGTTCTTAAATTTCCAAACCCAGCAAGAATAAATTATGATCGTTTTTTACCAAGCATTAAATGTTAAACAAAACCATCATTAGTTAACTAATCATTTAGTCATAATAATATAGTTATTTCTAATAATAAAAACCTTGAATCACCCAGTATCTATTATGCAAAGAACTCAAATTATTTCCTCTATTATATCAACTAATCTCCAAATCCTATGAAGTGAGGAGGAACAAATATGGTATCTCTGCCCTCCTGATGGAGAAATGAGGCACAAAAAGTTTTTCCTGTAAGTGCCTTTCCTAGGGTTACATAATAACCAATGAATGAAATGAATATTGGAACTCCAATACTTAGGCCAGTATTTTTCCATTAGACTATATATTCTTTTTTGTAAATTTTATACCCACGATTCCCATTTTTATAGGGCATTATCTTAAAAACCAGGGGTGGGGGAGGGGAGAGGAATTACATAAGGAGAATTAATCAAGTATCAGAAATTCAATGAAAAATTAAGAGCATCTGACTCCTATGTCTAAAAGATACATTTTCCCCAAGTCATATTCATCAAGGCATGGGTGTCAACAGATATGGGTTCATATGCCAGCGATGCCACTTGCTGATAATGGAATAACAATGCCAGGACTGTTGTAAAGATTAACTGTAACATCATGTATGACAGTGTTAGCACATCATAGGTTAACTTTTATTTTCCTTCTTTGTAATGGTACTAATATTCTGGATCAAAAAAAGGAACATAGATTCAGCCTAACGCTGCCAAAAAACGTCCTTGTCATACACCCTATCAGAATAATGTAATGGATTTCCAACTATTCAAAGGATTCTTGGGTAGATATAGACTTTCAAAAAGGGGTCTGGGGTAGCACATGGTTATTAGCTCACTCTGTCGTGGAACTGAAAAACAGAATGAGGCTTGTCTTGGCTTTTCTAGATACTTGGATGTTCTAGTTAGAACCAGGATAAAAGAAAAGTTAAAGGCTTTAAGTTGCGTCCTCAAGTGCTTGCCATTTCTCAGCCTTCTTCATGATAAATTCAAGGAGCATTTTAGACTCAGAAAAGGATATGATGGTTTGATATGAACCAATGTCAAGGATGGCTAAGTCTAGTATCAGTATATTCTATAAATTGTTACAAACATACCTGAGAAAAATAGTGATCAATTTTCATATTACTCTTTTCATCAAATGCGACCTTCTGTGACCTGCGCTTCTTAGGGCTCATGATGACTTGAAGATGAACAGACAGTTCAGCTGAAACACTAATTTGAAAAAGGCTCAAGTTATAGCAGTATCTTCATAGCTATTCTTAATTGTACAGAGCATAAAATTAACAGGGACCCCACATCCCACCTTTTCCTTCAGGTCCAGTCTCCCTATCCTCAGAGATGGTAACTTAGCAAGTAGACAGTTTATCTACCAACTATAATCACCTCAACAATAAAAATTCTCTTTTATAGAGGACTATACTAAATATTTTACAAAAATGATCTCTAATTGTCCATGCCCACAGATACCATGCAAAGTAGGTATATCTGCATATTGCAGATGAGGAAAGTATAACTCATAGAAGTAGGTGACCTGCCCAAGGCCAGAGCTATGTGGCAGAGATGGAATTCAAATGCAGCTATAAATATCCAACAGAAGAGTTTGCAATTGGAGAATTCAAATGTGTGTTCTAGCTACACTGAGGTTAAAAATCTGGACTCCCTTTAAGATGGAGATGGCACAGGGATGGTACAATTATAGAGAAACAGATGGAAAAGGAACTGGGTGCTACCATGAAGACAAAATAAACTTAGAATGACAGCTTGCCCTCTATCTTTCCTCTGATGCCTCTTCAGAAGAGAATGAACAGTGTAAATAAAATAGTGAAATCTTCAATAGTGATAAATATCAATAGAAGGAAAGCCAGGAAGGGCAGCAGCCGTCTGTCTTCAGTATCTCAACATCTAACACAATGCCTGGCACATGAAAGATACTCTTTCATGTATCTCAACATCTAACACAGCGCCTCAAGAAAGACACATTTGTAAAGATACATTCCATGAATGAATGGAGTATGCATATGATGTACTGTGCCCTGTTCTCAGTGCTGTCCATAAACGACCTCATGTAATTCTTACAACCCTGTGAGATAGGTATTATTAGTTCCATTTTACTGATAAAGAACTTGAATACCAAGAGAGATTAAACTATTTACTCAAGGTCACAGAGCCCTAGAGAGTATACTTTTATTGACTTTCGATTATGTAAGTTTTCAAATAGAGAATAAAAAGAGGGGCCGGCCCCATGTTGCAGCGGTTAATTGCGCGTGCTCCGCTGCTGGCGGCCCGGGTTCGGATCCCAGGCGCGCACAGACGCACTGCTTGTCAGGCTATGCTGTGGCGGCGTCCCATATAAAGTAGAGGAAGATGGGCACAGATGTTAACCCAGGGCCAGTCTTCCTCAGCAAAAAAAAAAAAAAAAAAAAAAGAGAGAGAGAGAGAAGTGGATTGGCATGGATGTTAGCTCAGGCCTGATCTTCCTCACACACACACACACAAAAAGAACAGCATAATGAGCCTCCCTATACCTATCACATAGATAATAATTGCTTATTTTTTGCAAATTTGCATCTTTGTATTTTACTTGATTATTTTACAGTTAGAGACAGTGTAATATTTTAATCCTAATTATCATTTTCCATCTCTAAAAATTTAAGACCTTTTCTTATATAATTATAATACTAATTTATTCAGACCAAGACCCAGTTGAGCTATGTAAGTTGTCTTTAAGTATTATGGCTATTAAGTCTCTTATTCTGGAAAAAGCATTAATTTGTTGAAGGGAACAGAGAAGTTGTTTGTAGAATGTTCACCTTCTGGGTTGCTCCTGATGTTGCTTAATTTATGTTCTCGCCCCTGTATTTCACGTCAAGTAGAAATTATCTAAAGACTATGTTTATTCTCTTAACCATTTTACTATGGAGCAGGAGCCCTGGCTTCATCATTTACTGGTAATAAGCTACTTAGGAACCTCACTTCAGCCTCTCTGAGCCTTTGTTTTCTATTTGTAAAATGAAGCAATGATTCTGAGAGAATGAATATGAAAGTGCTACATCTATGTTTCCTTTTGTAAGACCATCTGGGTTCAAATATCAGGTTACCATTTACTAGCTGCATGACCTTGGCCATATTAATTAGTACTCTCTGCCTTATTCTCCACACCTCCAAGATAGGAGTAGAGGTAGAATCAGCTTCCATTGTTGTGAAGATTAAAAAATACAAAGCGTGTAAAGCCTTGAGAACAGTGCCTGGCACGTAATAAATTTCCCAGTAAATATTGTTGCTGTTAGTATTATCAATATCAATATACTTACCATAGGGATATTTCTTAAACAGCAGAGAACCTGAGGGAACAAAAAGAGATACATATAATTAAGGAGCTGCACTACGTTAAGAGATCCTTGAAGGCAGGAACTTACTTCCCAACAACTAAGAGAATTTGGGGGTTCGGTGTGTCTGTTGATGATGACCTATCTTATGGAATTTGAGAGAGGACCCAGATGCTTTAGGAGTGATTATTACACATGGACCAAAAAAGGAATACGAAGTGGGCAGAAACAAATGTGAATTTGGCACTCCACTGGGACGAACTTGAGCAACCACAGTGGAGAGGGGCAAGAGGTTAAGAAAACACCCCAATATCCTCCCCTCCAACACGGTTTCCAGTATCCAGCCTGAACCATGTTAGAGCAAAATGTGAAGTGTCCTTAACTATCCTACTCCATGCCTTGTTTTAGAGTTGGAGAAGTTGAGGCTCTGCTCACCACAAGGACTTGCCCTATGTTCTACAGTAAAGAGAGAAGGCAATACAGCCTGTCCTTGGTCCATTTCCAGCTCACCCAACTCCAAGGCTCCCCCTTAGAATTCTTCTCTCCCTCATCTCTCTCTCTCTCTGTTCCCTTCTCTCTCCCCCTCTTCTTTCTTTCTCCTCCCGTCTCTTTCTCCCTTCTCCTCTCGGTCTCCCTCTCACCCTCTCTCTCTCTCTCTGCCCCCTTCTCTCTCCCCCTCCACCTCCTCTCAGTCCTACTCCCACTTCCTGTTCTTTCCCCTTCTTCTCTTTCTCCTCCCTCTCTTCTTGCCTCCCGGCTCCACTTCCTCCTCCGGCTTTCTCTCTCCTTCTCCCGCCTTCTCTCCTCCTCCCTCTCCCCCTTCCCCTCTCCCCTCTCCTTCTCTTTTCTCTCCCTCCCCGCTCCACTTCTGCCTCCTCCGGCCTTCTCTCTCTTTCCTCAGGCGCTCCCAAGCCCGAACTGAGCCAGGCTGTGGAGAGGCAGAGATCCGATCTCCGCTGACCTTAGGCTTAGTCCAAACCCACCACCCCGCGCCCCCAGCACACAGCGTGACAAGAAGCAGCCAGTGAAATAAAACCTGTGCCGTCTTGGCTCCCTAGGTGGGCCGCGCCATCTGGCCCAGGACTCGGGGCCCCAGCCCTTCCCCTCCCAGCCCCGGAGGCACGCGGGCACCTGTCCCGCGCTCGCCTACCGGGCTGCGCACCTCGCCTGCCGCCAGCACCCGGGACTCAAAGCCAGCGCCCAACCGAGGTCGGTTCTTATCGGAGGAAGCGAAAGCCTCTGAGTCTCGCAGAGACAGCTGGCCAAGAAGAGCCCCTCACGTTGGCTCAGACTGGCAAGAAAGGCGGGAGATGGGGCTAAGGTTTGAGAAAGATCTCCTGCCTTTGAGGAACTGCTGCCCAGCTGGCCCTTTGATTACTTCCGCTTTCTTATCCACCCGGCTTCTCCCAGCGCAAGCCGCCTACCCACTTCTCCCTCCCGCCATCTCTCGGTTTCTTTTTCTCCACTCTCTCTCCCCCAGCCTGAGGTTTTTCTGCATCATGCCCTGTCAATGAATTTTCCGCAAACTCCAGGTCAGCCCCAGGAACAAAGGGGTAACTCACCTAAAAGGAGATTCTGTCCCAAATCGAGCCGTCTCTCGCCTGCACTTGCAAATGCGGGGGAACCTTTCGTTTCCGCGGAGAATCCCCTGCTCTGGCGCAGCTCCCCGGAGAATGGTGCATTTGGTCAATGACAAGAGAGATCGTGAAGTCTGTCTACCCTCATTGGATACTCTCATTGTCTATTCTCTACTGCAGAAGCCGATTGGCCGCGCTCTTGCCCCCCCCTAGTAGAGCGCGGGAAAAGTTGAGTGCGGACCCGTCCCGCCCAATAGAGGAAGGAAAGGCCCGCGCTGCGGATGGCGGGAAGCCTGCAACTGTCCCTCCCTAAGCAGCATCGTGCCTTATTACTCCGCTGCTCACTGCCCTCAATGCCTGCTTCATGTCCCTTTGATCCCCTAGTCCCAAATTCGAGAAAGAGTCCCAGTGAGGGGTGGGTCGGAGTGGGCTGGGCTTGGGAGGTGCGAAAGGGGAGGCCAGGGAGCAGAAGGAGCGAGAACGGTGGAGGCGGGGCCACTGCGGAGGCTCCAGCCCCGCGCGCAGGGACCCGCTGCGGAAGTGGGTGGGAGGAGGGGACACGCGGCTTGCTCCAGCGCACAGGAGGCGCTTCGCGTGGGCGGGTGGGTAGGAGGGCTTGGGCGACTCGGGCTCTTCCCAGGGGGCGGCATTCCCAGCAGTTGAGACACTTCCAGGAGTATGACAATCAGGAACGGGCAGTGAATGCAGGAGGTGGGAGTGAACGACCTTGTCATATATCGAGCCTCCAAATGCCCAATATGTGCAGAAGTTTACGATCCGGACGAAGACGACGATATGGACTCCAGGAATGTGCACCTCAAAGCTGACAATGAAAGAACTCCATTGGAAAGGGCTTGCAACTGCAGCCAGCTGTTTAAGGATCTGCAGGAAGAGCAATGTGCAAGTATTTCATGCTGTGTTAGAGAAGTGATCAAGGTCACAACGGCGACAGCTCTTACGCAATTGACAAGAGGAATATGATGTACATAAAGCGATAGGGTTGCAAAGTGTGTTAGTAACTACAGTGCAGGTGGTAATTTTGGGGAGCTGGCCTTAATATGCATACAAAACACCCAAAGTGGCTAAAATTACTGCTGCTTCTTCTGTGGGTTCTCTGGGGTTTGGCTAGAGAACCCTTTAAAAAGTCAACAACAACAATAAAAAATTGTACGAAAGTTTCACCACTTATTTTCATTCTCTGAAAATCTGGAGAGGTTTCTACACCCCTCAGAGCAGTGCATGCAATAATCACCAAAGTATTAGGATTTGGCTGATTCTTTTTTTCATTGCGGATTCTGAAGCAGTAAAAATTTCAGTGACAAGCAAGAGGTGTGAAAGAATACTGGGATTGAAATTGCCCAGCAATCTGAGCTATCCTGTTTTGGAGAGCCAGCCTGGTGACTGCCAAACATTGAACAGCATCCTGATATCTCCATCTGACTTAATAGTATTTGTTAGGCTTTTGAGATTGCCTGGAAATTAAGAAATGGATCTCAGAAAGCTATGACGAAGAGTGAAGTTGGTATTGGAACAAACACTGGTATTGTTGAGGCCACTGCATGTGGAGATAGTACAGAGTAAGAAGACTTATGATGACAATAAATACAGTGGTTAGTCCACCAAGAATGTGTTTATGTGGATGTGAAGTGTTTTCTGTGGCTTTTCCCTCTCTCCCTTCTTCCTTTCTTTTTTTCCTTCCTTCTGTTTTTTTTTTCTGCCTTTTGTACATTTCAATGTATAAACAAAGTAGTGATTTAACAGACAATAGTCTTAACAGAACTTTCTAAAACATGAATGTTAAGAATTCAACATACTGATATATTTTGTTTATTGAAATATTAGTGCACAAGAAGATAATTAAGTTACTATTACAGAGGATATAAAATGTGTTCCTCTAATGCCTATGCAACTAAACCTATGTAGCAAGATATTTAGTATGTTTTTCTTAAATATTTATATAATTTTGTATAATTTTAATCATCTTTATATTAAAACATTTCTGGCTTGGTAAGTTATGTGTTGGCTTACTAGAGAAAGGGTATAAAATAAATACTTCTTAAACCTTAAATATATTTGCAGTAAAATCTGTTTTGGTTTAAGATAATAGGAAAACAAACTTTTTTGGATGAAAGATTACTGTCACATTTTCTTCCTCATCATCCCTACATCTTTGGCCTTTTCTTGGTTTATATTATGAAAGTTCCTTAACTTAAAAAAAAAAAGTCTAAGATTGACATTTTTTTTTCTGTAGCAAACTTTGGTTATTGTTTTTTCTTCAAATTTCAGACAAAATGAAGTCTTAATTTCAAAGTTACAAAATATAGCTAGTGAGATCTAAAACCAAATAAAATTCACATTCTCAAGACTATTAACCAAATAAGTTTTAAAAAGCTATTTTTACCATTAAACTTACATGTTAAATCTGGTTTCTTTTGTCTTCTAAAGACCAGAGTTCTTATAATTACTATCAAACTCCTCTTCTAAGAAAATAGTTTGAGTTCCTTGTCAATGCTTTATCAAGCAGGCTATTTCATAATTCTTAGACTAGGTCTACAGAGGACAAGTCTTTTCCAACATTAGCCCCAAAGAGTTTTTTCTTCCATATTTAATTAGCAGTCAGTAAATAGTTTCTGGGGGAAAAATTCTTCCTTGATGGGAAGAAATTAATTTTTACATGCAAGGTCAAAGATATAATTCGCATCTTTTAAAAACTGCCCTGGTGAGAAACTCTGGCTTAGATATTCCTTAAAGCCAATTGCTAACTCTGCACTTTACCAAGTTTTTTTTTGTTTTTGTTTTTTTTGTGAGGAAGATCAGCCCTGAGCTAACATCTGATGCCAATCTTCCTCTTATTGGTTCTGGGCTAACATCCATGCCCATCTTCCTCTACTTGATACAGGACACTGCTACAGCATGGCATGATAAGCGGTGCATCAGTGCACGCGGAGATCCAGGCCTGCGAATTCCGGGCCTCAGCAGCGGAGCGTGCGCACTTAACCGCTGCGCCACCGGGCCTGCCAGACTTGACGAATTTTAAATCATCACAACACCTCTGCGAAGTGGGACAATTTTTATCACCCCCATTTTGCAGAGGAGGAACCTGGCCCCATGGTTTTAGCCTCTAGGATTTTCATCCTTTCCATTGTTAGATCAGTCTTTGTGACCCCATCCTACCCCAGCTCATCCTCACCTCAGCTTTTCCCCGCCCGCTCTCCTCTGCGTCTTGTCGACCCCATCTGTCCCTTCGTGACACCCTCGCGGAGCACACGGTGCTCCACGACTCGCAGCCACGGGGAATGAGATGAGTGCGGGCAGCCCTATTCCAAGACAGTCTCTGCCCGGCGAGCGGAGCCCCTAAGAACCGCACCCAGCAAAGCCGTTTCTTCACCACGAGTGGAGTCCTGCGCGCCACTTGGAGATGGAGCCAGAGGATGAACCTGCGGGAATGGGGGGAGGGGGGCACGGAGCCGGGGGCAAGGGTTGACATCCTTTGTGCCCAATGGCAGCACGATAAGGAGGTGGTTTACCCAATCCTCAGTTCTCTAGGGGCAGAGCTTGAAGCCTAGGAAACTGCTTTTCCCTCTCTGTGTTGGAGAGGCGGGAGAGGTTAGCAGAGAGCTGTCAAGTGTGGGAGCAGGACGTTCTCTCTCACGTGCTCCTCAGAGATCCATCAGTTGGTCTAAAGGTGCTAGTACTGAGGTTGGCTTGGCCTGTCGAGCCCGCTTCACTACCCCTTTAGTTTACTAACGATCCGCCAGACCTTCCCTGGGCAAAGGAAGTCTCAAATGCCGTTTTCTCCATCACTCGTGATACTCTGGATTATTGTAAAACTGTAAAGGGATTCTTGGCGCAGGGCTAAGGAGTCTGCTGTTATGAAGTTAGCTGCCGAGTATTTCTGGCCCTGAAAAGGGGGACAGCAGGCTGGACCCTTAAATATATTTTAAGTTATATATTTTTCTCTTGTAAATCAATATATTACATATCAGGAAGTTTAATTCCTCAATCTTAGGTTTCCTTCCTAGCCTTTTTATAGAGGCAACAGCAAAAGCACACTGAAATGGCCAGACTGATTGCAGACTCTTTGTGTTCCTTGAAGCCTAGCAATTAATTTATTTCTCCACACTCTTCTCCTTTGCTGGCAATTGGGGGAAGTGGCTCAATCACATGGTTAAACTGACCAGAAACATTAGCCAGATTTCGTTTTGAGTGGCTGTCTTTTAGTTCTACTTTAAATGTATAACTGACTTTCACAATAAACAAACCACAAAAAAAAAAAAAAAAACCAGGCTGAAGCCCATGAGCTCAATGTGGATGGATGGGCATGTCATCTCACCAGCAAGGTGTGGACCAGCCTCTAATTTGCTCTTCTTGGCTGCCCTTTGCAAGGTTGCATGAAACCCAGGATAACCAAGAAGCAAAGACAGAAAGGAGAGTGCTGGAGGGGACCCACCGTGGGGTCTTATCTTTAGTGATTTGTACGGTCCCAATATAAGCAACTGTTGGGGGAGCAGTCCCCTTAATATGCTCTGTGGGATAGCTGTTACTCATCTCTCATTGATCTGTGTCTAAGAACTATAAACCTAAATTCTTCTTCTTTAAAAAAAAATTATTCATTCTTTTTGGAGGAACTTTTATGTGTGTGCCAAGTATAGTGTTAAGCACTGGGGATATAAAAAGGAATGTAACATTGTCCTCACCATCCAATAAATTACAATCTAGTAGGTGAGCACGACAAGTAACAAGGGAGTCATAACTCATGTGCTATAATACAGAAATGAACAGGATGCAGTGGTGGCATGAAGAAGGCTACAAGGATGCTAGCACAGAGCTGGTGACATTTGAGCTATGGATCCGAAATTTGGATGTGCTTCCTGTCACAAAATCACAGAGTCTATGTGTCTGATTCCTGCAAATCCCAATGATAAGCTATACCTAAAATTTCAGTGGAGAATGAATCTTACTATAACCACTTAGAACCACCGTTTGGCCCATCTGGTTGAACCCATCTTAGGTTCAGAGGGATGGGGCAGAGATCATATGGCAGGCAAGCCGAAGCAACAGCACAGGCTCTCAGGATTGGCGCTGAGAAGGGCAGGCTTCAATTGAGTACTATTAAAAAAAATAAGTTTGAAGATCTGATTCACTCAGTTAAGAGCTTCCATGAGTAACCTTCCGTGGAGATTTAGTTGCAGCAGCAGGATTAAGTGATTTGAAACCTTTATGCGCGTGGTTGTAACAGGAGTACTGGGCTCCCAAGATTTGACTAGAGGGCCCACAGCTTTATGAAAATGTCTAAAAGTTTCCTTTTGGTTAAAGTTATATCTCTCCTTTTGTTGTGCAATTGCTCCTTTCCGTTTCAGTAAATACTAAAACAGGAAATGCTAGCCCACATGGACTCATATAGAAATAATGAGTCAAATGCTGAGGGTAGAACCTAATTCCCTACTACTCAGGTAGTGATTAAGAAAGAAAGCATGTCTCTTGAATAAGCACTTTGGGCCCTTGAATTGGCTTATAAGTAAATAATTATAACAATATATATCTCACATACTAGTACTGGATAGAAGAACACCGTCACATTTTCCCCATTAAATCTACAATCTCTGCCATTTTTATTAATCTCTTTTGCCAATAAAAGTTCCAGTAAATGCAACCAGAAGGCCAGACATTCCTTGGCACTTCCTAGGAAGTTTCTTGGCAAAAAGTCCAAACTGAATATAATCAAGCCTCTAAATCTAACCACCAGTTTACAGGAAATACAGAGACTACAGCTACACATTGAAAGATATCACAGGGATGAGACAGCAAAGTCCAGAATATAGAATATTTTTCAGGACAAATATGACCCACTTTCTTCAATAAATGAATGTCAGGAAAAAATAAAGAGAAAGGGGAAATTTCCACATTAAGTGACTTAAGAGACTCATGCCACCAAATACAATGTGTAGAGTTTGTTTGGATTCTGATTTGAAAAACCCAGATGTAAAACAAAAATTAACAGCAAATTTAGGAGAAGTTAGGGAAAGATATACACTGACTAAAATTATCATTAAATGTTTGTAAGCATGCCGACAGCACTGCAGTTATACTTTTATGAAAAAATAGTTTGACTTTTAACTTTTTGATTGTGGTAGCAGTTACTCAAGTATATGCATTTGTCAGAATTCATAGGCCTATATGCCAAAAAGGATGTATTTTACTGTGCATAAATCCTAACTTAATAAAACTAGGCTTTAAAATAGATAAATAAATGGCCATAGAAAACAATGGACAAAAGAGAACACCCTGAAGGATAAAATCTGGGGCTGTGAAGGACAATGGTCAAGGCAGTTCCAACTCCACTGAGCAGTAACCAAGAGTTGCAATATGAGCTAACCAGAAATGGTACCCCCTGCCAGCGCTGGGCATCCTGACAATTCCTGCACAACAGAATTTGATCTCTGCTATGGGATGGTGACTGCTATAGTTTCCATTCTCCCTTTTTCTTAGTAAAAAATTTAAGTTGTTGGATTCTGGCCATATTCCACTACGGTATATTGGGTATGTGAATAGCATGAGGGCAAATGGGCAGATACATCTCTGGACCATGAGGAGCTGCATCCAGATGTGATGGAGAGAAATGCACATTACCCAGAAATTCTGGACTATCTTGGGAAGTGGGTAAGTGTGCTTTGTATATGGAAAGAAGAGGATCTATAGATACTAGAGGGGCTAGATGGGTGGACTGTGGTTGACACTACTAGTTTACCCAGTATCCATTTTCCCTTTACTCAACAGTAATAGAATTTAGGCTGGGTTTCTGGTCATCCGGAATAAACACTACATTTCACAGCCTGATTTGCAGCAAAGTGAGCTATGTAACCAAGTTGTAGACAATGGGTATGAGCAGCCATGATATATGCAGATTCTGGATGGTGTTCTTAAGAGGAAGAGGTACATTTACCTTTTGCACATTTTCCTGGCTGCGGTGTGGGTGCGTTGGCTGGAGGTTTAACAGCCATCTTGGACCATGTTGCATATTGAGGATTGTGGTGTAACCTGACTGAAGAAACCCAATACCTTGACGCCGTGAATTCCCACAACCACAGAGGAGAGTACGTTCAGGCTATCATGTGAGAGAAAAATAAACTTCTCTCTCATTTAAGCTACCATTTTATTTTTGAAATTCAGCAGTTGTTCCTATATCCTTTCTAACAGACATACAGATCTAGAGTTTCTGAACCAACAATTTCTCTGAGTCAGCTTTTTCGCAACTGAGAGATATCACATGTTTGGACAGTCCAATCAATTGCTAGTTGGTAAGGAGGGTATATCAGAGTTCAGTGCGGGTAAAAGAGATTTAACTGAAGGGATTAAGTGCTGGAAAATCTTCAGAATGATAAAAGCAGTGAGATTCAGAAGACCAACATTGGAATTACTGAGTTCAGGAATATACTCTCTCAGCTGCAATCCAGGAGTCAGGAGGCTAGATTAGGAAGCTGTTACAAATGCCCCTCCACACCACTGAAGCGAATGACTAGACATGGCAATGCTGATTCTGGCTGCTGCTACTGCTGTGATTACTCCCGGATACCCATGAAGCTGATGACTAGACATTGACACTGAATGTGGCCAACACTGCTATCTCTAGACACTCACTTTTCTATGATTTAGTTTTCCAGAAGATGGAGCAAGAAGGATGGCTTGCATCTTATTTCTATCTTCCAAATAATATGCAAGTGCATCTATTTAGAGGAATCTGACTTATACCCAGAATCTTAGGTGCAAGTTAGACTGAGATAGCTTTTAGCTTTCTAGACTCTGAACATGAACGGGTTGGGATGGAGACTAAGCAAGTCATTCCTTGTATCTGCCACAGAAGTGCAGAATTAAAGAACTGAAAAGCTGGGATTTTCTATTGGCATTTGCAATAGAGGCTGATGCCAAGGGGAAAAAGTAAGATTACCAAAGAATTTTGGGTGTTAGAGGAACAATACATCTTTTTTCCTTAACTCTAACTGTAAACATATCTTGTTACTCAGAGAACAAGAATCACTTCATTAGTTAGGAAGATGGATGGCTGTACCATACTAGGAATTTAGAATGGCAAACAACAAATTCTTTGTATATGTATCAGTGAGCTAAGTATTTTAAGTGAGGCTTCAGATTGTTTCAAATTAAAAAAAAAAAAAAGCACCAATGAGAAAAAAATCAATATTTATTTGAGGTCTAATATCTGTTTTGTACATCTACATGATTCTCTAAAATTTTTCTAATAAAAAAGAATATTCATTATATTTTAAGGAAACAGCCCCAAATACTCTAAATTATTGGCCTATTTTCCTGAAAACAGCATCTTCTTTCTAATGTTCCATGGGTTCAATCTGATGATCTTGAAATGACGACTCTTGTTTGTTATTTTTGTCTTCACTGTGGTTCTCATTTTTCTCTTCATTTAGTAATTTATAAAAGCTCTCATTTTTCTGTTTAATATCACAAAGAATTGACTCCATAGAATAGCCAAATTCAATAACAGCATGCACCATATTACCACATTGATAAAAATGCCCAATGGAATGCACAGCAACCAAGTGGCCAGATGCTTTAAACACTGGGGAGCCAGAGGACCCACTAGAAAAACAAGTATCATAGCTAAGTGTGTCAATTCTCCAAGCCTCTGATAGGAAACTTCTTTGGGTAAACATAGGGAAAGCACTGTAAGTGGCAGCATAGGGTCCTACCACCCCATCTTGATGATGCTGTGGGTACCTCCCTGGCCGTTGACCTAGAGGAATCACAGCACAACCATCTATTTTCTTGATCTGGCCTTCTGGGTGACCAATTAAATAAATCAAACCATTATCTGGTTGAGGGGAAATTTGTCTAAACAGGCCTGGAGGAAATCCACTTCCATTTTCTCTTAGTTTTAAAATGGCATAATCTAGAGTTGCATCAGACACTTCAAACCATGGCTCGATGGAAAACCAATCAGCATCAGTAGGACAGAACTTGTTATAAGTGAAAGTTACCTTTGCACATTTGCTTATTATATCTGGCCACAAACTTGGATCTGTCCCTTCTCCCACCATAAGATCTACAACATGTCGACAGGTGAAAATATAACCATCATTAAAGACAAAGCAAGTAGCATTGCCCGTGTTTCCATTATTGTCCCATCTCATGTACCCGACTGACTTACTAAGATGAATAAGATGTTCATAGGTTGCAACTGAAGTAGAATTTTCAGTCACTTTTCCAAAGTACTTTTTATATAGGTTGAATTGTTTAAACGTTGGCAGTTTTGTTCTCTTCTGCTCTTCCCGAAAATACTTTCTCATCCAAAGTGTCTCTTCTTTAAAATTCGGATACTGATGCATTATAACTTTGCCCAACATTTGGAAATTCTTTATCCTGAGATTAGTTGCCTCCTGCTGGATAGCCTTATTAATAGCATATTGCACAGCCATATGGGGCCCTTGCCTAACTTGTGAGGTTTTTTCCCCTCTGTTGTGTTCTGCATCCTCAGTCTCTCCATCTTTGTCTTCTTCATAGACCTCAATCTTAGACTGTATCGGACGCAAGGGACTGGTTTCATCAGTGGCATTTTCATTCTCCTGTTTAATTTTATTAAAGGTACCTTTCCTGACAAATTGTTTTTTAAAAATGTCCATTTCTAAGACTTTTCCAGATACTTCATCTACCTTGGACTGTTTTCCATGAATTTTATTATGACCTTCCATTAGTTTCCATTCAAATTCGTCTAGGTCAGACCGAAATCGGCCATCCTCACACAGGGCTTCTTTGATAGTCTCACCCTTCAAGGCATAGATACAAAGTGTACTTCCTCTTTCATGAAGTTCCTTGATCTTAAGAATCTTCTTTATCGTCTTCCCAACAGCAACAACGTGAAAAAGAATGCATTCGACATTTGGATTTTTACATTGGCGTAATAGCTGATCATCTTCTTCCTGGTTACTCTTTCTTTGACCAAATGTTATTTTAAAATGAGAACCTCTAGGTAGGCACTTGAGAGGCATTCCTAAATTTATATATCCTTCTATTGTTTTTTCTTCATAAACAATAATGTTCTTATTCAAATGATTCTTCATCCTTTCACTGAAATTGTCATTAGCGTTCAGAGCTGAGTAGATATTCTCATTGAGTTCACCATATGTTGTAAACACACTACGGTCTGGCTTCCTGGAGCTTTCATTCAAAGTAAAGGTGAAACTACATTGTTTATTGGTGCTCAAACTTGGGTTCTGAATTTCATGGGATGCTTCACGCTTAATAACTTCACTTTCATGCTTAATGGTGCCACTACACTCTTCTGTATCAGACAGAGAACGATGAACAGGTGTGCCAGAACATGTCTGCTTCGTGACATCCTTAAAAAGGGAAAAGTTAAAAATTTAATAAGGATCGCCTTTAATAATATTTCATGTTTTCTAATGGTAAAACTAATAGATATTCTGAATAAAAATTGGATAATATAATGGATAAAGAGCAATGGAGAAAAAATATTGATCATTATTCCATTACCAGAGATAACCATTGTACATTTTGTTTTATTTGTTTCTATTATTTTACGTGCAGACATAAATCTTATGTTTCTCAAATTATTCTATGCTGCATATGAGTTTATTTTTCACTAAACAATCCGCCAGTGCTTTCACATGTCATTAAACAACCTTTGAAAACACAATTTGAGGGGCCATATGATATTTCACTGTATAATAATTTCTAATCCATTCTTCTATTGCTGGATATTTAGATTGTTTCCAATTTTTTACAACTCTAAATATGACAAATATTTCTATACGTAAAACATTTTGTTTGCACATCTGAATATTTACTTAGGCCACATTCCCAGAAGTGGAAATACTGAGACTAAGGTTATAAAAGTAGTTCACAACATATATACTGCCAAACTGCTTTCCAGGAAAGTTGTATCAACTCACCCTGTCTCTCCTCCCCTGCTGCCCAAGGAGATCAACCATATAGCTGACTCCTCAAAACGATATCAGCATTATTATTTTAAATGTTTGTCAATTGATAGATGAAATGCCATCTAAGATGATTCTTTTTTAAATTTGGATTTATTTATTTACTAGTAAAGCTGGACTTATTTAATAAATCTTTTGGACGTTTAAAACATCACCTTTCAAAAATTCCCATTAAATATCTGTCTAGTTTCCATTCTGTACATGGTTTCAACAGCACTAAGGAAATATACTAAAATGATTGATAAATCACAGGATTAGCTATGTGTACAAGCAAATATACATATTCAAAACATATACATATACAATCAGTTGGAAATAGCCTAGGAAAAAGTATTGATAACCTGATGGCAACAGGAATGAAAAACAAGGATATAAGTGAAAAATATTCCACCATAGGAGTCAATAGAACTTGGATGGCAATTATTGTGGAATCTGAAGTCTCGGACCAAGTCTATGGGAATAGAGGAATAAAGCTGGAGAGAGTAAAGTCAGAAAGGACACCTGGGTTTGGTTTATTTAAGAGGAAGGTGCAATGGAATGGGCTTAGGTTTCGGGCATAGTGAGTTTCTTCTTTTCATGGCGCTTTCCTATTCCTTCAGGTTTTCAACTACTATTTACTGCCCAAATCTGTATCTGCAGCAACGTCCTCTGTTTTGAGTTCCAGATATAATAAATGTCGCCTGTTGGACATCTACTCAGGGATACATCAGAGGCATTTCACCCTCAACACTTTCAAAACCAAACCGAACCCTTTCAAAAGCAGACTCATAAAACTTACCCCTCATCATTCCCTTTTTCCCCATGTTTCCTGAGTCTTTTAATGGTGCTGTCACCCACTCAACCACCCAAGCTAGCACCCTAGGAATCATCTTCAGCTTCTCCTTCTATTTTATCTCTCTTTTTGTTGTGTGTGAGGAAGATTAGCTTTGAGCTAACATCTGTTGCCAATCCTCCTCTTTTTGCTTCATGTGGCTACTGAAGATTGACCCTGGGCTAACATCCCTGCCCATCTTCCTCTTCTTTATATGTGGGACGCCTGCCACAGCATGGCTTGATGAGTGGTGTGTAGGTCCACCCCCGGGATCCAAACCTGTGAACCCCGGGCCGCCGAAGCAGAGCCCTGGAACTTAACTACTATGCCACCAGGCTGGTCCCTATTTTATCTCTTATGTGCCATTTTTTAAAAATTATGAAACATAATACACATGCAAAAGCAGTATATGACATATCCTATATTTTAAATAATAATAAGAAACATCTATGTATCTACCACGAAGCTTAAGAAATAGTATATTACAATTCATTAGAAGGCTTCAGTATGCCCCTTCTTCATCTTCTCTCCCTTTCTCATTCTCATAGACAACCACTATTCCTAAATTCGTTTTAAAATTATTATTACTTCACATTTCTTTAGAGACATTCATATATGTAGTCAAAATATAAGTAGCATATGTTTAGTTTTGCCTGTTTTTGAGTTTATACAAAAGCATCTTACTGAATGTGTTCTTCTGTGACTTGTTTTGCTACTTTTTTGGGGTTCATTCTAGTTGATGGAGAGTCCTACATTCACTTTCAGTTAAATAGAATCCATTGAAGAAACTGCGTGCATTTCAGTTGTTCCCAACCTTTCTCTGCTACAAACAGAGCTGCAGTGCTGCTACGAATCTCTTTGATATGTTTCCTGATGCACATGTGAAAGAGCGTCTCTTGGTACACTTAGGAGTGGAATTGCTCAACTATTTTTCCCACTTTTTCTAGATTTATTTTCTCTTGCTTTATTGTCTTCTTTTAGATCAATTATTTCCCCTCATTCCATTTTCCCTCCAAATAATTTTGAAGTTTTACATTATAGTTTTGTTCTATAAGTGGATGCCCTAGATGAGTACTGTCCAATAGAATTTTCTGCAATGATCCAAAGGTTTAGCATCTACACTGCCCCATACGACGGCCACATGTGGCTACCGAGTACTTGAAATGTGGTTAGTGCAACTGAGAATCTGAATTACTCAGTTTTTCCAATATTTAACTTTAGTTAAGTTGAATTTAAATTTAAATAGCCACATGTGACTATTGTATTGAACAGTGTAGCACTAGGTATTTTAACACGAATATTTAACTTCAAGTTTCAGTTAAATCTCTCCTCCTAAATAACACAAGAACAAAAGCTGGAAATACCTCTCCTTTACTTGTAGAATAAAATCCAAATACCTAAGCATGGAGTTCAAGGAAGCAAAAGATACTGCAGTGATTTCCCAAAAAGCTATTCTACCTCTCTCCCCTTCCTTAGCAGCTATAAATGTGTATAGAAATGAATTCATGCCAGCTCAGGAATAGATCTTGATTACTCTAAGTGCCCCCTTAGCCACAAGGTTTTGTGCAGGCATGGTTGAGCTACTTAGCTTGGAACAATTAGATGGCAAATAGAAGTTTTCTCAGGGTACCAGGATAGATTCATTATCTGGATGGTCAAGAATGCAGATATGAACTCTGAAATTACTGAAGCTGGATGGTCACTACGCAGAAAGCCAGCCAGAGGCTTGAAACGAAAAGCAGAGTATAGAGACTGAAAACATAAATACGTCTTTGAAAAAATTGTGTACTGCTGAGTTAAAGCTCAGCGTAACTCTGGACTTTCCAGATGCATGAACCAATGAAATCCATTTTTTTTTTCCCCTCATGGGGCTAAAAGTGTCTCGTTTTGAAACAATGCTATGCAAGCTAAATAAACCTTAGCAAATAATGCTGATAACAATGATGGATTTCACCAGACATAATATTTGAATGGAAGCGTATTTTAAAACAGTGTTTCCCAGATTTTAATGTGCATATGAATCACTTGGGTGTATTGTTAAAATGTAGATCACACAGGTCTAACAACCTCTCAGGCAGTATCAATGCTGCTGGTGTGTGGACCACACTTTGAGTAGCAAGGCCACAGAATTCCTTAATCTACAGCGGCACTGCCCAACAGAGCTTTCTGCAATGATGGAAATGTTCTATATCTGCCTTGTCCAATATGGTAGCCATTAGCCACATATGGTGACTGAGCACTAGAAATGTGGTTAGTGCATTGAGGAAATTAATTTTAAATTTTAAATTTTAATGCAATGAATCCATTTTATTATTTCACAATTACAGGATTTTTTTCCCTGACAAAATAAAAAGTTCTTATTGATATAACGTCTGCTGTGATCTTGTACCAAACCATCTTCCCAGCATTATTTGTCTACCGTATTCTTGAATTCTCCTTACATACCATGAAGTCTAGCTATATTGTTCCTCAAATATGTTTTCATGTGTACATGACTCAGACTATTCCCTCATGCTTGATCCACTTCTCTGGTGAAATTTTATTCATTCTTTAAGATCTTTCTCATACAATTCTGCCTTAATTTCTTGAGTCTGAATTAAGCATTCTTCTCTCTGCACTTCAAAAGCAGTTGTTTATATCTCCACTTAGTATCCTCATTGTGCATATCTCGAATAAGTCAGTGTGTTGGTCAAAAACCAGGCTCCAAAGTCTGACTGCCCGGTTTCAAAATCCTTGCTCTGAAGTCCATTACCTTTGCAACTTTAAGAAAGTTGGATTTCAGTTTCTTCATTTGTAAAATAAGGATGATAATAATATCTATTGCACAGAGTTTTATTAAATGTTAAATGAGATAATCCATAGGAAATGACAAGCATAATTCCAGGCACAAAGTAATTGCTCAGTAAACATTAACTATGTTATTATCTTTGCCTGTCTATATTGCCAATGATATTAAGTGTTAACACTGTTTGGTAGTCACTTTGTTGTCTAACAAGGCATTTTTTGCATTATTAGTTCATACTCTATCATTTTGTTTTACACAAGCACTTACATGTATCATTTCCCCAAATATATTTTAAGCTACGCAAAAGAAGGGATTATAACTTCCATTCTTTATGAACTTATCCCCTTCTAGGATCCTAATATAGTGCCATGGTTAGAGGGCTGCTCCTGCAAAGGCTTGTTAAAAAGCAGACATACCTTTGAAACTTCAGGTCTGGTACTCTGGTCATTTTCTGTAGCACTGAATGACTTGTTCTCTTCAGGCTTCACGGAATTCATGATGAGTTCCAAGAGAATATAACTTACTTCCACCACTGGCCGAGCTAGAGAAACAAGGATTGGATTTACCCTCCTACTTGAAATGACTAAAGAAATAAAAGACAAGATAGATGAAACAATAATTTTCAAATGCTGGACATCAGGCAGCACAGAACAGTGATCTCTGATCCCTACGAGAGGGAAATCAAATGAGGTAAGCCCCATGGATGTCTGGCTTACTGCCTGGGGAGCGTTTCCAGGGCATATCTCAGAGAGGGAAAACACAATAGAGCCTGGCAGTTTCCCTGAGTTGAGAAGACAAGCTGAAAGTTGTGGGCGTCCTAGGGGGCTGGAGTTTCTATGGCAGAGTTCTAGAGAGAAGAGAGCTACACTATACAGACAGAGTGTTGGGGATCTATAGTGAGTACCCTGGAAATTTCAGCTAAATATTGATCAGTGCATGCGTGTGATGAAACTATTGGAAGCCAGGAGAAGAACCACCCCAAGGGAAAAGATGTAACAACTCTGAGGTTCATACAGGGCTGAGAATAGTTTCTGTTCCCAAGCGTCAAATTGGAAAACTTCATAATTCATGAGGTATCAGGTAGAATATTCAGAAAGGTGTTGCCTCCACAGTGGGACAAAATTAGCCCTAGACTACAGGCTGCTTTGGTCCCACCTGGCAACATTTAAAAGCAATCCTTGCATGGATAAAACTGTTTCCAAGTAACATAACTGAGCACTAGAACAAAGCTCAAGAATATTGATAGGAATATAAGAATTTCTAGCAGCTCAAAATGTGAAATTAATGAAGCTTGATATCCAATCAAAAATTATCAGGCATAAAAAGGAGCAGGAAAGTATCATGACGAGGACCCATCATGAGGAGAGAAATCAATGAACAGAAACAGATCCAGAAGTGACACAGATGAACAGAACTAGACAAGAACACTAGAACAGTTATTACCTTGGATTTCTGGCTAAATGGACTAAAAGGGACCGGATTTACCCTCCAGTCTGAAAACAAAACAAGCCCAAAAGGGCAAAATATATGAAACAATGATTTACAAAGAACTGGACATCATGCAATTAAGGGCAGTGACAAATGAGGTGCAACCTATGATTATTCCAGCTGATTGCTTGAGAGATTCCAGGCCAGGGTGCAAGGAGGAGCAGCCAGGCAGAGTCAGTTAGGATTCCTGATTTGAGGAGATAGAGCTGAGAGACTAAGGTGGCAAGAGTTCATAGGACACAGAAGGGAGAGACCTGCACAGAGAGAGAATTCAGGGCATAAGAAGAGGGTTCCCCTCAGATATTCAGCTGAGAACTGATCAGAGCAGCAATGGAGGAAACTACCTAAAACCAGGAAAGAACGACCCCAAAACGTCAAACCCTCTCCCTACACAGCTCTTGGGCATCTCAGCTTCCTCATTTGTAAATTAAAGAGTTTGGTTCAGATCAAACTTTTATTGTCCCCGTGAATTACCTCCTCTGAGCTTGTTAAAAAAGAAGACACCGGATTCCATCCTCAAAGATCATGATTCAACACGTCTCGGGTGCAATTACGGAATTTGCACTTTTAACCCCCACCCCCACCCCGCACCCCCCCACCTCCCCTATGCGCACAACACGTTGGTTGGAACAGCTACCTAGACTGTCTCAAAGTGCCTTGCCAGGAGTCAAACTTTTGACTTTTGAAGCTGGGGAGCGGGAAGGGGATTCCCATAATGGAAAGCTGCCTTTCCTCCCCTCCCGCCAAAATCTCTTTGGCTCCAGGCTGCGGTTCCTCTGCCTTGTGCCCTTGATATTCACCCACTAAGAACTCCACATTCAACTCAAGACCGGAAGAACCACTCACAGAAGCGGAGAATCTGCCCCAGGGGTGCCGGTGACCGCCGCACTGGGAGTCGCAGGAGCCGCGGAAATGGCGCTCAGCGGGCTCTCTCCGGAAACTTCTCTCGCCAGCAACTAGAAGTCTGCGCAGGCAGGAATGGGTCTGGGATTTGACACCGCCTGGCCAATGGACGTCAAGGTTGCAGGCGCTGTCTGCCCTCATTGGACCACTGAGTGGGGCGGCGAGAAATTATGGGGATGGACCCCAGAGCGCGGGCTGCTGAGTCGGGTGGGGCCCGGAGGAGAGGCACACGCACCCGCTCTACTTGACCTGATGATCCAGCTTGGTCCCACCCATCCACTCACTGCCCACACTCGCTCCACGGCCAGCTTCCGCGTTCCGGGGCAAACTTGGAGCATTCACTTCCCTCCATCCCCTCCGCCCACCCGCGTCCGCTGCCGGCGGGTGAAGAGCTGAGGCAGCGCTGGGCGGGAGTGGAAGGAGCTGGCGGCTTCGCGCGCCTCCCGGGGCTCTGAGTCCGCAGCAGCCGCGCAGAGCGGGAGCAGCGCGCCCGGGGTCGGAGCTGCAGGGCGAACGGCCCGGCCACTGGTGCTTCGTGCGCGGTGACTGCTGCCCTTCAGCCGCTGCGGAGTGGGCGGCAGCGGTGGGATGAGGATCCAGGACCGAACCCGGCGGCTGCGCGGAGCTCCCCCGAGACCGGGCAGAGGCTCCTGCCCAGAAACTGCGGGCGTCCTCGCGGGGCGCTTCGCCAGCTTCCAGCGGACAAAAATGGCCCAAAGCAGGCAGCAGCCCGCTCCTGGGGGGTGTCTAGCGGGACTTGGCGCCCCTCCGCAAATGAGCCAACTTCGCCAAGAGGCTGATGCACATAGACTCTGCCAACCAGGAGGAAGGGGCCAGCATCTGCACTCCTGGTTCCCAGGACGTTACATTAGTACATGCAGAACTTTGCCGCCCTGATGGAGGACGCCAGAGTTAGGAATCTCCGAACCGATGATCAAAGAAGTGCTTTGCAAGGGGCTTGAGAAGACATCTTACTGTTTAAGAACCTTCAGTATTGGGTGCTATTTTTGAAAAGCTGGTCAAAGAAGGGGAGAATATGATTGATAGGTGAACATGGTGACAATTCTTTTGTAACTCATAGAAGAACAGATATTTATGTAAAAGTTGATGGTGTTGGTGTAAGAATCATGAAAGCTTTTCCTAACTTGACTTGATGTAAAATATACACAGAGAAGCTACAATCACCTTTTAAATTCCAGTTACTTTGTGAGATTTGGAGAGAGTAAACTTGAGAAGCATAATTGTGAAAATAATATCAAAAAGTTAGAGGAAAACCTAGGATAGTGTTCTCAAATCACTGTTATTCCTTAAATCTTCCTAGAGTGGTACAGGTGACCGGGACCAACATCTACACAGATGGAGAACAAATTATGGCACAAGGGGACTTGCTGATTCTCTTTTCTTTGTAGAATCAGGAGACGTTAATAAGTTAAGAAAAGTGTGAGGTTGTAGAGAATGGTGCTACTGAAATTGTCTGACGTCTCTGGGGACTGAGAATTTGCCCTGGAAAGGAACATACCTTAAGGAGCACTTGCATATGCCATTGGCACTAAGTACCTTGTAGGCCATAGTCAGGAGTCTGGATTTTATTATAAACGTGAGAATTATTCTAAACAGAGAGTTTGAAGCAAGGGAGTAATATGACCTGGTTTTTTTGTTTTTTGTTTTTTAAATCACTGGTAGCTGTGTGGACACAAAACTCTGGGAGGACAAGAGAAGATGCACAAGGAGAAGGTAGTTAGGAGGTTATCCCAGCACTTGAAAGATGTGGGAGGCACAGCCTTGGGTGGTAGTGGTGGAGGTGTGAAAGGGGTCGGATGCTGCATTTATCTTGAAGGGCAAGCCCACTAGCTTTGTTTATGGATAGAGTGTTTCCAAAACAAGAGAAAAAGAGGGCTCGATGATTCCTGGGCTTTTGACTTGAGCAACTAGAAGGATAGAGTCTCCATTAACTGATATGGGGAAATCTGAGGACGGAGCTGCTGTGTGTGCTATGAATGGTGTGTGTGTGTGTGTGTGTGAATAACTCTACTTTTGACATGTTGACTTAGAGATGCCAATCTACTCCAACTGTTAGATAGGAGTGAAGTAGAAGCATTCACATTCAATACATGATGGTGAATACCCAGGGAGGGCCAAAAAGGCACAAGGGACTGAACATGAGAGGGAAGAACATAGACCAAAATAAAAGAGAGAGAGAAAGAGAGAGAAAGACAGAGAAGCTTGGACTTATGATGGTAATGATATTGCCATTAACTGAGAAGTATATCTGAGCTACAGTGAAAATTAAAAGGAAAATAATTCACAGGGAGATCTCAGTAGCAGATAAAGAAAGAGTCTGCCGTGTTTCCCAGATGCCCGGTTTCCTAGGGGATGTGTGTATTTTTCCCTCCCAGTGGCCCACTTTCACTCATTTGTAATGGCATCCCAACCAGCACATGCTTTCTGCCAATCCCAGAGTTTCGGGGCTCCTTGACCCTAGCTAACAGCTGATGCCTCTGCTCCCTCTTCATTTACTCGTCACTGGAATAGCCACAGAACCACATTCTCGGAATAATTAGCCTGATGCCATTTTAGGTGCCCGTCTTCTTTTCCTGCCTTATGTGTAAAACTGACCCTCACAAGAAAACTAACTGCCAAGAGCTGGCTGGATCAGGACCTATAGGTCTGCAATAGAGCTCCAGCTTTGCTTTCCCTTTCAGCGCTGTGCTCTGAGAGCTTTGATGCAAAGCCACTGCAACTTGGCAGCAGTGACAGAATAGGGAGTGCTCCAGGAATCTGTTGAGCCATGGAGGAATTTTCTCTCTCTCTCCAGTAAGAGAAGTATCCACTGCACCCCACATGGTGGACTTAGCCTGGGGCCAAGACGCAGGGAGTGAACTGGGTGGTTTTGCCTTCCCCCCTTACAAGGGGCTTCAGCTCAGGGGATGGCTCAGGACACTCAGGCCAAACCAAGAGGCCCGGAGATGGGACCTACTCCCTAAGTCCACTCCCCTGGTGACTAGAGTTTCCAAGGAGCCTTATTTTATCACTCGCTTCCTAGAGGGAAACCCCTGCCTACGGGGGTCCAGGGCCTGCAGGCATTTCGGTTCTGGGGCCTGGAGATGGATGAACACTTTAGGGCAACCCCTGTTTGGTAGTTGACTCACATTGGTCTCATTTGATCTTCACAGTCACCGTTTGGGGTAGTTGTGACTTTTGCCCCCATTTCACAGATTAGGAAACAGGACAGTTTGCTGGAACTACAGGACTAGTTGGGGGCAGCAGTAGAGACGTCCAGGACTTTAACCTTAGGGCCTCACAGCCTCTTGGGATCCTGCAGGGAGACCTTGGGCAAGTCCCTTTCCTTCTTGGAAGTCTCAATTCCCTATCTGTAAATTAAAGAGGTCTGCTCGTTTGTGATTCTCAGTCCAATCATGTTTAAATTTATTACTTGGGTAGTTTTTTTTTTTTTTTAAAGTGTCTTGAGCAATGGATGCTTTATTTTATTTATTTTTTTGTGTGAGGAAGATCAGCCCTGAGCTAACATCCTTGCCAATCCTCTTTTTGCTGAGGAAGACTGGCCCTGGGCTAACATCTGTGCCCATCCTCCTCCACTTTATATGGGACTCCGCCACAGTATGGCCTGACAAGCGGTCCGTCAGTGTGCGCCCGGGATCTGAACCTGGGCAGCCAGCAGCTGAGCCTATGCACTTAACCACTGCGCCCTGGGGCCAGCCCCTTGGGTAGTTTTTTAAAATGCAGATTTTGGGAATTAACCTCAATATATTTAAGTTCAGTAGGTCTGGGTGAGGTCCAGTAATCTGCATCTTTTAACAAGCAGAGGCATCAACAGGCCAGCCCAAGAAACTCGGACCAGTGCTTCCCAAAGTTTAGGATGCATCAGAATCCTCTGGTGAGCTTGCTGAAACACATCCTGAGCTCCCTCTGCAGAGATCCTGATTCCATAAGGCTGGAGCATGGCCTGGTAACTTGCATTTCTCAAGAGAGATGCTAATGCTGCTGGTGACTGTCTTTAAAGCCAATTGTTAATTTCATCTAACAAAACTTATTCTAAATACCTTACAAATATTAACTAATTTTATCCTCATAACAACCACAAGAGGTAGCTACAGTTATCCCCACTTCAAAGGAAATTGAAGCCATAGAGATGTCAAGCAATTGGCCTCAAAACACACAGCTATTAACAGACCCAAGATTACAACCCAAGCACTCAGGCACTGTTACCTTAGCCCCCAGGCATTGCTTCTCTATTGTTCCAATCAGCCTCCACGACCTCACCCCACCCCAGCACTTCTCCCTCCCCTTCAGGCCTGGACCCCGCTGCCCCTACCTGTCCCTCTGTGACCCTCACTCAAAACCCGCCGGTGAGTCTTGGGAGCGCTTGGGAGTGAGATCAGCGCGGGCAGCCCCCTTCTAGACCGCCAGGCACGCGAACAGAACCCCTAAGAACCGCTCCCACTCCTCCACCCGGACGCTCCCTACTGGCAAAGGTTTCCTCGCGGCGGATGGAGTCCCGCGCGCCGTCTGCAGATGGCGCCAGAGGATGAGCCTTTTGGAACCTGAAGCGGCAGGGAGGCGGGGAAAAAGCGGAGTGAGGATTGACGCTCATTATGGCCAATTGCAGCACGGTGTGGTTTGCTCACTCTTAGGTTCTCTGGCGCCGAAGAGCTTTCCACCTCTTTAAGAGGCTGCATTTGTGGCAGGGAGTGGAGAGGTGAGAGTGGAAGATGCCGAGTCACGTGCTGCCTGAAGTTACACCTGTTAGTCCAAGGTTGTTATAGCTCATGTTGTCTTAACTCTAGTTTCCAACTTACCTTCCTTTCAGTTAACTAAGGCCCACCTCATCTGTCTCTGGGCACACTGGTCTCTCCATAACTCTGGGTCCTTGGAGTTTTTGTAAAAGGCGCCCTGGGGGCAAAACCAGCGTGATACCTGTCATTGTCTCAGTAGCTAAGTATTTCTGGCCCTAACAATGGGGACCGGGCTGCGTGGGAGTCGGGGCGAAGAGAGTAGAGTGAGAGAGAACATATGGGCAGCGTCCACTAAATGCCAGGCATTGTGCTTTGGCATTTTCCACAGGATTGTCTCATTTCATCATCTTTCTATTTAATTCATTTCCTGTTTCACAGATTAGGAAACAAGGTAAGTAAATTGCTCAAGGGCAGTCCTTGGATGATTTTAACTTGTGCCAGCGCCAAAACCCAAGGTTTTTTATTGTGCTAGGGCTGTTTCTGCAGCATTTCAATGCACGCGGGTCTGGTGAATCACCTGTCCCCATGCTGATTCATCCTTCTGTCCATCCATCTACCTATTCATTTATTAGGGGCCCATTTGCAAGGCATGGGTCTAGTTGCTATTATGCAATAGGATAAAGACTTTAAAGTAGGGGAGATAGAAAAGACATACACAGAATATTGATATCTCTTTCGATCCAGATAATATGATGGGATCCGAAGATACAGACATGGATAAAACCTACCCTCGCCTTTCAGTAGGTAATTGCCTTAGAGTAGTAATCTCTAAACTTTTAATTTCCCACTCCTATAGTTTTTAACAAATTGAGCATCTACCACATATTTACTTATTTGCATTATATGTATTCTTTTATAATTAATAGATTGAATGCTAGGTACACTTAATTTCTTATTTTTTAGATAAAAAATAAATGGAAGCTCAAATATTTCTTTCATTCACCCCAATGGGGCATCTTAGGCACTTTCTAGAGTGCTTCCCTGGTCTGGAACCCTCCACTGCTAATATGTGCCTGACTCTCCCTTTCTTTCTTCAGATCTCTGTCAAATGCCAGATTTTCAGAGAGGCCTTCCCTGATCACTTCTTATAAAATAATATCCTCTTCCCCTCTGTCATCTTCTGTCTCCTTATTCTGCTTTTTTCCCCCCATATACTACATTTCATTGTACAGTAAATATGATTATTTTTTAATTGGTATAGTTTGCATCTCCTTGCTTCAGAATGTAAGCTTCAAGAGGGGCAGAGAGAAGTCCTCAACACTGCTGACTGTGAGAGGAAAGCAACAAAGCATGAAGAGTTGGGATGGAGGGAGAAAGCCTTGCCTAGTGCATCCTGGAATCCCCCAGGGCTGGGGTGGGATAGAGGGAAGATGAGAGACTGTTCATTCATGGTTCTCCTGGTTCCTGCATTCTTGCAGTCCTCAGGGCCAGGGTCACCCAGCCCTTCCTTCTACCCGAGTCATCTACAGTCTCTTCCTCTTCTTCCTGACTTTCAGTGAGGAATAGCACAGTTTCAGTGCCCACTCCCACTGGTAGCAAAGATAAAGTCTAATATGCAAAGACCTTGAGTAAGACTCAGTTATAGTTCAGAGAAAGACTCTGCTGTTTGTCTCTCTCAGCATCTTCTCATTTAAGGTGTTTGTAGAAAGTGTTCTGGGCTAGGAGCCAGAAGACTTAATTTCCATACCTGGATTTACCTCAGAAGAAAGGAGTGAAGAGGATGGTTTAACACCCTGCCCCTACACTATTAGATTCCCCTCACATATACAGGAGCCAAGGACACCTTGGAGTTGACACTGGCTTGAACTCCTCACCCAGAGTATATGCTGAACTAATGATAAATGAGGAATCTTGTGCAATTTCCAGTTTCTGTGTAATGTAAGGAGAATATTCTGAGAAACCTACAGAGGGTGTAGAGGTTATTTATTATATGATTTATAATCAGTGGGCCCCAGTTGCACAGAGGATGGGAACCAGTCACACACACCTGAAGAGCTGTCATGACTAGCAAAGTATAAAGCTGAGTGTGCAGATATGTACTAGTTCTCTATACTGAGATGGTGCACACCCAGCCAACCTCGCGTCCGGCAACCAAGTGCAGTGCTTGCTGTGGCTGGGCCTGGAGCCTGCACGTGGGGCACTGCACTGATCCTGATGAGAATGCATATGCTCTGCCAGCTCTTTTCAGTCTTACCTCATTTTACAAACTTGAAATTGGGTTAAACCCTATTTTATCCTGCGCTTTTGACTGTTAATCCCAATCTGAAACCCCCATGGCTAGTCATCTCCTTCTTACTAGCTGCATGACCCTGAACATATTACCTTCTTTCTTTGAGCCTCAGTTTCCTCATGTGTAAAAAGAGAAAATAAAATTTGGTCAGCCTAAAATCTGGGGTCACAGGGTGTCAGTCCCCTGAGGATCAAAGAAAGATATTTGTGGATTTAGAAGACTTCAGAAACTATACCCCTGTAAGGGTCAAAGAAAGATATTTGTGGATTTGGGAGACTTGGAAATCATATCACTAACATAGTCACGTAGAAAATACTGGAGTAAGAATTCTAAGCAAAAATTCTGAGCAAAATTCTGGCAAATTTTATGCATATATTCACATCCAAACAGACAATGCTAGGCTCTCTTGGAATGTGTAAAAAATGTTTTAAAGAAGGAATCTTTAAATAGAAGTGACTCACTGCAAGGGAAATTCTATGATATCTGGAACTGAAACAACCAGGATTTGGGCTCAGGGGACCACCGGTAGAGAAGTAGAGGCATTTTGTCTCACCCATCACACCCTTCTGGATGTGAGGAGGGAGTAGAACAGGGGAATGAGTCTTTTGGAAAGATGCCATCTTCTTGGGATACAGGGTGAAGCAGAAGGAGAATAGTTGGTACTTTATTTCATATTATAGTAGGGAAATTTCTATTCAGCTATGCGCACCAGGACAAACACTGTTGATTGAATGAAGGGTTAGTAAGGGAATATGATGGACAAGTGAATTCATAAGATTCCTTAGTGGAGGCAATATCCCCTTTAAAAAAAATTAACTTTTGAATAGACACAGAATACACTTTTCAAAAAAAAAAAAAAAGTATATACAGGAAAATAAGTTAGTTTTCACCCCATTCTCTAGACACTCTGCCTTTCCAGAGATAATCTATGACTATACAAGCATAATAATTCCTTTTCAATATATTTTTGCAGCAAGTAGGCTGTTCAGTGTTCGTACATAAGAAGATCTGTTGATCTGGCCTGAAATGAAAGGTTTTACCTTAGATCTATTTCTCATGAAAATTTTTTGGAGGTCAAAGAGTATGCTCAAAAAGAGATTCACAAAAACCCTACAACACACGTGTTTGGGCCACAGGGAGATAAAAATTGGGACTAAGTTTAGATGAGATCAGGGGCCAAAGGATAGCAGAGGCCTGTGTGTGTGTGTGTGTGTGAGTGTGTGTGTTGGGTGGGGGCAGGTAGGTAGCCCATAGGCTGCTAGTGAGATGCCACGATCTTCAGGTCTTGGCATAGGCCCTTGGGAAGACAAACTGTTTGGAAAGGTTGGTGCCCTTACCAGTTTTAAAATATTTTTATTATCACTCCTGGGCATCATTGTTAATTTTTTAAAAATCTCACCCCTGGACACAAAAGCTACTCTTCCCCTGGTGACAAAGAAAGGCTTGGTTGCCAAGAGCTTCCATTGGACTGTCCCTAATTTTTCCCTGTGAGAGCAGGAGCTCCTTCAGGGTAAGGAAGGAATGAAGAAACTGTCCCTCCTAAACTCTGCCTTCTGCCCTGTACCCTAAGAAGGCACAGCAAGTTTACCTTTTGAGACAGCCCATTGGGATCAATGTTGGTGCTGCCCCTACTCCTGAGTTGATGCCTTCAGTGAAGGTAAAAGAAAAGACTGCTTGCTGTGTCAAGGGAAGATTCATATGCAAAGTCTGAGACTCAGGTAATATTTCAGGGGAGTTCGTGTCCATGGGAAGGTCTGATTGACAGGTTCTTCTGACTACAGAGGAAACTGTATGAGGCAAATATGAGAGAACTGATGCAATATGAGGGATGGGACCAGCATGAGAGAAAGAGTGAAGAGACAGAATGCTAGATGGAGAGGGCATCAAAGTGGTGAACCACACATGTCTGTCTTCTTCACACCAATAATGATACGAAACCAAAAAGGAACAAAACAGAATAAGTCTGCAATAGCAAAGCAAAAAAAAAAAAAGTACTGTCTTAAATAAATGAAATTGAAACCAAAAAACAGTAGAAAGCATCAATGAAACAAAGAGTTGGTTCTTTGAGAAGATAAACAAAATTGACAAACTCTTAGCCAGACTCACTAAGAAAAACAGAGAGAAGACTCAAATAAATAAAATTAGAAATGAAAGAGGAGAAATTACAATAGGTACCACAGAAATGCAAAGAATTATAAGAGAATACTATGAAAAGCTATATGCCAACAAATTGGACAATCTAGAAGAAATTAATAAATTCTTAGACTCATACAACCTCCCAAAACTGAACCAAGAAGAAATAGAGAATCTGAATAGACCAATCACAAGTAAAGAGATTGAAATAGTAATCAAAAACCTCCCCAAAAATAAAAGTCCAGGACCAGATTGCTTCTCTGGAGAATTCTACCAAACATTCAAAGAAGATTTAATACTTATCCTTCTCAAACTATTCCAAAAAATATAGGAAGAGGGAACACTTCCTAATACTTTCTACAAGGCCAACATCACCCTGATACCAAAGCCAGACAAGGACAATGCAAAGAAGGAAAACTACAGGCCAATATCGCTGATGAACAGAGATGCAAAAATACTCAACAAAATATTCGTGAACCAAATACAGCAATATGTTACCAACATCATACACTGTGACCAAGTGGGATTTATACCAGGGACGCAGGGATGATTCAACATTTGCAAATCAATCAACGTGATACACCACATTAACAAAACAAGTAATAAAAACCACATGGTCATCTCAAGAGATGCAGAGAAGGCATTTGACAAGATCAAACATCCATTTATGATAAAACTCTCAACAAACGGGTATGGAAGGAATCTACCTCAATATAATAAAGGCCGTATATGAAAAACCAACAGCCAACATCATACTCAATGAGGAAAGTCTAAAAGCCATTCCTCTGAGAATAGGAACAAGACAAGTGTGCCCAATCTCACCACTCTTATTCAACATAGTACTGGAGGTTTTGGCTAGAGCAATTAGGAAATAAAAAGGAATAAAAGGAATCCAAATAGGCAACAAAGAATTGAAACTCTCACTATTTGCAGCTGACATGATATTATATATAGAAAACCCTAAAGAATCCATTGGAAAACTATTAGAAATAATCAACAACTACAGCAAAGTTTCAGGATACAAAATCAGCTTACAAAAATCAGTTGCATTTCTGTATGCTAATAATGAATTAAAAGAAAGAGAACTCAAAAAGATAATTCCATTTACAATTGAAACAAAAAGAATAAGATGTCTAGGAATAAATCTAAGCAAGGAGGTGAAAGACCCATACAATGAAAACTATAAGACATTATTGAGTGAAATCAATGGTGGCATAAAAAAATGGAACGATGTTCCATGCACATGGATTTGAAGAATAAACGTAGTTAAAATGTCTATATTACCTAAAGCAATCTGCAGATTCAGTGCAATCCCAATCAGAATCCCAAGGTCATCTTTCACAGAAACAGAACAAAGAATACTAAAATTCATATGGGGCAACAAAAGACCCTGAATAGCTAAAGCAATCCTAAGAAAAAAGAACAAAGCTGGAGGCATCGCAATCTCTGACTTTAAAACATGCTACAAAGCAATAGTAATCAGAACAGCATGGAACTGGTACAAAAACAGGCACACAGATCAGTGGAACAGAGTTGAAAGCCCAGAAACAAAGCCACACATTTATGGACAGCTAATCTTTGACAAAAGAGCTAAGAACATGCAATGGACAAAGGAAAGTCTCTTCAATAAATTATGCTGGGAAAATTGGACAGCCACATGCAAAGGCATGAAAGTAGACCGTCTACTTTCGCCATTCACAAAAATCAACTCAAAATGGATCAAAGACCTGAAGTTGAGACCTGAAACTATAAAACTCCTAGAAGAAAATATAGGCAATACACTACTTGACATTGGGCATAGAGGAATCTTTACAGATACCACGTCTACTCGGACAAGGAAAACTAAAGAAAAAATAAACAAGTGGTACTTCTTCAGATTAAAGAGCTTCTACAAGGCAAATGAAACCAGGATCAAAATGAATAGACAACCCATCAGCTGGGGAAAAATATTGGCAAATCATATATCCAACAAGGGATTAATCTCCATAATGTATAAAGAACTCACACAACTGAACAACAAAAAAAAACAACCCAATCAAAAAATGGGCAGAGGAAATGAACAGACACTTCTCCAAAGAAGATATACAGATGGCCAATAGGCATATGAAAAGATGTTTAACATCACTGATTATCAGGGAAATGCAAATCAAAACTACACTAAGATATCACCTTACACCCGTTAGAATGGCTATAATCACCAAGACAAAAAACAACAAATGCTGGAGAGGGTGTGGAGAAACAGGAACACTCATTCACTGCTGGAGTGAATGCAAACTATTGCAGCCTCTATCGAAAACAGTATGGAGATTCCTTAAAAACCTAAAAATAGAAATACCCTATGAGCCAGCTATCGCACTACTGGGAATCTATCCAATGAACCTGAAATCAACAATCCAAAGAAGCTTATGCCTCCCTATGTTCATTGCAGCATTATTCACCATAGCCAAGAAGTGGAAGCAACCCAAGTGTCCCTCAACTGATGATTGGATCAAGAAGATGTGGTATATATATATACACAATGGAATACTACTCAGCCATTAAAAAAAAAAGACAAAATTGTCCCATTTGCAACAACATGGATGGACCTGGAGGGTATTATGTTAAGTGAAATAAGCCAGAAAGAGAAAGACAAACACCACATGATTTCACTCATATGTGGAATATAAACCAGCACACAGGCAGAAAGAACTGTGTGGTGGTTACCAGGGGAAAGGGAGCTGGAGGGTGGGCACAAGGGGTGGATTTATATGCTGACTGACAAACAATAATGTACAACCAAAATTTCACAATGTCATAAACTATTAAGACATCAATAAAAAAATGAAAAAAAATCCTAAGTAAAGTTATAATAAGTAAATTTTAACACACACAAAAAAGTACTGTCTTGAGGCCAGAAATTTTAAGCAGATAGATAAACCTGGAGGAAACCCCAGATTGAAACACTGGAGGGAGAAGACTCCTGTGGAGACAGGAACTGGAAGAAAACCTTCAAGTTTGGGGATGACGGAAGTAAGAAGTGGGTGGAAGGTGGCCCAGGATATGATTTTATTGTGGCTCATCTAGTCAACCTCTGTCTCTACCCCATCCTCGCATCCTAGTCCTCTTTGTCCTAAGCACCATGACAGCTGTGGAATTTATCCACAGGCTAAAGTGGTGAGTGTCACCACTGGGGCTAGAGATGCAGAGTTTGCCCAATAGATAACTAATGATCATAGGAGGGACAGGGTGCCTCTAGACTTAGAAACAAGTTACCAGCACTCCCCTTGTGGAAGCACATCCCTCCCCTCCCCCATAGTCCCTGTAGGTCAGCTGTAATAAACAGACAAACAGATGAACAAGAGTTCTCAAACACAAATTAAGTAGATAATGAGAAATCACCAAAATATCAAGTCTAATGGTATTGTGTAAATCCAAATGGTCTTTTTTTGGTCTACTCGATCTGTTGCTTTCAGAGCACAGTGTCCTGAATTCTTTCACTATGATTCTGGATTTACTAATCTCCCTTTGTATGCCTGTATATTTTGTAGCTGCCTTGTGTTGTTAGGAAGACCCGTGACCTATCTTGTGGGAGGATTCTGTATTTATTAGATGTTCACTTTAAGTTCTAGTTTGCCGGATATTGATGTTATTACCTGGATTTCAGTTTAACATTGGTCTAATATATCTTTTTCCATCCTTTTAACCCTCACATGTTGTTTGTTTCAAATATGCCTTATTATGAGCTGGATGTTTGTGTCACCCACCAAATTCATATGTTGAAGCCCTAACCCACAATGTGATGGTATTTGGAAGTAAGGCCCTTGGCAGGAGGTTAGGTTTTGATGAAATCATGACAGTGGTGCCCCCACGATGAGATTGGCGTTCTTCTAAGCAGAAGAAGAGAGACCAGAGTTCTATCTCTCTCTGTCCACCATATGAGGACATAGTGAGATGGCGGCCACCTATAAGCCAACAGAGGAGGTCTCAGAATGAAACCTACCTTGCTGGCACCTTGATCTGGGAATTCTCAGCCTCCAGAACAATGAAAAATAAATTTCTACTGTTTAAGCCAACCAGGCTATGGTATTTTGTTATGGCAGCCAGTGCAGACTAATTGGACTTTGTTTTTTACTCAATATATGAGAGACCAGTATTCTAATAGGAAAATTAATCCATTCACATTTATTTTGGTTATTGATATTTATGTACTTATTTTCGCCATATTTAAAAGATTTCCTTCCTGTTTCTCATGCTTTTTTGTTATTTTTTTAATCCAAGTACATGATCAGGTTTGGGAGTCACTGTCTTAATGGAGCTATGCGGGGCCAGGTAAGAGAAGCTTCCAGCTGGACTGTGCTAAGGTGGCCTGAGCCCCAAACTCTTGATGAATATCCTTTTCTGGTATAGGACTTGCCTGAGGCATCATTTTGAAAGAGGCAAATTTTATTTGCTTTCTGTTTTTCACCTTCTTTATTTGCCCCATCATTTTGAGTGTGAGAATACAGTTCTTTTGATTTAACCCTAAGCTTTTGATTTTATTTATTTATTTATTTATTTTTGCTGAGGAAGACTGGCCCTGGGCTAACATCCATGCCCATCTCCCTCCACTTTATATGGGACGTCGCCACAGCATGGCTTGACAAGCGGTGTGTCAGTGCGTGCCCGGGATCTGAACCGGCGAACCCTCAGCCACTGCAGTGGAGCGTACACACCCAACCGCTTGCACCACCAGGCCGGCCCCTCGTTTCTAATTTTATTCATTAGAACCTTCTCTCTTTTTTTCTTGGTGAGTCTGGCTAAGGGTTTGTCAATTTTGTTTATCTTCTCTAAGAACTAGCTCTTTGTTTCATTGGTCCTTTCTACTGTTTTTTTGTTGTTGTTTGTTTCAATTTCATTTATTTCTGCTCTTATTTTTATTATTTCTCTCCTTCTGCTGACTTTGAGCTTTGTTTGTTCTTTTCTAATTCAGTTAGGTGTAGTTTGAGATTGCTTATTTGAGCTTTTTCTTTGTGTTAAGGTGGGCCTGTATTGCTATGAGTTTCCCTATCAGGACCCCCTTTTGCTGCATCCCATGTGAGTTGGTATGCTGTATTTTCATTTTCATTTGTCTCCAGATATGATTTGATTTCTTCTTTAATTTCTTCAATGATCCATTGGTAGGTCAGTAGCATGTTGTTTAGTCTCCCACATCTTTGTCAGTTTCCTAGTTTTTTTCTTGTAGTTGATTTCTAGCTTCATGGCATTGTGTTAGGAAAAGATGCCTTTTACAGTTTAATCTTCTTAAACTTATAGAGGCATACCTTGTTTCCCAACATATGGTCTATTCTTGAGAATGTTTCATGTGGACTTAAGAATGTGTAATCTGCTGTGTTTGGATGGAATGCTCTACACATATCTATTAAGTCCATCTTGTCGAGTTTTTCATTTAAGTCTATTATTTCCTCATTGACTTTCTGTCTGGGTGATCTATCCATTGATGTAAGTGGAGTGCTAAGATCCCCTACTATTATTGTGTTGTTGTTAATACCTCCTTTTATGTTTGTTAATAGTTGCTTTATGTACTTTGGTGCTCCTGTGTTGTGTGCATATATATTTATGTGTTATGTCTTCTTGGTGGAGTGTCCCTTTTATCACTATATATTGCCCCTCTTTGTCTCTCAGTACCCGTTTTATCTTGAAGTCAACTTTGTCTGATATAAGTGTGGCAACACCTGCTTTCCTTTGTTTGCCATAAGCTTGGAGTATTGTCTTTCATTCTCTCACTCTGACCCTGTGTTTGTCTTTAGAGCTGACATGTGTTTCCTGGAGGCAGCATATTGTTTGGTCTTTTTTTTTAATCCATCCTACCACTCAGTGTCTTTTGATTGGAGAGTTCAGTCCATTTACATTTAGGGTAATTATTGATATATGAGGGCTTAATGTTGCTATTTTATCACTCATTTTCCAGTTCTTTTGCATTTCTTTTGTTTCTCGTCCCATGCGTTTCAGACTACCAATTCAGTTTGGTAGTTCTGTATGAGGTTTTTCTTAGTTTTCTCTTTATTTATTGTGTGTGACTCTCTTCTGATTATTTGGTTAGTGGTTACCATAAGGTTTGCATAGAAAATCTTGTGGATGTGATAGTCCATTTTTTGATGGCTTCTTATTCCCTTAGACTAAGTCGATTATATCCTCTCTGCCTTCCCCTTCTAAGTTATTGTTGTCACAACTTGTTCCATCTTGTGTTGTGAGTTTATGTTTAAAGTGATGAGGTTATGTTTATTTTTGGTGTTTTCCTTCTCTTTATCTTTGGTTGAATAATTAAGTGTTTGCTAATGTATTCTGATGGAAAGCTGCAATTTTTATGGTTTTGTCCACCTGATTTCCTCCTTGTTTAAAACTTTGTATGCGCTTTCTCTTTTTTTTCTCAGGCATGAGGGCTTTCTTGAGCACTTCTTGTAGTGGGGGGTCTTCTGGCAATGAACTCCCTTAGCTTTTGTTTATCAGAGATAGTTATTATTTCTCCATCATATCTGAAGGATATTTTCACTGGATAGAGTATTCTTGGATGAAAGTTTTGTCTTGCAGAATTTTGAATATGTCGTTCCACCCTCCTTGCCTGTAAAGTTTTTGTCGAGAAATTGGCTGAAAGCCTGAGAGGAATTCCTTTGTACGTTATTATTATTATTATTATTATTATTATTATTATTATTATTATTTTTGTCTAGCTGCCCTTAACATTTTTTCTTTGTCATTGACTTTTGCAAGCTTTACTACTACGTGCCTTGAAGAGGGTCTTTTCATTTTGATATATTTAGGAGACCTATTGATTTCATTCACTGGTATTTCCAGCTCCTTCCCTAGGTTTGGGAAGTACTCAGCTATTATTTCTTTGAACAAGTTCTCTGCTCCTTTTTCCATCTCATCTCCCTCTGGAATACCTATAATCCTTATGTTGGATTTCCTAATTGAGTCAGATGTTTCTCAGAGAGTTTCTTCATTTATTTTTAGTCTTAGTTCTCTTTCCTCCTCCATCTGGAGCATTTCTGCATTGCTGTCCTCAATATTGGTAATTCTTTCCTCCATATATTCAGCTCTGATGCTTAAAGCTTCCAGACTTGTCTTTATCTCCTCTATTGTGTTTTTCATCTCTAAGATTTCTGATTGTTTTTTCTCTATAATTTCAATCTCTTTTGTGAAGAAATTCCTGATTTCACTGAATTGTCTATCTGTGTTTTCTTGTATTTTGTTGAGCTTTTTATGATAGTTATTTTGAATTCTCTGTCATTAAGGTTATTCATTTCTGTGCTTTCAGAGTTGATTTCTGAGTGCTTGTCATTTTCCTTTTCATTTGGAGATTTAATATATTTTTGCATAAGGTCTGTCTATGTTGGCCTTTTTTTCATCATGGTGAAAAATCTGATCACAGTTTCCCCTTGCTGCCACTAGGTGGGGGTCAAGAGCTATGTATTCTGTGCCTGCCTCGATCTGCGGGCACTCTGGTCAGCCCACGGCTGTGCTGAGGTGCGGCTGAGCTGAAGCATGGCTGAGCAGAGGCTGCTGGGGCTGGAGCACAGGAACAGCTGGAGCTGGAGCACAGGAACAGCTGGGGCTGCAGCAAGGCTAGGCCGAAGCAGCTGGGGCTCGGGTGTGGGTGGGCCAAAGAATCCGGAGCTGGAGCACAGCCAAGCTTCAGCACTGCTGAGTGGAAGCAGCTGGAGCTGGAGTGCAGGAAGAGCTGGGGCTGGAGTGTGGCTGGGTTGAAGCAGCTGCAGCTGAAGCACAGTGGGGCCGAAGAAGCAGGAGCATGGACCTTGAGGGCATTATGCATGGCAGGAGCTGGAGCATGGCTCGGCCAAGGTAGCTGGTGCCAAGGCAGCTGGAGCCTGAGACTGGCCAAGCTGATGGAGCTGGGGCTGGGGCACAGTCGAGCTGATGCAGCTGGGGCCATGGCATAGTCGAGCTGGGGCAGCTGGAGCTGTGGCACGGTTGATACTGAGCTGCGGGGACCAGGGCACTAGGGGGCTGCTGCCGCTGGTACCGGGGGTGCGGGCATGCTGCCACTGCTAGTGCCAGGGCTCCAGGGAGCCGCCACCACTGTGGCCAGGGCATGGGCGTGCCACCGCCACTGGGGGAGGTGGGGAGATGGGGGATTGCTGCTGCTGGGGCTTGGATGCAGGCACGCTGCTGCCGCAGGTGCTGGGGCACTGCTGCTGCTGAGGCCAGGGTGCAGGTGTGCCACCGCTTCTGGTGCCAGGGCCCCAGGGGTGTTTGCTGTTGTTTTTATCTGCAGTTTACAAATGAGATCATATGGCATTTGATTTTCTCTCTCTGACTTATTTCACTTAACATAATACCCTCAAGGTCCATCTGTGTCGTTGCAAATGGCAAGATTTCATCTTTTTTATGGCAGAGTAGTATTCCATTGTTTATATATACCACATCTCCTTTATCTATTCATCCCTTGATGGGCACCTAGGTTTCTTTCAAGTCTTGGCTATTGTGAATAATGTTGCAATAAACATAGGGGTGCACATATTTTTACGTGTTCATGTTTTCATGTTCTTTGGATAAATACCGAAAAGTGGAATACCTGGATTGTATGGTAGTTCTACTCTTGTTTTTTTGAGGAATCTCCATGCTGTTTTCCATAGTGGCTGCACCAGTTTGCACTGCCACTATTAGTGTATGAGCATTCCCTTTTCTCCACATCCTCTCCAACACTTGTTATTTCTTGTCTTGTTAATTATAGCAATTCTGATGGTGAATAACAGTGATATCTCATTGAAGCTTTGATTTGCATTTCTCTAATAATTAGTGATGTTAAACATCTTTTCATGTGCTTGTTGGCCATCTGTATATCTTCTTTAGAAAAATGTCTGTTCAGATCTTTTGGCCATTTTTTTAATTTGGTTTGTTGGTTTTATTGTTGTTGAGATGTGTGAGTTCTTTACATATTTTGGATATTAACCTCTTATCAGACGTATACTTTTCAAATATTTTCTCCCAATTGTTATGTTGTCTTTTTGGTTTGTAGATGGTTTCCTTTGCTGTGCAGAAGCTTTTTAGTTTGATGTAGTCCCATTTGTTTATTTTTTCTTTTGTTTCCTTTGCCTGGTTAGACATGGTATTCAAAAAGATGCTGTAAAGACTGATGTAAAAGAGTGTACTGCCTATGTCTTCTTCTAGAAGTTTTATGGTTTCAGGTCTTACACTCAAGTTTTTAACGCATTTTGAGTTAATTTTTGTGTATAGTATAAGATAATAGTCTACTTTCATTCTTTTATGTGCGGCCATCCAGTTTTCCCAACACCATTGATTGAAGAGACTTTCCTTTCTCCACTATATGTTCTTGGCTCCCTAGTCAAAACTTAGCTGTCCATAGATGTGTGGGTTTATTACTGAGCTCTCAATTCTGTTCCATTGATCTGTGTGTCTGTTTTTATGCCAGTATCATGCTGCTTTGATTACTATAGCTTTGTAGTATATTTTGAAATCAGGGAGTGTGATACATCCAACTTTATTCTTTTCTCTCAGGATTCCTTTGGCTATTTGGGGTCTTTTGTTGTTCCATATAAGTTTTAGGATCCTTTGTTCTATTTCTGTGAAAAGTGTCATTGGGACTTTGATAGGGATTGCATTGACTCTATAGATTGCTTTAGGAAGTATGGACATTTTAATTATGTTAATTCTTCCAAACCATGAGCATGGAATATCTTTCCATTTCTTTGTGTCTTCTTTGATTTCTTTCCACAATATTTTGGAGGTTTCAGTGTACAAGTCTTTCACCTCTTTGGTTAAATTAATTCCTAGGTATTTTATTATTTTTATTGCAATTTTAAATGGGATTGGATTCTTTTTTTTTTTTTTTTTGAGGGAGATTATCCCTGAGCTAACATCTATTGCCAATCCTCCTCTTTTTTGCTGAGGAAGATGGGCCTGGGGCTAACATCCATTCCCATCTTCCTCTACTTTATATGGGATGCCACCACAACAAGGCTTGATGAGCAGTGTGTAGATCCACACCCTGGATCTGAACCTGTGAACCCTGGGCCACTGAAGTGGAGTGTGTGAACTTAACCACTACACCATTGGGCTAGCCCCGGGATTGTATTCTTAATTTCTATTTCGGCTATTCCGTTGTTAGTACATAGAAACGTAACTGATTTTTGTATGTTGATTTTATATCCTTCAACCTTACTGTATCCATTTATTATTTCTAATAGTTTTTTGATGGTTTCTTTAGGGTTTTCTGTATATAAAATCATGTCAGTTTTACTTCTGGAAGTTTTACTTCTTCCTTTCCAATTTGTATCCCTTTTACTTCTTTTTCTTGCCTGATTGCTCTGGCTAGAAGTTCCAATACTATGTTAAATATGAGTGGTGAAAGTGGGCGCCCTTGTGTAGTTTATGTTGTTAGATGGATAGCTTTCAGCTTTTCTCCATTGAGTATGAAGGAGTTTGTCATATACGGCCTTTATCATGTTGAGGTACTTTCCTTTTATACCAATTTCATTCAGAGTTTTTATCATAAATGGATGTTGGATCTTGTCTAATGCTTTCTCTGCATCCATTGAGATGATCATGTAATTTTTATTCTTCATTTTGTTAATGTGGTGTATCACATTCATTGATTTGCAGATGTTGAACCATCCATGCATCCCTGGAATAAATCCACTTGATCATGGTGTATGATCTTTTTAGTGTATTGTATTTGATTTGCCAGTATTTCATTGAGGATTTTTGCATCGACGTTCATCAGAGATATTGGCCTATAATTTCATTTTTTTGTATTGTCCTTGTCTGATTTTGGTATCAGGGTAATTTTAGCCTCATAGAATCAGTTAGGAAGCTTGGCCCCCTCTTCAATTTTTTGGAAGAGTTTGAGAAGGATAGATATTATATCTTTTTTGAATGTTTGGTAGAATTCACAGGGGAAACTGTCTGGTCCTGGACTTTTGATTTTTGGGAGGTTTTTGGTTACTGTTTCGATCTCCTTACTGGTGATTGGTCAGGTCAAATTATCTATTTCTTCTTGATTCAGTTTTGGAAGGTTGTATGTTTCTAAGAATTTATTCATTTCTTCTAGATTATCCAATTTGTTGGCATATAACTTTTCACGGTATTTTCTTATAATCCTTTGTATTTCTGAGGCTACTGTTGTAATTGCTCCTATTTTGTTTCTGATTTTATTTATTTGAACCTTCTCTCTTTTTTCTTGGTGGGTCTATCTACAGGTTTGTCGATTTTGTTTATCTTTTCAAAGAACCAGCTCTTAGATTCATTGCTGTTTTTCTCTTGTCTTTTTAGTATCTATTCACTTATTTCTGGTCTGATTTTTATTATTTCCTTCCTTCTACTGAATTTGGACTTTGCTCATTCTTCTTTTTCTAGTCCCTTAGGTGCAGTGTTAGATGTTTATTGGAGATTTTTCTTGTTTGTTGAGATAGGCCTGTATTGCTAGAAACTTCCCTCTTAGTACCACTTTTGCTGTATCCTATAAATTTTGGTATGTTGCATTCTCATTTTCATTTCTCTCCAGGTATTTTTGATGTCTCCTTTGATTTTTTCATTGACCCAGTAGTTGTTCAGTAGCATTTTGTTTAATTTCCACATATTTGTGGCTTTCCTGATTTTCTTCTTGTAGTTGATTTCTAGTTTCATGCCGCTGTGGTCAGAAAAGATGCTTGGTGTTATTTCAGTCTTATTAAATTTATTGCGAGTTGTTTTGTGGCTTAACATGTTATCTATCCTGGAGAATGCTTCATGTGCATTTAAAAAGAATGTGTATTCTGGGGTTTTTGGATGGAATGTTCTATATATATATCTACTAAGTCCATCTGGTCTAGTGTATCATTTAAGGCCTATGTTTCCTTATTGGTCTTCTCTTTGGCTGATCTATCCATTGAGGTAAGTGGAGTGTTAAAGTCCACTACCATAATTGTGTTACTGTCTAGTTCTCCTTTTATGTCGGTTAATAATTTCCTTATATATTTAGGTGCTCCTCTGTCGGGTGCATAGATATTTACAAGTGTTGTGTCCTTTTGTTGGATTGTTTCCTTGATTGTTATGTAGTGTCCTTCTTTATCTCTTGTTACAGTGTTAGGTTTAACGTCTATTTTATCTGAGATAAGTATTGCCACCCCAGCTTTCTTTTCATTGCTATTTCCATGGAGTATCTTTTTCCATTCCTTCACTTTCAGTTTGTGAGTGTCTTTAGGTTTGAAGTGTGTCTCCATTCAGCCACCCTAAGTCTTTTGATTGGAGAATTTAGTCTCTTGGCATTTAAAGTAGCTATTGATAAGAATGTACTTATTGCCATTTTGTTACTTCTTTTCTGGGTGTTTTAGTAGTTCTTCTCTCTTCCTTTCTTCTTTTGCTCTCTTCCCTTGTGGTTTGATGATTTCTTTAGTATTATGTTTGGGTTCCTTTCTCTTAATTTTTTACGTATTTATTATAGATTTCTGATTTGTGATTACCATGATATTCATATATAATAACCTATGTGATTGCAATCTATATTAAGTTAATGGTCTCTTAAGGTTGCCCTCTTTCTAAAAGCCCCACACTTTTACTCCCCTCCCTCCACATTTTTTGTTTTTTATATCATATTTAACCTGTTTTTCAGGGAGTATATATCCCTTAACCTTTTATCATAGAAATAGATAATTTTAGTACTCTTGACTTTTGACCTTCATATTAGCTTTATAGGTGCTTGATCTTCTACCTTTACTGTATATTTGCCTTTACCAGTGATTTTTTTCTTTGACAATTTTATTATTCCTATTTGTGGTCTTTTCTTTTCCACTTAAATAAATCTCTATGTCATTTCTTGTAAGGCTGGTTTAATGGTGCTAAACTCCTTTAGTTTTTGCTTTTCTGGAAAACTCTGTATCTCTCCTTCCATTATGAATGATAACCTTGACGGATAGAGGTTTCTCTGCCTTAGGTTTTTTCCTTTCAGCACTTTAGATACATCGTGCTACTTCCTTCTAGCCTGCAAGGTTTCTGTTGAGAAGTCAGCCGATACCTTATGGAGTTTCCTTTGTATGTAATTTGTTGCCTTTCTCTGCGAGCTTTTAGGATTCTCTCTTTATCTTTAATTCTTGACATTTTAATTATAATGCCTCTTGGTGTAGGCCTTTGGGTTTATCTTGTTTGGTCCTCTCTGGGCTTCCTGTACCTGGACGTCTGTTTACTTCCTCAGACTAGGGAAGTTTTCAGCTATTATTTCTTCAGATAAATTCTCTACCCCTTTGTTTCTCTCTTCTACTTCTGGGACACCTATAATATGGATGTTAGTGCACTTGATTTTGTCCAAGAGGTCCCTTAGACTGTCCTCATTCTTCTTAATTCTTTTTCCTTTTTTCCATTCAGCTTGGGTGATTTTCTCTACTCTTTCATCCACCTCACTCATCCGTTCTTCTGTATCATCTACTCTGCTGCTGATTCCCTCTCATGAATTTTTCATTCCCATTATTGTATTCTTTGGTTCTGATTGGTTCTTTTTTATGTTTTCCAATTCTTTGTTGAAGTTCTCACTGTCTTCATCTATTCTTCTCCCAAGATCAATGAGCATCCTTATTACTATTAGTTTGTACTCTTTATCAGGTAGATTGTTTATCTCTGTTTCATTTAGTTCCTTTTGTTAGGATTTGTCCTGTTCCCTCATTTGGAATATATTCCTTTGTTTCCTCATTTTGCCTACCTCTCTGTGCTTATATCTACATATTACATAGATCAGCTACATCTCTCAATCTTGCAGATGTGGCCTTATGTAAGAGATTCCTTATGGGGCCCAGCAATATGCTTCCCTGTCATCACCAGTTCCAAATGTTCCAGGAGTATTCCCTGTGTGGGCTACATGTGCCCTTCTGTTGTGGCTTGGTTGCTCTTGCTCTGGATGCATGGGTAGGCTAGGCTGTCCCCTGGGCCAGCTCGTTGTAAGGCTCAGCTATGTGTGGCTGCTACAGTCACTTTCATCACTTTATTGGGCAGGGTGAGCCCCATCACTGCTGTCTGCATAGTCTAATAGCACACACATGCTGCTGTTTTGCTGTTAAACGAGTCAGGCCCCCATCATGGCTGGTTGCTAAGTTCCAGAGCCGACAATTGCTGTATGCCTCCGGCCAGTGAGGCTGCTCTCAGCTCTTTCAGGAGTGTAGCTGGGTGCAGCTGGCCCAGGTGTGGTAATATACAATCCTTTTAGGCATCGGAATGTGGAGCAGATCTCCTGTGTGGCCACTTGAGAAGGCCAGTGATACAAGTGTGCTGCAGCCAACAAACTCCTCTGCCTGAGGTCCTACCTCCCTCTCACTCCCCCCCTTCCCTCCCACCTCAATCCTTCCTCCCCCCCACCAATGCACTCCTGCCATGCATGCTCACCCTGCCCTGCCACGGCAGATCCACTTGCCTGACTGCAGAGGTCCCAAATGCAGGACTTCTGATATGACAACAATGATGGGATAGTCATTCATTTGTATTTGTTGAGTGCCTAGTTTCTACCAAGAATTTTTCTAGGCACTTAGTATATGACAAAACAGACAAATATCCCTGCCCTCATAGAGCTCATAACCTCATGTAGGGAGGCAGGCAATAAAATAAATAAATAAGTAAATTGTACAGCATGTTTGAAGGTGATGATTACTATGGGAAAAGAAAAGAAATAGAGAATGGTAATGGGGGATGGGAGCATGGCAGAGAGCAGGGAAGTAGTTACTATTTTTAATACGGTGATCAGGGAAGGTCATATTGAGAAGGTGGCTTTTAAGTGGAAGGAAGCAAGAGAGTTTTCTGTGCAGACTAACGAGAAAAGAGAGTAGAGGCAGAGGGAAAAGTCAGTGCAATGGTCATAGGCAAGAGTCAACCTGACCAGTTTAAAGAAATATAAGAAGACAAGTGGCTGAAACAGAGTGGCCAAAGACAGTGAAGTAGGAAAGGAAGTCAGGGAGGTGACTGGAGGCTAATTCATGGAGAACATAGTGGGCCATTGTAAGGAATTTGCGTCTTTTATTCTGAATGAGATTCATAGTCATAGCAGGAGTTGGACAAAAGAATGACAAGATCTGGCCTTTATTTTAAAAGGAACATATGGTTTCCATGTTGAAGTATGACTGGAAGGGTAAAGAGAGAAGCAGGGAGGATTTAGGAAGATATTACAGTAATCTAGGCAAGAGTCAGTGATGGGTGATTAAAGAGATCAGGGTAAGAGTGGTTGGATTCTGGATATATTTTGGAGGTAAGACTGCCAAGAACCATGAGAGCTTTAAAATTTTACCCTACTTACAAGCTAACAAGATAGCCTGGCACAATTTCATAAATGCCAGCAGGAGATATAAGATTCTTGGGTCAGAGACAGGATTTTATTATTCACGGCACAGGAGGCAGAATGAATTTTATGTTTGTGTCAGTTCCCCTTGCCCCTCAAGTCCTATGTAGGTGATGCAGAAGGGCATGAGTGGATGTTGCAGATGCAATGGATTTGTATTGCAGCTGAGTAACCCCGAATTTAGGGAACCTGAATGTTTTATAATAAACTACATGAAAGTCTTCCTCACCTTTGCTCCAGAGAGAGACATCTTTTTTATACTGGACAGTAAACAAACCTGCCCTCTGCTTCTGAGGAAAACAATATCTCTAGCTTCCAAGGATGTTCGCTATGCAAAAATCCTTGAAAAGGTAGTCAGTAACAAAGGTTATCAGTGTCTTTATTCATAAGACATGCAAAAATGTGAGAGACTCATGGAGAAATGTCTCCCAACAAGAATCAGCAAGATTTCATAATGAATTGGATGTAAAGTGTGAGGAAAAGAGAGACTTAAGAATAACTCCAAGATTTTTGACCTTAACAACTAGAAAGATAAAGTTGCTGTCAACTAAGTTGAGAAAGGCTACAGGCAGAGCAGGTTGGGCCCAAGGGCGGATCAGAAGTTCAACTTGGGACATGTTGAATTTGAGATGGTTATTGGATAGATATCCAAGAGGACATGTCAAACAGGCCATTAGATATGTGTGTCTTGAGTTTGGAAAAAGAATCTGGGATGGTGATAGATATCTATTGTTTATAGTCATATAGATTGATTTTAAGCCATGGAACTGAAGGAGATCACCAAGGGAATGAGTGTAGATGGGAATGAAAACCAAGGATTGAGCTCTAAAGTGATCTAACATAAAGAGATTGGAGAGAAGACAAGGGTCCATAAAGGAGACTGACAAGGAGTAAGCAATGTGGTTAGAGCAAAACCAAGAGTGTATTGTCTTGGAAGCCAAGTGAAGAAAATCCTTCATAGGATGATCAATCATGTCAAAAGCTGATGAAAGATCAAATAAGATGATGAGCAAGAATGAACCATTGCATTTAATAACATGGAGATGGCTGATGACATTGACAAAAGAGTTTCAGTGGAAGGGTGGCAGTAAAACACAATTAGATGAGATTTAGGAGAGGGATTGGAGATGGTGTGTATAGGCAACCTTTTCAATGAATTTTATTGCAAAAAGAACAAAAAAATGGAGAAGTAGCTGGAAGAAGGAATTGGAACCAAGAGAAGTCTTTATTTTTATATAACAGACAAATATATCATAAATCTATGCCAATGAGAAGACCCAGAAGAAGGTGAAAAAAATGATTCTGCAGAAGAATGATGTGAGACTTGCTGTAGCAACATCCTTCAGTGGACAAAAGGAATGCAATATAATACTCAAGTAGATGGATTGGCTTAAATAAGTGCATGGGTTGTTAATCAATGGTAACTGGAGAGAAGGGATACTATATGTGTGAAAATACGATAAGTGAAAAAGACAATCCCAAAATGGGAGAAAATATTTGCAAATCATATATCTGATAAGGGATTAATATTCAGAATATATAAAGAACTTCTACAACTTAACAATAACAAAGAAAAAAAGAAATTAAGAAGTGGGCAAATATTTCAATAGACAGTTCTCTAAAGAAAGTGTACAAATGGCCAATAAGCACATGAAAAATGCTCAACATCACTGTCATTAGGGAACTTTAAATCAAAACCACAATGAGTTACCACTTCCCATGCATTAGGATGGCTATTACCAAAATAGGAAAAGTAACAAATGTTGGTAAGAATGTGAAAAACTGAAACCCTGGGCATTGCTGGTAGAAGTCTAAAACGGTGCAGTCACTGTGCAAAACAGTTTGGTGGTTCCTTAGAAACTTTAATACAGAATACCAGATCATCCAGCAATTCACTCCAGGTATACACCCAACAGAATTGAAAGCGGGAACTCAAACACATACTGGTACAACAATGTTCATAGCACTATTATTTATGATAGACAAAATGTAGAAGCAACCCAATGTCCACCAACAGATGAGTGGTATAAACAAAATGTGGTATATACATACAATGGAATGGTATTCTGCCTTAAAAAGGAACAAAATTCTGATACATGCTACAACATGGGTGAACCTTGAAAGCATTATGCTAAGTGAAATAAGCCAGACACAAAGGGACAAAAGTTGTATGATTCCACTTACATGAAGTATCTAGAATAGGCAAATTTGTAGAGACAGAAAGCAGAATAGAGGTTCCCAGGGGCTAGAGAGAGGGGGAATGTGTAATTATTGTTTAATGGGTACAGAGTTTCTGTTTGGGTTGATGAAAAAGGTCTGGAAATGGATAGTAATGATGGTTACCCAACATTGTGAATGTACTTAATGTTCACTAAATTGTATACTTAAAAATGGTTAAAAAGGTAAATTTCATGTTATATATATTTTGCCACAGTAAAAAAAAAAAAAAAGAGTTGGGAGAGGGGTGCACCCAAGTTTTTAAGCAGTTTTCTTATTTAGAAAGAAAGATTTGAAGGTGAGGGTAGAGAAAATTTTTATTTGGATAGATGTTGGAAGCAGAGGCCAGTGTGAGAAGAAAACAGCAATATTTTAATATGAGGCGGAGGCCCTGAACTAAGGTTGTGGCAGAGGAGTGGAGGAAGAAATGAATAGATGAGGTATTTGGGGGAAGGATATGGCAGCCTATCCATGTGGGGGAGTAAAGATTCATTCTTCTCAAGCATCAGTTCTGACCACAGTGTTCTCAGAGCGAATAAATGGAGCACAAGTTCTTTTTGGGGACTGATAAAGCATGGTGGATCTTGAATCAAAACTTCTAAAACCTTGACTGAAAGTTCAGAGGAGAAAATAGTGGTGAAAGACATGGGAATGGGCAATTTTAGATAATTGGGGGAGAACCAGAGAGCAAGAAAAGTACTTGAAGGAGAGAAAAAAGAAGAGTAGCTTTTTCTGACAGTTTCAAGAACAGCATAAGAAGGTAGGGTGCAGATGGTAGACTCGCGTCAGAGACCCAATTCTATTTACAAGTCCCTTAAATATTCCAACATTCTGAAATTCTGGGTCCACGCAACAGGGTTCCTTTGTTTAACAAGTGCTTCATCAAGCTACAGAACATAGTGTAGCTTTAGCAAGCTGTTAGTCCCAGGGAAGACAAAATATATTTAATCTTGCCTATCAATTAACACATATTTGTTAACTATTTCACCTCCATGGATTAAAAAAGGTTGTAAACATCTGTATTAGCTAATTGGCCAACGACTGCTTCAAATATCTGATTCACGGATTCTTTCTCTTATGTTAATTAAGTTGATAAGTTCTTCAAATTTTTAATTGTTTTCCACTTCATTGGATATAACTGCTAAATCTATAAAATGGCATATTGATCATTTACTCAATACAAAAAACTAACATATGTTAGTTACTTTGTGCCAGGCATCATGCTGAGCATCTTACAATGCACTATATTGTGTAACACTGTGCCTCTGAAAAGTATGCATTCCAATTTCCTGTTTACTGATTAGAAAACATTTTGAGACTCTGATTGGTTAAGCAATGACAAAGAAGTAGGAGGCAGAGCTAAAATTTGAACTCAGCCTGAGTTTTGAAGCACTATCAGGTATGCCAGTGGTCTTCTCCCAGTTATTGTTAAATCCCTGGCACATTTCCGAGAATTGTGAATGTCATTTCAACTGAATTTCATGGCTACGGGTCAAAAGTTTTCCTTGTTTTTCAAATATTGTAACGTAACTGAGACAACTTCTGAAATGGCCCATAGGCCTGAAACATTTATGAGCTGGACCTTTAAGCAAATTTTTGTTAACATTTGCTCTAAGTTTTCTTTCTTAACTGTTCTTGAAGGACTGATACTCTTTATTTCCAATAAAAGGAGGCTTGTTAGGCATCTGATATAGATATAGACCAAGATATAGAAAAAGCCTTATGGTGGTGGTGGTGGAGGATTGTGTGTTGGGCATTTGGGAACCTCATAGAATGTTTAATACTCACTTTTAATATTCATTCTATTAGGGAGGAAGAACACAGGTTTCAGAGTCATTCATATATGGTTTCAAAATCTAACTCTGTCTCTCATTTCTGGATGAACTTGAGGAAATTAGTCTCTCTGAGCTTTGATGTCTTCCAAATGAGGATGATAATAACATCCTCATGACGATTAGTCAGTGGATATGTGTAAAGTGCATTCTTAATTCCTTTGGTCCCTGAACAATCTCCCTCTCCTTCTCATCCTTGAAGAACTCAAATAGTGAAGCATCCCTCAAAATGCTTCTGCTGTGTGATTTCCAGAAGCTGCTGACCTTATACAAATCCTTGGCCAGAAGCAACCCTAGTCTCTGAAGGCAAGGAGGTGGCAGGAGGTTGGGGTGTGGAAGTAGAGTATTGAGGATGAGAAAATAGCAGGCTCACAATTCTAGTCCTTCCTCGCTGTCTTTCTGCAGAAGGTTGGAGCTGCAAAAGAGGATGGAGGAGGAGGCACATCTAGAACTGCTGCTGCTTCTCAGGAGGAGGCAACTGCATCCAGTCTGCAGGTTTTGTCATTCACTTGGAGAGGCAGTGGAGGACGGTAGCTAAGGGCATAGGTTTTGAAGCCAGACTGAATGGGTATACATTCCAAGTCTGACACTTTCTAGTTGTGTGGCTTCGGGCATGTTACTTCATCTGTCTGTGCCTTGGTCTCTTCATCTATGAAATGGGGATAATATTGGCACCTTCCTCTTAAAGTTGTTGTATGCACTAAACTCCATACAATGTAAATACTAAGAGTATAGCAAGTGCCCAATTAGTGCACACTGGCTATTCATTATCATGAGGATGCCTGTACCTGCTTGCTGGTGACTTCACTTCCATCAGTATGGTCCTGGAGACACGGCTCATTTATCCCATCACTGACTTGGTCCCGGTACCCTCTCCTGACCTCCATTTCTCTCTTCCTCACACATCCAGGCCCCCATCTCTGAGGATGCCACTGAAACCTTCTCAACCTTTCCCAGTCCCTCCTGCTCCTCCTTTAGGTGTATGGCTCTGTTTATCACATCAACCATAGAAACCCCTTCAACTTGGAGGTATTGGGGGGTGTCTCCTGGCCTGAGTATCGGACAGTCATTGTCCAGCCTTAGAAACAGGTAGGAACATGGATGGAGACGGGTGGGACTGAGGTTCCTCAGGCCAAAGGGCCTGAGGAACCAACCTGGTTCAGAGTTCAGGTTCACCATGGAGGCTTGTAGGGTAAAAGAGAAGTTGGAGTATTTTAAAGACACTCCAGGACTTGGTAACTTGAGTGAGCTACACATCCTTACCCTTCCTGTCAAAGCACAAAACTCCTCTGGGCAAGGGCAGGATGTGAGGAGGAGCAGAAGACTGGCAGTGACAGATCACCTCTGATCTGATGGAATTTAAGGGCTGAGGCTGACAGGGGTCAGCGACAGGGGCTGAAAGAAGGCCAATCTAGAGGGAAAAGTGGGTGTCCGGGGCATCAGAACAGCAATTTAGAAAACAAAAACCAGGGCAGAAGTTCACTAGTAAAAACTTCCTATCAGGAACCAGGGACGGGACTCATAATGACTGGGTGTAAACTATGTGGAGGCACTTTCCCTGTTAGCGAATGTCGTCCTCAGAACAACCTTATCAAGTAAGCATTAATATTTCCAATTTAGAGATGAGAAAAATATGCTGAGGGATATTAAATATGTGGCTGCAGGAGACCGTATGTTAAAGCATTGTCTTTGGCTTTGGCTGGTATGACCTGAATTCAAGTTTGAATGACTCTGTAGATTTTACTAGTGATGTGACCACAGGCACTTCTGAGCCTCAGTTTCATCATCTGTAAAATGGGTATAATAAGAGTACTTTCTTCATAGAATGGCAAAGTGTAAATGAGATACTATATATCAAAAATTTAGTATATAGCATAAGATTGTAAATATTATCATTGTTATTGGCTGAGATCACACAAGGAGTGAGAGATTAAAGTGAAATGCTAACCTAGGTCTGTTTTTGCCCTAAAGCTTATGAACCTCTGCTTTCCATGGACATCTAGTCAGCGAACTGACACTTTGAGGGCAGCTGGCTCTATTGTGGGTACAGAAGCTGAGACTCCAAATAATAATAAACTAATCCAGGTCGAGATGACCTTGCAAACCAGGTTAGGCCTGGAGTGTAGAAAGTAAAGAAGTGACACCAGCTTGAGGAAACCAGGGAACCAGGTGGGGCCAGATACTCCCCACACCTTCCTTCTTGGCCCTTTCCCTAGGGAGACGTATTTGATCTCCTGGCTTCTTGACAGTCTGGGTTTGTGACTTAACAATCAGTTAATTAAATTCCACAGCCCGATTTCATCAAGGTGTGCTATGCTAAGTAACTGTAAGTGGCATATGGTCAAATATTTCTTTGTTTTAATTTTTTTAATGATTTCTTTTTTGAAAGATTCACTCTGAGCTAACATCTATTGTCAATCTTCTTCTTTTTTTTCCTACCCAAAGCCCCAGTACATAGTTGTGTATTCTAGTTGTGAGTTCTTCTAGTTATTCTATGTGAGCCACCACCACAGCATGGCCACTGACAGACGAGTGGTGTGGTTCCATGCCCAGGAACTGGGCCCCAGCCAGCGAGGCAGAGCGCACTGGTCTTTAACCACTAGGCCATCAGGGCTGGCTCTCGAATATTTCTTTTTATTTTAATAATTTCGTATTCGTGATATGTTTTGGATCAATATAACTTTAGCATCAAACCCATGATTTCACATCTTCGTTGCTTTCAGCAAGGCTAGTTTTTGAAAAGTGAGCCAATAGATAAAAATTCTAAGAATATAAAGGTGCCATGGTACATATATATGACAAAATTGGGAAGATGGTAAAATAATACAATTTATTTTGAAATACATTCACCTGGCCTAATTCCATAGCATATCATGTTCCTTCCAGTATTAAAAGTAAATCCAATTGTCATGAAACTATGACTGATTTTTTAAACCAAATCAGCTTTTATACATTCCTTAAATGTTCCTTCAAAGTATAGGGCACATAGAAAAACACTTGTATTACTCTACTGTTGTCACCTTTAACCCTAAGTTTTGATCCCAAATTGTGTTTTGAAGTTGGAACATCTTCCCTTATTAACCTGACCAAATTCAACATTATTTTGTGGTGTTACAAAAATTCAGATTTACATGCAGAAACTTTACTCAGAGACTATCCAAATAAGTGTCCCACAAACCTTACGGATGTTATCCAAAAGAATGTCAAAATTCTGTTGAAAACTGAAATATTTAAGGCTGAAATAATCCATTGGTGGGAGTGGGATGTTACAGATGATACAAGATTGATCCTATGTTGATAATCATTGAAACTAGGTCATGGGTACAAGGGGCTTCATTATACTTCTTTCCACTTTTGTGTAACTTTTCCATTTTCCATTATGAAATGTTAAAAATAAATTTTTTTAAAAAATTAAAAAAACCAAAAAAGTCTGTCAACTTCCTCACAACTTTGGAGCAGTAGCCAGGAAGAGTAGAGCTAACATTGGGCTGGTCCTGTATCTAACTTGGCCACTTACTAGTTGACCTTGGGAAGGCACAATCTTTCCACCAAACTTCAGTTCTCTCATTTGAAAAACAGGGGGCTCACCCTGCATCCAAGTCCAGTGGAATGGTAATTTAAACTACAGTTTTTAAGATCTTACCCAGATATAATAAGAACCATTATGATTGGGATACTGGAGACTTTATCTAGACAAAGTTTAATTTTTTTCTTTGTTAGCTTTTAATCACAAAGGTAATATATGTTGATTATATAAATGGAACAATCCAACATGGTTTTAAGAAGTTAATAACCTTTCACCTCCCCTCTTCTCCTTTCCCACTCCTTCAGGTAATCAGTGTCCTCACTCATACTAATACATAGAGAGATATTTATTATCTCTTCTTTCATGTTTTTAATTTGCCTTTAACACAGCATGGACATCCCTTCAGGTAAATCAATACAGCACTAGCTCATTCTTTTTGATAACTGTGTAATATTCCATAGAGTGAATGCACTGCAACTTAGTCAGCCGTTCTCCTATTGTTGGATTCAAATTGATTACAGTGCTTTGCCACTACAAATGGTGCTTCAGTAAGCATCCTCGTACACCTATCTTTATATACTGGAACATTTTCTCAATAGGATTGTTTCCCAAAAGTGGCATTACCAATTCAAAAGGCATATGTAGGGGCCGGCCCGGTGGCATAGTGGTTAAGTTTGCACACTCTGCTTTGGCGGCTCAGGGTTTGCAGGTTCTGTTCCCAGCACGGACCTATGCACCGCTAATCAAGCCATGCTGTGGCAGGCATCCCACATATAAAGTAGAGGAAGATGGACACGGATGTTAGCCCAAGGCCAATCTTCCTCAGCAAAAAGAGTTTTTCATAGTACCTAACAAGCTGTCCTTTACAGAGTAGGTAGCAGATATATGTTTCTTAAATTGAAGTTATTCCTTTCATCAGGTATATTTGCCAACATATTCTGAGCATAACACAATGTGAGCATTTTGATGGTGTCATTTTGGTGGAGAGGGTGTCACAAAGAAATGATTATCTTTTATTTTTTTGACATGAGTCCTCACCTGCAAAGCTGTCTCCGCACCACCCTTTGCAAATGTCCTCAGGAACTAATGAAGAGGAGAGACTTCTAGATGATGAGGGCCGGCTCCGTGGCTTAGCGGTTAAGTGCGTGCGCTCTGATGCTGGCGGCCCGGGTTCGGATCCCGGGCACGCCCCAAGGCACCACTTCTCCGTCCAACGCGAGGCCGAGTCCCACGTACAGCAACTAGAAGGATGTGAACCTATGACATACAACTGTCTACTGGGGCTTTGGGGGGAAAAAATGAATAAATAAAATCTTTAAAAAAAAAAAAATAAAAAAAAAATAAATAAAAAAAAAATTTAGATGATGAAATTTCCCTCTGATGCAGAGAGTTCAGCAGGGTCTTGAAGAGTGCGTTCAGTCATGTCTCCTCCAGAAATTGCTGAGCTGAGGCTCATAAGATAGACCTTGCACTAAGCCAGAAATTCTGGGTGTCACTTTACATGGGATCCAGCCCTTCCTCTCTGGGTCTCGTGTTGAGGAAGCTGGCTCTGCAATGTTGGGAGGCTGCCAATGTGTCATCTGAACTTATCTTTACAAAACACCAGGCTGCTCTTGGCCCCCACAAGCCCTGCCATTACTCTGCAAACCAAGCTGTGTGAAACCAACAGACCAGATGCCAGAAGGATAGTACCATTGTGTAGGCAACAACTTCTTCCTCCCCTTCTCATTCTCAAGGACATGTACCTGCAACAGGAGCAAGGGGTAAGAAAGATATGAGTGAGGTCTGATTTGCAGAATCTGATCTCTTTGTTTACACATATACAACAGGAAGTCACTTGCGTGAAGTGACTAATGCTGCTAGGATCCTCCATTTTTAGGATAAGCTGTACGCTCTCCCTTGCCCATTCTGAGGCTGCAGTTAAACATCCCAGTTATTATTCAATGTGGGCACTTCTCAGTCTCACTTTTATAGAGAAGGAAACTAAGGCTAAGTGCAGGTGAATTAGATAGAATTTAAACCCAGAGCCTTTTCCAAAGTGCCCACGACCCCCACATTAACATTTGTTCTGCCATACTGAGAAAAGAAAAGATGTTCATAGAAAAGATATTTCAAGTCCCAACTCAACTGTGTGAAACAACCAAGGGGGGAAGGTCGACATGACTGGATGCTTGTCCTCGTCACCCTTATCCTAGTTTATCAGGTTAGTGGGTAGTTTCATTACGGAGGGAGGAAGAGTCACTCTAGTCAGAGGAGCAGGGACAGGGGTGGCTAGTGTCTAGAGAGAAAGTCAAAAAAGCTTGTGTGCTCCTCCAGTCCATGGACCAGCACAGCACAAGTTTGCACATATTTTTCCTCTGTCCTCTCTAGGAGTCTTATCCCACCTAGAATATTAATTCTCAATCTTATCTCCTGGGGTTGAGATCATTAAAATCATTCATTATGCTTGCTCCAAGGCCAAAGGCCATTGAGACTGTTGTGTCACTATCAGTAGAGTGGACCCCTTGACCCCAGTAGGGTCCATATCTCACAAAGGCTGAATACAACAAAGAGTGGGGTCCTCCTGTGCCCCAGTCCCAGAAACCAGACCCCTTGTCCTCTGTCTCCCTCAGCCCTCATACTCATTCTCTCAGTCAGAAGATTCATGGATCTCTACTACCCTTCTGTCTTGAACTAGTCTCTTAACCTCTCTGAGTTGTTTCCTCAGCTGTAAAAAGAATGTTGTTATACCAGGTGACCAAGGATTTTTCCTGATTTTCCTTGACTCTGTGGTTATTATTCTTGCTGTGTTATATGAGATAATGGATGTAAATTTTCTCACACTCTATGGGATCAGATACAAGGGAAAAGGTTCAGGAGCACTGGCGTCAGTCTTCATTCTAAATCTTTTCCTCTGGGTGCTGGGTTGAGGTGCTGGTAATGACGACAGAAGCAGCATCGCATAGTGGCTCAGAGGGAGGACGATGGGGCCAAACTAAGAGGGTTGAGATCCTGACTGCACCACCTACCTACTGTGTGACCTTGGACAAATTATTTCATTTTCCATCCTCTGTTTCTATATCTAGAAAGAGGAGTAACAATAGTAATTACATTGTAGGGTTTTGAGGAAAAATTCAATGTTCTTTCTGTGCTCTGCCACAGGTGAGACGGTCCGTATGTCTTTTCTCGCCTAAGAATGGCATGTCCTTAATTGGAATTCAGGCAAGTGGGTTGCCTTATGCCCACAGATCGCTAATGAGTTCCAGAAAATGTATGATGTTATAGCTTATTCAGCCCTTGCTCAACATTAGTGTGGGAAAAATACTTTTTGCAGCTTTCTAAATCCTAGGTAGAAGTAGAAATAGGATCGTACCTTTTCTTAATTTAGATATGCAAAGTTATAATTGCTCAGACAATAATTGCTTAGATAAGTTCCTGGTACATGGTAAGCATGTATAAATGTTTAATTCAATACAGAAATAATTTCTCTAATACAATGCATTATGCATAGGCAAATGTATATAAAAACATCTGGTGGAAACAATTCTTTTCCCAGGGTTCTAGGTCCAGTCCCTTTCCATAAGCTCATATTCATGAGATGATGGAGACAAAAATTTCTTTAAAAGTTTCCATGCTGTTTTATCGAGGACATGGATGTCCCTCCCCGCAACCCTAAAATCTCTCATTAAATCCCTGAATTCATTAAATCCCCAAAAACTCATTTTGGACTTTTCTGACTAGTTTATCTCACACACCTCTGTGTACATACTTACATCACAGTTTCAGATGAAGCTTGCCTCAATCTGGAACCCCTGCTACCCAAAAGTAAGTATATGATAAAATATTATCAAAATATAGCCAGACAGCCTAACACCACCATAGGCCTTGATAACAGATAAAAGAGACAGAAGCGAATTACCAATTACCTCCATCTTCTCAAAAGATGAATTTGGAGTGGAAGAAAGATATTTCTGTTGGATAAACCAGAAATCTTGATGGAGGTAAAAAAAACGAGAAAACCAGACTGGGCTTACTTCCCGAAATGTTTAAAAATATTTCCCATTGTATGACAGAGAGAAAAAGTTCTAAGCCGTGAAAGTAAGAAAAATGAGTTTCCAAAATGCATTTCTTGGATTTTGAATATTTCTTGGATATTTCTTGAACACTTGTTTAAGGAAGTAGCCATACTTGATATCTGAAAGAAAAAGCTTGTTGCTTGGTGTTTTTCAGGCTGGTGGTATGGGAGCAGGGCAAATTTTCTCTTGTCCTGGTTTGGCCTCAATCTTAGGCAGGCCCTATATGCCTTAGAGATGGGACCTTCTCAGCATCCCTGTCCCTTCTTCCCATAGCAGCCAACCTCAGCCTTGCCTCTAAGGCAGGTATTACATAGAACAGTATTCTCTACCATCCCCACTCCCCAGGGCTAGCATACATTTACTAGTGTTGGAATAGGATCCTGGGCTCAGGACAATTTCCTACCCCTCTCCAGGGGTATAGGGCTTTTATTTATGTTACTCTTCCCCAGCGACAATGGGTCTTTACTTGTACCTTGTGAGTGGCAGAGTTTGAGGCCTCTCTCACAGCAGCTTACAGGTTTTGCTCCACAGGAGAAGAGAGTCCAGACAAGGGTTGGGTTTCATTTCTTCCCACAGAAACGTTCCTTGCAAAACCAAGGGAGGCACTTGCTGGTCCTCTGCTTGTCCCCAGTATTTAATGTTAGCACATGGGGAAGGCTCATGGAAAAGAATCTTGTGTCTGGTCACCCCTCCCAGGGGTTCTATATTGTCACGCTAGCTCACATTCAACCTTTAGCAATTTAATAAAATTTAAATTGATTTCTTCTTACCTGCTTATATGGAAGCCATTTGCTCTTCCTATGCTCTGCCACAGGTGAGACAGTCTGTGTATCGTTCCTTGTCTCAGAAGAGCCTGTCCTTTCTTGGAATTCAGGCTATGTGGTTGTACTGTGGCCTCAGATCCCTGATGAGTTCCAAAAAATTTATGATTTTGTAGTTTTATCTAGTTTTTTCTCATAATTATGGTGAAAGCCATGCTCCTTCCAGCTTTTAAATCCTACGCAGAAGCAGAACTAAGATTATCTTTTCTTAATTTGATATGCATTTTTCCATCTTACTTCATATTAATCTTCAAGAAGGGTTATTTTAAGACAAGAAGGGTTAGCAACTGTTGGCAAAAAAAAAAAAAAAATACCAGGGCTATGCCATTACTCATAACTAGTTGGATTGTATAATTTTATCTAATTTTAACTGATTCTTTTGGTGGTGAGGGGAGTTCTGGTCTGCTATTTACTTTGTCAGCTAAACTGAAGGATAAATACAACGTGACCATCCTACATGTTCATCTAATTTTGGTAAGAGCATCAATTGTCGAGTCCATGCCACCATTTATAATGTGTACTCTCAAGAACATTTTTTCACTTCAAGTTCTTTGTAAGGAGAAGCAGTCCACTAAGGATGTTGGACAGTCAAACACTGGAATGCTCTGACATCCCCAGAGACAACTTTGCCACAAGGGAAAGGAGTGAGACACTCCCCAAGAGAGTGACCAACTTTAGTGGAGCTGCAAATTTATTTTCTCTGGATTTTGACATGACAAACAGTCTCAGTTACATCTCAAGAATATTTGTACCTCCTCTTTCAGTACAAGGACATTTGTTTTCCTTATATGTTGCTTACAAAAGGTGCATTGTTGATAAGGTTAGTGTAATCCCTGTCTCAGTTTTTTCAGTACCTAAAATGTTGAAATTCTTTTTATTTTCTTAGGAATTATTCATGGTCTCAAATGTCGAGCCTCTTTGTTATTCGACTTATAGGATCTCAAAAAAGAAAACATGGAGAATTGAGAAAATATCTTTTGAGACCGAACTGATTCATATGGTTAGGTGGAGTAATGGTATTTAAATAAAGATGTAACAACTCTATCCTAGATATTTATCTATAGCTATTTAAGACAATTTTTGATTAGAATATTCTTGATCAAAATGCATTTTAGAAGTATTAATTGCAGGTATGGCCATTAATTGGGTTTTTCCACTTGTTGTCATATCCCATACTTCTCTAAATTGTTTCTACTAGCAGTAGCTTGGGATATTTAAATTATAGGCTAACCCTGTCCAGGTCATTAATATTAGTAAATGTAACATTAAACTGAAAATCAAGGTTGAGTAACCTGCATCTAGTAAAAAGGAAACAAAGACTAAAAGAATAAAAAGCAAAAGTGTGTGAAGTAGAATGGGGCAATCAGTGGTTCCATGCGTCTAGAATCATCTGGTTCTGAGTAGAATCTATCTGTTTCAATGTGAATGTCTTCAAGTTGTGGGGATCGTGAGTCTGCAATCAGTTTCTATGGATTGTCCATTTGAAGAGATTCTCTGGAGAATTTCATTTCAAGATTTCTAATAGATGTAAGTTTCCAATTGTCTTCTAATGGGAGTGGATTATGTCATTTTAGTTGAGAAACATGTATCCAAGGATTATTTCCTTGCAGTATAGCAGCTGTACTCGTAGACAAAATTATCTTGATGAGGTCACTCCTGGCAAGGCTCGAGGGCAGGCTTTCTCTGATGTTTTTTCCAGAACATCAAATCATCTGATTTCAGGTAATGTCAGTGCTGATTGACTAGGTGGTTGAGGAGAAAAAGCATCCCATATCTGCTGATCTTAGAACTGAGTATTTTGGGCTAGTGATTGTAGCCAGATCTGCTTATATAGTGGGAGCTAAGCATGGCTGGCGATGTTCCTAATTAAATGGGCTGTTGGTGAGTAGCTAATAAGATGACACTATGTGACTTTCTGAATAAAATAATGAAGAGTCATGAGAGTTAAAAGTAGTATGTTAGGCCAAGTGAGTTCATGAATATCTGATAATTGAGCCAATTCTAGTTCCAAAATTCTAAAATTTTGAATAAAATAGGAATAGATCCCCAGTGATATGTGAGATTACATCAAATTATCTAAAGTATGCATAATTGGAGTTCCAGAAGGAGATGAGAGACAGAGATAGTAACAAAACATTTTTTAATGGCCAAAAAATTGCAAATTTGACTTAAAGTTATCAACCTACAGACCCAAGGATCTCAACAAACGCTGAGGATGATAAACACAAAGTAAAACAAATGTAGGAATATGCTAATTAAATTGACAAAAAGCAAAGATAAAAAGGAAATTTTAAAAGCAGTCAGAGTCAGTAAGAAGGCATAATAGGAAACCCTAGATCTCCAAACCCTTGACACACTGACTCAAAAACAATACACATCTCAATTCACCTTGTGAGAAATCCAGAGACCAGTTGAGAAGCTGCTGGACACCAGCCGGGCATGAGACCTGCTGTATTAAGGCCAGTAGGAAAATATGTGGCACCTTCTTGCCATAAGCCCTCACCCTGGCACAGCACTTCATGATTGGAAGGAAGCCCCCAACTCCTTGCCTGTCCCTGGGGAGAAAGCGAGAGCAGTGGACCATACACCCAATGATCTGACTTTTCAGAAGCAGCTTGAGGGACTTTTTTTTTTTTTGTCTTGCTTGAATCTGAGAGCTGAGAGGAAAGAGTCCCAGAATGGGGACCACCAAGAAGAAAGGTGATGGTTTGGACTAGTGAGCACTTACTGGCAATAGTCCCCCTCCCATTGAATAATGCAGAATGAGGAGGCAAAAATCCCCCAAATTCTAGCTTTTCCCCAAAACAAAAACTAAAATGTGTTGGCAAGGATGCGGAGACATTGTAACCCTTGTGCACTATTGGAAGAAATGTAATATGGTGCAGTCACTATGAAAACCAATATGACAGTTCCTCAAAAAATTAAAAATAGAACTACCATATGATCCATTAATCCCACTTCTGGGTATCTAGCCAAGGGAATTTAAATCAGAATCTTGAATAGCTATCTGCACTCTCACATTCATTGCAACATTATTCACAACAGCCAAGATGAAGAAACAACTTAAATGTCCATCGACAGAGAAACAGATAAATAAAATGTGGTATATCCATACAATGGAATATTATTCAGTGTTAAAAAATAAAATCCTGCAATATGTGACAACATGGATGAAACCTGAGGACTTTATATTAAGTGAAATAAGCTACTCACAGAAGGACAAATAGTGCATGACTCCACTTATATGAGGCATCTGAAGTAATGATACTCACAGAAGCAGAAAGTGGAGTGGTGGTTACCAGGAGCTGGGGAGAGGGAAAGATGATGAATTGCTGTTCAATGAGTATACAATGTCTGCTATGTAAGACGCAATGTTCTAGAGATCTGTACAACATTGTGCTTATAGATAACGATACTGTGATACATTTAAATATTTGTTAAGATCTCATATTATTTTCTTAACCACAATAAAATAATAAAAATTTAAAGGGAGGGAAAAAGCAGTCAGATACACAAAGATGAAATTCATCCAGGGAACAATGACAAGAATTATGGTCGGTTTCTCATCACTACAATTTAGAATGCACTGGAACAACATTGTAAAAAGTGCTTCAGGAAAAACATTCATATAATTCTGTATCCAGTAAAAGTATCCTTCAAAAATTTAGTTAAAATAAAGCCATTTTCAGATAAAACTAAACAGCTAGTATAATTTATCATTAGAATCTGTGCTGCTTTATATTTTCAGTATTCAGAAAATTCCAGTGTTGTGATGATATCACAGTTGTCACATAAAGTGCCATCTCTGACCAGCAGAATTTGAGTTCATCTTGCTTCCTCCTTGATGCAGCAGCTTGGAGAATTCTGGTTTTTTCTACCATTGGTACATCCCCAGTGTCTATCTTCTCTGATAATCATATCTACTTCACACTAATTCATTAGAGATGTGGGAATTTTGTTGAAGTTGTTTAACTTTATTGAGATGTGAGAATATTTTTTTATTCCAACACTATGCAGGAAAATATCTAAATACATAAATATATATACATATATATCACTATAAATTAGTGCATTAACAAATTAATGTATTGTGCTATTTTCAAATTCCTTTTTGAGGAAGACAAAAAATTCATTACCTTAAAAATATATTTGATGGCAATATAAAATTCTTTCTTTCTGAACTCTTAGAATGTCGAGTGTATTACAAGAGAAAATTGAATATAAAGTCATCCTCCTGAACATTTTTGAAGCTTCAATTTTCTGAAACTGCACAAAACATTAGTGCATAGCATACAATATTAGATGGAGGGTTATTTTCAATATATAATGTCCTTTATTAAATTGTATAAAATGTCCTACAGTTTGGTACATGAATAATGGCTGGTATTAACTATGAAACTCCCCCTCACTCATGATAGAACATTACATTTAAAGTAGCCTTCTCTACCCAGAGTAGTCTTGTTTTTACACAAATAATTCAGGTTCATACTGAAACTTGGAGTAAGCTGATAACATGCCAAATTTCCTTTTATCATCTCAATTTATAAAAAACGTCATATTTGGTATTTACCATTTTAATCTAGTTTATAAAATATATAAACGTTATCTGATAAAACTCCACAAACTAGATACTATTTTTTGTAGATGTTTCCTGATTAGCCTTAAATTTAAACTATTTTTGCTATCTAGACTTTAACAGTTATTGTACAATTTTCTTTTTGCATGTGTGTTCTTTCTGGATATCAAGATGTTAAACTGTCCCGCTGTTGTGATATGACAAGGTACTTAAAATATCTTCCTCTGTATGCCATGAACACACTCTAAATAAGGGTAAATATGATGCTGCTGGAAAGAAGAATAAATGACACTACTAGAACAGTGGGTTGCTTTTATTCTTTATTGATTATGTATATTTTCCTTACCAGCCATATGGATTAAAAGAAAATTGTACACCAGAGAAATAAGCCAGATGGAGAAACACAAATACTGCATGGTATCACTTACATGTGGAATCTAAGAAAAACAAAAAAGTCAAACTCATAGAAACACAGAGTAGAATGGTGGTTGCCAGGGTTGGGATGTGGAGGAAACAGGGAGAGGTTGGTAAAAAGGTACAAACTTTCAGTTATAAGATGAATAAGCTCTGAGGATGTAATGTATAGCATAGGGACTATAGTTTAATAATATCGTATCACTGAAATTTGTTAAGAGAGTAGACCTAAGCGATCTCAGCAAAAAAACAAAAAAAAAAGGTAAGTGTGTGAGGTGACAGATGTATTAATTAACTTAATTGTGGGAATTCTTTCACAATGTATACATATATCAAATCATCATGTTGTACACTTTAAATAAATTACAACTTTATTTGTCATTATACCTCAATAAAACTGGGGAGGGGGTGAAGGGAGGATATCGGAAAGAGAAAGGGAAAATTACACTACCCATAAGATAATACCATATCTTGGCAAAACTGACAAGATATACCCATTAGCAACAATCCACGTGAGAGATAGGAATTCCAGGAGAAGCATTAGGGCAGTTGCAGCTGAATAGAGTGTCATCGAGATCCCAAAGTGTAGGAAACTCAACAAGACCAGGGTCCACTACAGGAAGGTCTGGCCATGACAGTTCTGCTGGACCCAAAGGGAAGCCCATGAGTGGTTTACGAGGAAGGACTGTGGAAGTTCTGTTGACCATTCACACTGCTTCCCCAGAGCCTAAATAACACGCACCGCTTTACTGCTGGTTACAATTTATTCTTTCTCTCTGCCCAACCATCTGCTCCTCCTGCCATGTGACCAGTCCACCCAACACTGTCTGAGTTCAGGGCTGCTTCACAGAGGCACACAGTTCCACTGGTTCCAGTCACAGGGTATGCAGATGTGATGCAGATTATGACTCATTTTCTGCATAATCTTGTTGGCTCTGTCTATGTGGTTATATGCGGGGAAGCCAAGTTTGTCCAGAGCCTGGACATGAGCATGTAGGTTATGGGAGGCGAGACCCTGGCCCCGGTACTCAGGCATGGTGGCACCCATCCGCATCTCTCCTGTCTGGTCCATCAGAGACCAGGACACAGGGGTCCCCTCAGGTCCCAGCACACACATGGTGGGGAAGGTCCGGATACAGCGCTCAATGAATCTCTGGCTCCTCTCATTGCCGCCGAAATGCCAGAATTTATTCACCAAAGGAGCATGGGTAACATCCAGGGATGAGAATTTAAACATCTCTTGGTTACTATTCAGAACAAGGGAAAAGAATAGCCCATAATGTCACACATACTGTGCAGTATTATATTTGTTTTCCCAAAATTGTCTTCAGACCATGCAAATAAGGGCACAAGTAAAGGTACAGAGTCGCAGCCAGGCTGCCTGGATTCAAAATCTGACCAGGTGTGTGATCTTAAGCAGGCAATGTAATGTCTCTCTGCCTCCACTTCTTCTTTATAAAATGGGGAATTAATAGCACCTCCCTCAAAGACAGATATGAATATTAGAAGAGCTACTGCATGATAAGTGCCTAGGACTTGTGCCACACAAATGATAAGAATTACACAAATATTAAGTATTGCTCTTCTCAACATTGGTGACTCTCCACTTAAGATGGAGGAATTTATATTATCCCCACTTTACAGATAAGAAAAAGAGATAAACAGAAGATAAATGAGTGCCCAAAAGCACATGCTAGCAAGCTGTAAAGAATCACGGAGTCTTAGAATGCTGGCGTCAGGGGGCAGTGAGGTGGAGTGCAGGTAGCCCCAAGCTACAGAACACTGAAGTCTAAAGGCTTCCGCAATGGTGTAAAGGGGCTTCGGGAGGTGTCCCTGAAAGAACCCACAATGTGGAACTAGAAGATCTAGACTCAACCCCAGTTATGCCCTGAGCCATCCATGTGATCTGAACAAGCTATTTCATCATCTGAGCCTGTGTTCTTCCAGGAAAACGTGGATAATGTGTCCCACCTTGTCTATCTCATGGGCTGCACAAGAGAATCAAATGAGATTCCAGATGTGGAGGTGCTTCTCAGGTTGTAGTGTGATAAGACGTGAATAAATGTCTTCCAGGCCATGGGATTGGGCGTGTCCAGATCAAATCTCCACCATCAGTGATCAATTCTATTCAATGTTAGACTGGACATCAAGGGCGGAAAACATATAATTTGTTGAAATTCTCTTTGTTGGAAAACTTTTGCTCTGTGAAGTGAGTTCATTAAATGTGTAGTTATCAAGCACCTACTATGTGTTTTGTTCTGGCTATTGAGGATCTATTGGTGAACAAAATAAAGAGGATCCCTGATCTAGTGGAGTTTGAAATATTGTAGGGGAGAATCAACAAACAGGTCAATAAATACGTGAATAAGATGATTTCAGATAATAAATGCAATAAAGAAAACAAAAATTGGGTTTTCTGATGAAGAATTATGAGAGGGGGTGGTTTTAGATGCTTTGAGAAAAACTCTCTAAGGTAACGACATTTAAGAATATGATTAGCAAGAAAGAGGCAAATATGTAAAGATCAGAGGGAAGGTCATTTTAGACAAAGAGGAAATGCAATGACCCAAAGGCATGTGTGAGTGTGTGAAATCAAGTTGCAGAAGGAGCCCACCAGCTGCTGTTGGGAGTAAGCAAGAGGGACAGGATGAAGTCCAGGAGGTGATGTGATGGGTACCAGGTCTTACAGGACCTTGAAGGTTCAAAAGGAGGTTGGATTTTATTCAAGGTGAGCTGAGAAACATCAATGGCTTTCAAGTGAGGGAAATGACATAATCCATGTTATAGACTAAAAGGATCATCCTGGAAATGGATTGTAGAGAGGCAAGAGTGAACGTAGAGAGAAAAGTTGGAAGGCTACTTCAGTAGTGAAAAATGTGAGCAGTGCAGAGCATCTTTTTTCAAACTCACACGGCCTTGGGGGTGCCAGTTTGAAGAGGTAAATTCTTTGTCTCCGGCAGGGAAGGGAGCAGTTTCCTGGCTGTCTCTGGCATCACGTAGAGAAGACGTTGTGTTTGCTTGACCTTGACCAATTTAGTGGTTCCAAGATTCTGTATCACCTCATCCAGGCTGGACTGTGAACCTAGAGAGGAACAGAGGCAGGAGAGAAGTAATGGCCCATTTAGAAGCTACAATCAGTTTCCCAATGGACATCTGCAGGATTTAAAGTCAGGCAGTGCTGCTTCCGGTGTTACTAAAAACCATGTGACCATGGCCATGTCACTCCCTGAGCATGTTTTCTCTTACTCAAAACAGAGATAATACAAGAAATCCCGACTACACCACTGTGAAATCAAAGGAGCAGTGGTATTTAAAAAATAGCAGCCAACTTTGCATGTGCTCATATTACATGCCCAGGTATTGGTCTAACACCACATTTAATTCTTACATTGACTCCATGTTATAAGTACTTCCATTATCCTCATTTTTTATATATGAGGAAACTGAATAATAGATAAGTTACATCACTTGCTCAAGATCACAAAGCAAGTAACAGGCAGAGAAAGGTTGTCACCTGAGGGAGTCTGACTCTGGAGGGCGTGCTCACAACCATGGTAGTTGTTTTCATGACCTGAGAGGTGCTCTATGGTACAAGGAGCTGTCACTCTTATTGTAGGCATGGAAGGCCAGAGGGGGAGCTCTGCTCTCACACCTAATCACTTTATCTTAAGGAATCCTTAATATGTCTGCAAAATATATCACGAATCCTCAGCTAACAGTTTCTTATATCAACTCCATAGTTAGCAACCTTTGAATTCCACTCCGCTGAAGACGTGCTGTCAACTGATACAAGGAATGAAGAAGGAATCAAGCTGAGTGTCTGGGGTTTGGTAAAAGGAAGTAAAGATTATAGGGGAATGCTCTTGGGATGAATAGTGACCCTACTGGTATGGACATGAGCAGTCCCAGCAACCAGCACACATCCCAGATCTCTTACTTACTTTGGATCTGCAAATGTTGTTTCCAATTGATGATATCTGATGCGGCAAGGACTTCTTGACAGTTCTTGGGATCCTTAGAATAGATTTGGTAGGAGTTGGTATAGTGATCAAAGTCGTCTGTCATCTCCTGTTTGGTTGGGTAACATGGAATAAATCAAATTGATTATATCCAGTGGTTGGAATACTTGCGTTTAGTATTTCATTACACTGTGCTTAAATATTTACAAACTTAAATATTTATATTTTTCTCAACATTCTATCATTATTCCTGAATCATCTACATCATGAGACCAAGTCAGGGATTTAATCAATTATTTAATTTGTGATTAAGAAAAACTTGCTTAGGGCCAGCCTGGTTGTGTCTTGCTTAAGTTCGTGCACTCCACTTCAGCAGCCTGGGGTTCACGGGTTCAGATCCTGGGTGTGGACTTCCGCACCGCTTATCAAGCCATGTGGTGGCAGGCATCCAACATGTAAAGTAGAGGAAGATAGGCATGGGTGTTCGCCCAGGGCCAATCTCCCTCAGCAAAAAGAGGAGAATTGGCAATGGAGGTTAGCTCAGGGCTAATCTTCCTCACCCACAAAAATAAACAAATAAATAAAAACTTGCTGAAGTAGATATTTGTATGTCACATTATGATTTCAAATCAACCAAAGGTGCACCAATTATAGAAGAAAGTGTGCTTCTATAATTCTGTAATTCTCAGGAGAAAGAAAGAAAGAATTATTTTCAAAGGCAAGCTTCCACTGCAATAGTAAATCTTATTTTATTTCAAAGAGTCTCAGAACAAATGGATTATGAACAAGACAATTTTTAAATTGATAATTCTAACCTTGTATTAGAATTTTCACTTACACATGATAAAGCTATGCAAAACAAAGACACATGGTGTCTTTAAAACGTAAACCACAATGAACTGTTGTTTAAAAAGAATTCACATGCCCAGCAACATTGAAACACAAAATTTATCCAAAGAGATCTTCTCAAAGTTATCAAATAAGAGATGGGATTATTTGAAGATGAAGGAAGGAGCCAGAGAACAACTCAAGGGTAAAAGAGCTGGGGTGTTGCATGGAAATGCATTCATCACGTAGCATTAATGCCACTGATGATCTGTGCTTTTAAAATCACATAAAGAAAGCAAATATTATTCCATTTTTAGATTTCAATAATTAATTTAATTAGCTTAATTTTTGAATTGTGTTTAGGTTGATTTTTTTTTTTTTTCGTGAGTAGGACTAGCCCTGAGCTAACATCCGATGCCAATCCTCTCCTTTTTTTTTTCTTGAGGAAGAGTGGCCCTGGGTAACATCCATGCCCATCTTCCTCTACTTTATGTGGGTCGCTGCCACGGCACGGCATATCAAGCGGTGTGTTGGTGCGCACTTGGGATCTGAACCTGTGAACCCCGGGCTGCCGAAGCAGAGCACGAGCACTTAACCACTTGCGCCACCAGGCCGGCCCCTAGGTTGATGTTTTTTAAAAATACTATACATTTAAATTTTATTTGTAAATAATTTATATTAAAATGATAGTATCTGGTTACATATTTTTGCATGCTGGAATTTTTATTTGATATTTTTCAATATGCTTCAAACGTATTTGCACTTGAAATGTATTATTCTCTTAGTTTAAGTGATTTTAAAAGTCTAGTACTGAAAATATATTCCCAAATACAGTCATTGTAATTTGTTCTTTGTATTTTCCTAACATTCTTCATATTTACCTTCACATATTTTTAGCTGTTGTTTTCTTTGCTTAGAATGCATCTTCTGTTCTTCTCAGCCTGTCAAAGCCTATTAATCTTCAAAACCAAGTTTTGGGGAAATGTCGACCAGGAAGGCTGTCTACTTCTTTCCCTGCATCCCCTGACATTTATAGATTTAATTATCTCTTAGCCAGTGCTACTTCTGTATCTTGTATGTTCTTGTACATTTTTGTGCATTTTCACACTGTGTTGTGATTTATTTACTTTCCTCCAGGCTGTGAGCTTCTTGAGGACAAGGACTTGTTCACCATCACTGTGATTCATTTCTTTATCCTCACGGCCCACCACATTGCCAGTTGTACGGTAGGCATATAGCGAATAAGAACAGACAAGCATATTCATTCCACATCTGGCACCTTACCTGCTCCTGAGGGCGGATAACCACTGTCCTAAAATCAGGCCACTTGTCCACCAGGGCCTTGAGCTTGAACGGGTTTCCCTGATTCATGTGGAAGACGGTCCCATAAACCTGCAGCATCCCGAGAAAGCGAGAGGGTCGGCTTATTAGGAAGGGATGGCAAAGTGTATTGTTTGAACAGAACAAGGATTATTTCTATGAAATCAGGGAAAGTAACTGATAGTACACCTAGTTCAAACAATCTTTAGGTTCTACTTTATTACTCCAAATGGAAATACATTTTCGGGTCAAACCATGAGAATATCATATGAATATGGATAAATATCCAGATAAATAAAATGAATAAATTAAAAATCATGCACTATTACATTGTAGAATTTAGTGTTTTACCTTTCCTTTTTACTTTATTTATCTACATATACACACACAATTTTTAAACAATGAAATTACCTAATAAATATTAAGTTAACATCTATCCCCTCCCACATACAGACATACACACACTATACTATGGGCATATTTTCATGTCAATAAATCTACATAATCGTTTTTAATGACTGCATACTATTCATTACATCGAAAGATTCTATTCATTTTTCCTATCTCCTATTGCTGGTCATTTCAGTTTTTTCTAATTTTTTAGTTTAAAGGTTTATTCTTCAAGGAACATTTATTTTGCATAAATCTTTGCAAATATGCCTATTATTACTAATTTTATAAGGGGAATTTCTGCGTCAAAGATCAACTCTTTTAAAGATTTCTTTTTTCTTACACATATCTCCAAATTACTTTCCAGAAAGGTTAAATGAGCTCTTGACTATTTAATAAGTAGAGACAGAGCATAGTTTGGTGACCAAAGTCCGAGATACAGTGTAGTTTGGTGACCAAAGTCCAAGAACCTCACACATTGAGCAATCTGTTTAGCCTTTTCCACAAACATCTGTTCAAACATCGGCGCCCACAAAAAGAACATTGAAGAGGCTGAGAAAGAGAGATCTTCCAAATTGGAAGGGGCCCTGTGGTTGTGGGGAGAGGAAAAACAGCAGTCCATATCACGGTGGACCTTGAGACCTAAGTGCAGTTGGAAACATGATGCCTCAGCAGATGTTATGGAAAGACGCCAAAGACCAAGGACCAATGGAATGATGAACATTTCAATGACCAAAGACCACAACTCACCCTGTGCTTCCCTACATTTACCCTGAAATGTTTTGGTCAGACCTATGGAGAAAGGAGGCAAACTGATTTTACTGAGTTTTTAAGAAATTATTAAATTTCCTGCCATCAGCAGGGGCTCAATATAAAAAATAAATGCAGTTTTAGGAAAAATAAAGAACTTACTTTTTTAAACATTGGAGTTTGGAACCAGTGACATTCATATGCACTAGATTAAAAATAAGTGAAGTCACTCTTTTTATATGCACATGGCATCATCACTAAGTCAGAACATAGTGACCCAGGCAGCCACTACAAATTGAATGAATTAGAGTTGACATGTGAGATGAACTTATTCAGTGTCTACTATTTGGAGAGTGAGATGGGTAGTCCGTCAGGCCATGATACACAAATCTTTCTGTCACTTGAGACTCAGTGAGTATTGAATGGGAATGAGTTTTAGGTTATACCTTTGTAACAAGAACCATTCATACAAATATTCTAGATTTCTGTTTACGCAAAAAACTGTGTCATCAAAGAGTCAACTGAGGGGAAAGGAGAACTCACTAAAGTTGAGGATCTACTATTGAGGGGTACTTTGCCACACGATAGAGTTAGGCTAACCGTAGTGCCAAGAGTTTTCTCAAAAAAGTTGGAATCCACTTAACATACGAAGTGAAGAACAATTAAAACCCAAGAGATCTACCCTACAGAACATGCAAGAAAAAAATTTTAATCTGGAAAACTTTAAAGCAGCCACTCAAGATAAAAATATGTCAGTCCACAGAGCATCTAACTGATTTACTACCTTGCCCTCCTAAAAAGATGAAAGGTCATTATCTGTAGGATGAGTTACTTCATTGCATATGATTTCTAGTTGAAGGCAGTTAAATGTTAATACAGACAAATGTTAGGTGATGCCTACCAAAAAAGATGATTTTAGTTTTAGCATGATTGATCTGGAGTCACTCTTTCCAGTAGTAATTAAACAAGTATGCACTGAATCTAAACCTAGTAAAGAAAATTCTGATTATTTCCTTTTTCCCAAATGCACACTCACCCTGGTTAAAGGCAGTAGGTCCCTTTGGAGAAGACTGGGAGAAAGATTGACAGGATACATTTTTGGCAGCTTGGGTGGTCATTGCTCAAGTGCACCATCCTTCCCTTCATTCAAGGAGTTCTGGGTCTGTAAACCGGCTCAAGTCTGGGAATTAATTGAGAGGATGTGACTCTCTGTTTTTATGATTCAAGTTAGACTTTTTCTTTTTGGTCAGGAAGATTAGCCTGGAGCTAACCTCTGTTGCCAGTCCTCCTCTTTTTGCTGAGGAAGATTGGCCTGAGCTAACATCTGTGCCCATCTTCCTCTGTTTTATGTGGACGCCTGCCACAGCATGGCTTGATAAGTGGTGCGTAGATCTGCACCCAGGATCCTAACTGGCAAACCCCGGGCCACTGAAGCAGAGTGTGTGAACTTAACCACTATGCCATCGGGCCAGCCCCTCAACTTAGACTTTTGAGTTTATGAAAATTACACAGTGTAGTTCCTGATATTTAGTAAGTGTTCAAGAAGGGTTGGCTCTTAATTTTGTCATTATCATTTTATTTAATCCTCCCAACAACACTGCGAGGTAATGATAACCCTGTTAAAGGTTGAGCAATGTCTACCAAAAGCATGTACTGTCTGGTTTCACTCATTTTACATGCAAGAACACTGAGACTCAGAGATGTTTAACTTTTGCAACATTACGCAGAAAACAGTGAATTTGTGGAGTCAAAACAGTTTGACTCCAGACCCTGTCTCCCTCGACAGGTGCCCCACCCTACCTCAGTCAGCAGGATCAGTGACTCGGAGTTAGACTAAGTGCCCGTGTCTTAGCTACAAATGATCCCTGTACAAGGTGGCAGAGCACCAGGAAAAGGAAGAAAAGGTAGAATATTATGTCATTCCTTCCAGCTTCCGCATCAGCTTGATCAGTGTAATAACTATTAAAGCACACCTCATACTCATGCTTGCCTAAGAAGCCCAGATGTGTGATTCATCAACAAAAGAAATGGCATTTATTTTAAAGGCAAGCCTTATAAACTAACAAGGTTTGTACCTAACGGTTTTTTTCCTGTTGTTGTCTTTTTTTTTTTTTGTGAGGAGATCAGCCCTGTGCTAACATCTGCCAATCCTCCTCTTTTTTTGCTGAGGAAGACGGCCCTGGGCTAACATCTGTGCCCATCTTCCTCCACTTTATATGGGACGCCGCCACAGCATGGCTTGCCAAGCAGTGCGTCGGTGCGCGCCCAGGATCCGAACCAGCGAACCCCGGGCCGCCGCAGCGGAGCGCGCGCACTTAACCGCTTGCGCCACCGGGCCGGCCCCTCCTGTTGTTGTCTTTTTTTTTTTCTCTTTTGGTGCTATTGTAAATGATACTGATTTCTAATTTTGAATTGCAATTGTTCATTGCTGGTATATAGAAATACAATCAATTTTTCTATTTTTTATATTGGCTTTGAATCCTATGACTTGGCTAAACTTAGTTATTATATCTAAGACCTTTTCTTTCCCATAGATTCCTTAGGAAGTTTTACATTAGACAATCATGCCATCTGTGAACAGACACTACTTTACTAATCTCTTTCCAATATGTATTCCTTTTATTTCTTTTTCTTGCCTTGTGGTACTGGCTAGGATATCCCATACCACATTGAACAGGAGTGGTGGGAATGAATATCCTTGCCTTGTTACCAATCTTAGGGGTACTATTCAGTCTTTCACTAGTTAGTATGATGTTAGGTGTAGATTTTTCCTATATGCTTTTTATCGAGTTGAAGATATCCCCTTCTATTCCTAGTTTGCTGAGAGTGTTATTTTTATCAGAAATATTACACTTGGTGAAGTATTTTTTTCTGCATCTGTTAAAGGAGGATCATACGGCTTTTCTTCTTTAGTCTGTTGATATGGTGAATTACATTGATTGATTTTTGAATATTGAACCTGCCTTGCATTCTCAAGATAAATTCCTCTTCGTTATGATGTATTATCCTTCTGATATATTGATCAACTTGACATGACGATATTTTGTTGAGGGTTTTTGCATCTATGTTCATGAGGGATATTGTTCTGTAGTCTTCTTTTCTTATAACATCCATTTCTGGGCTTGGTATCAGGGTAATTCTGGACTCTATTCTGCAAGAGTTTGTGTAGAATTGGTATTATTTCTTCTTTACGTGTGTAGTAGCAATTGCCACTGAAACCGTCTAGGCACGGAGTTTTCTTTGTTGGAACGTTTTAAATTATAAAATCAATTTCTCCAGTAGATTTAGGTTGTATATTTCTTCTTCAGTGACCTTTGGTAATTTGTGCTTTTCACAGAACATAAATTTTGAAATTTACAGGCACAGTGTTGATAATAGTACGTCCGTATTATCCTTATAATGTCTATTGGGTTTGTAGTAATGTCCTATATTTCATTCCTGATAGTGGTAATTTGTGTCTTTTCTCTTTATTTCTTGATCAGTTTGGTTAGAAGTTTATCAACGTTATTGATCTTTTCAAAGAACCAGATATTAGATACATTGATTTTCTTAATTCTTTTTCTCCCCTCCAATTTATTGGTTTCTGCGCTTATTGTTTATAATTTCCTTAATTCTTTTTGCTTTTGGGTTAATTTACTCTTCTTTTTCTACTTTCTAAGGTGGAAACTTAAAGCATTGATTTAAAACCATTATTCTTTTTTAGTATAAACACTTCATGGTATATATTTGCCACTTATCACTGCTTTAGTTGCATCCCAAAACTTTGGATATGTTGTACTTTTATTTTCAGTCAAAAATATTTTCTCATTTTCCTTGTGATTTTCAAGCATCATTTATTTGGAAGTGTTTGTATAATTTCTAAAAATTTAGTATTTTCCCGATATCTTTCAGTTTTTTAATTTTAACTTTAATTCCATATTGTTCAAGGATGTATTTGGTGTGATTTCAGTTCTCTTAAAATTCATAAAAATAGGGTATATCTTGGCAATGTTCCATGTGCACCTGAAAAATATATATTCTGCTGTTGTTGAGGGAAGTATTCTATAAATGTCAATTAGTTCAAGTTGGTTCTTAGTATTGTTCAGCTCTTCTATATAGTAAGCTTTCTGCCTATTCTATAAATTACTGAGAGAGGACTGTTGAAGTCTTTATACCTGTGGGTTTATCTATTTCTTCTTTCAGTTCTATCAGTTTTTATCTCATGTACTTTGAGCCTCTGTTGTTAGGTGTATACATTTCAGCATTTCTCATGTCTTCCTGGTGAATTGGTGCCTTTATTATAATGCAATGGTGCTCTTTATTTCTAATAATATTTTAGTCCCTTTGTAACATATATCATTGCAAAAAAAAATCTCTATGGTACCAGATCATTAATCCATTTCTTAAACATAATTTCTGTCTCACCCCAAATTAAACACAATTCTTTGCGGTTTGACGAAATAGGAGTTGACCTATTACTAATTTCAAAGAAGAATCTTAATAGTTAACCTTTCATCAGGTGCTTGATTGTTTAGGAAGAATAAATTAAACATTAACATGTTAGTTTCAGTGAACTTGGCAATTCTGGAAAAACATCCAGTGTTGCAGAACATAAATCTTGGAAGGGCACAAGGGAATGTTTTCGCGTCCTCACACAGTGAAGATCATAGTGGACTCAAATAATAGTCTTACCACTCACTATTGGTGTGATCTTGGTCAAGTCATATAACTGAGCCTCCATTTCCTTTGTGGTTCTATGGATAAAATATACCTGCCTTGCAGCAAGGTGATGTGAACTAAATGAGATGCAAGATGAGTGTCGGGCATAGACTAGGTGATGCGTGAGTGCTCGTTCTCTTTCCCACCCCTGTCATAGGCAGTTGCTTGTCTTTTTTTCCCTAAGGATGTTCCACTCTCACCTTTAAGGACTCAGGGAGGCTCTTCCTCAAGGATTTCTCTAGCATCTGCAGCATTTGTGGGCCTTGTAAGTGAAACATCTTGGCAGGTATATTAACCTAAGGAGAGGATCAAGAAACATCAAGGAATGAGAAGTGCTGCAAGACATACAACAGACACAATAGGCGGTTCTAGCTAATGGCCTGGCCTTCATACCTGCTGTTTCATTGGAGCCCCATTTACTAAACTTCTCACTAACTCCAAGGAGGAATAAGACTGGCAGAAAGCACAAGTGCCTCTTTCTGAAATTAATTTTAATACTTTTTAAACTTTAAAAAATATTTCTTAAGTTTTCATACCACTCAGAATTCCAATAATTAAGGATGCACTGATATTAACATATATATATATTATCTAAACATACATGATTGCCCTTTGAGATTAAATTTCCATCCATGATAAGCCTGACTGCCACTTAGAAACTGTATGACGTTGAGCAAGTTACTTAACTCCTCCGTGCCTTGGTTTCTCATCTATAAATGGCAATGACTATAGTACCTATCTCATAGAGTAGTTTTGACACTTAAATCAATACATAAAAGGTGCTTGGAACAGTGTCTGGGACATAGTAAGCGCTCAATTAATGATTATGATTATTATTATCATACGCAGAAGCAACAGTAAACCCACACTGTCATCCAAAAAAATCCATTGGGTGACTTTTCTTCTGTGCAACAAATTGTTGTAAGGATTAAATGGGGTAATCCACATAATCTGGCAAGTGGTAGATGAGATCATGAATATTAAGTCTTTAGCAGAGTGCCTGGCATAGAGGAGTACTCAATATGTGTAAGCCATTTTAATTATTGCTATCATTATAACTTAAATAAAGCATATCTTTTCTTGATTCTAGAGTCCCTCCCCCCAAAAAAGGAAAAAATCTTTTTGTATGGGGACAAATGAATGATGTAGCACAATATTTTGCAAACTTGACTATGTATTAGAACCATCTGAAAAAATGTTTTAAATTATTTAACCCTGCCCCTTCTACATTTTATTTAGAAGGGCTTAAGGGAGTATGAGATCTAGAAATCTATATTTTTAAAAAATCTATTCAGACTATTTTTATTTTTGTTTTTCAACTTAATTGAGTTATAATTCACATACAATAAAATTCACCAATTTTAAATGAATACTATGATGAGTTTTGGAAAATGTATATATTAGTGTAACTAGCACCATAATAATGATACAGACAATTTGAATAGCCCCAAAAGTTTACTTATGTCACATTGCAATCCATCTCCTTTTCTTACTCCCAGCAATCATTAATCTGATTTCTGGCCTATGGCTGTTCCTTTGACAAAATGTCAAATAAAATTAAACATTTAGTTTGTAACTTTTTGAGACTATCTTCTTTCACTAGCAAAATGCCTTTGAGATTGTTCAAATTGTTGCATAATTTTATTGCTGAATAGTATTCCATGGCATGGATCTACCAGAGTTTGTTTATCCAGTCTCCTCTGCAGTACATTTGGGTTGTGTCTAGATTTTGTGGTTATGATATGTGTGCACGTGAACATTCATGTACAAATCTTTGAACAGATGCTCTTATTCCTCTATGGTAAATGTGTAAAGGTGCACTTGCTTGGCCACACAGTAAGCACATGTTTAACCTTATACAGACTACCAAACTGTTTTCCCCAAGTGGCGGCACTCTTTTACATTCCCAAAGCAGTGTATGCGAGTTCCATTTGCTCCACATTCTCTCCGACACTTCCCCAGATGATTTTCCTATGCAGCCATATTCAGGAATTGTTGATATAGTAGGTAAAATCCTCAACATACCCTTCAAATCAGTAAAGCAAGAAGATTTGATGAACTAATTCTCAAGGCAGACCAAAGGCTGAGGCCAAAATGTGTTTCAATAGATGCAATATTCTGAGAGACTGACAATACTGAACGTTACCCAAGCCATCCTAGAAAACAGCAAGTGTTAAGGAAACCCATTCTCTCCCTTTGCGTTCCTAAACAGCTTACTGCAAGGGACCATCCTTCCCCCATCTGACTTGAGTCATGGATAGCCCCCTCATTAACCAATGACAAGCCCAGACACAGACCCTCCAAATTCCCAGTCTTTGCCTCACAGATGATTAGCAGAACTATGAATCACCACTGATAAATCAGAACAAAATGCTTGTTAACCAAACTTCGGTTAAGCTTCTCTCCTTCCCCTAGGCTGAGTCAGCATATAGTCTCCTCTTAACAGCCCCTACCAAGAACAGGCTGAACTTAGGGTAAAACATTCTTGGACCTGTATTGATCCAGCTGCTCTCGCATCCCACTTCCCCACACTGGATTCTCTCTAGCCCTGTTTCCTGGTCCCTCATAAACGATTAGCTTGAGTGTTTATCCCCACCAACCCCGCAGGACAAAGTGTTCTGATGTGTTCCACTTTTAGTGGATTTAACCAAAGTTTAATGAAGGTTCTGTCCTCCACACAGGGCTCTGAACTGTGACCCACCCTCAGGCTGAGCCAACGATGGCAGGCAGAAAGACTGTCCTTCGTAGACACTCCATGAACCTGGCTTACTCCTCTCTATAAAAGAACAGCCTTTTTCTGCCTGACCTAGCAGAGGTTTGTAAATCTTACAGTCTGAAAGTTCTCCCTGTTGAAATAGTCTCCACCTCCTATTATCTTTTTCTCCTCTTGCAATAATTCTTTCAAATAAAGTTTCTTCTTACCTAAGTCTGGAGTTGCTCTTTATTTAATAATACTTTGGTATAGCTTCATTATAAGTTAAATGGACTTTTGGGACTAGCCTGGAAACCTGAGTACCAATCTATTCATCCATTTGTTTACTTATTCAATAACTCAATGAATATGTATTGAGAATCTACTGTGGTGGGTTTGTAAGGTGTCACCTCAGCTAGGCTGAACTCATTTTCCTGGAATTCCCTTCCCTGCATGTTTCCGGTTGGGATGAGCCACAAGAGAGATTCCTGTGGGAGATTTGGAGGGCAGACATGAAGCAGCAGGCATTTTGTAGCAAAATTCCTGACATGAGGCAGTGGTTGGGCTAACAAGTGCTTTGCTGTCCCCCAGGTCCACCTTCAGTTTCTCTGTCACCTGGCCCAGGTGAGGGTGTTTTAGCTCCTTAATGAAGGAACCTGGCTTCTGCAGGACATCCATTCTACCAAGGTCAGAGTCAGCAAGAAGTGACCAAGTCTCTGTCCCTGTGAGCGCCCGCTTGTGCTGTGGGTTTCAGCTTGTTCTTATTCTCTCTCCCTTTAAATCCATTTTCTTTTCCCAACTACATTCTCTGTGTAACTTCAACCTTCAGCAACAGATGGGAAGAAACAGCCTTACAGAAACTGCTTAACTAGACACACAATTGCAAAAGGTCTAATCCCTGTTCTCTACTTGGATCCTGACTGATACACTTTGATCACCTCATTTACCTACCTACTTTCCTGACTCTTGGTTTAAAGTTCACTCTGGACTGTTTTTGGTGTCCATGAACTTAGCTCATCAGTGCTAGGAATCTGACTTCAACTGGCTCCTTCTCTGCTCACTTTGGCTTCCTAACTCTCTGGCTACTGTGTTCAGGGCCTTCTCTTCTCCAGCTTGACCTCTGGGAACACTGGTCCTTTGGGAAGATTAAGTAGAATCTGTACTTGCAGAAATGGTGCTGGTGTTAGTGTGTTTCTATTGGCAATCACGCTCCAGTTACTAATGATCTCATTACATTCTTTTGATTCTGTTGCTTTAATTTGTAGAGAATTTTTTGACAATTAATGTTTTGATTTTGTCATGTGTGTTCCTTTTTCCTCATGTTTTTTGTCAGTTATATGGGGACAAAAACAGTCCTTTCACTTAACCTTGAGTTTCCTTCATGATTTGTGGGGAGGAGACTCTTGAGAACCACTAAGCAGTGCTTGCATCTTTTTAAAAAACTTTTTCCAGCCTTATTGAGGTAGAATTGACATGTAACATTGTGTAAGTTTAAGGTGTACAATGTGATGATTTGATACACATATACATTGCACAATGATGCCACAAAATGTTTAGTTAACACTTCTATCACATAATTACTTTTTGTGTGTGTGTGAGAACGTTTAAGATCTACTCTCTTAGCCACTTTCAAATATATAATACGGTATTGTTAATTATAGTGACCATGCTGTACCTTAGGTCCCCAGAATTTATTTATCTTATAACTTGAAGTTTGTACCATTTGACTAGCATCTCTCCATTTCATCCAACCCCAATCCCCTTGCAACCACCATTCTACTCTCTGTTTCTATGAGTTCAGCTTTTTTAGATTCCACATATAATAAGTGAGATCATACAGTATTTGTCTTTCTCTGTCTAACTTACTTCACTTAGTGTAATGCCTTCAAGGTCCATCTGTGCTGTCACAAATTGCAGGTTTCCTTTTTTACTCATGACTGAATAATATTACATTGTATACATATCCCATGACTCCTTTATCCATTCATCTGTCTATGAATACTTAGTTTGCCTCTATGACTTGGCTATTGTGAATAATGCTGCAATGAACACGGGAGTACAGATATCTCCTAACGATAGCGATTTCATTTCCTTCACATATATACCCACAAGTGGAACTGCTGGATCGTATGGTAGTTCTGTTTTTGAATTTTTTGAGGAACCTCCATACTGTTTTCCACAGTGGTACCAATTTACAGTCCCACCAAAAGTGCAGAAAGGTTCCCTTTTCTCCACACCCTCACCAGCACTTGTTATCTTTTGTCTTCTTGATGATAGCCATTCTAACAGGTGTGAGGTGATATCTCATTGTGGTTTTTTTTTTTGGCAAGTTCCAATTTTTATTAGATTCAAAATACATTCAATAATATAATCAGAATAAACATAACACAGAGAAGACTTTTTTTTAAAAAGGTATCAATATTTATTGAAAATGTACATATGATGATTAATGTGGAAAGGCATTCTGACTTTTGCAACTTTTCTTTTTGTTTGCCAATCATAATTTAACAAAACCCTAGGAGCTAAACAGTAATTCCCCATACTAAATACCTATACTCACAATTTAAACAAACACAATGTATAAGAAGATTTAAAATTTTTAATATGACAGATAACCTTGCTTCTGGTTAATTTCTCTAATCTATACTGAATTGATGACAATGCTATTTGCAGGCAATGATGTATATCTAAAGTGTTTCCACATTTGTTAAATAAAACTCATAATATAGAGCATTCTCACACAAGTATGTTGGCAGGAAAGGTAGGCTTGATGAATTGTTAACAGTAATTTCATTGAGCTTAGGATACTAGCTTTTAATTTTTATCCAAAATAAATACTATTTTTCAAAGTTAATCTGCAAAACTTCATCAGTAGCCAGTTTCAACAATTTTTCCTATATTTTTAGTTACATTTACATCTTTATTTATTTATTTTTGGTTCCTTGAACTTTTTATTTACTTATTTTCAATTGAGCTATAATTGACAGACAGTATTATATTAGTTTCAGGTGTTCCACATAATGATTTGATATTTGTATATACTGTGAAATGATCGCCACAACAAGTCTAGTTATCACTGTGGTTAGTTATCATTGTGATTTTGATTTGTATTTCCCTGGTGATTAGTGATGTCGAGCACCTTTTCATCTATCTGTCGGCCATTTGTATGTCTTCTTTGGAAATGTCTCTTGAGGTCCTAGGATTGTATGCTCTTGGGTTGTATGAGTTCCTTATAAATTTTACATATTAACCTCTTATCGGATATATGGTTTGCAAACATTTTCTCCCACTTTCCATAGGTTTCCTCTTCATTTTGCTGATAGTTTCCTTTGCTGTGCAGAAGCCTTTTAGTTTGATAGAGTCCCACATGCTGATTTTTGCTTTCATTGTCTGTGCCTTTGGTGTCATATCCAAAAATCATTGCCAAGACTAATGTCAAGGAGTTCTTCCCGTTTTCTTATAGGAGTTTTATGGTTTCAGGTCTTACATTTAAGTCTTTCATTCATCTCGAGTTAATTTTTGTGAGTGGTGTAATATCAGTGGTTGTGTCTGATTGTGACTGCTGGGGGCAGAGGCTGAGACTAGTAGGATTCACACAAGTCCTGTAAGTGATTTTTCTGTGTTTTCCATCAAAGCACAGTTTATTAGTTTCCTCTGTTGTCCTTCTCTTCTATGAAAGACCATGGAATATTTCTTTACCTCAGCATCTGATTTAATACCTCTGGTCTTTCTTCATTGTATTTATGCTCTACCTCAAGACAGCTTTCAAAATTCAGCTTTTATTCTTCTGTCAAAGTTTTACTGAAATGTCAGTTTTCCCCCATCGACTCCCTCCGCTCCCTCAATCCAAACAGAACAAATGACTCTCTTTTCTGCACTCTCCTAGAATCATGTACATATTTAAATTACAAAACTTGTTACAATGAATTACAGTTTACCTTCTAGATTGTGAATCCTCTGGGCAGGGATTCAAATTATTTATTCTCTTATTCTAAACATTCATGACACTCTCTGAAACCCAGTACGGACTCAGTAAATATGTTTAATGATTGAATGTATGAAGTATTTATATTAAGCTAACCATCTATTTAGTCACTCCAATTACCAAGGGCATAGACTCATTCATTCATTCAACAGGTACCTATTGAAGGCCTACTATGTGCTGTGTGTGGGAATTTGTACCAGATCCTTCTTTGAAAAAAGCCCCAGACTAGAATAGAGGGACCTGTGCCGTGTCTTGAAAGGTCTCAGACGGTAGAAGTATAACATTTCTGAATATTAATCTGACATTTTAGCTATGGGCATCTCACAAAAATGTTACATGAAAATAAGAAGCAAAGCTGAGTCTGATGCCAGATTAATGGGGATTTATATTGATGTATTGCAAAGTACATTTGGGATTACATTCTGCTCATGCACAAACACACACACACACACATACACACTGAAAACACAAATGATGTTCAATAAATGCAGTTGACTAAAACTGAGGAGACCCAAGGGAGCTGGCACATTATCAATGCTGGCAACAATAGGCAAATTCCTATAAAGGGCACTTTGAAACCTTTGATGTAGCCATTCCAGTACTTGGAAATTATCCAAAGAAAACAATTCAAATGAAGAAAAATGCTCTATGAAAAATTTTGTAAAGCAATGTTAACTTATGGGGAAGTAGTGGACACAATCTCAGTGTCTCTCTATAAAGATAATCTACATAAATAACGATCTGCCATTATTTTACTACTATAAAATCCATTAAAATGAAAGTTATGATATACATGTTGCTATATGGGAGACTCTTAAGATGACCAAGAAGAAGGTAGAAAATGACAGTACAGCTCACATTTTTTAAATTATATCTATTTTTATGGTTTTAATTAGCAATTAATCTCATCTGTATTATAGTATTTGTACTAGAATCTACTTTGTCCCTTTGAAACTTGAAGTGGGGCACTTAATTTCCCTGGTCATCAGATATTTAAAGAAAAATTTCATTACCTTAGAATATTTCTAGAGGATAAAATAAGACAATGTTTGCACAGTATGTCTACAAATCGTATTATATAAATGTGACCGGAAAAAGAACATTTCTTCTAAAAGGCTGTTACATTTTCTATTCTCCTTATGCCAATGGCAAGTTCCTAAAACTCTCCACATTTATTTAATTCAGAACAAAAGTCCTGGCTTTATCCAGCCAAGAATTCCTTACAGAACTAGAATACTGCCCAATACACAGTGGGTGCCTGATACAGGTTCCTCAAATAGAAGAACATCCTTTCCCTCTGGCGTAATTCTCTACACAAATGAGCTGAGAAATCCGTATCCACATCCAACAGTAGCATTTAGATTCATCCCACTACAGTGGGGAAGCAAGAGGAGATGAGGAGAATGAAAGCAATGATTCTCCTCTGTTCTCACCTGCAAAGCTGTCTTCTCATTCAATCTCTGCAGAGATCCCCAGGAAAAGACAAGAGGCAGCAGACTATTCCAGAAGATGAAATATACCGTCGGTATAGTGGTCTTGAAGAGTGTACTTTGATCTGTTTTCTCCAAAAACTGCTGACCTGAGGTTTTTAATAGAAGCAACGCACCTGACTGTGTGAACTTCTGGCAGCAGAGTGTGAAATGGAGTCCCTCCCTTCAGGTCTCATGTTCAGGGAGGTGACTCAGTAACATTGAGAGGTTGGCAGCGTGCCCTCTGAGGCTCTTTTCCCAGAAGGCTGAACTGCTTTCTGGTCCTAAAGTTCCCGCCATTACTCAGCAACTCTGAGTTGTAATACAGCTGCCTAAGAACTGGGAGGTACGTGTATCTGTATAAGAAATACCTCTTTCGTTCCCTCGCCTTTCACAAGTACCTGCAGCAGAAGCAAGAGACAGCTAGTGTTCAGATTCTATGTATAGAATCAGAAGTATTTTCTTAACCATAAGTAAAGAAATTACTTATTTAGAAAGTCAAAACGGTTTAGGACCCTCCCCTTTTAGAATAAGCTCAGTGAACCTCAAGCAAGATAAACAGAAACAAAACCACATTCAGACACATCATAATTAAACTACTAAAAACCCAATACAAGGAGAAAATCTTAAAAGCAGCCAGCGAAAAAGATGTATTACACATAGGGAAATAAAAATACAAATAATGGCTGACTTTCAGAAGATATATAATAAGGTCTAGAAGATAATAGAATGACATTTTTTAAATGCTGAAACAAAAATAACTCTCATCCTAAAATTGCATATCAAACAAAATATCCTTTCAAGATGGAGGCAAAATATAATCATTTTCAGATAAAGAAGACAGACCTGCCCTACAAAGAAGAAAGTCTGTAGGCCTAAAGGAAATGAAATGCAGTGAAATTTTTGGAATTGCAGTAAGGAAGGCAGAGTATAAAAATATAAAAGAGTTTAAAACTTATTTTTGTTTCTGAAATTCATTAAAAATGAATTGACTATTTTTTTTTTTTTTTTGGTGAGGAAGTTTAGCCCTGAGCTAACATCTGTTGCCAATACTCCTCTTTTCGGTGTGGAAGATTGGTCCTAAGCTAACATCCGTGCCCATCTTCCTCTACTTTATAGGTGGGACGCCTGCCACAGCCTGGTTGATAAGCGGTGCATAGGTCCACACCTGGCATCCGAACTTGAGAACCCTGGGCCGCCGAAGCAGAGGGTGTGAACTTAACAACTATGCCACTGGGCCAGCCCCAACAATTGACTATTTTTAATTCAAACATAAGAATTGTATACTACAGAGTTATAGCATATCTAGAAGTAAATTATTTAACAATAGCAGAAGGGGGAGGAAATGGAATTATATTGTTGTTAAGTTCTTATATGTGAAGTGGTGTGACATTAATTCAAGATAAAATGCAATAAGTTAAGAATGCATATTCACAACTGTTAGAGGTCTATGCCATCAGAGCGTGACATTCCCCTGGGAAGTGTAAGACTAGTTGGAATTTCTCTCTCTGTGTCTCTCTTGCTGCATGTTAAAAAGCCCTGTACTGGCAGCAAATCACAACCGTAATGAGAACCAACCTTAGGATGAAACCAATGGTGATCAAAAAAAGAGAAAGAACCTGGCTCCTTGATGACGTCATTGGGCTGCTGATAGACACCAGCCTCAAGCCTGCTCTACATTTGGACTTTTCAGTTTTGTGAGATAAATTTCCTTATTACTAAGGCCATTTTGAATCAGCGTTGTTGTTTTTTTCTTGCTTGAAGCCAAAAGCATCTAAACTATTATACCAAGTGACAATATCATGAAATCATTTAAATTGTGTTTATCAAAGATTTTAACAACATGGGAAATGTGTAAGTCATAACAGTAAGAATAAAAAAGTTGAACACAAAATGTTAATATTTTTCTTTCAAGCGTTTGAGAAACTAAAGGATCTAATATTATTTCATAATCTTCTATTATACACCAGACACCGTGTATGTTAGCCTTATTTATATTCTTCCTTATGTAATCTTCATAAGTGTCTATGAAATTTCATTCATTCATTCATTTATTTATTCATTCATTATTTATATTCATCCATTACTTATTCTTTCAGCAGGTATTAACTGATAAGTCTGTGGCTAGGTCTTTCAACTAAAGTTTCAATATGTTCTTTGCCTTCATGGAATTTACTTTGCAGTGCTGGGGAGCGGACAAGCATTTAAGAGATAATTGTACAAGTATTTAATTGTATTTGAGACAAGTTACATGAAGGAGAAATACAGGGTGGTAAGAGAACATACATACATATCAGGGGAAACTGATTCAGTTGGGTTAATGGTGGATGGGTCATGGAAAACTTCCCTTTGGAAGTCATCCTTACGTTCATATCTGAAGGCTGCACAGGTGTTTTCAGGGATGGAGTAAGAATAGGCATAAAGAACCAGAAGAAAACCTTAGGATTAGAGGGAATTAGACTGTGTAGTTTCTGAGGTCTGTCCCAGTTCAAACATCCAAAGATGTGGCTTAACAGTGGCTACCTTTGCACATCACAGGTATCATAAACTTATCAGACAAAAGCAAGGGGCAGGTATGATAGAAGTTGTATGATAAATATTCTTTGACTTCAACAGACTAAGATGATTTGTGGTCACCAATGGAGCTAACCCGAGTAGAGGTACATTTCCACTGATGCCAGCCCCAGGGTGCAACTCAGAAACCTGAACACTTCATGATCCTTAGGGTTTGTTCATTTTTCTCTGTCACATGTCCATAAAATGGGATGCCTGCTCACTGAAGTGTCTCACTGTGTGTCCTGTGACCCACCCTGATAAACCATAGAGGTGGAGACTAGGGTGGGTAAAAGCCATTCTCACATCTCAGGACTGCTCCATCACATTCCAGGAGATGGAGTATCCTTCTGGGCTCAGTAGGCCAGGAAATGCCAGATGCAGGGCTGGACCAAACTCAGACTGGATTCATTCTGACCAAATTTCCAGCTACTGTTCACCAGTCTTGCATGGAAGACCTCTAGTGAAAAGATTTTGAAGCCCACGTTTGCTTTGCAAAGAAAAATTCCCAAATGAGAACCATGTGATGTAGAGATGAAGGAAGAACATTTGGATTCTGGCTCATTCTGTCATATATCCTGCACATATGCCCACAGGTTCCTCCTCATATCTGAACTCCATCACTCTACATCCAAATTCAACCATAGTCCCTCAATTCATATCTCAAACTAGCCATTCATAGGCATGAGAATCCAAACCAATTTATCCCTAGACCTCCCTCCTCTCCAAAACATCCCAAGCAACTCTACCCTCTGGTGCAATTTTAACTCCTTGGGCTATTGAGCAATCTATTTACAGTAAACAGAGGCACCCAAGGTCTATTCTCACATTTTTTGTTCTCCATTTTTGAGCTGGGTACCTTAGAGGAAGCTCAAACTAGATTTTTTGGGGAATCTCCTCTGAGTTGGTTTGGATACCATCCAATAAGCAGATTTCTCACATGGTCCACTTGCATTAACTTTAAAGCTCCAGTCCTTCTTGTCACCTGATCCATACGCCTCTGACAACCCTAACAGATAATAACAACAAACAACGACATGGAACGTTGATTGAACGTTCACTGTGTTCTAGGCTCTGTGAGAAGCACTTTTTGTGCATTATCTGTTTCAGTCATGATTACATCTCTGTAAAGAAGCTGCCATTATTGTCCTTGTTAAGATGTGAGAACTCAGGCTTAAAGAAGAACCCTCAAAAAGAGAAGAAATGTAGCCGAGGCATTAACTCAGTACCCTTCTCTGTCTCCCATCCCACATATCCCTACGTCTATTTTATGGGCCAAGAATTTAATTTTAGCAAACTTTGAAAATTTTAACATTTTTCAAATTCTCCTCCATAGGCCTTTAATTTACTCTGTATTCAGTGATTTTTCCCCTTCCTGTTTGGAAAAAAATTAAATAATAAATTGTTACTGTTATATACCACTTTCGAGTAAGTCAGACGAAATTATCTGTGCCCCGTTTGTGAAACAAACACAGAGATAATTGCAGATACCCTCAAGTGTCTGTAGGAATTCACAGATGAATTTTAGTTGCACTGATGCAAGACTGCTTCTCTGCCACTCACAGGTAAGACCAAAGAAGAAATGGTAGACACCTTCAGAAGCTATTGGAAACACCACGTATCTCCCAGGAAGTAGACAGAGGCTCAAGGCTCTAGGGCTCTAGACTTGCAAGGCATAAACAAGGAAGACACTCCTCCACTTTGGGTTCAGATACAAGGGAAAAGGTTCAGGAGCACTGGCATCAGTCTTCATTCTAAGTGTTTTCCTCTGGGTGCTGGGCTGAGGTGCTGGCAATGACAACAGAAGCAGCATTGTCTGGTGGCTCAGAGGGAGGACGATGGGGCCAAACTAAGAGGGTTGAGATCCTGACTGCACCATCTACCTACTGTGTGACCTTGGACAAATTATTTCATTTTCCATGTCTCTGTTTCTATATCTAGAAAGAGGAGTAAACAATAGTACTTACTTTGTAGGGTTTCGAGGAAAAATTCAGTGTTCTTTCTGTGCTCGGGCACGGGTGAGATGGTCGGTATGTCTTTCCTTACCTAAGAATGGTCTGTCCTTAACTGGAATTCAGGCAAGTGCGTTGCCTTGTGCCCGCAGATCCCTAATGAGTTCCAGAAAATGTATGATATTATAGCTTATTCAGCCTTTTCTCACCATTAGTGTGGGAAAAGTACTTTTTTACAGCTTTCTAAATCCTAGGTAGGCATAGAAATAGGATTGTATCTTTTCTTAATTTAGATATGAAGAGTTATAATTGCTCAGACAATAATTGCTTAGACAAGTTCCTGTTACATTGTAAGCACATATAAATGTTTTATTAAATACAGAAAGAATTTACCTAATACAGTGCATTATGCATATGCAAATATGCATAAAAATATCCGGTAGAAATAATTATTTTCCCAGGGTTCTCGGTCCAGTACCTTTCCCTAAGCTCATACTCATGAGATGATGGAGACAAAAATTTCCTTAAAAGTTTTCATGTTGTTCTACTGAGGAACTGTATGTCCCTCCCCACAACCCTAAAATCTCTCGTTAAATCCCTGAATTCATTAAAGTCCCAAAACTCATTTTGGACTTTTCTGACTAGTTTATCCCATACACCTGTGTGTACATACTTACATCACAGTGTCAGATAAGGCTTGCCTCGATCTGGAACTCCTGCTACCCAAAAATAAGTACATGATAAAATGTTATCAAAATATAGCCAGATAGCCGAATACCAACATAGGCCTTGATAACAGATAAAAGATATAGAAGTGAATTACCTCCATCTTCTCAAGAGCTGAATTTGGAGTGGAAGAAAGATCTTTCTGTTGGATGAACCAGAAATCTTGATGGAGCTTAAAAGACGTGAGAAAACCAGACTGGGCTTACTTCCTGAAAATGTTTAAAAATATTTCCCATTGTAAGATGGGGAGAAAAAGTTCTAAGCCATGAAAGTAAGAAAAATGAGTTTGCAAAATCCATATTTCTTGAAGACTTGTTGAAGGAAGTGGCCATACTTAGTATCTGAAAGAAAAAGCTTGTTGCTTGGTGTTTTTCAGGCTGGTGGTGTGGGAGCATGGCAAATTCTCTCTTGTCTTAGAGGTGGGACTTTCTCAGCATCCCTGTCCCTTCTTCCCATAGCAGCCAACCTCAGCCTTGCCTCTATGGCAAGTATTGCACCGAAGAGTGTTCTCTACCATCCCCACCCCCCAGGGTGATAGCATATATTTACTAGTGTTGGAATAGGATCCTGGGCTCAGGACAATTTCCTGCCTTTTCCAGGGGTATAGGGCTTTTATTTATGTTACTTTTCCCCAGCAACAATGAGTGTTTACTCGTGCCTTGGGAGTGCCAGAGTTTGTGGCCTCTCTCACGGCAGCTTACACGTTTTGCTCCACAAGAGAAGAGAGTCCAGACAGGGGCTGGGTTTCATTTCTTCCCACAGTAATGTTCCTTGCAAAACCAAGGGAGGTACTTTCTGGTCTTCTGCTTGTCCCCAGTATTTAATGTTAGCACATGGGGAAGGCTCATGGAAAAGAATCTTGTGTCTGGTCACCACTCCCAGGGGTTCTATATTGTCACGCTAGCTCACATTCAACCTTTAGCAATTTAATAAAATTTAAATTGATTTCTTCTTACCTGCTTATATGGAAGCCATCTTGCTCTTCCTATGCTCTGCCACAGGTGAGACAGTCTGCGTATCATTCCTTGTCTCAGAAGAGCCTGTCCTTTCTTGGAATTCAGGCTACTTGGTTGTTCTGTGGCCTCAGATCCCTAATGAATTCCCCAAAATTTATGATTTTGTAGTTTTATCTAGCTTTTTCTCATCCTTAGGGTGAAAGCCATGCTCTTTCCAGCTTTTAAGTCCTAAGCAGAAGCAGAAGTAAGATTATCCTTTCTTAATTTAGATATGCACTGTTCCACCTTAGTTGGTGTTAATCTAGAAACTACATGAAGGGTTAGCAATCGTTGGCAAAACAAAACAAAACAAAACAAAAATTTTCAAGGCTACGCCACTACTCATAACTAGTTGGACTATATAATTTTAACTGATTCTTTGCGTGGTGGGGGCAGTTGTGGTCTGCTATTTATTTTGTCAGCTAAATTGAAGGCTAAATATAATGTGACCACCCTACATGTTCATCTCCTTTTGGTAAGAGCATTAATTATTGAGTCTATTTCACCATTTATAATGTGTACCCTCAAGAAGATTTTTTCACTTCAAATTCTTTGTAAGGAGAAGTAGTCCACTAAGGATGTTGGACAGTCAAACACTAGAAGGGGCTGAGATCCTCAGAGACTAGTACTCTTTATCCTTAACTGGCACAGAAGAGCCAGATTCCCACAAGGGCAAAGAAATCAGACACTCCTCAAGAGAGTGACCAACTTTAGTGGAGCTGCAAATTTATTTTCTCTGGGTTTTGACATGACAAACAGTCTCAGTTACATCTCAAGAGTATTTGTACCTCCTCTTTCAGTACAAGGACATTTGTTTCCCTTATATGTTGTTTACAAAAGGTACATTGTCAATAAGGTTAGTGTAATATACCATTATCCCATTATTAGTTTTTTCTGTACCTAAAATGTTGAAATTCTTTTTATTTTCTTAGGAATTATTCATGGTTTCAAATGTTGAGTCTCTTTGTTATTTGATTTATAGGATCTCTAAAAAGAAAACATGGAAAATTGAGAAAATATCTTTTGAGACTGAACTGATTCATATGGTTAGGTTGAGTAATGGTACTTAAATAGAGGTGTAGCAACTCTATCCTAGATATTTATCTATAGTTATTTTAAGACAATTTTTGATTAGAATATTCTTGATCAAAATGTATTTTAGAAGCATTAATTGCAGGTATGGCCATTAATCAGGTTTTTCCAGTTGTTGTCATATCCCAAAATCCTCTAAATTGGTTCTACAAGCAGTAGCTTGGGATATCTAAATTATAGGCTAACCCTGTCTAGGTCATTAATATTAGTAAATGTAACATTAAACTGAAAATTAAAGTTGAGTAACCTTCATCTTGTAAAAAGGAAAAAAAAGACTAAAGGAATAAAAAGCAAAAGTGTGTGAAGGAAAATGAGGCAATCAGTGGTTCCATGCATCTGGAATCATCTGGTTCTGAGTAGAATATATCTGTTTCAATGTGGATGCCTTCATGTTGTGGGGATCGTGAGTCTGCAATCAGTTTCTATGGATTGTCCACTTGAAGAGGTTCTCTGGAGAATTTCATTTCAAGACTTCTAACAGATGTAACTTTCCAATTGTCTTCTATTGGTGATGGATTATGTCGTTTTAGTTGAGAAACATGTATCCAAGGATTATTTCCTTGCAGTTTAGCAGCTGTACTCATAGACAAAATTATCCTGATGAGGTCACTTCTGGCAAGGCTTAAGGACAGTCTTTCTCTGATGTTTTTTCCGGAACATCAAATCACCTGATTTTAGGTAATGTCAGGGCTGATTGACTAGGTGGTTGATGAGAATAAGCATCCCATATCTGTTGATATTAGAACTGAGTATATTGGGCTAGTCATTTTAGCCAGATCAGCTTATACAGTGGGACTTTAGTATGGCTAGAAATGTTCCTAGTTAAAAGGGCTGTTGGTGACCAGCTAATAGGATGACACTATGTGACTTTCTGAATAAAAATAATGAAGGGTTGTGAGAGCTAAAGGTAGTATGTTAGGCCAAGGCAGTTCATGAATGTCTGATAATTTAGCTAATTCTAATTCTAAAATTCTAAAATTCTGAATAAAATAGGAATAGATCCCCCAGTGATACAGGAGATTATATTGAATTATCTAACGTATATATAACTGAAGTTCCAGAAGGAGAGGAGAGACAGAGAGATAGGAACAAAACATTTTTAATGGCCAAAAAATTGCAAATTTGATTAAAAATATCAACCTACAGATCCAAGGATCTCAACAAACCCTGAGTAAGATAAACACAAACTAAAACAAATGTAGGAAGATGCTAATTAAATTTCTGAAAACCAAAGAACAAAGGAAAATCTTAAAAGCAGTCAGAGTCAGTAAGATGACATAATAGGAAACCCTAGACACACCAACTCAAAAATAATACACTGCTCAATTCACCGTGTGAGACATCCAGAGACCAGTTGAGAAGCTCTTACACACTGGGCGAGCAGAAAACCAGCTACATTAAAGCCAATAGGAAAATATATGGCGTCTTCTCACCATAATCCCTCACCCCAGCACAGCACTTCAGACTAGAAGGAAGCCCCCAACCCCCAACTTGTCCCTGGAGAGAGAAGGAGAGGATTAGACCATATACTCAATGATCTGACTTTTCAGGAGCAGCCTGAGCGACTTTATTTTTTGTCTTGCCTGACTCTGAGTGCTGAGAGGAAACAGACACATGTTGGGGATCACCAAGAAGAAAGGTGATGGTTTGGACTAGTGAGCACTCACTGGCAATGGCCCCCCTCTCCTGGCATAATGCAGAATGAGGAGGCAAAAATCCCCAAATTCCAGCTTTTCCCCAAAACAAAAACTAAAAAGTGTTGGCAAGGGTGTGGAGAAATTGTAATCCTTTTGCACTGTTGGAAGAAATGTAATATGGTGCAGCCACTATGAAAAACAGTATGACAGTTCCTCAAAAAATTAAGAATAGAACTACCATAGGATCCATTAATCCCACTTCTGGGTATATAGCCGAAGGAATTTAAATCAGAATCTTGAATAGCTATCTGCACTCCCATGTTCATTGCAACATTATTCACCATAGCCAACATGAAGAAGCAACCTAGACATCCATCAACAGATGAAGGGATAAAGGAAATGTGGTATATGCATACAGTGGAATATTATTCAGCCTTAAAAAATAAGAAAATCCTGAAATATGTGATGACATGGATGAAACTTGAGGACATTAAGTGAAATAAGCTAGTCACAGAAGGAGAAATAGTGCATGATTCCATTTACATGAGGTATCTGAAGAAATGATACTCATAGAAGCAGAAAGTAGAGTCATGGTTACCAGGAGCTGGGGAGAGGGAAAGATGATGAATTGCTGTTTAGTGGGTATAAAATGTCTGTTATGCAAGACAAAAAAGTTCTAGAGATCTGTACAACATTGTGCTTATAGATAACAATACTGTGTGATACACTTAAATATTTGTTAAGATCTTATATTATTTTTAACCACAATAAAATAAATAAAAATTAAAAAGAGGGGACAAAGTAGTCAGACACAAAAAGACGAATTTCATGCAGGGAACGATGATAAGAATTGTGGTCAGCTTCTCATCACTACAAGTTAGAATGCACTAGAACAATATTGTAAGAAGTGCTTCAGGAAAAACATTCATATAAGTCTGTATCCAGTAAAAATATCCTTCAAAAATTTAGGTAAAATACAATCATTTTCAGATAAAAATAAACAGATAATATAATTTATCATTAGAATCTGTGATGTTTTATATTTTCAGTATTTAGAAAATTCCACTGTCACGATGATGATCACAGATGTCACATAAAAGTGCCGTCTTAGACCAGCAGAATTTGAGGTCATCTTGCTTCTTACCGGCTTGGAGAATTCTGTTTATTTCCACCGTTAATTCATCCCTAGTTTCTATCTTCTCTGCTAATTGTATCTATGTCACACTAATTTATTAGAGATGTGGGAATTTTGTTGACATTGTTTAGCTTTATTGAGACATGAGAATATTTTTTTAAAAATTCCCACTCTATGGAATAAATATCTACATACATAAAGATATAGATATATATCACAATAGATTAGTGCATTAACAAATTAATGCACTATTCTATTCCCAAATTCCTTTTTTGAGGAAGACAAAAAATTCATTACCTTAAAAATATATTTGATGGCAACAAAAAATTCTTTCTTACTTTCTGAACACTTAGAGTGGTGGATTGTATTACAAGAGAAAGTTGAATATAAAGTCATCCTCCTGAACAATTCTGAAGCTTTAATTTTCTGAAACTGCACAAAACATTAGTGCATAGCATACAATATTAATCAGAGGGTTATTTTCAATATATAATATCTTTTATTAAATTGTATAAATTGTCCTACAGTTTGGTACAAGAATAATGGCTGGTATTAACTATAAAACTCCCCCTCACTTATGATAGAACGTTACATTTGAAGTAGCTCTCTCTACCCAGAGTAGTCTTGTCTTTATACAAAGAACTCATGTTCATACTGCAACTTGAAACAAGTTGATAACATGGCAAATTTCTCTTATCTTGTTAATTTAGAAAAAATATATTCAGTACTTACCATTTTTATCTGGCTTACAGCATGTATAAATATTATGTGATAAAATTCCACAAATTAGATACAGTTTTATAGATTTTTCCTGATTAATTTTAAATTTAAACTATTTTTGCTATATAGACTTTGTTATTATATAATTTCCTTTTTGCATGTCATTGTTTCTGGATGTCAAGGTGTTAAGTTGTCTTGCTATTGTGATATGACAAGGTACTTAAATTCTCTTGCTCTATATTCCATGAACACATTCTAAATAAGGATAAATATGATGCTGCTGAAAAGAAGAATAAATGACACTACTAGAACTGTGTATTGCTTTTATTCTTTATTGATTATGGATATTTTCATTACTAGACATATGCACAAGAAAATTGTCAACCAGTGAAATAAGCCAGACAGAGAAACACAAATACTGCATGGTATCACTTATCTGTGGAACTTAAAAAAACAAAAAAGTCATACTCATAGAAACGCAGAATAGAATGGTGGTTGCCAGGGTTGGGATGTGGAAGAATTAGGGAGAAGTTGGTAAAAAAGGCACAAACCTTTTTTTTTGTACCTTTTGTACAAACCTTATATAAAACAATAAGTTCTGAGAATCTAATGGATAGCATGGTCGATAGTTAATAATACTATATCACTGAAATTTGCTAAAAGAATAGCTCTTAAGCATTCTCGTAAATAAAAAAGGGTAAGTATGTGAGGTGATAGATGTATTAATCAACTTGATTGTGGGAATCCTTTCACAATGTATACATATTTCATTTTACACTTTAAATAAATTACAACTTTATTTTTCAATTTTAACTCAATAAAACTTGGGTGGGGGGGTGGGGGTGACGGGAGGATAACGGAAAGAGAGAGGGAAAATTATACTACCCATAAGACAATACCACATCTTGGCAAAACCGGCAAGATATGCCCATTAGCAACAATCCACGTGTGAGATAGGAATTCCAGGAGAAGCATTAGGGCAGATGCAGCTGAATAGAGTGTCATTGAGATCCCAAAGTGTAGGAAACTGAACAAGACCAGGGTCCACTACAGGAAGGTCTGGCCGGGCCAGTTCTGCTGTACCGAAAGAGAAGTCCATGAGTGGTTTGCGAGCAGGGATTGTGGTGGTTCTGTTGACCATTCACACTGCTTCCCCAGAGCCTAAATATCACACATTGCTTTACTGGTGGTTACAATTTATTCTTTCTCTTCATCCATCCATCTGCTCCTCCTGCCATGTGACCAGCCCACCCAACACTGTCTTGTGTTCAGGGCTGCTTCACAGAGGCACACAGTTCCATTGATTCCAGTCACAGGGCATGGGGATATGATGCATATTGAGACTCATTTTCTGTATAATTTTGTTGGCTTTGTCTGTATGGTTATATACAGGGAAGCCGAGTTTGTCCAGAGCCTGGATATGGGCACATATGGTATGGGAGATGAGACCCTGGGCCCGGTACTTAGGCACAGTGGCACCCATCCTTATCTCTCCTGTCTGGTCCAACAGAGACCAGGACACAGGGGTCCCCTCAGGCCCCAGCAGGCAGATGTTGGGGAAGCCCCGGATACAGCGCTCGATGAATCTCTGGCTCCTCTCATTGCCTCCAAATTGCCAGAATTCATTCACCAAAGCAGCGTGGGGAACATCCAGGGATGAGAGTTTAAACATCTCTTGGTTGCTATTGAGAACAAGGGAAAAGAAAAGCTCATAATGTCACACATACTGTGCAGTATTATATCTGTTTTCCCAAAACTGTCTTCAGAACATGAAAATAAGGGCACAGGTAAAGGTGTAGAGTCTGCAGCCAGACTTCCTGGATTCAAAATTTGACCAGGTGTGTGATCTTAAGCAGGCAACGTAATGTCTCTCTGCCTCTGCTGCTTCTTTATAAAATGGGGAATTAATAGCACCTCCCTCAAAGACAGATATGAATATTAGAAGAGCTATTGCATGATAAGTGCCTAGGACTTGTGCCACACAAACGATAAGAATTACATAAAAATTAAGTATTCTTCTCCTCAACGTTAGTGACTCTCCACTTAAGATTGGGGAATTTATATCGTCCCCGTTTTACAGATAAGAAAAACAGATAAACAGAAAATAAATGAGTGCCCAAAAGCACATGTTAGCAAGCTGTAAAGCCTGAGCTTAGAATGACGGAGTCTTAGAATGCTGGCGTCAGGGGGCAGTGACGTGGAGTGCTGGTGGCCCCAAGCTACAGAACACTGAAGTCTAAAGGCTTCTGCAATGGTGTAAAGGGGCTTCGGGAGGTGTCCCCGAAAGAACCCACAATGTGGAACTAGAAGCTCTAGACTCAACCCCAGTTATGCCCTGAACCATCCATGTGACCCGAACAAGCTATTTCATCATCTGAGCCTGTGTTCTTCCAGGAAAGCGTGGATAACGTGTCCCACCTTGTCTATCTCATGGGCTGGACAAGAGAATCAAATGAGATTCCAGATGTGGAGGCGCTTCTCAGGTTGTAGTGTGATACCATGTGAATAAATCTCTTCCAGGCCATGGGATTGGGCATCTCCAGATCAAATCTCCACCATCAGTGTTCAATTCTATTCGGTGTTAGACTGGACATCAATGGCGGAAAATATATAATTTGTTGAAATTCTCTTTATTGGAAAACTTTTGCTGTGTGAAGTGAACTCATTAAATGCGTAGTTATCAAGTACCTACTATGTGTTCTGTTCTGGCTGTTGAGGATCTATCAATGAACAACATAAAGACGGTCACTGTTCTTGTGGAGTTTGAAATATTGTAGGGGAGGATCATGCTGCAAACAGGCTGGTAAATACATAAATAAGCTGATTTCAGATAATGATATGTGCAATAAAGAAAATAACAATTGAGTTTTGTGATAATGAATTATGAGAAGGGATGGTTTTAGATGGGATGCTTTGAGAAGAACTCCCTAAGGAAATGATATTTAAGAATATGGTTGGCAAGAAAGCGGCAAATATGTGAAGATCAGAGGGAAGGTCATTTTAGACAAAGAGGAAATGCAGTGACCCAAGCTCATGTGTGAGTGTGTGACATCAAGTTGCAGAAAGAAGCCCAGAGCTGCTGATGGGAGTAAGCAAGAGGGACAAGATTAAGTCTAAGAAGTGATGTGATGGGTGCCAGGTCTTACAGGACTTTGAAGGTTCATAAAGGAGGTTGGAGTTTATTCAAGGTGAGCTGAGAAATATCGATGGCTTTTAAGCTGGTGAATTGACACAATCCATGTTATATACTAAAAGTATCATTCTGGAAATGGATTGTAGGGAAGCAAGAGTGAACATAGAGAGAAAAGTTGGAAGGCTACTTCAGTAGTGAATGATGTGAGCAGTGCAGAGCACCTTTTTTCAAACTCACATGGCCCTGGGGCTGCTGGGTTTAAGAGGTAAATTCTTTGTCTCTGGCAGGGAAGGGAGCAGTTTCCTCGCTGTCTCCGGCATCACATAGAGAATGCGTTGTGTTTGCTTGACCTTGACTAATTTAGTTGTTGCAAGATTCTGTATCACCTCATCCAGGCTGGACTGTGAACCTAGAGAGGAGCAGAGGCAGGAGAGAAGTAATGGCCCATTTAGATGCTATAATAAGCTTCCCAATGGACATCTGCAGGATTTAAAGCCAGGCAGTGCTGCTTCTGGTGTTACTAAAAACCATGTGACCACAGCCATGTCACTCCCTGAGCATGTTTTCTCTTACGCAAAACAGAGATAATACAAGAAATCCCGACTACACCACCGTGAAATGAAAGGAGCAGTGGTATTTAAAAAATAGCAGCCAACTTTGCATGTGCTCATATTACATGCCCAGGTATTGGTCTAACACCACATTTAATTCTTACATTGACACCATGTTATAAGTACTTCCATTATCCTCATTTTTTATATATGAGGAAACTGAATAATAGATAAGTTACATCACTTGCTCAAGATCACAAAGCAAGTAACAGGCAGAGCAAGGATGTCACCTGAGGGATTCTGACTCTGGAGGGCATGCCCACAAGCATGGTAGTTGTTTTCATGACCTGTGAGGTGCTCTATGGTACAAGGAGCTGTCACTCTTATTGTAGGCATGGAAGGCCAGAGGGGGAGCTCTGCTCTCACACCTAATCACATAATCTTAAGGAATCCTTAATATGTCTGCAAAATATATCATGAATCCTCAGCTAACAGTTCCTTATATCAACCCCATAGTTTGCAACGTTTGAATTCCACTCTGCTGAAGAGGTGCTGGCAACTGATACAAGGAATGAAGAAGGAATCAAGCTGAGTGTCTGGGGTTTGGTAAAAGGAAGTAAAGATCGTAGGGAAATGTTCTTGGGATGAATAGTGACCCTGCAGGTATAGACGTGAGCAGTCCCAGCAGCCAGCACACATCCCAGATCTCTTACTTTGGATCTGCAAATGTTGTTTCCAATTGATGACATCTGATGTGCCAAGGACTTCCTGACAGTTCCTGGGATCCTTAGAATAGATTTGGTAGGAGTTGGTATAGTGATCAAAGTCGTCTGTCATCTCCTGTTTGGTTCAGTAACATGGAATAAATCAAATTGATTACATCCAGTGGTTGGAATACTTGTGTTTAGTATTTCATTATACTGTGCTATTTTACATAGTTAAATATTTATATCTTTATTGATGTTCTAGCATTATTCCTGAATCATTTACATCATGAGACCAAGTCATGAATTTAATCAATTGTTCAATTTGTGATTACGAAAAACTTGCTGAGGGCCGGCCTGGTGGCATAATAGTTAAGTTCACGTACTCTGCTTCAGTAGCCCGGGGTTTGCAGGTTCAGATTCCAGGTGTGGACCTATGCACTGCTTATCAAGCCATGCTGTGGCAGATGTCCCACATATAACGTAGAGGAAGATGGGCACAGATGTTAGCCCAGGGCCAATCTTCCTCAGCAAAAAGAGGAGGATTGGCACAGATATTAGCTCAGGGCTAATCTTCCTCACCAAAAAAAAAAAAAAAAGAAAAACTTGCTGAACTAGATATTTGTATGTTGCATTACGATTTCAAATCAACTAAAGGTGCACCAGTTTAGAAAGCATACTTCTATAATTCTGTAATCCTCAGGAGAAAGAAAGAAAGAATTATTTTCAAAGCCAAGCTTCCATTGGAAGAATAAATCTTATTTTATTTCAAAGCATCTCAGAACAAATGGATTATGCACAAGACAGTGTTGAAATTGACAACTCTAACCTTGTATTAGAATTTTCACTTACACGTGATAAAGCTATGCAAAATGAAGACATGTTGTCTTTAAAATGTAAACCACAATGAACTGTTGTTTAAAAAAAATTCACATTCCCCGCAAAATTGAATCACAAAATTTATCCAAAAAGATCTTCTCCAAGTTAACAAATTAGAGATGAAATTATTTGAAGATGAAGGAAGGAGCCAGAGAACAACTCAAGGGTAAAAGAGCTGGGATGTTGCATGGAAATACATTCATCACTTAGCATTAATGCCACTGATGATCTGTGTTTTTAAGATCACATAAAGAAAGCAAATATTATTCCATTTTTAGATTTCAATAATTAAAATTATCTTAATTTTTGTGTTGTGTTTAGGTTGATTTTTTAAAAAAACTGCTATACATTTAAATTTTATTTGTAAATAATTTATATCAAAATGATACTATATGGTTACAAATTTTTGCATGTAGGAATTTTTACTTGATATTTTTCAATATGCTTATAACATATTTGTATGTGAAATGTATTAACCACTTAGTTTGAGTGAATTTAAAAGTCTGGTACTGAAAATATATTTCCAAATACAGTCATTATAATTTGTTCTTTGTATTTTCCTAACATTCTTCATATTTGCCTTCACATATTTTTAGGTTTTGTTGTCTTGGCTTAGAATGCATGCTCTGTTCTTGTCAGCCTGTCAAAGCCTACTAATCTCCAAAACCAAGTTTTGGTGAAACGTCTACCAGGAAGGCTGTCTGATTCTCTCCCTGCATCCTCTGACATTTATAGACTTAATCATCTCTTGGTCAGTGCTACTTCTGTATCTTGTATGTTCTTGTACATTTTTGCACATTTTCACACAATGTCGTTATTTATTTACTTTCCTCCAGGCTGTGAGCTTCTTGAGGACAAGGACTTGTTCACCATCACTGTGATTCATTTCTGTATCCTCACAGCCCACCACATTGCCAGTTGCATGGTACACATATAGCAAATAAGAACAGAGAAGCATATTCATTCCACATCTGGCACCTTACCTGCTCTTGAGGGCGGATAACCACTGTATTAAAATCAGGCCACTTGTCCACCAGGGCCTTAAGGTTGAATGGGTTTCCATGATTCATATGGAAGACGGTCCCATAAACCTGCAGCATCCCGAGAAAGTGAGAGGGTCGGCTTATTAGGAATGGATAGCAAAGTGCCTGGTTTCATCAGAACAAGGTGTATATCTATGAAATCAGGGTAAGTAACTGATAGCACACCTAGTTCACACAGTCTTTACGTTCTACTTTATTACTCCAAATGGAAATAGATTTTCAGGTCAAACCATGAGAATATCACACGAAAATAGTTAACTATCCACACAAATAAAATGAATAAATTAAAAATCATGAACTATTACATTGTAGAATTTAGTGTTATATCTTTCCATTTTATTTCATTTATTTACGTACGCACACACATTTTTTAATCAATGAAATTACCTGATATATATTAGTTTAACATCTATCCCTTCCCACACACACACATACACACACTATACTATGAGCCTATTTCCATGTCAATAAATTTACATAATCATTTTTAATGACTGCATAATATTCATGACATGGAAGGATTCTAATTCTGTTTTCCTATCTCCTATTGCTGGTCATTTCAGTTTTTTCTCACTTTTCAGTTTAAAGCTTTATTCTTCAAGGAACATTTATTTTGCATAAACCTTTGCAAATAGGCCTGTTATTACAAACTTTAGAAGGGGAATTTCTGTGTCAAAGGTCAACTGCTTTTAAAGGTTTTTTTTTTTTTTTCTTAAACATATCTCCAAATTACTTTCTAGAGAGGTTCAATGAGCTCCTGCTTATTTAATAAGTAGAGACAGAGTGTGGTTTGGTGACCAAAGTCTGAGCACCTCATACACTGGGCAATCTGTTTAGCCTTTTCCACAAACATCTGTTCAAACATTGGTGCCCTCAAGAAGAACACTGAAGAGGCTGAGAAAGAGAGATCCTCCAAATTGGAAGGGGCCCTGTGGTTGCGGGGAGAGGAAAAGCAGCAATGCTTACCAGGGTGGACCTAAGAACCTAAGTGTATTTGGAAACATGACGCCTCAGCTGATGGTATGAGAAGCTACCAAAGACCAAGGACCAATGGAATGATGAACATTGCCATGACCAAGGACCATACCTCACCCAGTGCTTCCCTACACCTGCCATGAAATGTTTATGTCAGACTTACGGAGAAAGAAGAGGAGGCAAACTGACTTTACCGAGTTTTTATGAAATTATTAAATGTTCTGCCAGCAGCAGGGGCTCAATATAAAAATTAAACATGGTTTTAGGAAAAATAAAGAGGTCATATTTTTTAAACATTGGAGTTTGGGACCAGTGACATTCATATAGACTAGATTAAAAATAAGTGGAATCACTTCTTTTTTCTATGCACATGGCAGCATCGTTAAGCTAAAACATAGTGACACAGGCAGCCACTACAAATTGAATGAATTGGAGTTAACACGTGAGATAAACCTATTCCGTGTCCACTATGGAGAGATAGATGGGCAGTGCTTCAGGCCATGATACATAAATATTTCTCTCACTTGAGACTTTAATAAGTATTGAATGAGAATGAGTTTTAGGTTATACCTTTGTAACAAGAGCCATTCATACAAATATTCTAGATTTCTACCTATGTGAAAAACTATGTCATCAAAGAGTCAACTAAGGGGAGAGGAGAACTCACTAAAGTTGAGGATCTACTATTGAGGGTTACTTTGCCTCACGATAGAGTCAGGCTAATGGTAGTGCCAAGAGTTTTCTCAAAAAAGTTGGAATCCACTTAACACATGATGTGAAGAACAATTAAAACCCCAGAGATCTACCCTACAGAACATGCAAGAAAAAAATTTTAATCTGGATAACTTTAAAGTAGCTACTCAAGATAAAAATATGTCAGTCCACAGAGCATCTAACTTATTTACTACATCCTCTTCCTTAAAAAATAAAAGGCCATTATCTGTAGGATGAGTTAATTTGTTGTATAGGATTGCCAGTTGATGGCAGTTTAGTGTTAACACAGGCAAATGTTAGGTGATGCCTACCAAAAAAGAGGATTTTATTTTTAGCATGGTTGATCTGGAGTCACCCTTTCTGGTAGTAATTAAAGGGTAGAACAGGTTGCACTTAGTCCACATCTAGTAAAAGAATGTCTGATTATTTCCTTTTTCCCAAATGCACACCCTGGTTAAAGGCGGTAGGTTCCTTTGAAGATGACTGTGAGAAAGATCGACAGCATGCAATTTTGGCAGTGTGGTGAGTCCTTCCTCAAGTGCACCACATCTCCCTTCATTCAAGGAGTTCTGGGTCTGTAAACTGGGTCAAATCTGGGAATTAATTGAGAAGTCGTGACTCTGTTTTTATGATTCCAGTTAGACTTTTGAGTTCATGTAAATGACATGGTGTAGTTACTGATATTTAGTAAGTGTTCAAGAAGTGTTGGCTATTAATTTTATTATTATCATTGTAGTTAATCCTCCCAACAACACTGTGAGGTAATGATAACCCTGTTAAAGGTTGAGGAATGTCTACCAAAATATTTACTTTTTGGTTTTACTCATTTTACATGCAAGAACACTGCAACTCAAAGATGTTTAACTTTGGCAATGTTACGCAGAAAACATTGAATTTGTGGGGTCAAAGCAGTCTAACTCCAGACCCTGTCTTCCTCGACTGGTGCCCCACCCTACCTCAGTCAGCAGGATCAGTGACTCGGAGTTACACTAAGTGCCTGTGGCTTAGCTACAATTGATCCCTGTACAAGGTGTCAGAGCACCAGGAAAAGGAAGAATAAGTGGAATATTATGTCATTCCTTCCAGGTTGATTCCATCAGCTTGATCAGTGTAATAACTACATTAAATCATATATCATACTCATGCTTCTCTAAGAAGCCCAGATGTGTGATTCAACAAAAGAAATGGCACTTATTTTAAAGGCAAGCTTTGTAAACTAACAGGATTTATACCTGAGGGTCTTTTTGTTGTAGTTGTCTGGGTTTTTTTTTCTTTTTGGTGCTATTGCAAATGGTATTGATTTTAATTTTGAATTCTAATTGTTCATTGCTGGTATAGAGAAATACAATTGATTTTTCTATTTTGTATATCAACCTTGAATCCTATGACTGCTAAACTTAGTTATTTTATCTAGGACCTTTTTTTTTCCTGTAGACTCCTTAGGATTTTTTACACTAGACAATCATGCCATATGTGAATAGACACTATTTTATTTCTCACTTTCCAATATGTATTCCTTTTGTTTCTTTTTCTTGCCTTATTGTAATGGCTAGGATATCCAGTGCCACACTGAATGGGAGTGGTGAGAATGAATATCCTTGCCTTGTTACCTATCTTAGGGTGAATATGCAGTCTTTCAATACTCAGTATGATGTTAAGTGTAGATTTTTCCTGTACACTTTTTATCAGGTTGAAGATATCCCCTTCTATTCCTAGTTTGCTGAGAGTGTTATTTTTATCAGAAATATTACATTTTGTGGAATATTTTTTCTGCATCTATTAAGAGAAGATCATATGGATTTTCTTCTTTAGTCTGTTGATATGGTGAATTACACGGATTGATTTTTGAATGTTGAACCTGCCTTGCATTCTCAAGATAAATTCCCCTTCATTATGATGTATTGTCCTTTTGGTATACTGATGAATTGAACATGATAGTATTTTGTTGAGGGTTTTTGCATCTATGTTCATGGGGCACATTGTTCTGTAGTCTCCTTTTCTTATAATATCCATTTCTGGGTTTGGTATCAGGGCAATTCTGGACTCTATTTTGCAGGAGTTTTTGTAGATTGGTATTATTTCTTCTTTACATTCGTAGTAGAAATTGCCACTGAAGCCGTCTGGGCATGGAGTTTTCTTTGTTGGGAAGTTTTAAGCTACAAAATCACTTTCTCCGATAGATATAGGACACTTTAGGATGTATATTTCTTCTTTAGTGACTTTTGGTAATTTGTGCTTTCAACAGAACATAAATTTTGAAATTTATGGGCACAGAGTTGATAATAGTATGACCTTTTTATCCTTATGTCTATTGGGTTTGTAGTAATGTCCTCTATTTCATTCTGATATTGGTAATTTGTGTGTTCTCTCTTTATTTCTTGGTCAGTTTGGTTAGAAGTTTATCAACATTATTGATCTTTTCAAAGAACCAGGTTTTATTTATTTTTATTTTTAATTTTTCAACTCCTTTTTTTATTGTGGTAACATGGTTTATAACATTGTATAAATTTCAGGTGTACATCATTATACTTCTATTTCTGCATGGATTACATCATGTTCACCACCCAAAGATGAATTATAATCCATCACCACACACATGTGCTTAATCATCCCTTTCACCCTCCTCCCTCCCCTCTTCCCCTCTGGGAACCACCAATCCAATCTCTGTCTCTATGTGTTTATTTGTTGTTGTTTTTATCTTCTACTTATGAGTGAGATCATACAGTATTTGACCTTCTCCCTCTGACTTATTTCACTTAGCATAATACCCTCAATGTCCATCCATGTTGTCACAAATGACTGGATTTCATCATTTTTTATGGGTCAGTAGTATTCCATTGTGTATATATACCACATCTTCTTTATCCATTCGTCCCTTGATGGGCAATTAGGTTGCTTCCAAGTCTTGGCTATTGTAATGCTGTAATGAACACAGGGGTGCATGTATCCTTATGCATTCACGTTTTCATGTTCTTTGGATAAATACCCAGCAGTGGAATAGCTGGATCATATGGTAGGTCTATTCTTAAATTTTTTGAGGAATCTCCATACTGTTTTCCATAGTGGCTGTACCAGATTGCACTCCTACCAGCACTGTATGAGAGTTCTGTTCTCTCCACATCGTCTCCAACACTTGTTGTTTCCTGTGTTGTTAATTACAGCCATTCTGACAGGCATGAGGTGATACCTCATTGTCGTTTGATTTGCATTTCCCTGATAGTTGATGTTGAACATCTTTTCATGTGCCTGTTGGTCACTAGTTTTTAGATTCATTGATTTTCTTAATTGTTTTTCTCCCCTCGAATTCATTGGTTTCTGCTCCTATCTTTTATAATTTCCTTAGTTCTGTTTGTTTTGGGGTTAATTTACCATTCTTTTTCTAGTTTTTAAGGTGGAAACTTAAAGCATTAGTTTGAGACCATTATTCTTTTTTCGTATCAACACTTCATGGTATATATTTGCCACTCATCACTGCTTTAGTTGCATCCCAAAACTTTTGATATGTTGTACTTTTATTTTCAGTCAACTAAAATATTTTCTCATTTTCCTTGTATTTTTGAAGCATCATTTATTTAGAAGTGTGTTGCATGATTTCTAAAGTTTGGTATTTTCCAGAGATATTTCAATTTTTTAATTTAAGTTTAATCCATATTGTTCAAGGATGTATTTGGTGTGATTTCAGTTCTCATAAAATTCTTAAAAATAGGGTATATCTTGGTAAATGTTCCATGTGCGCTTGAAAAATATATATTCTGCTGTTGTTGAGAGAAGTATTATATAAATGTCAATTAGTTCAAGTTGGTTCTTAGTATTGTTCAGCTCTTCTATATTATAAGATTTCTGCCTATTCTATAAATTACTGAGAGAGGACTGTTGAAGTCTTTATACCAGTGGGTTTATCTACTTTTTTCAGTTCTATCAGTTTTTATCTCATGTACTTTGAGCCTCTGTTGTTAGGTGTATACATTTCAGCATTTCTTATGTCTTCTTGGTGAATTGATGCCTTTATTATAATGCAATAGTGCTTTTTACTTCTAATAATATTTTAGTCCCTTTGAAACGTATATCATTGCAAAAAAAATCTATGGTACAAGATGATTGATCCATTTCTTAAACATAATTTCTGTCTCACCCCAAATTAAACATAATCCTTTGGTGTTTGACAAAATACGAGTTGACCTATTGTTAATTTCAAGGAAGAATCGTTAACAGTTAAATTTTCATCAGGTGATTTATTGTTTAGGAAGAATAAATTAAACATTAACATGTTAGTTTCAGTGAACTTTGAAATTCTGCAAAAAACTTCCAGTGTTACATAACATGATTCTTGCAAGGGCACAAGGGAATGTTTTTGCGTCATCACACAGTGAAGATCATAGTGGATTCAAATCATAGTCTCACCACTCACTATTGGTGTGATCTTGGACAAGTCATATAACTGAGCCTCCATTTCCTTTGTGGTTCTATGGACAAAATATATCTGCCTTGCAGCAAGGTGATGTGAACTAAATGAGATGCAAGATGAGTGCCTGGCACAGAATAGGTGATCGGTGAATGCTCGTTCTCTTTCCCACCCCTTTCATAGGCAGTTGCTAGTCCTTTGTTTCCCTAAGAATGTTCCACCCTCACCTTTAAGGACTCAGGGAGGCTCTTCCGCAAGGATTTCTCTAGCATCTGCAGCATTTGTGGGCCTTGTAAGTGAAACATCTTGGCAGGTACGTTAACCTAAAGAGAAGATCAAGAAACATCAGGGAATGAAAAGTGCTGGAAGACATACAAAGACACAGGACAGACATGATAGGCAGTTCTGGCTAATGGCTTGGCCTTCATCCCTGCTGTTTCATTAGAGCCCCATTTACTAAACTTCTCACTAATTCCAAGGAAGAACAAGACTGGCAGAAAGCACAGGTGCCTCTTTCTGAAATTATTTTTTAAGCTTTAAAAAATATTTCTTAGTTTTCATACTACCCAGAATTCTAATAATTAAGGATGCAGTGATATTAACATATATATATTACCTAAGCATGCATGAGCGTTCTTTGAGATTAAATTTCCATCCATGATAAGCCTGACTGCCACTTAGAAGCTGTATGACATTAAGCAAGTTACTTAACTCCTCTGTGCCTTGGTTTCTCATCTATAAATGGCAATGACTACAGTGACTGTCCCTTAGAGTAGTTGTGACACTTAAATAAATCAATACATATAAGATGTTTGGAGCAGTGTCTGGGACATAGTAAGCACTCAGTTAATGATTATGATTATTATTATCATTTGCAGAAGCAAAAGTTAACCCACATGGTCATCCAAAAAAATCCATTGGGTGACTTTTCTTCTGTGCAAGAAATTGTTGTGAGGATTAAATGGGGTAATCCATATAATCTGGCAAGTGGTAGATGAGATCATGAATTTTAAGTCTTTAGCAGAGTGCCTGGCATAGAGGAGTATTCAATATGTGTAAGCCATTTTAATTATTGCCATCATTATAACTTACATAAAGCATATCTTTTCTTGATTCTAGAGCCCCTCCCCCTCAAAAAAGGAAAAAATCTTTTTCTACAGGGACAAATGAATGATGTAGCACAATATTTTGCAAACTTGACTATGTATTAGAACCATCTGAAAAAATGTATTAAATTATTTAATCCTGCCCCTGCTATATTTTATTTAGAAGGTCTTAAGGAAGTATGAGATCTAGAAATCTACATTTTAAAAAAGCTCTTAAGACTATTTTTATTATTGTTGTTCAATTTAATTGTTATAATTCACATACAATAAAATTCACCAATTTTAACTGAATACTTCGATGAGTTTTGAAAAATGTATATATTAGTGTTACTAGCACCATTATAATGATATAGACAATTTGAATAGCCCCAAAAGTTTACTCATGTCCCTTTGCAATCCATCTCCTTTTCTTACTCCCAGCCCATAGCAATCATTAATCTGATTTCTGGCCTATGGCTTTTCCTTTGACAGAATGTCTAATAAAAGGAATTATTTAGTTTGTAACTATTTGAGACGATCTTCTTTCACTAGCAAAACGCCTTTGAGATTAGTTCAAACTGTTGCATAATCAACAGTTCATTTCTTTTTATTGCTGAATAATATTCTATTGAATGGATCTACCAGAGTTTGTTTATTCAGTCACCAGTTGAAGTACATATGTGTTGTTTCTAGTTTTTTGTGATTATGGATAAAGATTCTGTGAACATTCATAGACAAATCTTTGAACATATGCTCTTATTCCTCTTGGGTAAATACGTAAAAGTGCATTTGCATGGTCATACAGTAAGCATATGTTTAACTTTATAAGAAACAACTAAACTGTTTTCCCCAAGTGGTGGCACTCTTTTACATTCCCAAAACAGTGTATGAGAGTTCCATTTGCTCCACATTCTCTCCAACACTTCCCCAGAAGAATTTCTTATGCAGCCATATTCAGGAATTGTTGATATAGTAGGTAAAATCCTCAACATACCCTTCAAGTCAGTAAAGCAAGAAGATTTGATGAACAAATTCTCAAGGCAGGCCAAAAAGCTGAGGCCAAAATGTGTTTCAATAGATGCAATATTCTGAGAGCCTGACAATACTGAACGTTACCCAAGCCATCTTGGAAAACAGCAAGTGTTAAGGAAACCCCTTCACTCCCTTTGCGTTCCTGAAACAGCTTACTGCAAGGTATCATCCTTGCCCCTTATGACTTAATAAGACTCACGGATACTCCCCATGTTTACCTATGACAACGCCAAACACCAACCTTCCAAATTCCTAATCTTTGCCTCACAGATGATTAGTGGAATTATGAATCACCACTAATAAAGCAGAACAAAATCCTTGTTAACCAAACTTCGGTTAAGCATCTCTCCTTCCCTTAGGCTGAGTCAGCATATAGCCCCTTCTTAATAGCCCCAAGAGGAACAGGCTGAACTCAGGTAAAACATTCATTGAGCTGTATTGATCCCACTGCTCTTGCCTCCCACTTCCTCACATGGGACTCTCTCTAGCACTGCTCCCTGGTCCCTCATAAATGATTAACTTCACTGTTTATCCCCACCGACCCCGCAGAACAAAGTGTTCTGATGTGTTCAAGTTTTAGTGGATTTGACCAAAGTTTAATGAAGGTTCTGTCCTCCACACAGGGCTCTAAACCCACTCAGCCTGAGCCAACGTTGGCAGGCAGAAAGATTGTCCTAAGCAGAAAGACACTCCATGAACCTTGCTTACTCATCTCTGTAAAAGAACAGCCTTTTTCTGCCTGACCTAGCAGATATTTGTAAACCTTATAGTCTGAAAGTTCTCCCTGTTGAAATAGTCCCCACTCCCTATTATCTTTTTCTCTTCTTGCAATAATTCTTTCAAATAAAGTTTCTTCTTATGTAAGTCTGGAATTGTTCTTTATTTAATAATATTTTGGTATAGCTTCATTACAAGTTAAATGGACTTTTGGGAGATCAACAAAATTGACAAACCTTTAGCTAGACTCACAAAGAAAAAAAGAGAGAAGGCACAAATAAGTAAAATCAGAAATGAAAGAGGAGAGGTTACAACAGACACCTCAGAAATACAAAAGATTATAAGACAATACTATGAAAAGCTGTATGCCAACCAATTCGACAATCTGGAAGAAATGGATAAATTCTTAGAATCATACAACCTTCCAAAACTGGATCAAGAAGAAGTAGAGAATTTGAATAGACCAATCACCAGTAAGGAGATCGAAACAGTAATCACAAACCTCCCCAAAAATAAAAGTCCAGGACCAGACGGCTTCCCTGGTGAATTCTACCAAACATTCAAAGAAGACTTAATACCTATCCTTCTCAAACTCTTCCAAAAAATTGAGGAGGGGGGGAAGCTCCCTAACTCATTCTACGAAGCTGACATTACCCTGATACCAAAACCAGACAAGGACAACACAAAAAAAGAAAATTACAGGCCAATATCACTGATGAACATCGATGCGAAAATCCTCAACAAAATACTAGCAAATCGCATGCAACAATACGTTAAAAAGATTATACACCATGATCAAGTGGGATTTATTCCAGGGATGCAGGGATGGTTTAACATTCGCAAAGAAATCAACGTAATACACCACATTAATAAAATGAAGAACAAAAATCACATGATCATCTCAATAGATGCAGAGAAAGCATTTGACAAGATACAGCATCCATTTATGATAAAAACTCTGAATAAAATGGGGATAGAAGGAAAGTACCTCAACATAATAAAGACCATATATGAGAAACCCACAGCTAATATCATCCTCAATGGTGAAAAACTGAAAGCTATCCCTCTAAGAACAGGAACCAGACAAGGATGCCCACTGTCACCACTCCTATTTAACATGGTACTGGAAGTCCTAGCCAGAGCAATCAGGCAAGAGAAAGAAATATAAGGGATCCAAATTGGAAAGGAAGAAGTGAAACTGTCACTATTTGCGATGACATGATTTTATATATAGAAAACCCTAAAGAATCCACCAGAAAACTTTTAGAAGTAATAAACGAATATGGTAAAGTTGCAGGATACAAAATCAACATACAAAAATCAGTTGCATTTCTATACACTAACAACGAAGTAGCAGAAAGAGAAATTAAGAATACCATCCCATTTACAATTGCAACAAAAAGAATAAAATATCTAGGAATAAACTTAACCAAAGAGGTGAAAGATCTGTACACCGAAAACTATAAAACATTTCTGAAAGAAATTGAAGAAGACACAAAGAAATGGAAAGACATTCCGTGCTCTTGGATTGGAAGAATTAACATAGTTAAGATGTCCATACTTCCTAAAGCCATCTATAGATTAAATGCAATCCCTATCAAAGTTCCAACAACATTTTTCACAGAAATAGAATAAAGAATCCTAAAATTTATATGGAACAACAAAAGACCCCAAATAGGTAAAGGAATCCTGAGAAAAAAGAACAAAGCTGGAGGTATCACACTCCCTGATTTCAAAATATACTACAAAGCTATAATAACCAAAACAGCATGGTACTGGCACAAAAACAGACACACAGATCAATGGAATAGAATCAAAAATTAACAAGACAGGAAACAACATGTGTTGGAGAGGATGTGGAGAGAAGGGAACTCTCATACACTGCTGTTGGGAGTGCAAACTGGTGCAGCCACTATGGGAAACAGTATGGAGATTCCTCAAAAAATCAAGGATAGAACTACCATATGATCCAGCTATTCCACTGCTGTGTATTTATTCAAAGAACTTGACAACACCAATTTGTAAAGGTACATGCACCCCTGTGTTCATTGCAGCATTATTCACAATAGCCAAGACTTGGAAGCAACCTAAGTGCCCATCAAGGGACGAATGGATAAAGAAGATGTGGTATATATACACAATGGAATACTACTCAGCCATAAGAAACGATGAAATCCAGCCATTTGTGACAACATGGATGGACATTGAGGGTATAATGCAAAGTGAAATAAGTCAGAGGGAGAAGGTCAAATACCGTATGCTTTCCTTCATTAAGTAGTAGATAATAACAACAATAAACAAACACATAGGGACAGAGATTGGATTGGTGGTTACCAGAGGGGAAGGGGGGATGGAGGAGGGTGAAAGGGATAATTCGGTACATGTGTGTGGTGATGGGTTGTAATTAGTATTTTGGTGGTGAACATGATGTAATCTATGCAGAAATAGAAGTATAATGATGTACACCTGAAATTTTTACAATGTTATAAACCAATGTTACTGCAATAAACAAAAAATAAAAAAAAAAACAAAAAACAACCAAAAAAAAAATCTGTAGTACAGCATCATGTTGTTGTACATGTTTGAAGAAAATAAAGTACAGATGCATCTTATAAAAAAAAAAAAAGTTAAGTGGACTTCTGGGACTAGCCTGGAAACCTGAGTACCAACCCATTCATCTATTTATTTACTGATTCAATAACTCAATAAATATATATTGAGAATCTACTGTAGTGGGTTTGTAAGGTGTCACCTCAGCTAGGCTGAACTCATTTTCCTGGAATTCCCTTCCCTGCATGTTTCCGGTTGAGATGAGCCACAAGAGAGGTTCCTGTGGGAGATTTGGAGGGCAGACGTGAAGCAGCAGGCATTTTGTAGCAAACTTCCTGACATGAGGCAGTGGTTGGGCTAACAAGTGCTTTGCTGTCCCCCAGGTCCACCTTCAGTTTCTCTGTCACCTGGCCCGGGTGAGGGTGTTTTAGCTCCTTAATGGAGGAACCTGGCTTCTGCAGGACATCCATTCTACCAAGGTCAGAGTCAGCAAGAAGTGACCAAGTCTCTGTCCCTGTGAGCTCCCGCTTGTGCTGTGGGTTTCAGCTTGTTCTTATTCTCTCTCCCTTTAAATCCATTTTCCTTTCCCAACTACGTTCCCTGTGTAACTTCAACCTTCAGCAACAGATGGGAAGAAACAGCCTTACAGAAACTGTTTAACTAGACACACAATTGCAAAAGGTCTAATGCCTGTTCTCTACTTGGACCCTGACTGATACACTTTGATCAACTCATTTACCTACCTACTTTCCTGACTGTTGGTTTAAAGTTCACTCTGGACTGTTTTTGGTGTCCATGAACTTAGCTCATCAGTGCTAGGAATCTGACTTCAACTGGCTCCTTCTCTGCTCACTTTGGCTTCCTAACTCTCTGGCTACTGTGTTCAGGGCCTTCTCTTCTCCAGCTTGACCTCTGGGAACACTGGTCCTTTGGGAAGATTAAGTAGAATCTGTGCTTGCAGAAATGGTGCTGGTGTTAGTGTGTTTCTATTGGCAATCACGCTCCAGTTAATAAAGATCTCATTACATTTTTTTGATCCTTTGTTGGAGAATTCTTGGCTAACTAATGTTTTGATTTTGTTAAATGTGTTCCTTTTTACCCAGGATTTTTTTGTCAGTTATGTGGGGACAAAAACAATCCTTTCTCTTATCCTTGAGTTTCCTTCATGATTTGTGGGGAGGAGAGTCTTGAGAACCACTAAGCAGTACTTGTATCTTTTTAATTTTTTCCAGTGTTATTGAGGTATAATTGACATGTAACATTGTGTAAGTTTAAGGTATACAATGTGATGATTTGATACATGTATACATTGCAAAAGGATTGCCACAAAAAGGTTAGTTAACACTTCTATCACATCACATAATTACGTTTTTTGTTATTGTAAGAACGTTTCAGATCTCCTCTCTTAGCAACTTTCAAGTATGTAATTTGGCATTGTTAATTACAGTGACCATGCTGTATCTTAAGTCCCCAGAACTTATTTATCTTATAACTGGAAGTTTGTACCATTTGACTAGCATCTCTCCATTTTCTCCAACCCCAATCCCCTTGCAGTCATCATTCTACTCTCTGTTTCTACGAGTTCAGCTTTTTTAGATTCCACATATAAGTGAGATCATACAGTATTTGTTTTTGTCTGTCTGACTTATTTTACTTAGGGTAACGCCTTCAAGGTCCATCTATCTTGTTACAAATTGCAGCATTCCCTTTTTATTCATGACTGAATAATATTACATTGTATACATATACCACAACTCCTTTATCCCCCATTCATCTGTCTATGGACACTTAGTTTGCATCTATGACTTGGCTATTGTGAATAATGCTGCAATGAACACAGGAGTACAGATATCCCTTCAACATAGTGATTTCATTTCCCTCAGATATACTCACAACGAGAATTGCTGGATCATATGGTAGCTCTGTTTTTTAATTTTTCAAGGAATCTCCATACTGTTTTCCATAGTGGCTGCACCGATTTACAGTCCCACCAAAAGGGCAGAAAGGTTCCCTTTTCTCCACACCCTGTTGGAGCCAACACTTGTTATCTTTTGTCTTCTTGACCATAGCCGTTCTAACAGGTGTGAAGATTATATCTCACTGTGGTTTTATTTTTTTTTGGCAAGTTCCAAATTTTATTAGATTCAAAATACATTCGATAATATAATCAGAATAAACATATAATACAGATAAGAGAAGATTTTTTAAAAAGGTACTAATATTTGTTGGAAATGTACAGATGGTGATTAATGTGGAAAAGCATTCTGACTTTTGCAATTTTTCTTTTTGTTTGCCAACCATAATTTAACAAAACCCTAGGAGCTAAACAGTAATTCCCCATACTAAATACCTATACAAACAATTTGAACAAACACAATATATAAGAAGATTTAAATTTTTTTTTTTTAAAGAATAAAGACTTTTATTTATTTATTTGTGTGTGTGTGTGAGGAAGATCAGCCCTGAGCTAACATCCATGCCAATCCTCCTCTTTTTGCTGAAGAAGACGGGCCCTGGGCTAACATCTGTGCCCATCTATCTGCGCCCATCTGCTTCCACTTTATATGGGACGCCACCACAGCATGGCCTGACAAGCGGTGCCTCGTTGCGCGCCCGGGGTTCCGAACCCGGGGTGCCAGCAGCGGAGCACGTGAACTTAACCGCTATGTCACAGGGCCAGCCCCAGACTTAAAATTTTTAATATGACAAATAACTTTACTTGTTAATTTTTGTAATCTATATTGAATTGATGACAATGATATTTGCAGGCAATGATGTATATCTAAAGTATTTCTATATATTTTTTTTAATTTTTTGGTTATTGCAGTAACATTGGTTTATAACATTGTAAAAATTTCAGGTGTACATCATTGTACTTCTATTTCTGCATAGATTACATCATGTTCACCACCAAAATACTAATTACAACCCATCACCACACATATGTACCGAATTATCCCTTTCACCCTCCTCCATCCCCCCTTCCCCTCTGGTAACCACCAATCCAATCTCTGTCCCTATGTGTTTGTTTATTGTTGTTATTATCTACTACTTAATGAAGGAAAGCATACGGTATTTGACCTTCTCCCTCTGACTTATTTCACTTTGCATTATACCCTCAATGTCCATCCATGTTGTCACAAATGGCTGGATTTCATCGTTTCTTACGGCTGAGTAGTATTCCATTGTGTATATATACCACATCTTCTTTATCCATTCATCCCTTGATGGGCACTTAGGTTGCTTCCAAGTCTTGGCTATTGTAAATAACGCTGCAATGAACACAGGGGTGCATGTACCTTTGCAAATTGGTGTTTTCAAGCTCTTTGGATAAATACCCAACAGTGGAATAGCTGGATCATATGGTAGTTCTAGCCTTGATTTTTTGAGGAATCTCCATACTGTTTTCCATAGTGGCTGCACCAGTTTGCACTCCCACCAGCAGTGTATGAGAGTTCCCTTCTCTCCACATCCTCTCCAACACATGTTGTTTCCTGTCTTGTTAATTATAGCCATTCTGACGGGCGTGAGGTGATATCTCATTGTAGTTTTGATTTGCATTTCCCTGATAGTTAATGATTTTGAACATCTTTTTATGTGTCTGTTGGCCATCTGTATATCTTCTTTGGAGAAATGTCTGTTCAGGTCTTTTGCCCATTTTTTAATTGGGTTGGTAGTTTTTTTGGTGTTGAGATGCATGAGTTCTTTATATATTTTGGAGATTAAGCCCTTATCAGAAGTATGGTTTGCAAATATCTTCTCACAATTGTTAGGTTGTCTTTTCGTTTTGTTGATGGTTTCCTTTGCTGTGCAGAAGTTTTTAGTTTGATGTAGTCCCATTTGCTTATTTTTTCTACTGTTTCTCTTGCCCGGTCAGATGTGGTGTTTGAAAAGATGTTGCTAAGACCGATGTCGAAGAGCATACTGCCTATGTTTTCTTCTAGAAGTTTCATAGTTTCAGGTCTTACATTCAAGTCTTTAAGCCATTTGGAGTTAATTTTTGTGTATGGTGTAAGGTAAGGGTCTACTTTCACTTTTTTTCATGTGGCTATCCAGTTTTCCCAACACAATTTGTTGAAGAGACTTTCTTTTCCCCATTGTATGTTCTTGGCTCTTTTGTCAAAGATTAGCTGTCCATAGATGTGTGGGTTTATTTCTGGGCTTTCGATTCTATTCCATTGATCTGTGTGTCTGTTTTTGTGCCAGTACCATGCTGTTTTGGTTACTATAGCTTTGTAGTATATTTTGAAATCAGGGAGTGTGATACCTCCAGCTTTGTTCTTTTTTCTCAGCATTCCTTTAGCTATTCGGGGTCTTTTGTTGTTCCATATAAATTTTAGGATTCTTTGTTCTATTTCTGTGAAAACTGTTGTTGGAACTTTGATAGGGATTGCATTGAATCTATAGATGGCTTTAGGAAGTATGGACATCTTAACTATGTTAATTCTTCCAATCCAAGAGCACGGAATATCTTTCCATTTCTTTGTGTCTTCTTCAATTTCTTTCAGAAATGTTTTATAGTTTTCGGTGTACAGATCTTTCACCTCTTTGGTTAAGTTTATTCCTAGGTATTTTATTCTTTTTGTTGCAATTGTAAATGGGATGGTATTCTTAATGTCTCTTTCTGCTACTTCGTTGTTAGTGCACAGAAATGCAACTGATTTCTGTATGTTGATTTTGTATCCTGCAACTTTACCATATTCGTTTATTACTTCTAAAAGTTTTCTGGTGGATTCTTTAGGGTTTTCTATACATAAAATCATGTCATCTGCAAATAGTGACAGTTTCACTTCTTCCTTTCCAATTTGGACCCCTTTTATTTCTTTCTCTTGCCTGATTGCTCTGGCTAGGACTTCCAGTACCATGTTAAATAGGAGTGGTGACAGTGGGCATCCTTGTCTGGTTCCTGTTCTTAGAGGGATAGCTTTCAGTTTTTCACCATTGAGGATGATATTAGCTGTGGGTTTCTCATATATGGTCTTTATTATGTTGAGGTACTTTCCTTCTATCCCCATTTTATTCAGAGTTTTTATCATAAATGGATGCTGTATCTTGTCAAATGCTTTCTCTGCATCTATTGAGATGATCATGTGATTTTTGTTCTTCATTTTATTAATGTGGTGTATTACGTTGATTTCTTTGCGAATGTTAAACCATCCCTGCATCCCTGGAATAAATCCCACTTGATCATGGTGTATAATCTTTTTAACGTATTGTTGCATGCGATTTGCTAGTATTTTGTTGAGGATTTTCGCATCGATGTTCATCAGTGATATTGGCCTGTAATTTTCTTTTTGTGTTGTCCTTGTCTGGTTTTGGTATCAGGGTAATGTCAGCTTCGTAGAATGAGTTAGGAGCTTCCCCCTCCTCAATTTTTGGAAGAGTTTGAGAAGGATAGGTATTAAGTCTTCTTTGAATGTTTGGTAGAATTCACCAGGGAAGCCGTCTGGTCCTGGACTTTTATTTTTGGGGAGGTTTGTGATTACTGTTTCGATCTCCTTACTGGTGATTGGTCTATTCAAATTCTCTACTTCTTCTTGATCCAGTTTTGGAAGGTTGTATGATTCTAAGAATTTATCCATTTCTTCCAGATTGTCGAATTGGTTGGCATACAGCTTTTCATAGTATTGTCTTATAATCTTTTGTATTTCTGAGGTGTCTGTTGTAACCTCTCCTCTTTCATTTCTGATTTTACTTATTTGTGCCTTCTCTCTTTTTTTCTTTGTGAGTCTAGCTAAAGGTTTGTCAATTTTGTTGATCCTTTCAAAGAACCAGCTCTTGGTTTTATTAATTTTTTCTACTGTTTTTTTGGTCTCTATTTCATTAATTTCTGCTCTGATTTTTATCATTTCCCTTCTTCTACTGATTTTGGGCTTTGTTTGTTCTTCTTTTTCCAGTTCCTTTAGGTGCATTGTTAGGTTGTTTATTTGGGATTTTTCTTTTTTGTTGAGATAGGCCTGTATCGCTATAAACTTCCCTCGTAGAACCGCTTTTGCTGTATCCCATAAATTCTGGCATGTCGTATTTTCATTTTCATTTGTCTCCAGGTATTTTTTGATTTCTTCTTTGATTTCTTCGTTAACCCAGTCGTTGTTCAGTAGCATTTTGTTTAATCTCCATGTATTTGTGGCTTTTCTGATTTTCTTCCTATAGTTGATTTCTAGTTTCATACAGTTGTGGTCAGAAAAGATGCTTGGTATTATTTCAATCTTCTTAAATTTATGGAGACTTGTTTTGTGGCCTAATATGTGATCAATCCTGGAGAATGTTCCATGTGCATTTGAAAAGAACGTGTATTCTTCGGTTTTTGGATGGAACGCTCTGTATATATCTACTAGGTCCATCTGTTCTAGTGTGTCATTTAAGGCCAATGTTTCCTTATTGATCTTCTGTTTGGATGATCTATCCGTTGGTGTAAGTGGAGTGTTAAAGTCCCCTACTATTATTGTGTTACTGTCTATTTCTGTTTTTATGTCTGTTAATAATTGCTTTATATATTTAGGTGCACCTACATCGGGTGCATAGATATTTACAAGTGTTATATCCTCTTGTTGGATTGTTCCCTTGATCATTATGTAATGCCCTTCTTAATCTCTTTTTACAGTTTTTGTTTTAAAGTCTATTTTGTCTGATATGAGTACTGCTACCCCAGCTTTCTTTTCATTGCCATTTGCGTGGAGTATCTTTTTCCATCCCTTCACTTTCAGTTTGTGAGTGTCTTTAGGTCTGAAGTGTGTCTCTTGTATGCAGCATATATATGGGTCTTGTTTTTTTATCCAGTCAGCCACCCTATGCCTTTTAATTGGAGCATTTAGTCCATTGACGTTTAAAGTAGCTATTGATAGGTATGTACTTACTGCCATTTTTTAACTTTTTTTTTTTCCTCAGTGTTGTAGTAGTCCTTCTCTGTTCCTTACTTCTTCTATACAGAATTGATGGTCACTTTAGTTTGACCTCTGTCTGAAAGTTGTACTCTTAACTCCCCTCCTCCCTCCTTTTATGTTTTTGATATCATATCTAACCTCTTTTTTGTGCATTTGTATCCATTACGTTCTAATGATGGAAATAGATAATTTTTCCTATTTGTGGTCTTCTCTTTTCCCCTTAAATCAGTCCCTTTAACATTTCCTGTAGCACTGGTTTCTTGGGGACAAACTCCTTTAATTTTTGCTTATCTGGGAAAATTTTGATCTCTCCTTCCATTTTGAATGATAACCTTGCTGGGTAGAGTATTCTTGGCTTTAAGTTTTTTTCTTTTAGCACTTTAAATATATCATGCCATTCTCTTCTAGCCTGTAAGGTTTCTGCTGAGAAGTCAGCTGATAGCCTTATGGAAAGGTTTCCTTTGTATGTAACTTGACATTCTCTTGTGGCTTTTAGGATTCTCTCTTTATCTTTAATTCTGGACATTTTGATTATGATGTGTCTTGGTGTGGGCCTCTTTGGGTTTATCTTGTTTGGGGCTCTCTGTGATTCCTGTACCTGGATGTCTGTTTCCTTCCTTAGGTTAGGGAAGTTTTCATCTATTATTTCTTGAAATAGATTCTCTGCCCCCTTGTCTCGCTCTTCTCCTTCCGGGACACCTATAACACGGATGTTAGTGCGCTTGATGTTGTCCCAGAGGTCCCTTAGACTGTCCTCACTCTTTTTAATTCTTTTCTCTTTTAGCTGTTCACCTTGGGTAATTTCTTCTAGTCTTTCTTCCAGCTCACTGATCCGTTCTTCTGTATCCTCTACTCTGCTTTTGAGTCCCTCTAATGAATTTTTCATTTCCAGTATTGTATTCTTCATTTCTGATTGGTTCTTTTTTATATCTTCCATTTCTTTGTTGACATTCTCACTCAGTTCATCTATTCTTCTCCCCAGATCAGTGAGCATCCTTAACACTCTTAGTTTGAACTCTCTGTCAGGTAGGTTGCTCATTTCTGTTTCACTTAGTTCCTTTTCTGGGGTTTTGTCCTGTTCCCTTACTTGGAATGTATTCTTTTGCCTCCTCATTTTGCCTCTTTCCCTGTGCTTGTGTCTACGTATTAGGTAGGTCAGCTACGTCTCCTGCTCTTGGATAGGTGACCTTATGTAAGTGATGCCTTAGGAGGCTTCCAGTGTGCTTCCCTCAGTTCTCAATGTTCCAGGGGTGACCCCTATGTGGGCTACGTGTGTCCTTCTATTGTGGCCTGTTAGCTCTCCCTATAGGCGCCCAGGGAGGCTGAGTTATGCTCCTGGCCAGCTGTTGTAATGCTCAGCTGTTTGTAGTTGTTGTTGGCCCTTCAGTCTCTTTATCAGGTGTGGGGAGCCCCAACACAGTTGGCTGTAAGTTCTAATACCACATTTGTGTTGCAGTATTTCTTTTAACTGAGTAGGCCCCCAGCGTGGCAGGTTGTTAGGCTCAGGGCCTTACAATTGCTGTAAGCCTCTAGCCTATTAGGTCTCTTGTCAGCTCTCTGAGGATTGCAGCTGGGTGGGGCTGGCCTCAGGCACAGGAGCACCCAATTGTTTCAGGCTTTGGAAGGTGGGGCAAACCTCCTATGTGGGTCTTTGAGAAGCACAAGTCTTCTGCAGCTGACAAGCCCTGTTGCCCACAGGTCCACACACACAGTCAACACAGTCCTGCCCGGTGTGAGCGCCCCGACCCCCAAGGAGACCCAGTCTCTCCACGGCGGGAGCCCCACACACTCTGCCACCACCCCACACTCTCCACCCACTCCTTGTGCACACCCTGCCCCACTCAAGTCCGCTCAGTTGCCAGGCTGCAGAGAATCCAGTCACCAATCTATGCAGGCCCACACGTTGCCTGAGGGCTTGTTGTTGGGTGGGGCCAGTCTCTAGGGTGGGCTGCCTGCCCTGGCTGAGCTGGATTAAATCGGTGCTCTAGCCGGTGGAGCAGACCCTGGGCTAGCAGGCCTCAGGGAGAACTCCAATGGCGTCTGTGTCAGCACGCTCACACCAGGCCACAACAATGGCCGCCGCCAATGTCCCAGTCCCTGGAGAGGTCTCACCCCTCACCGAGATGCACTCAGGGCCTATTAGGTGAGTCTCTTTTCACCCCAGCACTGTGCACCTTTCTTTCTGGTGATTTTAGGATGCTTTCCGGAATGGGTGAGTTTGTGCGCGGGCCCTTTAAGAGCCAGTTTTAGTTTCTTTGTGAACCGGGTTTTCTGGGGGTGTTCCCCAATGCTTTAGTAGCAGGCAAAGTCAGATATTATGTCGCTGGTGTCGACTGTGCTGGGTCCACAAAATGCCCACAGCAGGGGCGCTCCCCGGCTCAGGACCCCGCGCCTCCAGGGATGGTGCGTACCTGTGAGCTGCTCCCGGTGGCCGTGAAGCTGGCGGCTTGTGAAGGCGGCGTTTTTCCTCTCCGGAAGGGAGTCTCTGCCTCTTCTACCCCAGTTAGGATTGTCCGTTGTTGCAGGAGTTCCTCTTATCCAGTTTTCAGTTGTGTCTCAGGGATAATTTTTCCACGAGTAGTTGTAAATTGGCTGTGTCCACGGGAGGAGGTGAGTTCAGAGTCTGCCTACGCCACCATCTTGACTCTGCCTCTATATTTGTTAAACAAAACTCATGATAGAGAGCATTCTCACACAGGCTTACTGGCAGGAAAGGTAGGCTTGAGGAATTGCTAAAAGCAATTTCATTGAGCTTGGGATACTAATTTTTAATTTTTATCCAAATAAATACTATTTTTCAAAATTAATCTGCCTAACTTCACCGGTAGCCTTTCAACAATTTTTCCTCTATTTATGATTACATTTACATCTTTATTTATTTTTGGTTCCTTGAGCTTTTTATTTATTATTTTCAATTGAGCTATAATTGACAGACAGCATTATATTAGTTTAAGGTGTTCCACATAATGATTTGATATTTGTATATACTGTGAAATGATCACCACAATAAGTCTAGTTAACACTGTGGTTAGTTATCATTGTGATTTTGATTTGTATTTCCCTGGTGATTAGTGATGCTGAGCACCTTTTCATGTACCTGTTGGCCATGTGTATGTCTTCTTTGGAAATGTCTTTTCAGGTCCTCGGATTATACGCTCTTGAGTTGTATGGATTCCTTATAAATTTTGGATATTAACCCCTTATCGGATATAACGTTTGCAAATATTTTCTCCCATTCCCTAGGTTCCCTCTTTATTTTGTTGATAGTTTCCTTTGCTGTGCAGAAGACTTTTAGTTTGATAGAATCCCACTTGCTGATTTTTGTTTTCATTGCCTGTGCCTTTGGTGTCATATCCAAAAATCATTGCCAAGACTAATATCAAGGAGTTTTTCCCTATTTTCTTATAGGAGGTTTATGGTTTCAGGTCTTACATTTAAGTCTTTCATTCATCTCGAGTTAACTTTTGCGAGTGGTGTAATATCAGGAGTTGTACCTTAATTGTAACTGCTGGGGGCAGGATCTGGGACTAGTAGGATTCATGTACGTCCTGTATTGAAGTTTTTGTTTTTACCATCAAAGTACAGTTTATTAGTTTCCTTTGTTGTCCTTTTCTTCCACACAAGACCACGGAATATTTCTTTAACGCAGCATCTGATTTAACACCTCTGGTCTTTCTTCATTGTATTTATGCTCTATCTCATGACAGGTTTCAAAATTCAGCTTTTATTCTTCAAGGTCTTACTCAAGTGTCAGTTTTTTCCCCTATCAATTCCCTCTGCTCCTTCAATCCAAAAGAACAAATAACTGTCTTTTCTGCACTCCCCTAGAATTATGTACATATTCAATTGCAAAACTTGTTACAGTGAATTACAGTTTACCTTCTAGATTGTGAATCCTGGGCAGGGATTCAAATTATTTATTCTTTTATTCTCGATATTTACCACACTCTCTGATACCCTATAAGGACTCAATAAGTGTCTGTTTAATGATTGACTATATGAAGTATTTATATTAACATAACCATCTATTTAGTCACTCCACTTATCAAGGGCATAGACTCATTCATTCATTCAACAGGTACCCATTGAAGGCCTACTATGTGCTGTGTGTGGGAATTTGTACCAGATCCTTCTTTGAAAAATGCCCCAGACCAGAATAGAGGGACCTGTGCCCTGTCTCGAAAGGTCTCAAGACAGTAGAAGTATGTCATTTCTGCAGATTAATCCGACAGTTTAGCTATGGGCATCTCACAAAAATGTTACATGAAAATAAGAAGCAAAGCTGAGTTTGATGCCAGATTACTGGGGATTTAAATTGTACACTGCCAAATACATTTGGGACAACATTCTGCACGTGCACACACCTAGACATGCTGAAAACCCAAATGATGTTCAATAAATGCAGTTGACAAAAACCGAGGAGACCCAAGGGGGCTGGCACATTTTGGTGGTTTGCCAGCACTGATAATGGGGAAATTCTTCTAAAGTGCACTTTGAAACCTTTGACGTAGCCTTTGTAGTACTTGGAATTTATTCATAGAAAACAATTCAAAATACTCTACGAAAAATTTTTGTAAAGTAATATTAACTTATGGGGAAGTACCAGACACAATCTCAGTGTCTCTCTATAAAGATAATTCACATAAATAATGATCTGTAATTATTTTACTACTTTAAAATCCATTAAAATGAAAGTTAGGATATATGTGTTGCTATACAGGAGAGTCTTAAGATGAACAAGGGAAAGGTAGAAAATGACAGTACAGCTGAGATTTTTTTAAAATTACATTTCTTTTTATGGTTTTAAATTAACAATTAATCTCATCTGCATTGTAGTCTTTCTACTTGAATCTACTTTGTCCCTTTGACACTTTAAGTGGGACACTTAATATCCCTGGTCATCACGTATCCAAAGAAAAATCTGACTACCTTAGAATGTTCCTAGAGGGTTACATAAGATAATGTTTACACAGTATGTCTGCAAATTGTGTTATAGAAATGTGACCAGAACAAGCACATTCCTTCCCAGAGGCTGTTACATCTTCTGTTCCCCTTCTGCCAATGGCAAGCTCCCCAAACTCTCCACATTTATATATCAATGCAGAAAAAAGCCCAGCTTTATCCAGCCAAGAATTCCTCAGAGAGCTAGAATACTGTCCCATACACCATAGGTGCCTGATGCAAGTTTCTCAAATAGAAGAGCTTCTTTTTCCCCTGGCATAATTCTCAGCACAAATGAGCTGAGAAATGTGTATGCACAACCAACAGTAGCATTTAGATTCATCCCACTTCAGTGGGGAAGCAAGAGGAGATGAGGGGTCCCAGAGCAATGATTTTCCTTTGTTCTCACCTGCAAAGCTGTCTTCTCATTCAATCTCTGCAGACATCCCCAGGAAAAGACAAGAGACAGCAGACTATTGCAGAAGATGAAATATACCATCTGGGTATAATGAGCTTGAAGAGTGTACTTTGATCTGTTTTCTCAAAAAACTGCTGAGCTGAGGTTTTTAAGAGAACCCATGCACCCAGCTGTGTGAACTTCTGTCAGCAGAAGTGAGATGGAGCCCCTCCCTTCAGGTCTCCTGTTCAGGGAGACAGCTCTGTAATATTGAGAGGTTGGCAGCGTGCCCTCTGAGGCTCTTTTCCCAGAAGGCTGAACTGTTTTCTGGGCCTAAAGGTCCTGCCATTACTCAGCAACTCTGAGCTGTAAAACCAGCTGCCTAAGAACTGGCAGGTAGGTGGATCTGTATAAGAAATACCTCTTTCTTCCCATCCCCTTCAGAAGTACCTGCAGCAGGAGCAAGAGACAGTTATTGTCCAGATTTGATGTATAGAATCAGAGTTCTTTTCTTAACCATAAGTAAAGAAATTACTTATTTAGAAAGTTAAAAGGGTTTAGGATTTTTCCCTTTTAGAATAAGCTTAGTGAACCTCAAGCAGGATAAACAGAAAGAAAACCACACTCAGATACATCATAATTAAACTACTTAAAACCCAACATAAAGAGAAAATGTGAGGTTGGTGTCAAGAGGGCGACGTAGGCAGACACTGAACTCACCTCCTCCCACGGACACAGCAGATCTACAACTACTCTTGGAACAATTACCCTTGAGAGAGAACTGAAAACTGGATAAGAGGAACCCCTGCAAAAAAACAGTCCAGACTGAGGTGGAAGAGGCAGAACTTCCCTTCTGGAGAGAAAAGAAGCCACCTTCACAAGCAGCAGCATCTCACGGCCACCCAGGAGCAATCCAAAGGTACGCAGCCTTCCCTGGAGGAGTGGGGGACCTGAGCAGGGGAGTGTTGCTGCTATAAACATTTTTTGGACCCAGCACAACTGAGACAAGTGTCATAATATCTGGCCTTTCTGGCTATTAACAACAACCAGCCATATCCACAGAAAAGCTATCAGACATAAGGGAAAGAAAAACAGCTCTTAAAGGGCCCACACATAAATTCACCCATTGGGGAAGCAACCTAAAATCCCCAGAAAGAAAGGTGCACAGCCCTTTGGTGAAAAGAGATTCAACAGATAGGCTTTGGGTGCATCTCAGTGAGAGGTGAGACCTCTCCAGGGACTAAGACATTGGCAACAGCCATTATTGTGACCTGGTGCAGGCACAAATGCTGGCAGATGTCATTGATGTCCTTCCTCATGGCCTGCTAGCCCAGGGTCGGCCCCACCCACTAGAGCAAGGATTTAATCCAGCACAGCCAGGGCAGGCAGCCTACCCTAGGGACTGGCCCCACCCAACAGCCAGCCCTTGGGCCATGTGTGGGCCTGCATAGGCTAGGTGATTGCATTCTCTGCAGCCAGGTGAGTAGGTCCACCTCTCTCTGGGGCAGGGTGTGCGCGAGGAGGCGGTGGAGGGTCTGAGGCATTGGTGGAGTGTGGAGGGCCTCTGCAGTGGGGTGACAGGGTCCACTTCAGGGGGTTGGGGCATGCATACGGGGCAGGACTGTGTTGACAGTGTATGTGGCCACGTGGATGGTGGGGCTTGTCAGCTGCAGAAGTCTTGTGCTTCTCAAACAGCCACATGAAGGATTGGCCCTACCTTCCAAAGCCTGAAACAATTGGGTGCTCCCTTGCCCAGGGCCAGCCTTACCAACCTGCAATCCTGAGAGAGCTGACAAGAGCCTTATAGGCCAGAGGCCTACAGCCATTCTAAGCACCTGAGGCTAACAACCAGCCACACTGGGGACCTACTCACTTAATGGAAAAACTACAACAGGAATGTGCTATTAGACCTTGCAGCCAGCTGTGCTGGGGCTCCCCACACCCAATAAAGTGACTGAAGGGTCCATAGCAGCCACACACAGCTGAGTATTACAATCAGCTGGCGAGAGGGACAGCCCAGCTTCCCTGGGCACCGACAGCAAGAGCAACCCTGCCACAACAGAAGGACACATATAGCTCACATGGGGGTCACTCCTGTAACATTTGGAACTGGTGAGAAGAGGGAAGCACACTTCTGGGCCTCATAAGGCATCACTTACATAAAGCCACCTCTCCAAGATCAGGAGATGTAACTGACCCACCTAATTCATAGATACAAGCACAGAGAAAGAGGCAAAATAAGGAGGTAAAGGAATATGTTCCAAGGACAAGAACAGAACAAAACCCCAGAAAAAGAACTAAGTGAAACAGAAATGAACAATCTACCTGACAAAGAGTTCAAAGAAATAGTCATAAGGATGCTCACGGATCTTGGGAGAAGAGTGGATGAACTCATTGAGAATGTCAACAAAGAATTGGAAATTATAAAAAAGAACCAATCAGAAATGAAGAATACAGTACTTGAAGTGAAAAAATCACTAGAAGGTCTCAACCCCAGAGTAGACAGTACAGAAGAATAAATGGGAAAGCTGGACAAAAGACTACAGGAAACCACCCAAGCTGAAGAGCTAAAAGAAAAACAAATTAAACAGAACAAGGACAGTCTAAGGGATCTCTGGGAAAACATTAAGTGCACTAACACCCGTGTCATAGGTGTCCCAGAAGGAGAAGAGAGAGACAAAGAGGCAGAGAATCTATTTGAAGAAATAATAGCTGAAAACTTTCCTAACCTAAGGAAGGAAACAGACATCCAGGTACAGGAAGCACAGAGAGCATCAAAAAAGATAAACTCAAAGAGGCTCACACCAAGACACATCATAATTAAAATGTCCAGAATTAAAAATAAAGAGAGAATCCTAAAAGCCACAAGAGAAAGACAACAAGTTACACACAAAGGAAACCCTCATAAGGCTATTTGCTGACTTCTTAGCAGATACCTTAGAGGCTAGAAGGGAGTGACATGATAAAATTAAAGTGCTAAACGGAAAAAATCTGCAGCCAAGAATACTCTACCTGGCAAGGTTATCATTCAGAATGGAAGGGTAAGCAAAAATTGCTTATCCAGATAAGCAAAAATTAAAGGAGTTTATCACCAAGAAACCAATCCTACAAGAAATGATAAAGGGACTTATTTAAGGGGAAAAGAGAAGACCACAAATAGGAAAATAATTATCTATTTCCATGATAAGAGGGTAACAGATACAAACGCACAAACAAGACGCTAGATATGATATCAAAAACATAAAATGTGGGAGGAGGGGAGTAAAAGAGTAAAGCTTTTAGAAAGAGATCAAGCTAAAGAGACCATCAACTTAATACAGATTACTATATACATAGGTTATTATATATGAACCTCATGATAATCACAAACCAGAAACCTATAATAAATACACAAAAAACTAAGTGAAAGGAACCCAAACATAATACTAAAGAAAGCCATCAAATCACAATGGAAGAGAGCAAGAGAAGAAGAAAGAAACAGAGAAAAACTGCTAGAACACCCAGAAAAAAAGTAACAAAATGGCAATAAGTACATACTTATCAATAGCTACTGTAAACGTCAATGGACTAAATGCTCCAATCAAAAGGCATAGGATGGCTGATTGGATTAAAAAACAAGTCCCATATATACACTGCATTCAAGAGACATCCTTTAGACCTAAAGACACTGAAAAATTGAAAGCAAAGGGATGGAAAAACATACGCCATGCAAATGGCAATCAAAACAAAGCTGGGGTAGCAATACTTATATCAGACAAAATAGACTTTAAAACAAAAACTGTAACAAGAGACAAAGCAGGGCACCACATAATGATCACGGGAACAATCCAGCAAGAGGATATAACACTTGTAAGTATCTATGCACCCAACAAAGGAGCACCTAAATATATAAAGCAATTATTAACAGATATAAAAAGAGAAATAGACAGTAACACAATAATAGTAGGCGACTTTAACACTCCACTTACACCAATGGATATGTCATCCAAACAGAAGATCAATAAGGAAATGTTGGCTTTAAACGACACACTAGACCAGATGGACTTAGTTGATATATACAAAACATTCCATCCAAAAACAAGAGAATACATATTCTTTTCAAATGCACATGGAACATTCTCCGGGATTGATCACATATTAGGCCACAAAACAAGTCTCCATAAATTTAAGAAGATTGAAATAATACCAAGCATCTTTTCTGATCACAGTGGCATGAAACTAGAAATCAACTATAGGAAGAAAATCAGAAAATCCACAAATAGGTGGAGATTAAACAAAAAGCTACTGAACTTCTATTATGTGAATGAAGAAATCAAATGAGAAATCAAAAAATACCTGGAGACAAGTGAAAATACGACATGCCAGAATTTATGAGATAAGGCAAAAGCAGTACTAAGAGGAAAGTTTATAGCAATACAGGCCAGCTCAACAAACAAGAAAAATCTCAAATAAACAATCTACCATGCAGCTAAAGGAAATGGAAAAAGAAAAACAAATAAAGCCCAAAACCAGTAGAAGGAAGGAAATAATAAAAATCAGACCAGAAATAAATGAAATGGACACTAAAAAGGAAAAGCAGAAAAAATCAATGAAACCAAGAGCTAGTTCTTTGAAAAGATAAATAAAATTTACAAACCTTTAGCTAGACTCACCAAGACAAAAAGAGAGAAGGCTCAAATAAATAAAATCAGAAATGAAAGAGGAGAAATTACAATGGACACCTCTGAAATACAAAAGATCATAAGAGAAAGCTACAAAAAGCTATAGGCCAACAAATTACATAATCTGGGAGAAATGGATAAATTCTTAGAATCATTCAACCTTCCAAAACTGAATCAAGAAGAAATAGAGAATTTCAATAGACCAATCACCAGTAAGGAGATCGGAATAGTAACCAAGCACCTCCCGAAAAATAAAAGTGCAGGACCAGATGGCTTCCCCAGTGAATTCTACAAAACATTCAAAGAAGACTTACTGCCTACCATTCTCAAACTCTTCCAAAAATTTGAAGAGGAGGGGAAGCTTCCTAACTCATTCTATGAAGCCAACATTACCCTGATACTGAAACCAGACAAGGACAACACAAAAAAAGAAAATTACAGGCCAATATCACTGATGAATATAGATGCAAAAATTCTCAACAAAATACTAGCAAATTGAATACAACAATACATTTAAAAGATCATACACCAAGATCAAATGGGATTTATTCCAGGGATGTAGGAATAACTCAACATCTGCAAATCAATCAACGTGATACACCACATTAACAAAATAAAGAATAAAAATCATGTGATCATCTCAATAGATACAGAGAAAGCATTTGACCAGATACAGTAACCATTTATGATAAAAACTATGAATAAAATGGGTATAAAAGGAAACTATTTCAACATAATAAAGGGCATATATGCCAAACCCCCAGCGAAGATCATTTTCAATGGTGAAAAACTGAAAGCTATCCCTCTAAGAGCAGGATCCAGACAAGGATGCCCACTTTCATCACTCCCATTTAACTTTGTATTGGAAGTCCTAGCCAGAGCAATCAGGCAATAAAAAGAAATAAAAGCGATCCAAATTGGAAAGGAAGAAGTGAAACTCTCACTATTTGCAGATGACATGATTTTATATTTAGAAAACTCTAAAGAATCCACCAAAAAACTTTTAGAAATAATAAATGAATACACAAATTTGCAGTATACAAAATCAACATACAAAAATCAGTTGCATTTCTATACACTAACAATGGAATAGCAGAATGAGAAATTAAGAATACAATCCCATTTACAATTGCAACAAAAATAATAAAATACCTAGGAATAAATTTAACCAAAGAGGTGAAAGACCTGTACACTGAAAATTATAAAACATTGTTGAAGGAAACTGAAGAAGGCACAAAGAAATGGAAAGATATTCCATGCTCTTGGATTGGAAGAATTCACATAATTAAAATGTTCATTCTTCCTAAAGCAATCTATAGATTTAATGCAATCCCTATCAAGTTCCAATGACATTTTTCACAGAAATACAACAAAGAATCCTAAAATTTATATGGAACAAGAAAAGACCCTGAATACCCAAAGCAATCCTGAGGAAAAAGAACAAAGCTGGAGGTATCACACTTCCTGATTTCAAAACATACTACAAAGCTGTAGTACCCAAAACAGCATGGTACTGGAACAAAAACAGACACACAGATCAATGTAACAGAATTGAGAGCCCAGAAATAAACCCACACATTTATGGACAGCTAATTTATGACAAGGGAGCCAAGAATATAAGAAGGAGAAAGGAAAGTCTTTTCAATAAATGGTATTGGGAGAACTGGACAGCCACGTGCAAAAGAATGAACGCAGACCATTACCTTACACCATACACAAAAATTAACTCAAAATTGATTAAATATTTGAATGTAAGACCTGCAACCATGAAACTTCTAGAATAAAACATAGGCAGTACGCCCGTAAGCCTTGGCACCATATTTTCAAGTACCATGTCTGACCAGGCAAGGGAAACAATAGAAAAAATAAACAAATGGGACTACATCAACTACATCAAACTAAAATGCTTCTGCACAGCAAAAGAAACCATCAATAAAATGAAATAACAACCTACCCATTGGGAGAAGTTATTTGCAAACCACACATTTGATAAGGGGTTAATATCCAAAATATATAAAAAACTCATACATTTCAACAACAAAAAAACTAACAGCCCAATGAAAAAATGAGCAAAAGATCTGAACAGGCATTTCTCCAAAGAAGATATACAGATGACCAACAGGCACATGAAAAGATGTTCTCATTAACTATCAGGGAAATGCAAATCAAAACTACAATGATATACCACTTCATGCCCGTCAGAATGGCTATAATTAACAAGACAGGAAACAACAAGTGTTGGAGAGGATGTGGAGAGAAGGGAACTCTTATATACTGCTGGTGGGAGTGCAAACTGGTGCAGCCACTATGGAAAACAGTATGGAGATTCCTCAAAAAATTAAGAATAGAACTACCATTTGATCCAGCTATTCCATTGCTGGATATTTATGCAAAGAACATGAAAACACAAATGCATAAAGATGCATGCACCCCTGTGTTCATTGCAGAATTATTCACAATAGCCAAGACTTGGAAGCAACCTAGGTGCTTGTCAAGGGACACATGGATATAAAGAAGATGTGGTACATATACACAATGGAATACTATTTACCCATAAGAAATTATGAAAACCAGCCATTTGTTACAACATGGATGGACCTTGAGGATATTATGCTAAGAGAAATAAGTCAGAGGGAGAAAGTCAAATACCGTATGATCTCACTCACAAGTAGAAGATAAAAACAACAACAAACAGTCACATAGAGACAGAGATTGGATTGGTGGTTCCCAGAGGGAAAGTGGGGAGGGAGGAGGGTGAAAGGGATGATCAGCCACATGTGTGTGGTGATGGATTGTAATTAGTCGTTGGGTGGTGAATAAGATGTAATCTATACAGAAACCAAAATATAATGATGTACACATGAAATTTATATAATGTTATAAACCAATGTTACTGCAATAAAAAAAAAGAGAAAATCTTAATAGCAGATGGAGAAAAAGATGTATTACACATAGGGAAATAAAAATACAGGTAATGGCCGACTTTCAGAAGATATATAATAAGGTCTAGAAGATAACAGAATGACATTTTTTAAATGCTGAAAGAAAAATAACTTTCAACCTAAAAGTCCATATCAAACAAAATATCCTTTCAAAATGGAGTCAAAATATAAACATTTTCAGATAAACGAGGCAGACCTGCCCTACAAGGAAGAAAGACTGTAGACCAAAAGGAAATGAAATGCAGTGATATCTTTGGAACTGCAGTTAGGAAGGGAGAGCATAAAAATATTAAATAATTTAACACTTATTTTTCTATCTTTCCTTAAATTCATTCAAAACAATTGACTATTTTTAATTCAAAGTAACTGTGTACTACAGAGTTAGCATATCTAGAAGTAAATTATTTAACAATAGCACAAGGGGGAGCAAATGGAATTATATTTTTGTTAAGTTCTTATATGTGAAGTGGTGTAACATTAATTCAAGATAAAATGCAATAAGTTAAGAATGCATACTCATAACTGTTAGAGGTCTAAGCCGTCAGAGCATGACATTCCCCTGGGAGTGTAAGACTAGTTGGAATTTCTCTCTCTGTGTCTCTCTCGCTGCATGTTAACAACCCCTGTACTGGCAGCCAAATCACAACTGTAAAGAGAACCAACCTTAGGATGAAACCAATGGTGATCAAAGAAAGAGAAAGAACCTGGCTCCTTGAGGACGTCATTGGGCTGCTGACAGGCACCAGCCTCAAGCCTGCTCTACATTTGGACTTTCAGTTTTGTGAGGTAAATTTCCTTATTACTAAGGCCATTTTGAATCAGGGGTGTTTTATTCTTGCTTGAAGCCAAAAACATCCAAACTGCTATACTATGTGATGATATCATGAAATCATTTAAATTGTGTTTATCAAAGACTTTAACAACATGGGAAATATGTAAGTCACAACAGTAAGTATAAAAAAGTTGAACATAAAATGTTAATATTTTTCTTTCAGGGATTTGAGAAACCAAAGGATCTAATATTATTTCATAAACTTCTATTATACTATACACCAGACACTGTGTATGTTAGGCTTATATCCTTACTTAATTTTCACAACTCTCTATGAAGTTGCATTCATTCATTCATTCGTTCATTATTTACATTCATTCATTACTCATTCATTCAACAGGTATTGACTGATAAGTCTCTAGCTAGGTCTTTGGACTAAAGTTTCAATATGTTCTTTGCCTTCACGGAATTTACTTTCCAGTGCTGAGGAGTGGGGCAAGCATTTAACAAATAATTGTACAAGTATTTAATTGCCTTTGGGACAAGTTAGATGAAGGAGAAATACAGGGTGCTAAGAGAACGTACACATCAGGGGAAACTGATCCAGTTGTGATATTAATGGTGGATGGGTCATGGAAAACCTCCCTTTGGAAGTCATCCTTAAGTTCATATCTGAAGGCTGCACAGGTGTTTTCAGGGATGGAGTAAGAATAGGCATAAAGAACCAGAAGAAAACCTTAGGATTAGAGGGAATTAGCCTGTATAGCTTCTGAGGTCTGTCCCAGTTCAAACATCCAAAGATGTGGCTTAACAGCTTCTAGCTTTGACCTGCACATTATAGGTCTGATTAACTTAGACAAAAGCAAGGGTCAGGTACGATAGAAGTTGTATGATGCATATTCTTTGACTTCAACAAGATGATTTGCGGTCACCAATGAAGCCAACCTGAGTAGGGGTACTTTCCCACTGATGCCAGCCACAGGGTGCAACTCAGAAACCTGAGTGTTTCATGTTCCTTAGGGTTTGTTCATTTTCCTCTGTCACATGTCCATAAAATGGGATGCCTGATCAACGAAGTGCTTCACCGTGTGTCCTGTGACCTGCCTGGAGAAACAATGGAGGTGTACAGCAGGATGGGTAAAAGCCATTCTCACTTCTCAGGACTGCTCCATCACATTCCAGGAGATGGGCATCCTTCTTGGCTCAGGAGGCCAGGAAATCCCAGATGCAGGGCTGGACGTAACTCAGACTGCATTCATTCTGACCAAATTTCCAGTTACTGTTCACCAGTCCTGCATGGAAGACCTCTAGTGAAAAGATTTTGAAGCCCATGTTTGCTTTGCAAAGAAAAATTCCCAAGTGAGAAACATGTGATATAGAGATGAAGGAAGAACATTTGGATTCTGGCTCACTGTCATATATCCTGCACATAGGCCCACAGGTTCCTCCTCATATCTGAACTCCATCACTCTATCCAAATTCAACCATAGTTCCTCAATTCATATCTCAAACTAGCCACTCATAGGCATGAGAATCCCAACCAATTTATCCCTAGACCTCCCTCTTCTTCAACATATCCCAAGCAACTCTACCCTTTGGTGCAATTTTAACTCCTTGGGCTATTGAGCAATCTATTTACAGTAAACAGATGGGCCCAAATTCTATTCTCACCTGTTTTGTTCTCCATCATTTGAGCTGGGAACCTCAGCGGAGTTTCCAACTTGATTTTTTTGGAATCCCTGAGTTGGTTTGGATACCATCTAATAAGCAGTAGATTTTCACATTAACTTTAAAGCTTCAGTCCTTCTTGTCACCTGATCCAAACCCCCCTGACAATAACAATAAACAATGACATGGAACATTGATTGAACGTTCACTGTGTTCTAGGTGCTGTGAGAAGCACTTTTTGTGCATTATCTCTTTTAGTCCTCATTACAACTTTGTACAGAAGCTTCCATTATTGTCCATGTTAAGATATGATAACTCAGGCTTAAAGAAGAACCCTCAAAAAGAGAAGAAATGTATCCTAGGCATTAACTTAAGACCCTTCTCTGTCCCCCATCCCACATACCCTTATGGCTATTTTATGGGCCAAGAATTTAAGTTTAGCATATCTGGAAACTTTTAGAAATAAAGTCTAGCCCAATTCTGCCAGCTTACTATAACTGCTTCCCATCACCCCACTCCCACCTCAAACATACATCTGTTTGTTCCCTGCGTCTCTGCTTGTCTTAACACTAAAGTATGTGTATAGGTAGAAAGGTGTTCAGTGAACTGAGACAGGACTGGTACCCTATGAAAATTCAAAATATTAAATTTCTTTATGTTCCCTTTCAATGCTCTTCTCTTAACTCATCTTCTGGAAAGCTATCCCCTCCCTTTCTCCTGTCCCTCTCTCAGAAATATTTCCCTGTCCTCTGGTTACCCCATCATGGTCCACTGTGTCCCATATTCTAGATGTTTCCTAGTTACTCTAAATCTCCCTTTTGCACTATATGTTAGGAATGCAAACTAATCACATCACACTATTACAACCGACTGATAAGGAAGCTGTTTGTATCTCACTAATTGGCCCACCCACACACCCCCATTCCTTCTGTTCTCACCAGATGCCACTTCTAACTATGGCTTTAAATGTTCTTTTAGGCAGATTTTGTTTGTTTGTTTGTTTCACTTGGCTTGGATTATTAGAGAGAAAGGCTATACAACACAATAAACTCAGGGCATTTGTCCTTTTATATTTTCTTCCTGGAACTCCCGTAATCTCAGTGATTTTGTGCTTTTGGATATTGGGTCCACCTAGTCCGCTTGTAAAAAAGAACTAGTAATGAAGAGGGGGCAACTCGTATGATTTCTGAGGGGTCTCAATTTCTCCCATCTACTGGCATAGACTTTTTTAAAGCTTGGCTCATAAATTCTGGGTCTGGCTACACTGAGATAATACTCATTGTTTTCATATTTACAAATTAACGTTTATGACAAAACCATGCGATTTCATGAGCAACATACACACTTTAAAATGTATGTCATCTTCTTTTGTTGCAGATTTATTTCAACATTAAACTGCACAGAATGTCAGCCCTTGCGATCTACAGCACATGGCAAGCCACTCACGATCCACAGCAATTTGAACAAACACTGAGATTGAAATGGAGGACTCTTTTTTTATCCATCTTTCCTTGGTTACTTTGGATTTGGAAGGCTTATTTCAGGTGATGACCCTGTGAGAATCCAGGATTTCCTGGAGATTTTGAGGTGCTCTGATGAAGATGTGATAGTGTTGGAATAGTGGTCCGAATTACCTGTTGTCTCCTATATGGAAAGGGGAGAGTATGGGAGATGTGAATAACTGCTGCTCCTCCCTCACTGCTACATCTACACATCCAAGTCTATCCTGTTTCATTAGGTGGCAGAGCCAAGATTTCAAGTAAAATAAATGTAAGGAGATTATAGAAAAAGAACTCTGTGTAAGGAGGCAGCATGTCCACTCCTGTCTCCTCAGACCCTAGAACACTGTCTGGCACATAGTGGGCATGCAATAGATATTTGTAAAATGAACTTAAAATATTTACACTAGTAATAATAACTGCCATTGATTGAGTGCTTGTCATATACTAGGCACTGTGCTGAGTAATTTCTACACTAAACAACCTCACAAGCAGTATGATTCCCATTTCTCATTTGAGAAAATTGAGGCACAGAAATGATAAAAGACTAGTTCCAGGCTTGTAATTGTATTTGAATCCCCCTCAGTCTGACTTGAAGAACTCACCTCAACACTGCTCTCTCCATGTAGGCTCCAGGAAACATTTCCTTCCTTCCCTCGAAATGAATTCCTTTCACTTAAAATCTTTCCATGATAATCACTTCTTCCCAGTTCCCTCCCGGTTTCCTGTTTTTTTCCCAACATCTTTACTTTTTCTTTGTTGCTCTGTCTCTCTGTCTCTCTCTCTCCTGGCTTCTTTTATTCAGTTTTCAAAATCCCGGACTCAGGCAACAACAACAAAAGTCTTCCCTTAACGTTGTTGCCCTTTCTAGATTCTTTCAAAGCCAAAGTTCTTGAATGGTTCTGACATATTCTCTCCCCAGTGCCCCACAATTTCGCTTCTACCCTTTTTCTTCCACTTAAAATTCTCTTTGGGATATTACTTACCAAAACTTTCCTCATAATTTCTGTGTATCATTTTATATTTTTCCAAATAGAGTGAGAGACATTTATCAAATTGTCCTTTAGAGGTCTTTAATTTACTCTATATTTAAGGATTTTCCCCCTCCTTTTTGGAAAAAAATGTAAATAATAAGTTGTTACTGTTATATACCGCTCTCAAGTATGTCATATGAAATTATCTGTGCCCCTTTTGTGAAATAAACACAGAGACACGTGCAGATATCCTCAAGTGTCTGTAGGAATTCACAGATGAATTTTGCTTGCACCACTGCAAGACTGATTCTCAGCCACTCACAGGTAAGACCAAAGAAGAAATGGTAGATACCTTCGGAAGCTATTGGAAACACCAAATTTCTCCCAGGAAGTGGACAGAGGCTCCAGGCTCTAAGGCTCTAGGTTTGCAAGACATAAACAAGGAAGACACTCTTCCTCTTTGGAGCCTATATAAAAGGTCTGTGACGCACTAAACCATTCCCAACTCTCCCTCGTCAACTCCCTCACATCCAGGGACTCAGGAAGGCTTCTTGTCAAAGACTGGTGCAGTTTTAGCAGAACTTTAGCATCATGCAATAGAGCATCTTGTGTGCCACTTCAAAACTTCTCCACCTTAATTAAAAAAAAAAAAAGCTCTGTAGAGTTGAAGAGAAAAGGAAAGAAAATGTTACAGGGACACAGAAGTAAAGGAATGCAATATTGTGGGAGATGTGCAAGCCAGTGTTATGCTAATTTCAGTTAAATGAGACTAAAAAGCTATTATGCCCTCACAATATTCAGCCCTCTTCTCATATGAAACTAAAACAAGAATATAATTTAAATTTTTTTGTTATGGAAAATTTTCAATATACATGTAGTAGAGAGAATAGGGTAATGAACTATATACCCATCACCCAACTTCAAAAATTATCAACACATGACCCATCTTATTTCATGTATACTACTTTACTTCTCTCTCCTCTGCTGAATTAATTCAAAGCAAATCCTAGACTTCATATAATTTCATCCATAAGAACTTCAGTATGGGTTTCTAAAAAAGATATTTCTATCATACTCACAATGGCATTGCACAAAGCTAAATATATTAACAATAATTTCTTGATACCTTCTAATTTCCAGGCAATGTTAACTCTCCTACAATTGTCCTATAAATATGTTGATAGTTGGTTTGTCCATTTAAGGGTGTTGTTTTGTTTTGTTTTTAATTTTTGCTGAGGAAGATTGGCCCTGGGCTAACATCTGTGCCCATCTTCCTCTACTTTATATGTGGGATGCCTGCCACAGCATGGTTTGATAAGCGGTGGGTACGTCCACGCCCAGGATCCAAACCTGCGAACCCCGGGCCACCGAAGCAGACTGCGCAAACTTAACCACTACGCCACTGGGCCAGCCCCTAAGGGTGTTTTTCTTTTTTTTTTTTTTTTTTTTTTATTGCAGTAACATTGGTTTATAACATTGTAAAAATTTCAGGTGTACATCATTGTACTTCTATTTCTGCATGGACTACATCATGTTCACCACCAAAATACTAATTGCAACCCATCACCACACACATGTACCGAATTATCCCTTTCACCCTCCACCCTCCCCCCTTCCCCTCTGGTAACCACCAATCCAATCTCTGTCCCTATGTGTTTGTTTATTGTTGTTATTATCTACTACTTAATTAAGGAAATCATACGGTATTTGGCCTTCTCCCTCTGACTTATTTCACTTTGCATTATACCCTCAATGTCCATCCATGTTGTCACAAATGGCTGGATTTCGTCGTTTCTTATGGCTGAGTAGTATTCCATTGTGTATATATACCACAGCTTCTTTATCCATTCGTCCCTTGATGGGCACTTAGGTTGCTTCCAAGTCTTGGCTATTGTGAATAAGGCTGCAATGAACACAGGGGTGCATGTACCTTTGCAAATTGGTGTTTTCAAGTTCTTTGGATAAATACCCAGCAGTGGAATAGCTGGATCATATGGTAGTTCTATCCTTGATTTTTTGAGGAATCTCCATACTGTTTTCCATAGTGGCTGCACCAGTTTGCACTCCCACCAGCAGTGTATGAGAGTTCCCTTCTCTCCACATCCTCTCCAACACATGTTGTTTCCTGTCTTGTTAATTATAGCCATTCTGACAGGCGTGAGGTGATATCACATTGTAGTTTTGATTTGCATTTCCCTGATAGTTAGTGATTTTGAACATCTTTTCATGTGTCTGTTGGCCATCTGTATATCTTCTTTGGAGAAATGTCTGTTCAGGTCTTTTGCCCATTCCTAAGGGTGTTTTTAGTGATGTGCCATTTTCACTGTATGCATGGACTTTGGAGCATAGCCACCACATAAACTGTAACTTTAAGATAGAGATTTTCACCAAAACTCTACTTGCTAACAGAATCGGATTTTTTCCAGATTAGTAATGTGCATACTCTCTTTCTTACCCATCCCTGCCTCTTAAATTGTGACCTTAAGTGACTTTAACCAACTGTTACACTTTATAACCCAAAGTACTATGTTGTTTGCAAGCAGGAGTCTTCTTGCTTTCTGTGTCCTCCTGAGTATGGCCTTACAGATAGAAACTCACCATCTTCAAAATGCAGAAACTATTCACACAGAATAATTCTGCACTTCGTTTCTCTGATAAATTTCTTCTTCAAGCTGGAACTCAATATTCTGTCTTTTTACAAGTTATTTAGAGCTGTCGAATTGACTCCTGTAATGCTGTCTATGAAACATGACCAGGCCAATTTTCCAAGATTGATGTTAGAACCAGGAACTGAAGTCAGGTTATTGTTTTTTTTTTTTTTTGGGAGGAGATCAGCCCTGTGCTAGCAACTGCCAATCCTCCTCTTTTTTTGCTGAGGAAGACTGGCCCTGGGCTAATATCCATGCCCATCTTCCTCCACTTTATATGGGACGCCGCCACAGCATGGCTTGCCAAGAAGTGCGTTGGTGCGCGCCTGGGATCCAAACGAGCAACCCCAGACCGCCGCAGCGGAGCGCACGCACCTAATCGCTTGCACGACCCGGTCGGCCCCTGAAGTCAGTTTTTTTAAATTTTATACTTCACATCTCTCCTTTCCTCCTGTCTTCCCGCCCTCCCTCCATCCTATCTTCCTTCCTCTCTCTCTCATCTTTTCCTTCCTTCATTTTTAATTGTTTACTATTAAAAACAATAGACATACATCCAAAGAACAGCTTAAAACAAATGCACAGTAAAATAAAAGATTCTCAGGTCGTCCAATCAAGAACTAGAACATTGCAAAAATGCCCAGAAACCCGTAGTGTGAATCTTCACACTCACAAATCTCCCCTTTCTCTTTTTAAGTAACCACCATTGTTACAAATGGTTCTCACTTGCTCTTTATGGTGTTTCCAACTATGTATGTATCCCTAGACAATAGAGCCTGGTTTTTCCTGGTTTTGATCTTTGTATAAATAAAATCATCTAGACATATGGATTCTTGTGTGTCTCTCTTATTTTGCTCAGTATTGTATTTTTAAGAACCACCCATGCTATTACATGTAGCTGTAATTTGTTCATTTTCATTGCCATATAGAATTCTATTTTATGATAATGCCACAATTTATCTATTTTACTATTGATGGACATTTTGTTGTGTCTAGTGCTATGAACATTCTTGTCCACATTTCCTACAGCACAGGTACATTTATTTCTCCACAATAGGTACACAGGGGTGGAATGAAGGATTGGCATATCTGCAGATCTCCTCAGTGAGGCCAAAGTGTTTGCCAAAGAGATTTTCGCAGTCTATGTTCTATCAGTGTGTTTTCTACCATCTGTTTGGTATGTTCTGCTCTGTTTCTTTTCTTTTCTTTCTTGCTTTCTTTGGACTGATTGTTTTCTTTGTCATCCCCTTTATTTCCTCTACACTCTTTTTTCTCTTTTCTTGGCTATCGTAGAATTGCTCTTTATATTTTTAATAGATCACAGTCAAATATCTATTGATACTTTTACCCTCCTCCCAGAAAATGCAAGAAATTTTGAGCATTTTGACTCCATCTTTTTTTCTTCTGACCTGTGGCTACTGGTTTAACAAACCTAAGTCAAGGTTTATTTAAATTTACTCATTTGTGGATAAATTTCTAGAAACACACAATCTTCCAAGACTGAATCATGAATAAATAGAAGATCTTAATAGACCAATTCCTAGTAATGATATTGAATCAGTAACCAAAACACTCCCAACAAACTGGAGTCAAAGGCCAGGCAGCTTCACTGGTGAATTCTACCAAACATTGAAAGAAACAAAGTTATAAATAAGAAATGCAGATTGCTGGGAAGATGGTGGTGTAGGAGGACTCTGAACTCACCTCCTCCCACAGACTGAATAAATTTACAACTACCTGTGAAACAATTACCACTGAGAAAGAATTGGAAACTGGGTAAAAAGAACCCCCACAACAAGGGACAACATTGACAGAGGTGGAAGAGGCAGAAATACCTCTCTGCTGAGGAAAAAAAACACATTCCAGCCATGGTGCTTCACAGCTGGGAGTAATCTTACATTATGCAACTTTTCCTGGAGGAGCAGGAGAGCTATGTCACAATAAGCAGCCTTTGAATACAGCACAACTGATCCATAATGCCTGGCTTTGCTGGCTATTAAAGCCAGTGGGGAATATCCCCAGAAAAGCCCTTGAATATAAGAGAAAGAAAAGCCTGCTCTTAGAGGGCCCACTCACAGATTCACCCATTCCAGAAACCAACACAAAATCACAAGAAAGAAAGGTACACAGTCCTTTGGTGAATACCTACCACTTGATAGGCTCTGGGCACATCTCAGAGAGGGAGCAGGTGGCTGGGCCCACCTTCCCAGGGACTGAGACACTGGCAGCAGCCATTATTGTGACCTAGTACAGATGTGCTGACACAGATGTTGGCAGACGCCACTGGATTTCTTCCTCTGGCCTGTTAGCACAGGGGTATGTCCCGCCCACTAGAGAACTGACATTAATCCAGCTCAGCCAGGGCAGGCAACCTGCCCTAGAAACTGGCCACCAGCCAGCATCTGGGAAACTTGTGGGCCCATGCAGGCAGGGTGAGACATTATAGACATCTTATAGAATACTCATGCACTAGGCAGAAAGTTAAAATCACCTACAGTCCCACTATGGAGAGACAGCAACTGCTGACATTTCAATGTATATCCCTCTAATGTTATTTTCTATGATTGATACTTTATTTATGAAGGTATATTTGTCAAGATAGAGGATAGAACACATTTAACAGCTTTCAGATATTTTTTTGTAGTTTGAATATTTAGGGTATGGTATATAGACCTATATTTTTGCTCCGAGTGCCACAAATGTCAGGGTGGTCCTGTCCTCCAGTGGAAGAGACAGAATTGTCCACAGATAGATCTCTGCGACAGGGCTGAGCTGTCCTCAGGAAGCATATGCACATGTGGCATCCAGTGGTGCTTGCATAGCTGCCTAATCTTGGGGGAGGGGCAATGTGTTGGAATATGGGACAGGATCCAGAGAGGAAAAAATCACATAGATAACATTTTTATAAGACTGATACCCTCCACGTTGTTTTGCAATCTGCTTTCTTCATTTAACAGTATTTTCATGAACATGTTCTCTTGACACTGAGCATTTTTGCTCAGTACCACTGAGTGGGTACAACATAAGGTTATTTAACCACTTCCCTATGGTTGGGCATTTAAATGTTTTTCTGACTTTTCACTTTTCAAAATATCTCTGTGATCAATCTTCCACACTTTCACATCTTTGTAAATAGATACAGTTATTTCCTTAAATTACATTTCAAAAATTAAAATTGAGAATCATGAATGGTTAATATTTTGTTCCAGAAACTTGTAAGACCCAGCCTTTATGAAGCCTCTACTATGTGTTAGCTACCTTCACATAACAATATCTTATTTAATACTCTCAATAGCCCAAGTTATTCTCATTTTACAGATGAGGAAACCAAGGCTCAAAAAGTGATTTATTTAAGGTCATTCAGCTAAGACAGTGGCAGACACAAGATCTGCACTCCCTTGTCTAATTCCAGTTTCAGTGCTAGCTCCAATCTGCTCAAGGCTGCCTGGGTTTCTTGCACACACTGTCTCAGGATCTTGGACAGGAGGGCAGCTTCCTCGTGGGCTCTCCTCCCATTTGTAGGACAGCTGAGCATGCCAGTCCTTTTTACAACTTGGTCAAACTAGTATCCTCTGCAACAGCCTTAACGATCAGCTCTGGAGTCTCTCTGGAGCTCAGCCCAGGCTCATGGGGTGCAGAGGGCTAAAGCTCAACCTAGACCCCTATGCCTCCTTTCTCAGGAATGTCTGCCTTCTGACAGGGAGTGGTCACTTTGAAGGACTTCAAATCAACTTCCCTGATGCATCTAGCCTGTGGGTCAAAACAGAAAGTTTTATCCTTACGTGTCACTGTCTCAGGCCTCTGATATATGTCCCATCATACTCAGTATCAGTCACAAGGTAACTTCCTGAAACACTCATGGCAGCCTGGCCTCTGGCAGAAATGCAGGCTCTTTGAATGGTGGCAATGGATTCTGGTTTCACAGGTGTTCCATCCATGCTAATCAGTTTTGGCCTTTTCACGTTGTGTTTATTTCTTATTTATTTATTTATTTATTTATTTATTTAATTGAGGTCACATTGGTTTATAACATTATATAAATTTCAGGTATACATCATTTTATTTTGACTTCTGTATAGACTACATCATGTTCACCATGAAAAGTCTAGTTTCCATTTGTCACTGTACACCTGTGCCCCTTTACTCTTTTTACTCTCCTTCTACCTCCTTCCCCTCTGGTAATTACCAATCTATTCTCTGTATCTATGTGTTTGTTGTTGTTTTTGTTGTTTTTTCTTCCACATATGAATGAAATTGTACAGTATTTGGCTTTCTCCATCTGACTTATTTTGCCTAGCATAATATCCTCAAGGTCCATCCATGTTGTCGTAAATGGCAAGATTTCATCTTGTTTATGGCTGAGTAGTATTCTATTGTTATATATAACACATCTTCTTTATCCATTCATCCATTGATGGGCACTTAGGTTGTTTCCAAGTCTTGACTATTGTGAATTATGCTGCAATGAACATAGGGGTGCACACATCTTTTCAAATTAGTTGTTTTTTGTATTCTTTGGATAAATATCCATAAGTGGAATAGCTAGGGGGTGACCCTCTCCCGTCTGATTCTGGGCCTTTCACAGCTTGCTATCCCTGAACTTCCTTCCATCCTTTAGGGCTCTGCAGTTCCATCATCGAGTTATAGTGAAATGGAGGATGAGGAGGACCATTTGGGCATGGCCCCACTTCCACAAAGTGCCCCAAACTTGATCTTCTGGTGTTATCTCCCAGTGAGGTGGTATATACAGGAACTCTGACAGAACTGAAATAAAATATTCACCATAAATCATACACTGCCATGAGTCCACCCTGAATTAATGTTTTATAATTCCTGTGCTGATCTTCTGAGTAGAACAATTGTATTGCGTAGTATTTTTTGTTGTTATAGGCATAAATTTATAAAATGAAGCTATATAATAAAGTTACTATAATTTTTTAACCATGATTTGGTATTTATTTATTTATTTTTTGCTGAGGAAGATTGGCCCTAAGCTAATATCTGCTGCCAATCTTCCTCTGTTTGCTTGAGGAAGATTGTCCCTGAACTAACACCTGTGACATCTTCCTTTACTTTGTATATGGGATGCTGCCACAGCATGGCTTGATGAGCGGTTTGTAGGTCCATGCCCGGGATCTGACCCCATGCACACGGGGCCACTGAAGCAGAGCGCATGAACTTAACCTCTACACCACCAGGCCAGCCCCCTATCTTTATGTTTTAATATACCCAGTAGCACAAAGAATGGCCATGAACTGGCCATCTCTGAATCTCTGTGAGGCTCTGACTCTCTTAAAGCTTTGGGACTGCAAGGCTGGGTGACTGTGGCTGGTGTAGCCTCACCCTCTGCATTCTCTCAGAATGTGTCAAGGGTCTCTGGGAGGCTCCTTTCATGCTGAAGTCCTTCTTTAACCCTTAACAATGTAAAACTGGGATGCAGAAGCTGCCTTAGGAATAAGAGTGCCCATCTGGTGGCAGTCAGCATTTGTCTATAAAATCCTTGGAGATCCTGAGGTGTCTTGTCCTTGTAAGATCTCTTGGAGGACTTTTGAGGGACCTAAAACTCAAAGGATCACTCTACCCCCAGCTTAGGTTAAAACTGACTCTTTAAAAGTTACCTTGAGACCGTGACTGGACATGTGCACACCTCTTCTGAGTGTCAGTGAATTCCTGGTTTTTGTTTATCATGGAATTTATCAAGAGGTCCTCCTACTCTCAAACCTGGAATCGGCTTTTACATAGAGAATCTTTCTATGGCCATTCTATTTCCTCTTCATGTTGCCTTCAAATAAAGTTATAAGCATTTAACACCATATATGTTTGTTTCATGAATGCATATTTACATCACGTGGTCCTCAGAGTGGTCACAATAAATCTGGGATTTCAGAATTCCATGGGGGTAAGTCTAGGGAAAACTGCTATCTAAGGGGAAAATTAGAAGTTCCATCTTCCACGTGTCCTATCTTTCTCCTTCTTCAGGGATACAGAAACTAACTAGATTACTTACAGCACTGAAATACCCATTTTTGAATTTTTAGTCTATAAGATTAAAAATATATAGTATACCTACATATTGTTATTATATTTCTTTTAATTAAAAAGTAATATATGCTCATTGTCATGAATCAAACAATAACAATTTTGGGGGATGCTAATGTAAATAGTATTGTGTTTTAAATTTCAAATACCACTTGTTCATTGCTGGTATATAGGAAAGCAACAGACTTTTGTATATTAACGTTGTATCCTGCAACCTTGCTATAATCACTTATTAGTTCCAGGAGGGTTTTTATTTTTTTTTTTAATCAATTTTTTTGGATTTTCCAAATAGACAATCATGTCATCTGCAAACAAAGAAAATTTTATTTCTTCCTTCCCAATCTGCATACCTTTTATCTCTTTTTCTCGTCTTACTGCATTAGTTAGAACTTCCAGTTCAATGTTCAAAAAGAGCAGTGAGAGAGAACCTCCTTGTGTTGTGGGAAAGCTTCAAGTTTCTCATCATTAAGGATGATGTCAGCTGTAGGGGTTTGTAGATATTCTTTAGCAAGTTGAGGAAGTCCCCCTGTATTCCTAGTTTACTGATAATTTTTATAAGTATTGGATATTGGGTATTGGATTTATCCAAATGCTTTTTCTGCATCTACTGATACGATCATGTGATTTTTCTTTTTTGGTTTGTTGATGTGATGGATTACATTAATTGATTTTCAAATGTTGAACCAACCTTGCATACCTGGGGTAAATTCCACTTGGTCATGGTGTATAATTCTTTTTATACATTGTTAGATTTGATTTACTAAAATTTTGTTGAGGATTTTTACATCTATGTTCATGAGAGATATTCACCTGTGGTTTTCTTTTCTTGTAATATCTTTGTCTAGTTTTAGTATTAAACAGTAGCAATTTAAAAGAAAGAGTTAATAATCAATCCAAGCCTCCTCTCCAAATCCACAACCCCATGGCAAGCAATATATTGACAGTTTGGAGCATCTTTTTACAATTTGTTTTTAATTTAACCTCCTTCACCCAAGGGAAAATTTTACCTTCATTTTTCATTTTCCCTAGCATCTAATATCAGCCAAATTCTTTTCTGCTCAATAGAGAAAGCTCTTTGTATACAAAAGTGTACAACAAAGGGATTTGGGAGTTGACGTTAGTTTTTTGTTGGTTTTATTAGGTTCCCAACTTTTCAAATTCCTAGCTTCCTCTCACTGAATGCACAGGAAAACCATACAGATGTGACCTTGTCCCAGTTAAAAAGCTGGAAAATCTACGAGGAGAGTGAAAATCAGAGTATTGCTAGGGTATATTATCCAGTTCTGGGTAGTCCAGAATTATAGCTATAAGTAAGAAGCAATTGTTTTCCTTGAACATATTATTCAAATGTGGAGCTTTTATGACAATGTTTTTTATTGTCATTCATCATTTTAACCATTTCAAACTGTAAAATTTGGTGGCATTTAGTACATTCACAATGGCTTCCAACCATCACTACTATCTAGATCTAGAATATTTTCACCATTCTAAAAGGAAATCCCATACCCATTAAGCAGTTACTCCTCTTTTTTCCCCTGGCCACCACTAATTTGCTTTCTGCCTCTGTGTATTTGCCTATTTGTGTGTTTCAGATAAATAGAATTATACAATATGTGGCCTTTTGTGTCTGGCTGTAGCATGTACTTCATTCCTTTTCATGATTAAATAATATTTCATAACCTCACAATGGAAATATCACATACATTATTATTATCATTGTAGAAATATTGCAAAGTATTTTAATTTCATTAAATGAATCACAATCACTTATTTTACTATTTTTACCATCTTTTAAAGTAACAACTAGATCCTTCAAACAATATAAAGAATTGATGTCATACTTTATGCATGTTCCTTCTACATCTACAAGAATACAAGTTAAAGAGAAATATTAATTATTTAATATGGTAAATGTTCCTTATCTCCTTTACGCAAGTGCTGCAAATATTGTACTAATTCATTAGAACCTCCAGACCCACGACTTGGGACATAAAGAAAATGGACACTTGGAGCTACACTTATGTAATAATGTATTGCATTAAAGCTATCTGAGAGGAAGGATCTGGCAAGATAAGTAATTTGTATTTTTTCTTACAATGTTTCAGTAATGGCACAACCCATAAACCTTCATGGCATTTGGATGGTAGCTTTTCTTTCAAAAAATGTGGAGAAGCATTTCCCTGGGGCCCAAACAGTGTCAGTCACAAGAACAGATGTTTAAGTTTATAGCTTGTACGATGTCAGCACTGAGAACTGGATCCAAGGTGGTTAAAGAGCCCAAGTGTCCTTGAATAAATTTATTTTTGTGAATGGTTGTGATATGCTGATCGCTTAAACTATGGTTCCCAGGTCAGGGGCTCCTTTGGCCCAGATACAATTAGCTTCAAGGTCTCCCTCTGATTATGATGCACTATCAAGTGCACTTTGATGGTCTACACTCCAGGTTCTCCAGGGAATCCCATGACATGACCCTCTCCCAGTTCCCGAGTGTGGAAGTGGAGTCAAGAATCCCTCACCTGTGGTATTACCCTTACTCATCTAACATCCACTCTCCCTCCTCCAAAGTAAAAATGCTTAGGGGAAAAATCACAGGTCTGATAACCAGCCTCCTCCTTCTCCCTCTTCTTTTCTCTCTCATAGTCCTAGAGTCCTAGAATGTCCTCTTTGTCATATATTTTTTCTTCTATAGAGCATTAAATCACATGGCCTTGATGCCATAAACAGAAAGGAAGCTGTCTATAAGAGTCCTCCAGGTTTGGCTTTTGATAAGATAAAGGGGGGAGGAGAAACAAGCTTTGCTTCATAGACCTATTTTTGAGAACCAGAAACCAAACATTAGTTCTTCTTCATTGCATTCCTTTTCTAAGAAGAGCCATATCTCTCCCAAACATATGTTTGCTCCAGATTAATAGTTTTGCCAAGATATTTTGAAATTATATGTATTCATATAGCCTGAAATCCTGCAAACAACCTTGTAGGGTTGGTATAATTGTCCATATTTTACAGATAAAGAGGTTGAGATTTGGGTTAATTTGCCTAAAGTCATACAGCTAATAAAATGGCAAAGCTAAAACAAGGTTTGAATAAATGACTAAATGAATGGAATTCTTGAATACATGTGTAAATCAAATGAATACCAAACGAATGAATACCAAATGTACTGCTTATCATATAAAGATACTTCATCAGTTAGGGTTATTGTTTGCAAGCAACTCTCTGCTGATTTAAGTAAAAAGGAATTCATTGTGGTGGAAGAGGTCTTAGACATAGCATTGGGAACAGAGAGTAACTAAGGAAAGTTCTGGTGGCCCAGGAAGAAAGAAGTACAGCAGCATTCGCCTAGATCGCCCTTTGATCAGCACGCTTCTGTCCTTGCATCAACCACTCAGGATTCAACATCTCTAGTGAAAGTATCTAGTTGGCTGACCCTGCCTCCGTAGCAGGGGTTCAGAGGAATAAACTGTTTTCCTGAATAAAAACGTGACATTATTAGGAAGAGGGGATGGATGCTGGGAAACCAGATATAACAATAAAGACCAGCACACTGGCATCTTGGTGGAAATAATAATACTTTAAAAACACAATAGGTTCCAGAAAGCGGGTTTAGTGCATCTCATGCGTTATCTTATTTCATCCTCACAACAACCTTGTGAGGTAGACAGTATTATTGTTTACATGTTTATAGCTCTGTAAACTGAAGCTATGGAACTTCCATGCTCAATGTCACGTAGCTCCTAAGTTGCAGAATCTGGTCTAGAATGCAGGCCCAATCAGCAAAAGTTCCTGGTTTTAACGATTATGTTATATTGCCCTTCTACCAGTGGTGGGCAGGGGAGACTCATAGAAGCGGGGGATGCAGCAGCCTCTAGTCCATGTTTCTTTCAGCTTACTTGCTAATCTCCCAGAAATACTGAACGCTGAACATAGTGGACCTCAATACATTTATTCTAAACTAACTCGATTTGAAAAGATTTTTTTTATTTCCCACCCTTTGAATCAAGTGTTGTCTTATACTTTTGTTAAGTAGTTTTCAATAAGAACAGTTGAGTAAAATATATCTCTATGTATTTATCTATTTTTACCTTTTGTGGTCTTCCTGGGAATTCAGGCTTCCACATCAATGAGGAAACTGACAGACAATGTGGTCTCAAATAGCTAATGGTAATCAGAAGCAGCAGAATGATGTTTGCCTCCACATCTTGTTTGGAGGCCCTTGACAAAGGTTTTGGAGCCTTAGTCTCTGGAATCAGACTACCTAGATTTGAGTTTTGGCTCAGCTATTTCTATTCTATGTGAACTTGAGCAAGCTACTTAATCTCTCTGTATCTCAGTGTACTCCACTACAATATGTGGATAATGGTAATGTTTACCTCCTAGGGTTGTTGTGAGGATCAAATAAAATAACATGTTAATCAGTATGTGCCTGGTATATTGTTAATTACTCAATAAATGTTAGCCTTTGTTATTCAAAACCTATAATCAGGTAACTTGGGAACATCTTTGGATTTCTTAGTTACATTCTCATTGTCCTCTAATTGAATGTCCATGAGTAAATTTAAAAGGCCTCCTTGGTAAATAGTAAATCCTTCCTCATGAAGCATGAGGGGAGGATGGAGATGGAGCTGGATATGTAATAACCCCTATTGCAAAACTTGTTATTGAGAAACACATGGCCTCATGGAAAGAATAGGGTTGAGGGAACTGACTTTAGAAGGTGCAAGACCATGAAAGCCCTATAAAAAATAAGTATATTCATAAATAGACACATTTGGTTTTACAGCCACTCAAATACCATAATAAAGACCTCAAGTGAAATAACACTGTTACCGACTTGCATATTTTTTCCTTAAAATAATTAAGATTATTGATGCTTCCAGTGGATTAGTCCACAGACCTAGATTCATCCTTGACTTCTCCCTCCTTATCAATCAATCACCAAATTCTGTCAATCCTACCTTTGAACTCTCTCAAATCTATCTAACTCTTTCTATCACAATGTCTATTGTACTAGCTCAGGTGGCTATCGTCTCTTGTGTGTATCCGTCTAACAGACATCCACATCCCAGCCATGTTTCTCCAGTCTTAACTTTCCAATGGCTTTCCATCACTCTTGTGATGAATTAGAAACTCCTTAACAGGTCTGATAAATCCTTTCCCACTCGACACCCTCTTTCACTCTCCCATCTATACTCCAGTCATACTTGAGTTCCTCAGGTAGGTCCTCCAAAGTGCTGTACTCGATTTTGCTCTGAGAAGTCACAGATGCTGTTCCTCTGCCTGGAGCATGGTCCTCACCAACTCCAATATCTCAACTCTCCTTCACTTGTCTGGCTCTAATTTGTCCTTCATGATTTGGCTTAATTATCACATTTTCTGGGAGGGCTCTCTTGAATCTCACAGTCTAGGACAGTGTCTAACAGAGTGGGTACTCAACCAGCATTTGTTAGATAAATCAAAGAATGGCAAGTGAATGGTTTGCTGTACCTAGCCATGTTCAATGAAGGACTTAAGGCAATTATTTCTATTTGCCTTTCTCTGAACAAGAATCAATACTTCTTTCCATTCCAGCTTCCCTAAGATAGGTTAATTGAAGTCAGTTGTAAAGAATACATATTTTTCTGTATTGGGTTCTCTATCCATGTACCAGTGCTTTTCTGATTTTGTGACTTGGAAGATATTGGTGCCTCTTCCATCAGGCTTCCTTCCTCATTTTCCAGCCCCCTCCCTTATCACAACAGGTTATTTTCCTTCATTGTAGCAGGTTCTGCACGTGCTCTCCAATATCTATACTCTCTTTTTTTCTTGAGACCACGGCTAGACCCTGTTGTCCAGTCTCATTTGTAGTTAAGTATGGCCATGTGCCTGATTCACGACTAGTGGAATTTTAGTGAAGTGATGGAACCACTTCCATCACGGGTCGTTGCTCTCTTTCACCATCTGTGAGCTGACTGGAGAGAACCCTGAGGTCTTAGAGGAGGATAGAACCACAATATAGAAAAAGCCTGCATCCTGATAGGATTGTGTGGGACAGAGTACCTGTGCTACCTCATATGGCACTGTGCTATGGGCAAGAAGTAAAGTTTTACTAAGTCACTGAAATTTTGGGGTAGCCTACCCTAACTAATACACTTGTCTTTGCAATATCTCAATGATAAGATCTCTACCCTCTGGCTTCCCTCCCCTTTCTTTCAACCTTCTTTCTACATGTTTATTAAAGACTGACAATTTGCATGGAAAAGATGCAAAAGTGTTCAAGTTGCATAAAGGCGTGAGTTATAAGAGCGATTCTACTTGGGATAGGAATATTTGGTAGAATAAACCATTAGAAAAAAATGTGACTGTCCATATGGCTCTATGGAAGTAAGGAGGGTGTGTTCAGGAACCTTGCATTACTACTTCTCTCTCCTACATGTCTGGAGTTTTTAGAAGAGTCCAAATGTCATGAAATAAATAAAATTCTTTCTACGATGGGCAATTCGATTGTACAACTGTTGTAAACTATATTTATAAAAATTTTTAATGGCTTGAGGAATTACTTATGCAATACTTAGTGTGGGATACAAAATTGTGTGATCTCAACTATCTACAGTGTGATGTGAACTATGTAAAAAAATTATGCATTTACTGGCAGTAAATAGACCAATGTTTTTAAAAAGGAGGATGAATTAATAGACTGTATAAGTATATGGAATTTTGTGAACAAATTAATCATATAACATTACAAATGTGTAAAAATTATTTGATGGATTGTATGATCCATTTTGGTCCAAAAAATGGAAATACTAAAACTGGCAGACTTAATGCCTTACATAACAAGCACATACATACTTATTACTAAATCCTCCTTGGTTCTTTTTAATATGTCATCTGACGTAAATGAAGTAGATTTGTAAGAAGATATAAACTGACCAAGGATAGGGAATCACTCACTGAAGAATCATGGTGTCATTAAAAGAACCTGGTCTTTGGCTTCAGCTTGAGGCATTGCTGCTGTTTTGCTGTTAAGTCAGGACCCCAATGTGACTGTTTTCTAGGCTCAGGGGCTCACAATTGTTGTAGGCCTCTGGCCTGTGGCTGTTGTCAGCTCCATCAGGAGCACAGCTGGGTGGCGCTGGCCCCAGACATGGCAGCACACACTCCTTTCATGCATTGGAAGGTGAGGCAGGTCCCCTGTGTGGCTGCTTGAGAAGGCCAGTAGCACAAGTCTGCAGCAGCCCCACTGCCCACTCCCCCTCTCTCCCTCCAACACAGTCCTGCACCAGGAGCATGCCCTGCCCCACCAAGGCAAACCCAGTCACCCTGCTGCACAAGTCCTGCACTCCCCACCTACATGGGGCCACAAGTTCCCCATGGGCTTGCTATTGGGGAGGGCCAGTCCTTAGGGCAGGCTGCCTGCACTGGCTGAGCTGGATTAAATTGGTGTTTAGTGGATGGGGCAACCTCTGTGCTAACAGGCCAGAGGAAGAACTCCAATGGCATCTGCTAGCATCTGTGTCAGTACACCTCTATTAGATCACAATAATGGCTGCTGCCAGTGTGTCAGTCCCTGGGGAGGTGGGCCCAGCCACCTCCTACCTCTCTGAGATGTGCCCAGAGCCTATCAAGTGAGACTTTTTCACCAAAGGACTGTGCACTTTTCTTTCTGGTGATTTTGTGTTGCTTTCTGGAATGGGTGAATCTGTGGGTGGACCCTTTAAGAGCAGGCTTTTCTTTCTCTTATGTTCAGTAGCTTCTCTGTGGGTATTCCCTGTTGGTTTTAATAGCCAGAAAAGCCAGGCATTACGGTATTCATCTCGGTTGTGCTCAATTCAAAGGCTGCTTAATGTGGCACAGCTTTCCTTCTCAGATTCCCTGCTCCTCCAGGAAAACTTTGTCCCTTAAGATTGCTTCTGGCTGTGAAGTGCCACCGCTAGCATGTGGTTTTTTAATTCACTAGAAATGTATTTCTGCCCCTTCCATGTCTGTCAGTGTTCTCCCTTGTTGTGGGGGTTCTTTTTATCCAGTTTCCAGTTCTCTCTCAGGGGTAATTGTTTACCAGTAGGTGTAGATTTGTTGTGTCTGTGGGAGGAGGTGAGTTCAGGGTCCTCCTACACCAACACCTTCCCAGTAATCTGCGTTTCTTATTTATATTTACTACTTTGTTTCTTTGAATGTTTGGTAGAATTCACCAGTGAAGCTGTCTGGTCTTTAACTCCTGTTTGTTGGGAGTTTTTTTGATTACTGATTCAATCTCATACTAGTAATCAATCTATTTGTATTTTCTATTTCTTCATTATTCAGTCTTAGAAGATTGTGTGTTTCTATGAATTTCTTCACAAATAAGTGAATTTAAATAAACATTGACTTGTTTGTGAAGCAGTAGCCACAAGTCAGGAGAAAAGTAGATGGAGCTAAAATGCTCTAAGTTTCTTACAGTTTCTGGGAGGAGGATAAAAGTATCAATAAATATTTGACTGTGATCTATTAAATATATAAATGGCAATTCTAGGAAAGCCACTAAAAGTGTAAAGAACAGTATAAAGGAAATAAAGGGAATGACAAAGAAAACAATCAGTCCAAAGAAAGAAGAAAAAAGAAAGGGAGCAGAGCATACTGAACAGAAAATACAAAACACACTGATAGAATATAGACTGGGCAAATTTCTTTGGCAAACACCTTGGCCTCACTGAGTATATCTGCAGATATGCCAATCCTTCATTTCACCCCTGGGTACATATTGTAGAGAAATGAATGTACTTGTGCTGTAGGAAATGTGGGCAGGAATGTTCATAGCAGCTTCATTCATAAGCCAAAACTAGAAACAAGAAAATGTTCATAAATAGTAAAATGCATAAATTGTGGCACAATCATGTAATAGAATACTATGTAGCAATGAAAATGAACAAATTACAGCTACATGTAATAGCATGGTAGATCTTGAAAACAGAATATTGAGCAGAATAAGAGAGACACACAAGAATCCATATGTCTAGGTGATTTCATTTATGTGAAGTCAAAACCAGGCAAAACCAGGCTCTATTGTATAGGGACACATGCACAGATACACACAAGATAAAGAGCAAGAGAGAACCATTTGTAACAATCATAGTTACTTAAAGAGAGAAAGAGGAGATTTGTGAGTGAGAAGATTCACAATAGAGGTTTCTGGGCATCTTTACAATGTTCTATTTCTTGATCGGATGGCCTTATAATCTTTTATTTTACTGTACATTTATGTTTTAAGCTCCTCTTTGGATGAATGTTTATTGTTTTTAACAGTAAACAATTAAAAACGAAGAAAAGAAGGAAAATAGGAAGAAAGGAAAAGATGAGAGAGAGAAGAAAGAAGATAGGGAGGAAGGGAGAGAGGAAAAGAGAGAGGGAGGGAGAGAGAGATGTGAAGTTTAGAATTTAAAAAACTGCTTTCAGTTCCTGGTTCTGACACTAATCTTGGAAAACTGACTTGGTTGTATTTCATAGACAGCATCACAGAATTCAGTTTAATAGCTCCAAATAGCTTGTAAAAAAGACAGAATATTGAGTTCCAGCTTGAAGAAGAGAAACAAAGCACAACATTATTGTGTGTGGACAGTTTCTGCATTTTGAAGATAATGAGTTCCTATATATATGGCCAGACTCCAGGATGACACAGAAGGCAAGAAGGCTTCTGCTTGCAAACAACATAGTGCTTTGGTTTATAAAGTTCAAGAGTTTGTTAATGTCCCTTAAGGTCACAATTTAAGAGGTGAAGATGGGTAAGAAAGGGGGTAGGCACATGACCACCTTGGAAAAAATCTGATTCTGTTAGCAAAGTAGAGTTTTGGTGAAAGTCTCTACTTTAAAGTTACAGTTTATGTGGTGGTTATGCTCCAAAGTCCGTGCATACAGTGAAAATGGCTTTATCATTAAAAATACTTTTAAATGGACAAAACAATTATCAAGATATTTATAGGACAATTGTAGGAAATTTAACATTGCCTGGAATTAGAAGCAATCAAGAAATTATTGTTAATATATTTAGCTTTGTGCAATGCCATTGTGATTCTGATAAAAAATATCTTTTTTAGAAATCCATATTGAAGTACTTATGGATGAAATTATATGATGTCTAGGATTTGCTTTGAATTAATTTGGCAGAGGGGAGAGAAGTAGAATAGTACAGATGAAATAAGATTGATCACGCGTTGACAATCTTTGAAGTTGGGTGATGGGTACATAGTTCATTATCCTATTGTCTCTACTACACGTATATTCAAAATTTGGGGGGCCGGCTCGTGCCTAGTAGTTAAGTTTGGTGTGTCCCACTTTAGCAGGCCAGGTTCGGTTCCTGGGTGCCAACCTACCACTTGTTGGTGGCCATGCTGTGGCAGTGTCCCACATATAAAATAAAAGAGATTGGCACAGATGTTAGCTCCAGGTGAATCTTAATCAGCAACAATAACAAAAAAAAAAAATAACAGAAACAAAATTCTCCATAACAAAAGATTTTAAATTATATTCCTGTTTTAGTTTCCTGTAAGACAAGGGCTGAATATTGTGAGGGCATAATAGGTTTTTAGTCTAATTTAACTGAAATTGGCATAACATTGGCTTGCACATCTCCCACAATATTGCATTCCTTTACTTCTGTGTCCCTGTAACATTTTCTTTCCTTTTTTCCTCAGCTCTACAGAGCTTGTTTTTTTTTTGAGTAAAGTAGAGAAGTGTTGAAGTGGCACACAAGATGCTCTATTGCATGATTCTTTGATTCCACTAAAACTGCACCAGTCCTTGGCAAGAAGCCTTCCTGAGTCCCTGAATGTGACGGAGCTGAAGAGGGAGAGTTGGGAATGGATGGGTGCATCCCAGACCTTTTATATAGGCTGCAAAGTGGAGGAGTGTCTTCCTTGTTTATGCCTTGCAAGTCTAGAGCCCTAGAGCCTTGAGCCTCTGTCTACTTCCCGGGAGATATTTGGTGTTTCCAAGAGCTTCTGAAGGTGTCTACCATTTCTCCTTTGGTCTTACCTGTGAGTGGCAGAGAAGCAGTCTTGCATCGGTGCAACTAAAATTCATCTATGAATTCCTACAGACACTTGAGGGTATCTGCAATTATCTCTGTGTTTATTTCACAAACGGGGCACAGATAATTTCGTCTGACTTACTTGAAAGTGGTATACAACAGTAACAATTTATTATTTAATTTTTTTCCAAACAGGAAGGGGAAAAATCACTGAATACAGAGTAAATTAAAGGCCTATGAAGGAGAATTTGAAAAATGTTAAAATTTTCCAAGTTTGCTAAAATTAAATTCTTGGCCCATAAAATAGCCGTAGGGATATGTGGGATGGGAGATAGAGCAGGGTACTGAGTTAATGCCTAGGCTACATTTCTTCTCTTTTTGAGGGTTCTTCTTTAAGCCTGAGTTCTCACATCTTAACAAGGACAATAATAGAAGATTCTTTAAAGAGTTATAACAATGACTAAAACAGATAATGCATGAAAAGTGCTTCTCACAGTGTTAGAACATGGTGAACATTCAATCAATGTTCCATGTCATTGCGTACTGTTATTATCTGTCAAGGTTGTCAGAGGAGTTTGGATCAGGTGACAAGAAGGACCGGAGCTTTAAAGTTAATGCAAGTGGACCATGTGAGAAATCTACTGCTTATTGAATGGCATCCAAATCAACTCAGGGGGGATTCCCAAAAGAAATCTAGTTGGAACCTCCTCTGAGATACCCAGCCCAAATGGTGGAGAACAATAGAGGTGAGAATAGACCTTGCTTACCTCTGTTTATTGTAAAAAGATTGCTCAATACACAAGGAGTTAAAATTGCACCAGAAGGAAGAGTTGCTTGGGATATGTTGGAGAGGAGGGAGGTCTAGGGATAAATTGGTTTGGATTCTCATGCCTATGAGTGGCTAGTTTGAGATACGAATTGAGGGACTATGGTTGAATTTGGATACAGAGTGATGGAGTTCAGATATGAGGAGGAATCTGTGGGCCTATGTGCAGGATATATGACAGAGTGAGCCAAAATCCAAATGTTCTTCCTTCATCTATCTATCACATGGTTCTCACTTGGGAATTTTTCTTTGCAAAGCAAACGTGGGCTTCAAAATCTTTTCACTAGAGGTCTTGCATGCAGGACTGGTGAACAGTAGCTGGAAATTTGGTCAGAATGAATGCAATCTGAGTTAGGTCCAGCCCTGCATCTGGCATTTCCTGGCCTACTGAGCCCAGAAGGAGACCCCATCTCCTGGAGGTGATGGAGCAGTCCTGAGAAGTGAAAATGGCTTTTACCCACCCTAGTCTCCACCTCTATGGTTTCTCAGGGCATGTCACAGGACACAGGGTGAAACACCTCATTAGCAGGCATCCCATTTTATGAACATGTGACAGGGAAAAATGAACAAACCCTAAGGATCATGAAACACTCAGGTTTCTGAGTTGCACCCTGTGGCTGGCATCAGTGGGAAAGTACTCCTACTCAGGTTGGCTCCATTGGTGACCCCAAATCATCTTAATTTGTTGGAGTCAAAGAATATGCATCATACAACTTCTATCATACCTGACCCTTGCTTTTGTCTAAATTAATCAGACCTATAATGTGCAGGTCAAAGCTAGAAGCTGTTAAGCCACATCTTTGGATGTTTGAACTGGGACAGACCTCAGAAACTACACAGTCTAATTCCCTCTAATCCTAAGGTTTTCTTCTGGTTCTTTATGCCTATTCTTACTCCATCCCTGAAAACACCTGTGCAGCCTTCAGATATGAACTTAAGGATGACTTCCAAAGCAAAGTTTTCCATGACGCATCCACCATTAATATCACAACTGGATCAGTTTCCCCTGATGTGTACGTTCTCTTAGCACCCTGTATTTCTCCTTCATCTAACTTGTCCCAAATGCAATTAAATACTTGTACAATTATTTGTTAAATGCTTGCCCCACTCCTCAGCACTGGAAAGTAAATCCCATGAAGGCAAAGAACATATTGAAACTTTAGTCCAAAGACCTAGCCAGAGACTTATCAGTCAATACCTGCTGAATGAATCAGTAATGAACGAATGTAAATAATGAATGAATAAATAAATGAATGAATGAATGAATGCAACTTCATAGAGAGTTGTGAAAATTAAGTAAGGATATAAGCCTAACATACACAGTGTCTGGTGTATAATAGAAGTTTGTGAAATAATATTAGATCCTTTGGTTTCTCAAACCCCTGAAAGAAAAATATTAACATTTTGTATTCCACTTTTTTATACTAACTGTTATGACTTACATATTTCCCACGTTGTTAAAGTCTTTGATAAACACAGTTTAAATGATTTCATGGTATCATCACATAGTGTAGTAGTTTGGATGTTTTTGGCTTCAAGCAAGGAAAAAACAATCCTCATTCAAAATAGCCTTAGTAATAAGGAAATTTATCTCACAAAACTGAAAGTCCAAATGTAGAGCAGGGGGCCGGCCCCGTGGTTTAGTGGTTAAGTGTGCACGCTCTGCTGCTGATGGCCCGGTTCCGACCCCGGGCGCGCACCGACGCACCGCTTCTCCGGCCATGCTGAGGCCACGTCCCACATACATCAACTAGAAGGATGTGCAGCTATGACATACAACTATCTACTGGAGCTTTGGGGGAAAAAATAAAGAAATAAATAAAATTACAAATGTAGAGCAGGCATGAGGCTGGTGCCTATCAGCAGCCCAATGACGTCATCAAGGAGCCAGGTTCTTTCTCTTTCTTTGATTACCGTTGATTTCATCCTAAGGTTGGTTCTCTTTACCGTTGTGATTTGGCTGCCAGTACAGGGCTTGTTAACATGCAGCAAGAGAGACACAGCGAGAGAAACTCCAACTAGTTTTACACTTCCCAGGGGAACGTCACGCTCTAATGGCTTAGACCTCTAACAATTATGAATATGCATTCATAACTTATTGCATTTTATCTTGAATTAATGTTACTCCACTTCACATATAAGAACTTAACAACAATATAATTGTATTTGCTCCCCCTTGTGCTATTGTTAAAGAATTTACTCGTACGTATGCTATAACTCTGTAGTATTCAGTTATGTTTGAATTAAAAATACTCAATTGGGGGGCTGGCCCGGTGGCGCAAGCGGTTGGGTGCGCGCGCTCCGCTGCTGCGGCCCGGGGTTCGCTGGTTCGGATCCCGGGCGCACACGGACGCACTGCTTGTCAGGCCATGCTGTGGCGGCGACCCATATAAAGTGGAGGAGGATGGGCACGGATGTTAGCCCAGGGCCGTCTTCCTCGGCAAAAAAAGAGGAGGATTGGCGGATGTTAGCACAGGGCTGATCTCCTCACAAAAAAAAAAATAGTCAATTGTTTTAATGAATGTAAGAAAAGTAAGGAAAATAAGTTTTAAATGATTTGATATTTTTATGCTCTCCCTTCCTAACTGCAGTTCCAAAAATGTCACTGCATTTCATTACCTTTCAGCCTACAGACTTTCTTCTTTGTAGGGTATGTCTGCCTTGTTGATCTGAAAATGTTTATATTTTAACTCCATTTTGAAAGGATATTTTGTTCGATATGGAATTTTAGGTTTAGAGTTACTTTTCTTTTGGCATTTAAAAAGTGTCATTATAGTATCTTCTAGACCTTATTATATATCTTCTGAAAGTCAGCCATTATTTGCATTTTTATTTCCTTATGTGTAATACATCTTTTTTCTCCTGCTACTTTTAAGATTTTCTCTTTATATTGGGTTTTCAGTAGTTTAATTATGATGTGGTTTTTTTCTATGTTGTTTGAGTTTCACTGAGCTTATTCTAAAAGGGGAGGATCCTAAACCCCTTTGTCTTTCTAAATAAGCATTTTCTTTACTTATTGTTAAGAAAAGAATTCTGAGTCTATATATAAAATCTGAACACTAGCTGTCTCTTGCTCATGCTGCAGGGGCTTGTGAAAAGGGAGGGGGAAAAGGAGGTATTTCTTATACAGATCCACTCACATCCCCCAGCCAGAAGTTCCCACAGCTTGGTGCATGGGTTCTATTAAAAACCGCAGCTTAGCAGTTTTTGGAGAAAACAGATTAAAGTACACTCTTCACGACCACTATACCCAGATGGTATATTTCATCTTCTGGAATAGTCTGCCCCCTCTTGTCTTTTCCTGGGGATCTCTGCAGAGTTTGAATGAGAAGACAGCTTTGCACATGGGAACAAATGAGAATCATTGCTCTGGGACCCCTCATCTCCTTTTGCGCCCCTCCCCACGGAAGTGGGGTGAATCAAATGCTACTGCGGGATGTGGATACAAATTTCTCAGCTCATTTGTGTAGAGAATTATGCCAGGGGGAAAGGAAGCTCTTCTACTTGAGAAACCTCTATCAGGCACCTGCTGTGTATGGGGCAGTATTCTAGTTCTTCAAGGAATTCTTGACTGGATAAAGCCAGGCTTTTTTCTGCATTGATATATAAATGTGGAGAATTTTGGGAGCTTGCCATTGGCAGAAGGGGAACAGAAGATGTAACAGTCTCTGGGAAGGAATGTGCTTGTTCTGGTCACATTTCTATAACACAATTTGTAGACATACTGTGCAAACATTATCTTATTTAATCCTCCAGAAACATTCTAAGGTAGTCAGATTTTGCTTTGAATAAAGGATGACCAGGGAAATTAAGTGCCCTGCTTAAAGTTTCAAAGGGACAAAGTAGATTCTAGTACAAAGTCTACAATACAGATGAGATTGTTAATTTAAAACCATTAAAAAAAGTAATTTAAAAAATATCAGCTGTACTGTCATTTTCTACCTTTTTCTTGTTCATCTGAAAACTCTCCCCTATGGCAACATACATATCTTAATTATCATGTTAATGAATTTTAGACTAGTAAAATAATGATAGATCATTATTTATGAAAATTATATTTATAGAGAGACACTGAGATTGTGTCCCATACTTCCCCATAAGATAATATTGCCACAAAACTTTACATAAAGCATTTTTTTATTTGAATTCTTTTTTTTTTTTTTGAGGAAGATCAGCTCTGAGCTAACATCTGATGCCAATCCTCCTCTTTTTTTTTTTTTCCTGAGGAAGATAGGTCCTGAGCTAACATCTGCACCCATCTTCCTCCACTTTATATGGGACACCGCCACATCATGGCTCAACAAGCAGTGAGTCAGTGCTCACCCGGGATCCGAACCGGTGAAGCCAGTGCGGCCTCAGCAGAGCGCGCGAACTTAACCACTTGCTCCATTGGGCCGGCCCCTGAATTATTTTCTTTGGATAAATTCCACGTACTTGAGTGGCTATGTCTAGGGTTTCAAAATGCCCTTTATAGGAATTTGCCCATTATCAATGCTGGCAACCCACCGAAATGTGCCAGCTCCCTCAAGTCTCCTCAGTTTTAGTCAACTGTCAATTTAGTGAACATCATATTTGTGTTTTCAATGTGTGTGTGTATTTGTGTGTGTGTGCAGAAGGTTGTCCCAAGTGTACTTGACAGTACATCAGTAAAAATCCACAGTAACCTGGCATCAAACTCAGCTTTTCTTCTTATTTTCATGTAACTTTTTTGTGAGATGCCCCTAGCTAAAATGTCAGATTAATCTTTGGAAATGTTATACTTCTATTGTCTTGAGAACTTTCAAGACATGGCATAGGTCCTTCTATCTAGTCTGGGGCTTTTTTCAAAGAAGAATCTGGTACAAATTCCCACGACCAGCACATAATAGGCCTTCAATGTGTACCTGTTGAATGAATGAATAAGTCCATGCCCTTGGTAAGTGGAGTGACTAAATAGATGCTTATGTTAATATAAATATTTCATAACAACCAATCATTAAAGAGACATTTATTGTGTCCTTACCGTGTGTCAGACAATGTAATAAACATTGAGAATAAAAGAATAAATAATTTGAATCAGTGCCCAGAGGATTTACAACGTAGAAGGCAAACTGTAATTCACTGTAACAAGTTTTGTAATTGAAATATATACATACCACAGGCGAGTGCAGAAACGAAAGTGATTTGTTCTGCTTGGATTGAGGGAGCAGAGGGAGTTGATAGGTGAAAAACTGACATTTGAGTAAGACTTTGACAGAGGAGTAAAAGCTAGATTTTGAAAGCCGTCTTGAAGTAGAGCATAAATACAATGAAGAAAGACCAGAAGAGTTAAATCAGATCCCGAGTTAAAGAAATATTCTATGGTCTTGTGTAGATGAGAAGGACAGCAAAGGAAACTAATAAACTGTACTTTGATGGCAAAAACAAAAAATTTATTTACAGGACCTAAATGAATCCTACTAGTCCCAGCTATACCCCCAGCAGTTACAATCAAGATATAACTCCTGATATTACACCACTCGCAAAAATTGAGTCAAGATGAATCAAATACTTAAATGTAAGACCTGAAACCATAAAACTCCAAACAACAAGAAAACATAGGGAAAAACTCCTTGGTCTTGGCAATGATTTTTTTGGATATGACACCAAAAGCACAAGCAATGAAAGCAAAAATCAACAAGTGAGACTTTATCAAACTAAAAGCCTTCTAAACAGCAAAAGAAACAATCATCAAAATGAAAAGGCGACCTATGGAATGAGAGAAAATGTTTGCAAACCATATATCCCACAAGGAGTTAATACCTAAAATTCATGAGGAATTCATATAACTCAAGAGAAAAAAAAAGCCCATATACTCCTATTAAAAAATTGAGCAGAGGACCCGAAAAGACATTTCCAAAGAAGACATATAAATGGCTAACAGGTACATGAAAAGATGCTCAACATCACTAATCACCAGGGAAGTACAAATCAAAATCACAATGATAACTTACCACAATGTTAACTAGACTTATTACGGTGATCATCTCGCAATACATACAAATATTGAATCATTAAGTTGTACACCTGAAACTAATATAATGTTATATGTGAATTATACCTCAATTAAAAATAAATAAACCGACAAATAAAAAATAAAAAGCTCAAGGAATCAAAAATAAATAAATAGAGATGTAAATGTAGTTATAAATACAGGAAAAATTGTTGAAACTGGCTTCTGATGAAGTCTTGCAGATTAATTTTGAAAAACAGTATTTCTTTATTTTGGTTAAAAATTAATATCCTAAGCTCGATGAAACTGCTTTAAGCAATTCTATCAAGCTTACCTTTCCTGCAGCATACCTGTGTGAGAATGCTATTATGAGTGTTGTTTAAAAAAATGCAGAAATATTCTAGATATAGATTATTACCTGCAAATAGCATTGTCATCAAATCAATATAGATTAGAAAAATTAACAAGAAGCAAAGTTATTTGTCATATTAAACTTATAAATCTTCTTATACATCGTGTTTGTTCAAATTGTGTGTATAGAAATTTAGTATGAGGAATTACTATTTAAATTACCTAGATTTTTGTGAGGTTATGATTGGCAAACAAAAAGAAAAGTTGCAAAAGTCAGAGTGCTTTTCTGCATTAATCACCCATTTGTACATTTTCAAAAAATGTTAATACCAAGAGTGACTTTCGCAACATGACGTCAGCAACATGGCGGAGTAAGCTGTTCGCTTTGCCTCTTCCCTCTTGAACTACAAGTACATGTACATTCATTGACCAAGGAGGAAGCCCACACATCGCAAGAGACACAGCTATACATCTGAGGGTGGATTGACTGGCGCTCCGGGAAGTGGTGGAGATAGGTGAGCACTCCCTACCCTCCCCCAGCAGCCCTGTGCACGCGCACAAATGGCGCACACACGCTTTCCAGGCTGGCGCGATCGCCCAGAAAGTGGGAACGCTCACCGTGATCGCTTTCCTGGCGACGGGGGAGGAGGGATAGTCCACTGTGCCCTTGTGGCCCCAAGGAGTGGTCCTGGCTCCGTTCCCACGAGAAGCCCCAGCCGCCCACCAAGCACAGCCGCCCAGCTGGACCACAAGAGACAGCTGGAGACTGCGACAGATCTACCCGCCAGGGCAAGCACACTTCAGGCCAGCGCGAGCACCGCTAGTCCCGCGGAGCCTGTGTGCCCTGCGGCTACTGTAGGAAGAAGCAGCAGCTACCCTTAAGACAATGTTTTTAACCACTTCTCTTCCTTTCGTTTTGATTCTGGCAACACACGCGGAAAGACACACACACACGCTCACACGGTGGCTGCTAGATTTTCCAAGACTGTTGTGATTGGAAAACAATTGACGGCCTGCCTATAAGCCATCAAAATTGCTTTGAATTTCTTGTATTTGTTGGTTTTGGGAAAATATGGCTCCACTTATATAAATGTCTTTAATAATCATATATACCTTGATCAGGAATATGTAATATAAATATATAATTATATATATAGTCAGATATTCATGTGAAAGAAAGTTCATATGTGTTTCTTTTTTTTAATTTATTGTTATTGAGGCAACATTGACTTGTAACATTATATAAATTTCAGGTGTACATCATTATATTTCAGTTTCTGGGTAGACTACATCATGTTCACCACCCAAACACTAATTACCATCCATCATTGTACACATATGCCATATCACCCCTTTCACCCTCCTCCCTTCCCCCTTCCCCTCTGGTAACCACCAATCTAATTTCTGTAATCTATGTGTTTGTTGTTGTTTTTATCTTCTACTTATGAGGGAAATCACACAGTATTTGACTTTCTCCATCTGACTTAGCACAGTACACTCAAAGTCCATCGATGTTGTCACAAATGGCCAGATTTCTTCTTTTTTATAGCTGAGTGGTATTCCATTGTGTATATATACCACATCTTCTTTATCCATTCATCTGTTGATGGGCACTTAGGTTGTTTCCAAGTCTTGGCTATTGTGAAGAATGCTGCAATAAACATAGGGGTGCGTATATCTTTACGGATTCGTGTTTTTACATTCTTTGAATAAATACCCAGCAGTGGCATAGCTGGATCATATGGTAGTTTTATTCTTAACTTTTTGAGGAATCTCCATATTTTCCTTAGAGGCTGCACCAGTTTACATTCCCACCAGTGGTGTATGAGAGTTCCCGTTTCTCCACATACTCTCCAACACTTGTTATATCTTGTCTTGTTAATTATAGCCATTCTAATGGGCATGATATGATAGCTCCTTGAAATTTTGATTTGCATTTCCTAATAATTACTCATGTTGAACACCTTTTCATGTGCCTGCTGACCATCTGTATATATTCTTTGGAAAAGTGTCTGTTCAGAACTTTTGCCTATTTTTTAATTGGGTTGTGTGGGTTTTTTGTTGTTGTTGTTATTGACAAGTATGAGTTCTTTATATATTTTGGATATTAACCCCTAATCAGACGTATGGTTTGCAAATATTTTATCCCACTTGGGTGTTTTTTCATTATGTTGGTGGTTTCCTTTGCTGTGCAGAAGCTTTTTAGTTTGATGTAGTCAGGATTGTTTATTTTTTCTTTTGTTTCCCTTGCCTGGTGAGTCATGGTATTTGAAAAGATGCTGCTAAGACTGATGTCAGAGAGTGTACTGCCTGTATTTTCTTCCAGGAGTTTTATGGTTTCAGGTCTTATATTCAAGTCTTTAATCTATTTTGAGTTAACTTTTTTGTATGGTGTAGGATAATGGTTTACGTTCATTCTTTTGCATGTGGCTGTCCAGTTTTCCCAATGCCATTTGTTGAAGAGACTTTCCTTTCTCCATTGTGTGTCCTTGCCTCGCTTGTCAAAAATTAGCTGTCCATAGATGTGTGGGTTTATTTCTGAGTTCTCATTTCTGTTCCGTTGATCTGTATGTCTGTTTTTGTGCCAGTATCATTCTGTTTTGACTACCATAACTTTGTAGTATATTTTGAAATCAGGCCATGTGATACCTCCAGGTTTGTTCTCTTTTCTCAGGATTCCTTTGGCTATTTGGGTTCTTTTGTTGTTCTATATAAATTTTAGGATTCTGTGTTCTATTTCTGTGAAAAATATTTTTGGGACTTTGATAAGGATTGCATTGAATCTCTAGATTGCTTTAGGAAGTATGGACATTTTAACTATGTTAATTCTTCCAAGCTACGAGTATAGCATATCTTTTTATTTCTTTGTGTCGTCTTCAATTTCTTTCAACACCGTTTTATAGCTTTCAGTGTACAGGTTTTTCACCTCTTTGGTTAAATTTATTCCTAGGTATTTTATTCTTTTGTTGTAATTTTAAATGGGATTGTATGCTTAATTTCCCCTTCTACTGTTTCGTTGTTCGTGTATAGAAACACAATTGATTTCTGTATGTAGATTTTATCTCCTGCAACTTGACTGTATTCATTTATTATTTCTAATAGTTTTCTGGTGGATTCTTTAGGATTTTTCTATATATAAAATCATATCATCTGCAAGTAGTGACAGTTTTACTTTTCCTTTCCAATCTGGATCCTTTTATTTCTTTTTCTTCCCTGATTGCTCTGGCTAGGACTTCCAATACTATGTTAGTAAGAGTGGAAAAAGTGGGCATCCTTGTCTGGTTTCTGTTCTTCGAGGGATAGCTTTCAGTTTCTCACCATTGATTATGATATTAGCTGTGGATTTGTCATATATGGCCTTTGTTATGTTGAGGTATTTTCCTTCTATAGCTATTTTATTCAGAGTTTTTATCAAAAATGGACGTTGTGCCTTGTCAAATGCTTTTTCTGCATCTATTGAGATGATCATGTGATTTTTATTCCTCATTTTGTTAATGTGGTGTATCATGTTGATTGATTTGCAGATGTTGAAGCATCCTGCACCCCTGGAGTAAACCGCACCTGATCATGGTGTATGATCTTTTAAATGTATTGTTGTTTTTGATTTGCTAGCATTTTGTGGAGGATTTTTGCATTGATGTTCATCAGTGATATTGGCCTGTAATTTTCTTTTTTTGTGTTGTCCTTGTCTGGTTTTGCTAGCAGGGTAATCTGGTCCTTGTAGAATGAGTTAGGAAGCTTGCTCTGCTATTTAACTTTTTGAAAGAGTTTGAGAAGGATAGGTATTACATCTTCTTTAAATGTTTGGTAGAATTCAATGGGGAAGCCGTCTAGTCCTGGACTTTTGTTTTTTGGAAGGTTTTTGATTACTGTTTCAATTTCCTTACTGGTGATTGGTCTATTCAAGTTCTATATTTCTTCTTGATTCAGTTTTGGAAGGTTGTATGATTCTAAGAATTTATCCATTTCTTCTAGATTATCCAATTTCTTGGCATATAGCTTTTTGTAGTATTCTCTTCTAATCCTTTGTATTTCTGACACGTCCATTTTAATTTCTCTTTCCATTTCTGATTTTATTAATTGAGCCTTCCCCCTTTCTTCTCGATGAGTCTAGCTAAAGGTTTCTCAATTTTGTTTATCTTTTCAAAGAACCAAGTCTTAGTTTCATTGATCTTTTCTATTTTTTTTAGTCTGTATTTCATTTATTTCTGGTCTGATTATTATTATTTCCTTCCTTCTACTGATTTCAGCTTTCATTTTTCTTCTTTTTCTCGTTCTTTTAGGTGCACTGTTAGATTGTTTACTTGAGATTTTTCTTGTTTGTTGAGGTAGGCCTGTAGTGCTATAAACTTCCTTCTCAGTAGTACCGCTTTTGCTGTATCCCATAAATTTTGGTATGGCATATTTTCATTTTCATTTCTCTCCAGGTATTATTTTGTATCTCCTTTGATTTCTTCATTTATCCAGTAGTCCTCCAGTAGCATTTTGTTTAATCTCCATATATTTTTAGCTTTTCCAGTTTTCTTCTTGTAGTTGGTTTCTAGTTTCATGCCACTCTGGTCAGAAAAAGATGCTTGGTATTATTTCAATCTTCTTAAATTTATTGACACTTGTTTTATGGCCTAATATGTGATCTATCCTGGAGAATGTTTCATGTGCATTTGAAAAGAATGTGTTTTCTGGGGTTTTTGGATGGAATGTTCTGTATATATCTACTAAGTCCATCTGGTCTAGTGTGACATTTAAGGCCTATATTTCCTTATTGATCTTCTGTTTGGATTTTCTATTCATTGATGTAAGTGGAGTGTTAACGTCCCCTACTATTATTTTATTACTGTCTGTTTCTCTTTTTATGTCTGTAAATAATTGCTCTATATATTTGGGTGCTCCTATGTCGGGTGCATGGATATTTACAAGTGTTACATCTTCTTGTTGATTGTTCCCTTTATCATGATGTGCCCTTTTTTGTCTCTTGTTACAGTTTTTGTTTTAAAGTCTATTTTGTCTGATATAAGTATGGCCACTCCAGCTTTCTTTACATTACCATTTGCATGGAGGATCTTTTTCCATCCCTTTGCTTTCAGCTTGCAAATGTCTTTAGGTCTGAAGTGTGTCGCTCTTTTTTTTGTGTGAGCAAGACCAGCCCTGAGCTAACATCCGTTGCCAATCTTCCTCTTTTTGCTGAGGAAGATTGGCCCTGGGCTAACATCTGTGCCCATATTCCTCTGCTTTATATGGGACGCTGCCACAGCATGGCTTGAGAAGCGGTGCGTCAGTCCACACCCAGGATCCAAACCTACGAACCCCGGGCCACTGAAGCAGAGCGAGCAAACTTAACCAATGCGCCACTAGGCCTGCTCCTGAAGTGTGTCTCTTGTATGAAACATATGTGTGGGTCTAGTTTTTTTGTACCCTCAGCCACCCTATGTCTTTTGACTGGAGCATTTGGTCCATTGACATTTAAAGTAGCTGTTGATGAGTATGTACGTATTGCCATTTTCTTGCTTTTCTTTTTGTTTTTTGTTTTTGCAGGGAAAGATTCACCCTGAGCTAAAATCTGTGGCCAATATTCGTTTTGTTTTTTCCTCTCCAAAGCACCAGTACATAGTTGTATATCCTAGTTGTAAGTCATTATAGTTCGTCTATGTGAGCTGCCATCACAGCATGGGAACTGACAGATGGGTAGTGTGGTTCTGTGCGTGGGAAGCAAACCTGGGCCACTGAAAAGGTGAGTGCTTTACTTTAACCAGTAGGCCACCAGGGCCAGCTCCATTTTGTTATTTTTTTTCTGGTTGTTTTAGTACTTCTTCTCTGTTCCTTTCTTCTTCTCTGGCTCTCTTATCTTGTGGTTTGATGGCTTTCTTTAGTATTATGTTTGGGTTCCTTTATCTTAATTTTTTGTGTATTTGTTATAGGTTTCTGGTTTATGATTATCATAAGGTTCATATATAGTAGCCTATGTGAATTGCAATCTATATTAAGTTGATGGTCTCTTAAGTTAGACCTCTTACTAAAAACACTACACTTTTACTCTCTTCCCTCTGCAGTTTATGTATTTGATATCATATCTAACCTCTTTTCTGGGAGTATAGATCTTTTAATTTCTTATCTTAGAAATAATTTTAGTACTTTTATTTTTTGACCTTCATATTATCTTCATTGGTGGTTGATCTGCCACCTTTACTGTATATTTGCTTTTACCAGTGACTTTTTTTTTTTTGATAATTTTCTTATTCCTATTTGTGGTCTTTCCTTTTCCACTTAAATAAGTCCCTTTAACGTTTCTTGTAAGGCTTGTTTAGTGGTGGTAAACTCCTTTAGTCTTAGCTTGTCTGGAAAACTCTTTATCTGTCCTTTCATTCTGAATGATAACCTTGTCGGGTAGAGTATTCTTGGCTGTAGGTCTTTTCTTTCAGCACTCGGAATATATCGTGCCGCTCCCTTCTGTCCTAGAAGGTTTCTGCTGAGAAGTCACCTGATAGCTTATGCAGTTTCCTTTGTATGTAACTTGTTGCCTTTTTCTTGCAACCTTTAGGATTCTGTCTTTATCCTTATTTTTGACATTTTAATTACAATGTGTCTTGGTGTGGGCCTCTTTGAGTTCATCTTGTTTAGTGCTCTCTGTGCTTCCTGTACCTGAATGTCTGTTTCCTTCCTTAGGTTAGGAAAATTTTCAGCTATTATTTCTTCAAATGAGTTATCTGCCCCCTTGTCTCTCTCTTTTCCTTCTGTGACATCTATAATATGGATATTAGCATGCTTGATGTCCCAGAGGTCCCTTAGACTGTCCTTATTCTTCTTGATTCTTTTTTCTTTCTTCTGTTCAGCTTGGGTGATTTCCCCTACTCTTTCATCCAGCTCACTGATCCATTCTTCTGTGTCATCTACTCTGGGTGTTGATTCCCTCTAGTGAATTTTTCATTTCCATTATTGTATTGGTCAGTTTTGCTTGGTTCTTTGTTATGTTTTCCCTGTCCGTGTTCATCTATTCTTCTCCCAAGATCAGTGAGCCTCCTTTTGACTATTAGTTTGTACTCTTTATCAGGTAGATTGTTTATCTCTGTTTCTTTTGTTCTTTTTCTGAGGATTTGTCCTGTTCCCTTATTTGGAACATATTCCTTTGTCTGCTCATTTTGCCTACTTCTCTGTGCTTATATCTATGTATTAGGTAGATCAGCTATGTCTCCTGATCTTGGAGATGTGGGCTTATATAAGAGATGCCTTATGGGGCCCAGCAATGTGCTTCCCTCTCATCACCAGTTCCAAATGTTCCAGGAGTGTTCCCTGTGTGGGTTACCCTTGCCGTTCTGTTGTGGCTGGGTTGTTCTTGCTGTAGGTGCATGGGGAGGCTAGGCTGGCCCCAGCCAGCTCATTGTAAGGCTCAGCTGCACTTGCCTGCTGTAGCCACTTTTGTCACTTTATTGAGTGGGGCGAGCCCCAGCACAGCTGGCTTCAAGGTCTAAAAACACACATTTACTGCTGTTTTTCTTTAAATGAGGCAGGTGGCCGGTTGCTAGGCTCAGAGGCTCACAATTGCTCTTGGCTTTCACCCTGTGAGGCTGTCGTCAGCTCTCTCAGGAGCACATCTGTGTGGGGCCAGCCCAGGCATGGCAACACACAATCGTTTCAGACATTGGAAGGTGCAGATCCCCTGTGTGGCTGTTTGAGAAGGCCAGTGACACAAGTCTGCTACAACCAACAAGCCGCACCACCCACGGGCCCACCCACTCTCCCCCCCACCCTACCATCTGGACCCTCTCGCCTGGCTGCAGAGGTCCCACACACCTCACTTACACAGACCCACAAGTTCCCTGGGGGCTTGGTGATGGGAAAGGCCAGTCCCTTGGGTGGACTGCTTGCCCTGGCTGAGCTGGATTAAATCGGTTCTCTATTGGGCAGGGCAAACCTGTGCACTAACGGGCCAGAGAAAGAAATCCAGTGGCATCTGCCAGCATCTGTATCAGCGCACCCGAACTAGGTCAGAATAATAGCTGCTGCCAGTGTCTCAGTCCCTGGGAAGGTTTCCCCTGCCACCTCCAGCCTCTCTGAGATGTGCCCAGAGCCTATCAAATGATAGGCTTTCACCAAAGGACTGTGTACCTTTCTTTCTCTTCATTTTTTGTTGGCTTCCAGAATGGGTCAATCTGTGAGTGGATCCTTTAAGAGCAGGCTTTTCTTTCTCTTATGTTCCACAGCTTTACTGAGGGTATTCCCCATTGAATTTAATAGCCAGCAAAGCCAGGCATTATGGCTCGGTTGTGCTGAATTCAAAGGCTGCTTGTTGTGGCATAGCTCTCCTGCCCACGTCACCCACTCTTCCAGAAAAAGCTTCACACCATAAGATTGCTCCTGGACGTGAAGCACCACAACTAGAATGTGTGTTTTTTCCTCAGAAGAGAGGTATTTCTGCCTCTTCCTCCTCTGTCAGTGCTGTCCCTTGTTGTGGGGGTTCTTTTTATCCAGTTTCCAGTTCTCTCTCAGTGGTAATTGTTTACAAGGAATTGTAAATTTGTTATGTGTGTGGGAGGAGATGAGTTCAGAGTCCCCGTACACCACCATCTTCCCAGAAATCTATGTTTCTTATTTATATATATAATTTTGTTTCTTTGACTGTTTGGTAGAATTCACCGGTGAAGCTGTCTGAACTTTGACTCTTGTTTGTTGGGAGTTTTTTAATTACTGATTCAATCTCATTGCTAGGAATTGGTCTATTCAAATTATCTATTTCTTTATGGTTCAGTCTTGGAAGATTGTGTGTTTCTAGGGATTTACATGCAAATGAGTAAATTTAAATAAACACTGACTTAAGTTTGTGTAGCAGTATCCACAAATCAGGAGAAATGAAGATGGAGTTAAAATGCTCTAAATTTCTTGCATTTTCTGGGAGAAGGATAAAAGTATCAATAAAAATATTTGACTGTGATCTATTAAAAATATAAACAGCAATTCTACTATAGCCATGGAAAGAGAAAAAAGAGTGTAGAGGAAATAAAGGGAATGACAAAGAAAACAATCAGTCCAAAGAAAGAAAAGAAAAGAAATGGACACAGCATACTGAACAGAAGATACAAAACACACTGATAGAATATAGACTGGGAAAATCTCTTTGACAAACACATTGACCTCACTGTGTAGATCTGTAGATATGCAAATCCTTCACTCCAACCTTGTGTACATATTGTAGAGAAATAATGTACTTGTGCTGTAGGAAATGTGGGCATGAATATTCATAGAAGCTTCATTTGTAGGCCAGCACTAGAGGCAACAAAATGTCCAACAATAGTAAAATGGATAAATTGTGGCATGATCATAAAATAGAATACTATATAGCAATGAAAATGAACAAATTACAGCTACATGTAATAGCATGGGTGGACCTTAAAAATATAATGCTGAGCACAATAAGAGAAACACACAAGAATCCATATGTCCAGATGAGTTCATTTATATAAAGGTCAAAACCAGGCAAAACTAGGCTCTATTGTATAGGGCTACATACACAGATGGAAACACCGTAAAAAGCAAGCGAGAAACGTTTGTGACAATTATGGCTACTTAAAGAGAGAAAGGGGAGATTTGTGAGTGAGGATATTCACAGTGGGCATGTTTGCAATGTTCTAGTTCTTGAGTGGATGACCTGAGAATCTTTTATTTTACTGTGCATTTATTTTAAGCTCTTCTTTGGATGTATATGTATTGTTTTTAATTGTAAACAATTAAAAAGGAAGGAAGAAAAAGATGAGAGAGAGAGGAAGGAAGATAGGAAAGGAGGGAGGGAGGGAAGACAGGAGGAAGGGAGAGATGTGAAGTATAAAATTTAAGAAAACTGACTTTGGTTCCTGGTTCTAACATCAATCCTGAATTATTAGCCTGGTCATGTTTCACAAACAGCATTACAGGAGTTAATATGACAGCTTCAAATAACTTGTAAAAAGACAGAATATCGAGTTCCAGCTTGAAGAAGAAATGTATCAGAGAAACAAAGTACAGAATTATTCTGTGTGAATAGTTTCTGCATTTTGAAGATGGTGAGTTCCTATCTATAAGTCCATACTCAGGAGGACACAGAAGGCAAAAAGGCTTCTGCTTGCAAACAATGTGGTACTTTGGTTTATAAAGTTTAAGATCTGGTTAATGTCCCTTAAGGTCACAATTTGTGAGGCATGGATGGGTAAGAAAGTGGGTATGCACTTTACCAGTCTGGGAAAAATCTGATTCTGTTAGCAAAGTAGAGTTTTGGTGAAAATCTCTACCTTAAAGTTATAGTTTATGTGGTGGCTATGCTCCAAAGTCCATGCGTACAGTGAAAATGGCACATCATTAAAAACACCCTTAAATGGACAAACCAACTATCAACATATTTATAGTACAATTGTAGGAAATTCAACATTGCCTGGAAATTAGAAGATGTCAAGAAATTGTTGTTAATATATTTAGCCTTGTGCAATGCCATTGTGATTATGATAAAAACATCTTTTTTAGACATCCATACTGAAGTACTTATGGATGAAATTATATGAAGTCTAGGATTTGCTTTGAAGTAATTCAGCAGAAGGGAGAGAAGTAAAGTAATATAGATGAAATAAGATTGGTCATGTGTTGATAATTTTTGAAGTTGGGTGATGGGTATATACTTCATTACCCTATTCTCTCTACTACATGTATATTCAAAATTTTCCATAACAAAAAATTTTAAATTTTATTCTTGTTTTAGTTTCATATGAGAAGAGGGCTAAATATTGTGTGGGCATAATAGCCTTTTAGTTTTGTTTAACTGAAATTAGCATAACACTGGCTTGCACATCTCCCACAATATTGCATTCCTTTACTTCTGTGCCCCTGTAACATTTTCTTTCCTTTTCTCCTCAAGTCTGCAGAACCTCTTTTTTAAAATAAGGTAGAGAAGTTTTGAAGTAGCACACAAGATGCTCTATTGCATGATTCTTTGATTCTGCTAAAACTGCACCAGTCCTTGGCAAGAAGCCTTCCTGAGTCCCTGAATGTGAGGGAGTTGAAGAGGGAGAGTAGGGAATGGATGGGTACATCCCAGACCTTTTATACAGGCTGCAAAGAGGAGGAGTGTCTTCCTTGTTTATGCCTTGTGAACCTAGAGCCCTAGAGCCTTGAGCCTCTGTCTACTTCCTGGGAGAAATTTGGTGTTTCCAATAGCTTCTGAAGGTATCTACCATTTCTTCTTTGGTTTTCCCTCTGAGTGGCTGAGACTCAGTCTTGCATTGGTGCAAGCAAAATTCATCTGTGAATTCCTACAGACACTTGATATTTGTATATGTCTCTGTGTTTATTTCCCAAACGGGGCACAGATAATTTCGTTTGACTTACTTGAGAGTGGTATATGACAATAACTATTATTTACACTTTTTCCAAAGAGAAGGGGGAAAAATCCCTAAAGTTAGAGTAAATTAAAGGCCTGTAAAGGAGAATTTGATAAAGGCCTATAAAGGAGAATTTGATAAATGTCTCTCAGACTATTTGGCAAAATATAAAATAATACACAGAACTTACAAGAAAAGTTGTGGTGACTAATATTCCAAAGAGAAGTTTAAGTGGGATAGAAGCCAAATTGTGGGGCACTGGGAAGAGAGTATGTCAGAACTATGCGAGAACTTTGGCTTTGAAAGGATCTAGAAAGGGCAACAAAGTTAAGGGAAGACTTTTATTGTTGTTGCCTGAGACAGGGATTTTGAGAACTGAAGAAAAGAAGACAGGGAAGAGAGAGAGACAGACACAGACACAGAGACAGAGCAACAAAGAAAAAGTAAAGATGCTAGAAAAACAGGGAACCACACAGAAACTGGGAAAAGGTGGAAGGAATCATATCCAGAGAAAGAAGGAAATGTTTCCTGGAGCCTACGTGGAGACAGCAGTGTTGAGGCAAGATATTCGAGTCAGACTGAAGGGAGTTCAAATACATTTACAAGCCTTGAGCTAGTCTTTTATCATTTCTGTGTCTCAATTATCTCAGATGAGAAATGAAAATCATACTCCTTGAGATGTTTTTTAGCGTCTAAATTGCTCAGCACAGTGCCTGGTGTATGACAAGCACTCAGTCACTTGCAGCTATTATTACTAGTGTAAATGTTTTAAGTTCATTTCACAAATATCTATTACATGCCTACTATGTGTCAGACAGTGTTCTAGGGTCTGAGGAGACAGGAGTGGACATGCTGCCCCCTTACACAGAGTTCTTTTTCTATGATCTCCTTACATTTATTTTGCTTGAAATCTTGGCTCTGCCACCTAATGAGACAGGATAGACTTGGATGTGTAGATGTAGCAGTGAGAAAGGAGCAGCAGTTACTCACATCTCCCTCACTCTTTCCCCATTGCATGCAGGGATAATTCGGACTACTATTCCAACACTATCACATCTTCATCAGGGCATCTCAAAAACTCCAGGAAATCCTGGATTCTCACAAGGTCATCAACTGAAATAAGCCTTCCAAATCCAAGGTAACCAGGGAAAGGGGGATGAAAAAGAGTCCTCCATCTCAATCTCAGTGTTTGTTCAAATTGTTGTGGATCGTGAGCGGCTTGCCATGTGCTATAGACTGTAAAGGCTGATGTCATGCGGAGTCTAGTGTTAAAATAAATCTGCAACAAAAGAAGATGTCATACATTTTAAAGTATGTATGTTGGTCATGAAATCTCATGGTAATTGGGCATAAATGTTAATTTGTACATATGTAAACAATGAGTATTATCTCAGTGTAGCCAGACCAAGCATTTATGAGCCAAGCTTTAAAAAAGTGTATGCCAAGAGATGGGAGAAGTTGAGGCCCATCGGAAATCATAGTAGTTGCCCCCTCTTCCTTCCTGTTCTTTTTCACAAGCTGGCTAGGTGGACCCAATATCCAAAAGCACAAAACGACTGAGATCATGGGAGTTCCAGAAAGAGAATAAAAATGGACAAATGCTCTGAATTTATTATGTCAAATAATCCTTTTTCTCTAATCTTAGAAGCTAAATGAAACAAACAACATCTGCCTAAAAGAACATTTAAGGTCATAGTGAGAAAGGGCAGCTGGTGAGAACAGAGAAAAGGGGATGTGAGGGTAAGCCAGTTACCTGGACACAAACAGCTGCCTTATCAGTTGGTTGTAATAGTGTGATGTGATTAGTTTATATTCCTAACTTCTAGAGCAAAAGAGAAATTTAGGGTAACTCAAATACGTTTGGAATATGGGACACAGTGGACTATGGTGGGGTAACCAGTGGACAGGGAAATATTTCTGAGAAAGTGGCAAGAGAAAGGGAGAGGATGGTATTCCAGAAGATGAGTTAGGAGAAGAGCATTGGAAGGGAACATAAACAAAATTAAATATTTTGAATTTTCACATGGTACCAGTCCCATCTCAGTTCACTGAACACCTTTCTACCTGTACACATACATAACTTTGCCTTTAGTATTAAGACAAGGAGAGAAGCAAGAAACAAACAGATGCATGTTTGAGGTGGGGGTGGGGTGGTGGGAAGCAGTTATAGTAAGCTGGTAGAATTGGGCTGGACTTTGTTTCTAAAATTTCCTAAATTTACTAAAATTAAACTCTTCGTCCACAAAACAGCCATAGGGGGGTGTGGGATGTGGGACAGAGAAGGGTCTTGAGTTAATGCCTAGGCTACATTTCTTCTCTTTTTGAGGATTCTTCTTTAAGCCTGAGTTGTCATATCATACCATGGACAATAATGGCAGCTTCTTTACAGAGTTGTAATGATGACTGAAACAGATAATGCACAAAAAGTGCTTCTCACAGAGCCTGGAACACAGTGAACTTTCAATCAATGTTCCATGTCATTGTTTGTTGTTATTATCTGTCAGGGTTGTCAGAGGCGTATGGATCAGGTGACAAGAAGGACTGGAGCTTTAAAGTTAATGCAAGTGGACCATGTGAGAAATCTACTGCTTATTGGATGGTATCCAAACCAACTCAGAGGAGATTCCCAAAAAAATCTAGTTTGAGCTTCCTCTAAAGTACCCAGCTCAAAAATGGAGAACAAAAAATGTGAGAATAGACCTTGGGCACCTCTGTTTACTGTAAATAGATTGCTCAATAGCCCAAGGAGTTAAAATTGCACCAAAGGGTAGAGTTGCTTGGGATGTTTTGGAGAGGAGGGAGGTCTAGGGATAAATTGGTTTGGATTCTCATGCCTATGAATGTCTAGTTTGAGATATGAAGTGAGGGACTATGGTTGAATTTGGATATAAGGTAATGGAGTTGAGAGATGAGGAGGAACCTGTGGCCATAAGTGCAGGATATATTGCAGAGTGAGCCAGAATCCAAATGTTCTTCCTTCATCTTTACATCACATGGTTCTCACTTGGGAATTTTTCTTTGCAAAGCAAATGTGGGCTTCAAAATCTTTTCACTAGAGGTCTTCCATGCAGGACTGGTGAACAGTAGCTGGAAATTTGGTCAGAATGAATCCAGTCTGAGTTTGGTCCAGCCCTGCATCTGGCATTTCCTGGCCTAGAAGGAGCCCAGAAGGATGCTCCATCTCCTGGAATGTGATGGAGCAGTCCTGAGATGTGAGAATGGCTTTTACCCACCCTAGTCTCCACCTCTATGGTTTATCAGGGTGGGTCACAGGACACACAGTGAGACACTTCAGTGAGGAGGCATCCCATTTTATGGACATGTGACAGAGAAAAATGAACAAACCCTAAGGATCATGAAGCGCTCAGGTTTCTGAGTTGCACCCTGTGGCTGGCATCAGTGGAAATGTACCTCTACTCGGGTTGGCTCCATTGGTGACCACAAATCATCTTAGTCTGTTGGAGTCAAAGAATATTTATCAGACAACTTCTATCATACCTGCCCCTTGCTTTTGTCTGATAAGTTTATGATACCTGTGATGTGCAAAGGTAGCCACTGTTAAGCCACATCTTTGGATGTTTGAACTGGGACAGACCTCAGAAACTATACAGTCTAATTCCCTCTAATCCTAAGGTTTTCTTCTGGTTCTTTATGCCTATTCTTACTCCATCCCTGAAAACACCTGTGCAGCCTTCAGATATGAACTTAAGGATGACTTCCAAAGCGAAGTTTTCCATGACCTATCCACCATTAAGCCAACTGGATCAGTTTCCCCTGATATGTATGTATGTTCTCTTAGCACCCTGTACTTCTCCTTCATGTAACTTGTCTCAAATATAATTAAATACTTTACGATTATTTGTTAAATGCTTGTCTGCTCCCCAGCACTGCAAAGTAAATTCCATGAAGGCAAAGAACATATTGAAACTTTAGTTGAAAGACCTAGCCACAGACTTATTGGTTAATACCTGTTGAATGAATAAGTAATGAATGAATATAAATAATGAATGACTAAATAAATGAATGGATGAATGAATGAATGAAATTTCATAGAGACTTATGGAGATGAAATAAGGAAGAATATAAATAAGGCTAACATACACAGTGTCTGGTGTATAATAGAAGTTTATGAAATAATATTAGATCCTTTAGTTTCTCAAACCCTTGAAAGAAAAATATTAACATTTTATGTTCAACTTTTTTATTGTTACTGTTATGACTTACACATTTCCCATGTTGTTAAAATCTTTGATAAACACAATTTAAATGATTTCATGATATTGTCACTTGGTATAATAGTTTAGATGCTTTTGGCTTCAAGTAAGAAAAAAACAACAACCCTGATTCAAAATGGCCTTAGTAATAAGGAAATTTATCTCACAAAACTGAAAAGTCCAAATGTAGAGCAGGCTTAAGGCTGGTGTCTATCAGCAGCCCAATGACATCATCAAGGAGCCAGGTTCTTTCTCTTTCTTTGATCACCATTGGTTTCATCCTAAGGTTGGTTCTCTTTACGGTAGTGATTTGGCTGCCAGTACAGGGCTTGTTAACATGCAGCAAGAGAGACACAGAGAGAGAAATTCCAACTAGTCTTACACTTCCCAGGGGAATATCCCACTCTGATGGCTTAGACCTCTAAGAGTTATGAGTATGCATTCTTAACTTATTGCATTTTATCTTGAATTAATGTTACACCACTTCACATATAAGAACTTATCAACAATATAATTCCATTTCCTCCCCCTTCTGCTATTGTTAAATAATTTACTTCTAGATATGCTATAACTCTGTAGTATACAATTCTTATGTTTGAATTAAAAATAGTCAATTGTTGGGGCTGGCCCAGTGGCATAGTTGTTAAGTTCACACCCTCTGCTTCGGCGGCCCAGGGTTCTCAAGCTCGGATACCAGGTGTGGACCTATGCACCGCTTATCAACCATGCTGTGGCAGGCATCCCATATATAAAGTAGAGGAAGATGGGCACGGATGTTAGCTCAGGGCCAATCTTCCACACCGAAAAGAGGAGTATTGGCAACAGATGTTAGCTCAGGGCTAAACTTCCTCACCAAAAAAAAAAAAAAAGTAGTCAATTCATTTTTAATGAATTTCAGAAACAAAAATAAGTTTTAAACTCTTTTATAGTTTTATGCTCTGCCTTCCTTACTGCAGTTCTAAAAATGTCACTGCATTTTATTTCCTTTCGGCCTACAGACTTTCTTCTTTGTAGGGCAGGTCTGTCTTCTTTATCTGAAAATGATTATATTTTGCCTCCATCCTGAAAGGATATTTTGTTTGATATGCAATTTTAGGATGAGAGTTATTTTTCTTTGAGCATTTAAAAAATGTCATTCTATTATCTTCTAGACCTTATTATATATCTTCTGAAAGTTAGCCATTATTTGTATTTTTATTTCCCTATGTGTAATACATCTTTTTCTCTGGCTGCTTTTAAGATTTTCTCCTTGTATTGGGTTTTTAGTAGTTTAATTATGATGTGTCTGAGTGTGGTTTTCTTTCTGTTTATCTTGCTTGAGGTTCACTGAACTTATTCTAAAAGGGGAGGGTCCTAAACCCTTTTGACTTTCTAAATAAGTAATTTCTTTACTTATGGTTAAGAAAATACTCATGATTCTATGCATAGAATCTGAACACTAGCTGTCTCTTGCTTCTACTGCAGGTACTTGTGAAAGGTGAGGGAAAGAAAGAGGTATTTCTTATACAGATCCACCTACCTGCCAGTTCTTAGGCAGCTGTATTACAACTCAGAGTTGCTGAGTAATGGCAGGATCTTTAGGACCAGAAAGCAGTTCAGCCTTCTGGGAAAAGAGCCTCAGAGGGCACGCTGCCAACCTCTCAATGTTACGGAGTCACCTCCTTGAACATGAGACCTGAAGGGAGGGACTCCATTTCACACTCTGCTGCCAGAAGTTCACACAGCCAGGTGCGTGGCTTCTATTAAAAACCTCAGGTCAGCAGTTTTTGGAGAAAACAGATCAAAGTACACTCTTCAAGACCACTATACCCAGATGGTATATTTCATCTTCTGGAATAGTCTGCTGCCTCTTGTCTTTTCCTGGGGATCTCTGCAAAGATTGAATGAGAAGACAGCTTTGCAGGTGAGAACAGAGGAGAATCATTGCTCTCATTCTCCTCATCTCCTTTTGCTTCCCCACTGAAGTGGGATGAATCTAAATGCTACTGTTGGATGTGGATACGGATTTCTCAGCTCATTTGTGTAGAGAATTATGCCAGAGGCAAAGGATGTTCTTCTATTTGAGGAACCTGTATCAGGCACCCACTATGTATTGGGCAGTATTCTAGTTCTGTAAAGAATTCTTGGCTGGATAAAGCCAGGACTTTTGTTCTGAATTAAATAAATGTGGAGAGTTTTGGGAGCTTGCCATAGGCAGAAGGAGAATAGAAAATGTAATAGCCTTTGAGAAGAAATGTGCTTTTTTCGGTCACATTTATATAATACAATTTGTAGACATACTGTGCAAACATTGTCTTATTTTATCCTCTAGAAACATTCTAAGGTAATTAAATTTTTCTTTAGATATCTGATGACCAGGGAAATTAAGTGCCCCACTTCAAGTTTCAAAGGAACAAAGTAGATTCTAGTACAAATACTACAATACAGATGAGATTAATTGCTAATTAAAAACATAAAAATAAATATAATTTTAAAAATCTGAGCTGTACTGTCATTTTCTACCTTTTTCTTGTTCATCTTAAGAGTCTCCCATATAGCAACATGTATATCATAACTTTCATTTTAATGGATTTTATAGTAGTAAAATAATGGCAGATCATTATTTATGTAAATTATCTTTATAGAGAGACACTGAGATTGTGTCCACTAATTCCCCATAAGTTAATATTGCTTTACAAAATTTTTCATAGAGCATTTTTCTTCATTTGAATTGTTTTCTTTGGATAAATTCCAAGTACTGGAATGGCTACATCAAAGGTTTCAAAGTGCCCTTTATAGGAATTTGCCCATTGTTGCCAGCAGTGATAATGTTCCAGCTCCCTTGGGTCTCCTCAGTTTTAGTCAACTGCATTTATTGAACATCATATTTGTGTTTTCAGTGTGTGTGTGTGTGTGTGTGTGTGTTTGCATGTGCAGAATGTAATCCCAAATGTACTTGGCAATACATCAATGTAAATCCCCGTTAATCTGGCATCAGACTCAGCTTTGCTTCTTATTTTCACGTAACTTTTTTGTGAGATGCCCCAGCTAAAATGTCAGATTAATATTCAGAAATGTTATACTTCTACCGTCCTGAGACCTTTCGAGACACGGCACAGGTCCCTCTATTCTAGCCTGGGGCTTTTTTCAAAGAAGGATCTGGTACAAATTCCCACACACAGCACATAGTAGGCCTTCAATAGGTACCTGTTGAATGAATGAATGAGTCTATGCCCTTGGTAAGTGGAGTGACTAAATAGATGGTTATGTTAATATAAATACTAAATACATTCAATCATTAAATATATTTATTGAGTCCTTACTGGGTGTCAGAGAGTGTCATGAACGTTGAGAATAAGAGAATAAATAATTTGAATCCCTGCCCAGAGGATTCACAATCTAGAAGGTAAACTGTAATTCACTGTAACAAGTGTTGTAATTTAAATATGTACATAATTCTAGGGGAGTGCAGAAAAGAGAGTCATTTGTTCTGTTTGGATTGAGGGAGCGGAGGGAGTCGATGGGGGAAAACTGACATTTCAGTAAGACTTTGACAGAAGAATAAAAGCTGAATTTTGAAAGCTGTCTTGAGGTAGAGCATAAATACAATGAAGAAAGACCAGAGGTATTAAATCAGATGCTGAGGTAAAGAAATATTCCATGGTCTTTCATAGAAGAGAAGTACAACAGAGGAAACTAATAAACTGTGCTTTGATGGAAAAAACAGAAAAATCATTTACAGGACTTGTGTGAATCCTGCTAGTCCCAGCCTCTGCCCCCAGCAGTCACAATCAGACACAAGCACTGATATTACACCACTCACAAAAATTAACTCGAGGTGAATGAAAGACTTAAATATAAGACCTGAAACCATAAAACTCCTATAAGAAAACGTAGGGAAAAACTCCTTGACATTAGTCTTGGCAATGATTTTTGGATATGACACCAAAGGCACAGACAATGAAAGCAAAAATCAGCATGTGGGACTCTATCAAACTAAAAGGCTTCTGCACAGCAAAGGAAACTATCAGCAAAATGAAGAGGAAACCTATGGAAAGTGGGAGAAAATGTTTGCAAACCATATATCCGATAAGAGGTTAATATGTAAAATTTATAAGGAACTCATACAACCCAAGAGCATACAATCCGAGGACCTCAAGAGACACTTCCAAAGAAGACAAACAAACGGCCGACAGATAGATGAAAAGGTGCTCCACATCACTAATCACCAGGGAAATACAAATCAAAATCACAATGATAACTAACCACAGTGATAACTAGACTTATTGTGGCAATCATTTCACAATATATACAAATATCAAATCATTACGTGGAACACCTGAAACTAATGTAATACTGTCTGTCAATTATAGCTCCATTGAAAATAAGTAAATAAAAAGTTCAAGGAACCAAAAATAAATAAATAAAGATGTAAATGTAACTAAAAATACAGGAAAAATTGTTGAAACTGGCTACTGATGAAGTTTTGCAGATTAACTTTGAAAAATAGTATTTATTTTGGATAAAAATTAAAAACTAGTATCCTAAGCTCAATGAAATTACTTTTAGCAATTCATCAAGCCTACCTTTCCTGCCAGCATACTTGTGTGAGAATGCTCTCTATTATGAGTTTTATTTAACAAATGTGGAAACGCTTTAGATATACATCATTGCCTGCAAATAGCATTGTCATCAATTCAGTATAAGTTAGAGAAATTAACCAGAAGCAAGGTTATCTGTCATATTAAAAATTTTAAATCTTCTTATACATTGTGTTTGTTTAAATTGTGTGTATAGGTATTTAGTATGGGGAATTACTGTTTAGCTCCTAGGGTTTTGTTAAATTATGATTGGCAAACAAAAAGAAAAGTTGCAAAAGTCAGAATGCTTTTCCACATTAACCATCATATGTACATTTTCAATAAATATTGATGCCTTTTTAAAAAAAATCTCTTCTCTGTGTTATGTTTATTCTGATTATATTATTGAATGTATTTTGAATCTAATAAAAATTGGAACTTGCCAAAAAAAAACCCACAATGAGATATCACCTCACACCTGTTAGAATGGCTATCATCAAGAAGACAAAAGATAACAAGTGTTGGCGAGGGTGTGGAGAAAAGGGAACCTTTCTGCACTTTTGGTGGGACTGTAAATTGGTACCACTGTGGAAAACAGTATGGAGGTTCCTCAAAAAATTCAAAAACAGAACTACCATACGATCCAGCAGTTCCACTTGTGGGTATATATGTGGAGGAAATGAAATCTCTATCGTTAGGAGATATCTGTACTCCTGTGTTCATTGCAGATTAAGTCATAGAAGCAAACTAAGTATTCATAAACAGATGAATGGATAAAGGAGTCATGGGATATGTATACAATGTAATATTATTCAGAAATGAGTAAAAAGCGAAACCTGCAATTTGTGACAGCACAGATGAACCTTGAAGGCATTAAGCTAAGTGAAGTAAGTTAGACAGAGAAAGACAAATACTGTATGATCTCACTTATATGTGGAATCTAAAAAAGCTGAACTCATAGAAACAGAGTAGAATGGTGGTTGCAAGGGGATAGGGATGGGAAGAAATAGAGAGATGTTGGTCAAATGGTACAAACTTCAAGTTATAAGATAAGTTCTGGGGACGTAAGGTACAGCATGGTCACTATAATTAACAATACCGTATTATATAGTTGAAAGTGGCTAAGAGAGTAGATCTTAAACGTTCTCACACACACAAAAAAAGTAATTATGTGATGTGATAGAAGTGTTAACTAAACATTTTGTGGCATCATTTTGCAATGTATATGTGTATCAAATCATCACATTGTACACCTTAAACTTACACAATGTTACATGTCAATTCTACCTCAATAAGGCTGGAAAAAGTTTTTTAAAAAGATACAAGCACTGCTTAGTGGTTCTCAAGAGTCTCCTCCCCACAAATCATGAAGGAAACTCAAGGTTAAGTGAAAGGACTGTTTCTGTCCCCATATAACTGACAAAAATCATGAGGAAAAAGGAACACAATGACAAAATCAAAACATTAATTGTCGAAAAATTCTCTACAAAGTAAAGCAACAGAATCAAAAGAATGTAATGAGATCATTAGTAACTGGAGCGTGATTGCCAATAGAAACACACTAACACCAATACCATTTCTGCAAGCACAGATTCTACTTAATCTTCCCAAAGGACCAGTGTTCCCAGAGGTCAAGCTGCAGAAGAGAAGGCCCTGAACACAGTAGCCAGAGAGTTAGGAAGCCAAAGTGAGCAGAGAAGGAGCCAGTTGAAGTCAGATTCCTAGCACTGATGAGCTAAGTTCATGGACACCAAAAACAGTCCAGAGTGAACTTTAAACCAACAGTCAGGAAAGTAGGCAGGTAAATGAGTTGATCAAAGTGTATCAGTCAGGGTCCAAGTGGAGAACAGGCATTAGACCTTTTGCAATTGTGTGTCTAGTTAAGCAGTTTCTGTAAGGCTGTTTCTTCCCATCTGTTGCTGAAGGTTGAAGTTACACAGGGAACGTAGTTGGGAAAGGAAAATGGATTTAAAGGGAGAGAGAATAAGAACAAGCTGAAACCCACAGCACAAGCAGGAGCTCACAGGGACAGAGACTTTGTCACTTCTTGCTGACTCTGACCTTGGTAGAATGGATGTCCTGCAGAAGCCAGGTTCCTTCATTAAGGAGCTAAAACACCCTCACCCAAGCCAGGTGACACAGAAACTGAAGGTGGACCTGGGGGACAGCAAAGCACTTGTTAGCCCAACCACTGCCTCATGTCAGGAAGTTTGCTACAAAATGCCTGCTGCTTTCATCTGCCCTCCAAATCTCCCACAGGAATCTCTCTTTGTGGCTCACCCCAACTGGCAACATGCAGGGAAGGGAATTCCAGGAAAATGAGTTCAGCCTAGCTGAGGTGACACCTTACAAACCCACTACAGTAGATTCTCAATACATTTTTATTGAGTTATTGAATAAGTAAATAAATGGATGAATAGATTGGTACTCAGGTTTCCAGGCTAGTCCCAAAAGTCCATTTAACTTAGAATGAAGCTATGCCAAAGTATTATTAAATAAAGAACAACTCCAGACTTAGGTAGGAAGAAACTTTATTTGAAAGAATTATTGCAAGACGAGAAAAAGATAATAGGAGGCGGAGACTATTTCAACAGGGAGAACTTTCAGACTGTAAGATTTACAAACCTCTGCTAGGTAAGGCAGAAAAGGGCTGTTCGTTTATAGAGAGGAGTAAGCAAGGTTCATGGAGTGTCTGGGAAGGACAGTCTTTCTTCATGCCAGCGTTGGCTCAGGATGAGGGTGGGTCACAGTTCAGAGCCCTGTGTGGAGGACAGAAGCTTCATTAAACTTTGGTTAAATCCACTAAAACTTAAACACATCTGACCACGTTGTTCTGCGGGGTCAGTGGGGATAAACAGTCAAGCTAATCATTTATGAGGGACCAGGAAACAGGGCTAGAGAGAATCCAGTGTGGGGAAGTGGGATGCGAGAGCAGCTGGATCAATACAGGTCCAAGAGTGTTTTACCCTAAGTTCAGCCTGTTCTTGGTAGGGGCTGTTAAGAAGGGGCTATATGCTGACTCAGCCTAGGGGAAGGAGAGAAGCTTAACCGAAGTTTGGTTAACAAGCATTTTGTTCTGATTTATCAGTGGTGATTCATAGTTCTGCTAATCATCTGTGAGGCAAAGATTGGGAATTTGGAGGGTGGGTGTCTGGGCTTGTCATTGGTTAATGAGGGGCATATCCATGACTCTTTAAGTCAGGTGGGGGAAGGATGGTCCCTTGCAGTAAGCTGTTTCAGGAATGCAAAGGGAGAGAAAGGGTTTCCTTAACACTTGCTGTTTTCTAGGATGGCTTGGGTAACGTTCAGTATTGTCAGGCTCTCAGAATATTGCATCTATTGAAACACATTTTGGCCTCAGCCTTTGGTCTGCCTTGAGAATTAGTTCTACAAATCTTCTTGCTTTACTGAATTGAAGGGTATTGTTGAGGATTTTACCTACTATATCAACAATTCCTGAATATGGCTGCATAAGAAAATCATCTGGGGAAGTGTCGGAGAGAATGTGGAGCAAATGGAACTCACATACACTGCTTTGGGAATGTAAAAGAGTGCCGCCACTTGAGGAAAACAGTTTGGTAGTTTCTTATAAGGTTAAACATATGCTTACTATATGACCATGCAAATGCACTTTTACATATTTACCCAAGAGAAATAAGAGCATATGTTCAAAGACTTATACATGAATGTTCACGTGTACACATATCATAACCACAAAAAACTAGAAATAACCCAAATGTACTTCAGAGGAAACTGGATAAACAAACTCTGGTAGATCCATGCCATGGAATACTATTCAGCAATAAATTATGCAACAATTTGAACAATCTCAAAGGCATTTTACTAGTGAAAGAAGATAGTCTCATAAAGTTACATACTAAATAATTAATTTTATTTGACATTCTGTCAAAGGAAAAGCCATAGGCCAGAAATCAGATTAATGATTGCTATGGGCTGGGAGTAAAAAAAGGAGATGGATTGCAAAGGGACATGAGTAAACTCTTGGGGCTATTCAAATTGTCTATATCATTATTATGGTGCTAGTTACACTAATATATACATTTTCCAAAACTCATCATAGTATTCATTTAAAATTGGTGAATTTTATTGTATGTGAATTATAACTCAATTAAGTTGAAAAACAAAAATAAAAATAGTCTGAATAGATTTTTTTAAATATAGATTTCTAGATCTCATACTCCCTTAAGACCTTCTAAATAAAATGTAGAAGGGGCAGGGTTAAATACTTAAAACATTTTTTCAGATGCTTCCAATACATAGTCAAGTTTGGAAAATATTGTGCTACATCATTCATTTGTCCCCATACAAAAAGATTTTTTCCTTTTTTGAGGGGGAGGGACTCTAGAATCAAGAAAAGATATGCTTTATTTAAGTTATCATGATAGCAATAATTAAAATGGCTTACACATATTGAGTACTCCTCTATGCCAGGCACTCTGCTAAAGACTTAATATTCACGATCTTGTCTACCACTTGCCAGATTATGTGGATTACCCCATTTAATCCTTACAACAATTTGTTGCACAGAAGAAAAGTCACCCAATGGATTTTTTTGGATGACAGTGTGGGTTTACTGTTGCTTCTGCAAATGATAATAATAATCATAATCATTAATTGAGCACTTACTATGTCCCAGACACTGTTCCAAGCACCTTTTATGTATTGATTTAAGTGTCAAAACTACTCTATGAGAAAGGTACTATAGTCATTGCCATTTATAGATGAGAAACCAAGGCACGGAGGAGTTAAGTAACTTGCTCAACGTCATACAGTTTCTAAGTGGCAGTCAGGCTTTTCATGGATGAAAATTTAATCTCAAAGGGCAATCATGTATGTTTAGATAATATATATATATGTTAATATCAGTGCATCCTTAATTATTGGAATTCTGGGTGGTATGAAAACTTAAGAAATATTTTTTAAAATTTAAAAAGTATTAAAATTAATTACAGAAAGAGGCACTTGTGCTTTCTGCCAGTCTTATTCCTCCTTGGAGTTAGTGAGAAGTTTAGTAAATGGGGCTCCAATGAAACAGCAGGCATGAAGGCCAGACCATTAGCTAGAACCGCCTATTGTGTCTGTTGTATGTCTTGCAGCACTTCTCATTCCTTGATGTTTCTTCATCCTCTCCTTAGGTTAATATACCTGCCAAGATGTTTCACTTCCAAGGCCCACAAATGCTGCAGATGCTAGAGAAATCGTTGAGGAAGAGCCTCCCTGAGTCCTTAAAGGTGTGAGTGGAACATCCTTAGGGAAAAAAAGACAAGCAACTGCCTATGAGAGGGGTGGGAAAGAGAAGGAGCACTCACGCATCACCTAGTCTATGCCCGACACTCATCTTGCATCTCATTTAGTTCACATCACCTTGCTGCAAGGCAGGTATATGTTATCCATAGAACCACAAAAGAAATGGAGGCTCAGTTATATGACTTGACCAAGATCACACCCATAGTGAGTGGTAAGACTATTATTTGAGTCCACTATGATCTTCACTGTGTGAGGACGTGAAAACATCCCCTTGTGCCCTTCCAAGATTTATGTTCTGCAACACTGGATGTTTTTCCAGAATTGCCAAGTTCACTGAAACTAACATGTTAATGTTTAATTTATTCTTCCTAAACAATCAAGCACCTGATGAAAGGTTAACTATTAAGATTCTTCTTTGAAATTAGTAATAGGTCAACTCCTATTTCGTCAAACCGCAAAGAATTGTGTTTAATTTGGGGTGAGACAGAAATTATGTTTAAGAAATGGATTAATGATCTGGTACCATAGAGATTTTTTTTTGCAATGATATATGTTACAAAGGGACTAAAATATTATTAGAAATAAAGAGCACCATTGCATTATAATAAAGGCACCAATTCACCAGGAAGACATGAGAAATGCTGAAATGTATACACCTAACAACAGAGGCTCAAAGTACATGAGATAAAAACTGATAGAACTGAAAGAAGAAATAGATAAACCCACAGGTATAAAGACTTCAACAGTCCTCTCTCAGTAATTTATAGAATAGGCAGAAAGCTTACTATATAGAAGAGCTGAACAATACTAAGAACCAACTTGAACTAATTGACATTTATAGAATACTTCCCTCAACAACAGCAGAATATATATTTTTCAGGTGCACATGGAACATTGCCAAGATATACCCTATTTTTATGAATTTTAAGAGAACTGAAATCACACCAAATACATCCTTGAACAATATGGAATTAAAGTTAAAATTAAAAAACTGAAAGATATCGGAAAATACTAAATTTTTAGAAATTATACAAACACTTCCAAATAAATGATGCTTGAAAATCACAAGGAAAATGAGAAAATATTTTTGACTGAAAATAAAAGTACAACATATCCAAAGTTTTGGGATGCAACTAAAGCAGTGATAAGTGGCAAATATATACCATGAAGTGTTTATACTAAAAAAGAATAATGGTTTTAAATCAATGCTTTAAGTTTCCACCTTAAAAAGTAGAAAAAGAAGAGTAAATTAACCCAAAAGCAAAAAGAATTAAGGAAATTATAAACAATAAGCGCAGAAACCAATAAATTGGAGGGGAGAAAAAGAATTAAGAAAATCAATGTATCTAATATCTGGTTCTTTGAAAAGATCAATAATGTTGATAAACTTCTAACCAAACTGATCAAGAAATAAAGAGAAAAGACACAAATTACCACTATCAGGAATGAAACATAGGACATTACTACAAACCCAATAGACATTATAAGGATAATATGGACGTACTATTATCAACACTGTGGCCGTAAATTTCAAAATTTATTTCTGTGAAAAGCACAAATTACCAAAAGTCACTGAAGAAGAAATATACAACCTAAATCTACTGGAGAAATTGATTTTATAATTTAAAACTTTCCAACAAAGAAAACTCCGAGCCTAGATGGTTTCAGTGGAAATTTTTACTACACATGTAAAGAAGAAATAATACCAATTCTACACAAACTCTTGCAGAATATAGTCCAGAATTACCCTGATACCAAGCCCAGAAATGGATGTTATAAGAAGACTACAGAACAATATCCCTCATGAACATAGATGCAAAAACCCTCAACAAAATATCATCATGTCAAGTTGATCAATATATCAGAAGGATAATACATCATAACGAAGAGGAATTTATCTTGAGAATGCAAGGCAGGTTCAGTATTCAAAAATCGATCAATGTAATTCACCATATCAACAGACTAAAGAAGAAAAGCCATATGATCCTCCTTTAACAGATGCAGAAAAAATATTCCACCAAATGTAATATTTTTGATAAAAATAACACTCTCAGCAAACTAGGAATAGAAGGGGATATCTTCAACCTGATAAAAAGCATATAGGAAAAATCTACACCTAACATCATACTAACTAGTGAAAGACTGAATAGTACCCCTAAGATTGGTAACAAGGCAAGGATATTCATTCCCACCACTCCCATACAATGTGGTATGGGATATCCTAGCCAGTACAATAAGAAAAGAAAAAGAAATAAAAGGAATACATATTGGAAAGAGATTAGTAAAGTAGTGTCTGTTCACAGATGGCGTGATTGTCTAATGTAAAACTTCCTAAGGAATCTATGAGAAAGAAAAGTTCTTAGATATAATAACTAAGTTTAGACAAGTCATAGGATTCAAGGCCAATACAAAAAATAGAAAAATTGATTGTATTTCTATATACCAGCAATGAACAATTGCAATTCAAAATTAGAAATCAGTATCATTTACAATAGCACCAAAAGAGAGAGAAAAAAAAAAAGACAACAAGAAGAAAAAAACCGTTAGGTACAAACCTTGTTAGTTTATAAGGCTTGCCTTTAAAATAAATGCCATTTCTTTTGTTGATGAATCACACATCTGGGCTTCTTAGGCAAGCATGAGTATGAGGTGTGCTTTAATAGTTATTACACTGATCAAGCTGATGGAATCAAGCTGGAAGGAATGACATAATATTCTACCTTTTCTTCCTTTTCCTGGTGCTCTGCCACCTTGTACAGGGATCATTTGTAGCTAAGGCACGGGCACTTAGTGTAACTCCGAGTCACTGATCCTGCTGACTGAAGTAGGGTGGGGCACCTGTCGAGGGAGACAGGGTCTGGAGTCAAACTGCTTTGACTCTACAAATTCACTGTTTTCTGTGTAATGTTGCAAAAGTTAAACATCTCTGAGTCTCAGTGTTCTTGCATGTAAAATGAGTAAAACCAGAAAGTAAATACTTTTGGTAGACATTCCTCAACCTTTAACAGGGTTATCATTATCTCACAGTGTTGTTGGGAGGGTTAAATAAAATGATAATGACAAAATTAAGAGCCAACCCTTCTTGAACACTTACTAAATATCAGGAACTACACAGTGTCATTTACATGAACTCAAAAGTCTAACTTGAGGGGCTGGCCCGATGGCATAGTGGTTAAGTTCACACACTCTGCTTCAGTGGCCCGGGGTTTGCCAGTTAGGATCCTGGGTGCAGGCCTGCCCACCACTTATCAAGCCATGCTGTGGCAGGCGTCCACATAAATAGAGGAAGATGGGCACAGATGTTAGCTCAGGGCTAATCTTCCTCAGCAAAAAGAGGAGGACTGGCAACAGAGGTTAGCTCCAGGCTAATCTTTCTGACCAAAAAGAAAAAGTCTAACTTGAATCATAAAAACAGAGAGTCACATCCTCTCAATTAATTCCCAGACTTGAGCTAGTTTACACACCCAGAACTCCTTGAATGAAGGGAAGGATGGTGCACTTGAGCAATGACTCCCCAAGCCGCCAAAAATGTATCCTGTCAATCTTTCTCCCAGTCTTCTCCAAAGGGACCTACTGCCTTTAACCAGGGTGAGTGTGCATTTGGGGAAAAGGAAATAATCAGAAATTTCTTTACTAGGTGTAGATTCAGTGCATACTTGTTTAATTACTACTGGAAAGAGTGACTCCAGATCAACCATGCCAAAAATCATCTTTTTTGATAGGCATCACCTAACATTTGTCTGTATTAACATTTAACTGCCTTCAATTAGCAATCCTGTGCAATGAATTAACTCATCCTACAGATAATGACCTTTCTCTTTTTAGGCGGGCAAGGTAGTAAATCAGTTAGATGCTCTGTGGACTGACGTTTTTATCTTTAGTGACTACTTTGAAATGTTTTCCAGGTTAAAATTTTTTCTTCCATATTCTATAGTGTAGATCTTTGGGGTTTGAATTGTTCTTCACTTCTTGTGTTAAGTGGATTCCAACTTTTTTGAGAAAACTCTTGGCACTACCGTTAGCCTAACTCTATCGTGAGGCAAAGTACCCCTCAATAGTAGATCCTCAACTTTAGTGAGTTCTCCTCTCCCCTCAGTTGACTCTTTGATGACATAGTTTTTCACATAGGTAGAAATCTAGAATATTTGTATGAATGGTTCTTCTTACAAAAGTATAACCTAAAACTCATTCCCAATCAATACTCACTGAAGTCTCAAGTGAGAGAAAGATTTGTGTATCATGGCCTGAAGGACTACCCATCTCACTCTCCAAATAGTAGACACTGAATAAGTTTATCTCACGTGTCAACTCCAATTCATTCAATGTGTAGTGGCTGCCTGGATCACTATGTTCTGACTTAGTGATGGTGCCATGTGCATAGAAAAAGAGTGACTCCACTTATTTTTAATCTAGTGTATATGAATGTCACTGGTTCCAAGCTCCAATGTTTAAAAAAGTAAGTTCTTTATTTTTCCTAAAACTGCATTTATTTTTTATATTGAGCCCCTGCTGATGGCAGGAAATTTAATAATTTCTTAAAAACTCAGTAAAATCAGTTTGCCTCCTTTCTCCGTAAGCCTGACCAAAACATTTCAGGGCAAATGTAGGGAAGCACAGGGTGAGTTGTGGTCTTTGGTCATTGAAATGTTCATCATTCCATTGGTCCTTGGTCTTTGGCGTCTTTCCATAACATCTGCTGAGGCATCATGTTTCCAACTGCACTTAGGTCTCAAGGTCCACCGTGATATGGACTGCTGTTTTTCCTCTCCCCACAACCACAGGGCCCCTTCCAATTTGGAAGATCTCTCTTTCTCAGCCTCTTCAATGTTCTTTTTGAGGACGCCGATGTTTGAACAGATGTTTGTGGAAAAGGCTAAACAGATTGCTCAATGTGTGATCTTCTTGGACTTTGGTCACCAAACTACACTGTATCTCGGACTTTGGTCACCAAACTATGCTCTGTCTCTACTTATTAAATAGTCAGGAGCTCATTTAACCTTTCTGGAAAGTAATTTGGAGATATGTGTAAGAAAAAAGAAATCTTTAAAAGAGTTGATCTTTGACGCAGAAATTCCCCTCATAAAATTTGTAATAATAGGCATATTTGCAAAGATTTACGCAAAATAAGTGTTCCTTGAAGAATAAGCCTTTAAACTAAAAAATTAGAAAAAACTGAAATGACCAGCAATAGGAGATACGAAAATTGAATTAGAATCTTTCCATGTAATGGATAGTATGCAGTCATTAAAAATGATTAAGTAGATTTATAGACATGAAAATATGCCCATAGTATAGTGTATGTATGTCTGTGTGTGGGAGGGGATAGATGTTAACCTAATATTTATTAGGTAATTTCATTGTTTAAAAATTGTGTGTGTATATGTAGATAAATGAAGTAAAAAGGAAAGATATACCACTAAATTCTACAATGTAATAGTGCATGATTTTTAATTTATTCATTTTATTCATCTGGATATTTAACTATATTCATATGATATTCTCATAGTTTGACCCGAAAATGTATTTCCATTTGGAGTAATAAAGTAGAACCTAAAGACTGTTTGAACTAGGTGTCCTATCAGTTACTTTCCCTGATTTCATAGAAATAATCCTTGTTCTGTTCAAACAATACACTTTGCCATCCCTTCCTAATACGCCGACCCTCTCGCTTGCTCGGGATGCTGCAGGTTTATGGGACCGTCTTCCACATGAATCAGGGAAACCCGTTCAAGCTCAAGGCCCTGGTAGACAAGTGGCCTGATTTTAGGACAGTGATTATCTGCCCTCAGGAGCAGGTAAGTGCCAGATGTGGAATGAATATGCTTCTCTGTTCTTATTTGCTATATGCCTACCATGCAACTGGCAATGTGGTGGGCCGTGAGGATACAGAAATGAATCACGGTGATGGTGAACAAGTCCTTGTCCTCAAGAAGCTCACAGCCTGGAGGAAAGTAAATCACAACACAGTGTGAAAATGCACAAAAATGTACAAGAACATACAAGATACAGAAGTAGCACTGGCTAAGAGATAATTAAATCTATAAATATCAGAGGATGCAGGGAGAGAATCAGACAGCCTTCCTGGTAGACATTTCCCCAAAACTTGGTTTTGAAGATTAATAGGCTTTGACAGGCTGAGAAGAACAGAAGATGCATTCTAAGCAAGAAAACAACACCTAAAAATATGTGAAGGTAAATATGAAGAATGTTAGGAAAATACAAAGAACAAATTACAATGACTGTTTTTGGGAATGTATTTTCAGTACTAGACTTTTAAAATCACTCAAACTAAGAGGATAATACATTTCAAATGCAAATATGTTTGAAGCATATTGAAAAATATCAAATAAAAATTCCAGCATGCAAAAATATGTAACCAGATACTATCATTTTAATATAAATTATTTACAAATAAAATTTAAATGTATAGCGATTTTTAAAAAACATCAACCTAGGGGCCAGCCTGGTGGCCCAAGCGGTTAAGTGCGCGTGCTCTGCTTCAGCAGCCCAGGGTTCACATGTTTGGATCCCGGGCGCACACCGACACACAATAAGCCATGATAAGCCATGCCGTGGCGGCAACCCATATAAAGTAGATGAAGATGGGCATGGACGTTACCCAGGGCCACTCTTCCTCAAGAAAAAAAAAAGGGAGGATTGTCATCGGATGTTAGCTCAGGGCTAGTCCTCCTCACAAAAAAAAGAAAAAAATCAACCTAAACGCAATTCAAAAATTAAGCTAATTAAATTAATTATTGAAATCTAAAAATGGAATAATATTTGCTTTCTTTATGTGATTTTAAAAGCACAGATCATCAGTGGCATTAATGTTACGTGATGAATGCATTTCCATGCAACACCCCAGCTCATTTACCCTTGAGTTGTTCTCTGGCTCCTTCCTTCATCTTCAAATAATCCCAACTCTTATTTGTTAACTTTGAGAAGATCTCTTTGGATAAATTCTGTGTTTCAATGTTGCTGGGAATGTGAATTCTTTTTAAACAACAGTTCATTGTGGTTTACGTTTTAAGGACACCATGTGTCTTTGTTTTGCATAGCTTTATCATGTGTAAGTGAAAATTCTAATACAAGGTGAGAATTATTAATTTCAATATTGTCTTGTTCATAATCCATTTGTTCTGAGACTCTTTGAAATAAAATAAGATTTACTATTATAATGGAAGCTTGCATTTGAAAATAATTCTTTCTTTCTTTCTCCCGAGAATTACAGAATTATAGAAGAACACTTTCTAAATTGGTGCACATTTGGTTGATTTGAAATCATAATGCGACATACAAATATCTACTTCAGCAAGTTTTTATTTATTTGTTTATTTTTGTGGGTGAGGAAGATTAGCCCTGAGCTAACCTCCATTGCCAATTCTCCTCTTTTTGCTGAGGGAGATTGGCCTTGGTCTAACATCCATGCCCATCTTCCTCTACTTTATATGTTGGACGCCTGGCACCACATGGCTTGATAAGCGGCGTGTAAGTCCGCACCCAGGATCTGAACCCGTGAACCCCAGGCTGCTGAAGTGGAGTGCACGAACTTAACCACTACGCAACCAGGCTGGCCCTCAGCAAGTTTTTCTTAATCACAAATTAAATAATTGATTAAATCCCTGACTTGGTCTCATGATGTAAATGATTCAGGAATAATGATAGAATGTCGAGAAAAATATAAATATTTAAGTTTGTAAAATAGCACAGTGTAATGAAATACTAAACGCAAGTATTCCAACCACTGGATATAATCAATTTGATTTATTCCATGTTACCCAACCAAACAGGACATGACAGACGACTTTGATCACTATACCAACTCCTACCAAATCTATTCTAAGGATCCCAAGAACAGTCAAGAAGTCCTTGGCGCATCAGATATCATCAATTGGAAACAACATTTGCAGATCCAAAGTAAGTAAGAGATCTGGGATGTGTGCTGGTTGCTGGGACTGCTCATGTCCATACCTGTAGGGTCACTATTCATCCCAAGAACATTCCCCTATAATCTTTACTTCCTTTTACCAAACCCCAGACACTCAGCTTGATTCCTTCTTCATTCCTTGTATCAGTTGACAGCACGTCTTCAGCGGAGTGGAATTCAAACGTTGCAAACTATGGGGTTGATATAAGAAACTGTTAGCTGAGGATTCGTGATATATTTTGCAGACATATTAAGGATTCCTTAAGATAAAGTGATTAGGTGTGAGAGCAGAGCTCCCCCTCAGGCCTTCCATGCCTACAATAAGAGTGACAGCTCCTTGTACCATAGAGCACCTCTCAGGTCATGAAAACAACTGCCATGGTTGTGAGCACGCCCTCCAGAGTCAGACTCCCTCAGGTGACAACCTTTCTCTGCCTGTTACTTGCTTTGTGATCTTGAGCAAGTGATGTAACTTATCTATTATTCAGTTTCCTCATATATAAAAAATGAGGATAATGGAAGTACTTATAACATGGAGTCAATGTAAGAATTAAATGTGGTGTTAGACCAATACCTGGGCATGTAATATGAGCACATGCAAAGTTGGCTGCTATTTTTTAAATACCACTGCTCCTTTGATTTCACAGTGGTGTAGTCGGGATTTCTTGTATTATCTTTGCTTTGAGTAAGAGAAAACATGCTCAGGGAGTGACATGGCCGTGGTCACATGGTTTTTAGTAACACCGGAAGCAGCACTGCCTGACTTTAAATCCTGCAGATGTCCATTGGGAAACTGATTGTAGCTTCTAAATGGGCCATTACTTCTCTCCTGCCTCTGTTCCTCTCTAGGTTCACAGTCCAGCCTGGATGAGGTAATACAGAATCTTGGAACCACTAAATTGGTCAAGGTCAAGCAAACACAGTGTCTTCTCTACGTGATGCCAGAGACAGCCAGGAAACTGCTCCCTTCCCTGCCGGAGACAAAGAATTTACCTCTTCAAACTGGCACCCCCAAGGCCGTGTGAGTTTGAAAAAAGATGCTCTGCACTGCTCACATCTTTCACTACTGAAGTAGCCTTCCAACTTTTCTCTCTACGTTCACTCTTGCCTCTCTACAATCCATTTCCAGGATGATCCTTTTAATACATAACATGGATTATGTCATTTCCCTCACTTAAAAGCTATTGATGTTTCTCAGCTCACCTTGAATAAAATCCAACCTCCTTTTGAACCTTCAAGGTCCTGTAAGACCTGGTACCCATCACATCACCTCCTGGACTTCATCCTGTCCCTCTTGCTTACTCCCAACAGCAGCTGGTGGGCTCCTTCTGCAACTTGATTTCACACACTCACACATGCCTTTGGGTCATTGCATTTCCTCTTTGTCTAAAATGACCTTCCCTCTGATCTTTACATATTTGCCTCTTTCTTGCTAATCATATTCTTAAATGTCGTTACCTTAGAGAGTTTTTCTCAAAGCATCTAAAACCACCCCCTCTCATAATTCTTCATCAGAAAACCCAATTTTTGTTTTCTTTATTGCATTTATTATCTGAAATCATCGTATTCACGTATTTATTGACCTGTTTGTTGTTTGATTCTCCCCTCCAATATTTCAAACTCCACTAGATCAGGGATCCTCTTTATTTTGTTCACCAATAGATCCTCAATAGCCAGAACAAAACACATAGTAGGTGCTTGATAACTAGACATTTAATGAACTCACTTCACAGAACAAAAGTTTTCCAACAAAGAGAATTTCAACAAATTATATGTTTTCCGCCCTTGATTTCCAGTCTAACACTGAATAGAATTGATCACTGATGGTGGAGATTTGATCTGGACATGCCCAATCCCATGGCCTGGAAGAGAGTTATTCACATCGTATCACACTACAACCTGAGAAGCACCTCCACATCTGGAATCTCATTTGATTCTCTTGTGCAGCCCATGAGATAGACAAGGTGGGACACATTATCCACGTTTTCCTGGAAGAACACAGGCTCAGATGATGAAATAGCTTGTTCGGATCACGTGGATGGCTCAGGGCATAACTGGGGTTGAGTCTAGATCTTCTAGTTCCACATTGTGGGTTCTTTCAGGGACACCTCCCAAAGCCCCTTTACACCATTGCAGAAGCCTTTAGACTTCAGTGTTCTGTAGCTTGGGGCCACCTGCACTCCACCTCACTGCCCCCTGACGCCAGCATTCTAAGACTCCGTGATTCTTTACAGCTTGCTAGCATGTGCTTTTGGGCACTCATTTATCTTCTGTTTATCTCTTTTTCCTATCTGTATATTGGGGAGAATATAAATTCCTCCATCTTAAGTGGAGAGTCACCAATGTTGAGAAGAGCAATACTTAATATTTATGTAATTCTTATCATTTGTGTGGCACAAGTCCTAGGCACTTATCATGCAATAGCTCTTCTAATATTCATATCTGTCTTTGAGGAAGGTGCTTTTAATTCCCCATTTTATAAAGAAGTGGAGGCAGAGAGACATTACATTGCCTGCTTAAGATCACACACCTAGTCAGATTTTGAATCCAGGCAGCCTGGCTGCAGACTCTGTACCTTTACTTGTGCCCTTATTTGCATGGTCTGAAGACAATTTTGGGAAAACAAATATAATACTGCACAGTATGTGTGACATTATGGGCTATTCTTTTCCCTTGTTCTGAATAGTAACCAAGAGATGTTTAAACTCTCATCCCTGGATGTTACCCATGCTCCTTTGGTGAATAAATTCTGGCATTTCGGCGGCAATGAGAGGAGCCAGAGATTCATTGAGTGCTGTATCCGGACCTTCCCCACCATGTGTGTGCTGGGACCTGAGGGGACCCCTGTGTCCTGGTCTCTGATGGACCAGACAGGAGAGATGCGGATGGGTGCCACCATGCCTGAGTACCGGGGCCAGGGTCTCGCCTCCCATAACCTACATGCTCATGTCCAGGCTCTGGACAAACTTGGCTTCCCCGCATATAACCACATAGACAGAGCCAACAAGATTATGCAGAAAATGAGTCATAATCTGCATCACATCTGCATACCCTGTGACTGGAACCAGTGGAACTGTGTGCCTCTGTGAAGCAGCCCTGAACACAGACAGTGTTGACTGGACTGGTCACATGGCAGGAGGAGTAGATGGTTGGGCAGAGAGAAAGAATAAATTGTAACCAGCAGTAAAGCAGTGCGTGTTATTTAGGCTCTGGGGAAGCAGTGTGAATGGTCAACAGAACCGCCACAGTCCTTCCTCGTAAACCACTCATGGACTTCCCTTTGGGTCCAGCAGAACTGTCATGGCCAGACCTTCCTGTAGTGGACCCTGGTCTTATTCGGTTTCCTACACTTTGGGATCTCGATGAGACTCTATTCAGCTGCATCTGCCCTAATGCTTCTCCTGGAATTCCTATCTCTCACGTGGATTGTTGCTAATGGGTATATCTTGTCAGTTTTGCCAAGATATGGTATTGTCTTATGAGTAGTGTCATTTTCCCTTTCTCTTTCCGTTATCCTCCCTTCACCCCTCCCCAGTTTTATTGAGGTATAATTGACAAATAAAGTTGTAATTTATTTAAAGTGTACAACATGATGATTTGATATATGTATACGTTGTGAAAGAATTCCCACAATTAAGTTAATTAATACATCTGTCACCTCACACACCTTTTTTTTTTTTTTTTTTTGCTGAGATCGCTTAGGTCTACTCTCTTAACAAATTTCAATGAGACAATATTATTAACTATAGATCCTATGCTATACATTACATTCTCAGAGCTTATTCATCTTATAACTGAAAGTTTGTACCTTTTTACCAACCTCTCCCTATTTCCTCCACATCCCAACCCTGGCAACCACCATTCTACTCTGTGTTTCTATGAGTTTGACTTTTTTGTTTTTCTTAGATTCCACATGTAAGTGAGACCATGCAGTGTTTGTGTTTCTCCATCTGGCTTATTTCTCTGGTTTACAATTTTCTTTTAATCCATATGGCTGGTAAGGAAATTATCCATAATCAATAAAGAATAAAAGCAACCCACTGTTCTAGTAGTGTCATTTATTCTTCTTTCCAGCAGCATCATATTTATCCTTATTTAGAGTGTGTTCATGGAATACAGAGGAAGATATTTTAAGTACCTTGTCATATCACAACAGCGGGACAGTTTAACATCTTGATATCCAGAAAGAACACACATGCAAAAGGAAAATTGTACAATAACTCTTCAAGTCTAGATAGCAAAAATAGTTTAAATTTAAGGTTAATCAAGAAAAATCTACAAAAAATAGTATCTAGTTTGTGGAGTTTTATCAGATAAGGTTTATATATTTTATAAACTAGATTAAAATGGTAAATACCAAATATGACTTTTTTTCTAAATTGAGAAGTTAAAAGGAAATTTGGCATGTTATCAGCTTGCTCCAAGTTTCAGTATGAACCTGAATTATTTGTATAAAGACAAGACTTCTCTGGGTAGAGAAGGCTACTTCAAATGTAATGTTCTATCATGAGTGAGGGGGAGTATTATAGTTAATAGCAGCCATTATTCTTGTACCAAACTGTAGGACATTTTATACAATTTAATAAAGGACATTATATATTGAAAATAACCCTCCATCTAATATTGCATGCTATGCACTAATGTTTTGTGCAGTTTCAGAAAATTGAAGCTTCAAAAATGTTCAGGAGGATGACTTTATATTCAACTTTCTCTTGTAATACACTCGACATTCTAAGAGTTCAGAAAGTCAGAAAGAATTTTATATTGCCATCAAATATATTTTTAAGGTAATGAATTTTTTGTCTTCCTCAAAAAGGAATTTGAAACTAGCATAATGCATTAATTTGTTAATGCACTAATATATAGTGATGTATATGTATATATATTTATGTATTTAGATATTTTCTGCATAGTGTTGGAATAAAAAAATATTCTCACATCTCAATAAAGCTAAACAACGTCAACAAAATTCCCACATCTCTAATGAATTCGTGTGAAGTAGATATGATCATCAGAGAAGATAGACACTGGGGCTGTACCAATGGTAGAAAAAACCAGAATTCTCCAAGCTGCTGCATCAAGGAGGAAGCAAGATGAACTCAAATTCTGCTGGTCTGCGATGGCACTTTATGTGACATCTGTGATCATCATCACAACACTGGAATTTTCTGAATACTGAAAATATAAAGCAGCACAGATTCTAATGATAAATTATACTAGCTGTTTAGTTTTATCTGAAAATTGCTTTATTTTACCTAAATTTTTGCAGGATATATTTACTGGATACAGAATTATATTAATGTTTTTCCTGAAGCACTTTTTACAATGTTGTTCCAGTGCATTCTAAATTGTAGTGATGAGAAACCGACCATAATTCTTGTCATTGTTCCCTGGATGAATTTCATCTTTGTGTGTCTGACTGCATTTTCCCTCCCTTTAAATTTTTATTTATTTTATTGTGGTTAAGAAAATAATATGAGATCTTAACAAATATTTAAGTGTATCACAGTATCGTTATCTATAAGCACAATGTTGTACAGATCTCTAGAACTTTGCGTCTTACATAGCAGACATTGTATACTCATTGAACAGCAATTCATCATCTTTCCCTCTCCCCAGCTCCTGGTAACCACCACTCCACTTTCTGCTTCTGTGAGTATCATTACTTCAGATGCCTCATATAAGTGGAGTCATGCACTATTTGTCCTTCTGTGACTAGCTTATTTCACTTAACATAAAGTCCTCAGGTTTCATCCATGTTGTCACATATTGCAGGATTTTATTTTTTAACACTGAATAATATTCCATTGTATGGATACACCACATTTTCTTTATCTGTTCCTCTGTCGATGGACATTTAAGTTGTTTCTTCATCTTGGCTGTTGTGAATAATGTTGCAATGAATGTGAGAGTGCAGATAGCTATTCAAGATTCTGATTTAAATTCCCTTGGCTAGATACCCAGAAGTGGGATTAATGGATCATATGGTAGTTCTATTTTTAATTTTTTGAGGAACTGTCATATTGGTTTTCATAGTGACTGCA